>NC_080428.1:66347850-67006600 GCF_029873635.1 Malania oleifera
GGTTTTTAGGTAGGGTTGACCGGGTTTTCGAGTCTAGTTTAACTTAGGCTTGGGTCAGGTTTGTTTGACTTGGGTCTAGGTCTATAACCCAGGTATTTAGGTAGGGTTGACTCAGGTTTGGATCTGTTGACCCAGGTATTCGGTACGGGTTGACTTGGGTCTAGGTTAGTCGACCCGGGTTGTTCGGTTTGGTTGACGTAGGCTTTTGGGTAGGTTGACTTAGGTTTGGGTTTGTTGACTTGGGTATTTGGGTAGGTTTGACTAGGATCGGGTTCGGTTTGACTCAGCTCTCTAGTCTAGTTTATTTGGTTCAAGTTGTTGGGCTCAATTGGTTGGGTTTCAGAGATTTGATGGCTTAACTCAGATGCTTGGTTCAGGCTGGTTTCCGGGTTTGGGCAAAAAGGGCCCATGGACTCAAGTTTGGGTAGTTGCTGCAATTTGTTCAATAATTGATGTTTATCACGAAATCACAACCAAAGAGTTCAACATGAACACATTTATATATTTGACTATGTGAATTTGAAAGATGCAAGCAATTTACATTCAATTAATCAACCCGGGTTGTGCTCTACTTTAATCACACAACCAATCACTCTCTCAACCAATTAAAAGAACCGACAAAAATTAAAGCATTCAGTTGACCATTAGATTAACCTCCAAAACAGACAGGTTCTAGGAGATAAAAATTTTACCTTAGGTCTTCAACTCCTCCCTCTTTAATACCTCCTTCAACTGAGCACTCTAATCCTTTCGCTTGGTAATTCCTTTTGAATTTCGTCTTCCCTCTCTGCAAATCAGCCAAGTTTCTTGTCTATAGCTATTCTTATCTTCATAGACTCTGCTCTAGTCCTCCTCCTAGGTTCCTCCCCTCTGCATCATTCTCTCCACTACCTCTATTCTCTGGTCATGAGTTTCAGCAATGCTCACGAGGATTTCCCTCCTAGCTCTCTATTTTTTTTCACTCTCTCTTCTTGCTGCTCGAGTAACTCTCAATTTTTCAATGCCCACCACTTCTTGCTGTCTCCCTATTTTCTCTACTTAGGATTGGAATTCGGGGGAGGGGGTGGGCTGACTGAGTCATCGGAAAAGTAGTTGTGGGTCTTTCGGATGGTACAGCAGAGAATCATGCATCTCAAGATACCTACAATAATTTTATAAATAATATATTTATTTACAACACACTCCTTAGTAGATGAAGATGTTGCCTTCCCGCACATGACATAAATATCCACTGCATTCTCTTCTTGTTTTTGTAAATGAAAATTCTGATTTTTGATGAGAGGGTGTTGAGATGTTAATAATGCACTACTTTGCTACATGTTATTTGCTACTTAAAATAAATTGAAATAAAATTTTATTATTAAACTTTTACATATTATTTATAAAAATAATTATTTAATTTTATTGCTATCCTATTTTATTTTGTGAATTAAATTAGTGGAGTCATGTGAGTCCATAAAATACAAATGAACTTGTGAATATATGTTGACTCCACGCTATCATATTTCACCGACTACTAGTTAGTATTACCATTTTAAATGATATTGGCCTAGTAGAGTGCTGCCCCTTGCTTAAAATCTCTTCCAAGTGAGTTGCACTAAAAGGCTTAAGTGACTGGTAGCGTAAACTCCAACATTGGATTTATTTGAAAGCAACCAAGAGTAAAGTTTAATCAATCAAATCTTATATGTCATTTGAAAAAATTACTCAATAAATGCATACCATGGTTTTAAAAACTAGATCGGTGATTTCCCGATGAAGTCATTATGTTGGTCGAATTGGTTAATCCCATGGGTCTATACGGCAGGTAAATCAGTTATACTTGAATCTTATGTTTGGAGAGACTTCTGGTTTGAATAAGGTGTTATATAAAATTATATTAAAATTTGTTCAAATTTATCAAAATTTATATTTAGTATTCAAAATATATGCTCTCAAAAGCAACTGAACTACATTTGTACTAGTTGTAAATAGAAAGATTGACCGACAAATATAACATCTCGCAAAAATTAGTTTTAAGTAAACAAATTATTTTTGCAATTCAAGTCAGCATACTTAAATCTTAAGTTTGGAGACTTTGAATTTGAATTCACATTGGATTTGAATAAAATGTTATATAAACTTGTATTAAAATTTGTTTAGATCTTTTTTAAATTTAAATTTAAGATTTAAAATTTATACTCTCAAAAGTAGATAAACTACTTTTGTACTAATTCTAAATAGAAATACCAACCAACAAGTGTTACATCTTACAAAAATTAGTTTAATGTATATGTTTTTATCCTCTTTAACTATATTGCTGATTGACTAGTGAAGCCATTATTGTAGACACCCTATTTTGTCTGAAGTTTGTATAACACAAATGAGTAAAAGTCCCTTAATACAATAAATGAGAAAATACATTAAAAAAAATACAAGGAATGAAATAAAATTAAAAAAATAGAAAAGGAAAAAATGAAATAAAAAGGTAGATCAGATTCTCCATGCTTGCACCTGCACACACACACAAAAGAATGTCAATTAGGAAATTAGGATAAAAGCTAATTGATTTTTTCAATGTGATTGAACAGTTTAAAATTGATTAATCAAAACTAATTGATTAATCAATTTGATTAATCAATTAGTTTTGAGTCTGGTTGATCAATTTAAAATTGATTGATCGATAAAATTTAATCTACTTGCTTCCCTCATACCTATAAATAGAAGATTTCAGAAAGGAAGAATGACACACATGGAGATAGAAACATAGAGAGTAAATTGTTTATCGAGAGTTTTTGAAGGAATTGAGTTTGTAGCAGCAAGGTTAAAGGAAGGGTGGTTCGAAGGGCAAGAGCAGCAGTAAAGAATTAAAGGGGCTCAGACAAAGGAAGATGAAGTTACAAGGTCATAATTCAAAGAGTCATACGTAAGTGCTAGTTAATTTTGCATTAGTTTTATTTCATTAGCTAGCAAAATGCTAAATTTTGAGCTCAGGTGTAATGCCCTGAACCCACCAAGTGGGGCCTGAAGGTTACGTGTTCCAAACACCTGTTTCTGATACCGTACACCACAATCATGTAGCGAAATTAAAATAAATAGCCTCAATTTAAATACAAGAGTCTATATATATATATATATATATATATATATATATATATATATCCCGAAAAAAACTAGAACCATATGTTTATATTACATTCCAGTATTTATAAACATAAACTACACATAAACTGTTCATATAGTCGTCCCAAAGTTTACAAAAATAAAATACTACCCTGCCTGGAGCTCTAAGCTCGATCTCCTGATGGACCTGAAAATATAATCATCCACTAGGGTGAGACACATCTCAGTAAGGAAGAATAAACCATAGCAGTGTGTGGCAGGGAGTTTAAATAAATACATAATATATATTCATTTGTGTTTCACTATCCACAACAGCTGAGAAAACGCATCATTAATAACAATACTGTCATCTCAAATCATACACACATTTATAAATATTTTTACTAATAAAACTCAAGAATAGGGAAGATTACCCACCCATACAAGTAGTTTCCCTCTGCTTTAATAATAATATCAGGGCACTCACCTTACTCAGTAAGCCATTCGGACTATGTATATGGGCAAAGTTTCTAAGAATAAGGAAGATTACCCGCCTATACAAGTAGCTTCCCTCTGCTCTGGTACGAAACTGAAAATTACCAGTGCACTTGCCTTTCTTAGAAAGCTTTTGGCAGTAAGTTTACTTTGCCATAAATACACATATAATTAAATTAACATACCATTTATCTTATCAAACCACATTCCACACAAACTATCCACACAGGAGAACACTATCCACATAGGACTCTCATTCATACAAAACGCATAGTCCACACAGGACTCTCCACACAGAACTCACACCCACACAAGATACACGATCCACACAAGATTGGTCCCCACAAAACTCACACCTACACAGGATACAAGGTCCACACAGGACTGGTCCCCACAGGACTCCCACCCACATAGGATACACGGTCCACACAAGACTGGTCCCCACAGGACTCACACCCACACAGGATACACCGTCTACACAGGACTAATATCTTCACAGAATACAAGGTCCACACAGGACTAACATCTTCACAAAATACACGGTCCACACAGGCACCTCTAACCACTAGTACCAATCCCCATGACCTACCTGTAGTACATCAGTAGAACAACCTCCTTGACCTACCAATGCTCTACTCCAGTATGTAATGACAATATACAAACTCCTCCGGCCTACCAACGTATATCGTGATTATATCCAGGCAATATAATGAACTCCTTATACCTGCCAACGTTATATTGTGATACACACGAATAACCACACAAAATGACTCATATACGCACATCACATTATTTATCACGCAGCAATCTCAAGCAACCAATATTCACAACCAAATCTTTATTCACAAATAAACTGTACTCACAACTAGCCACATTCCAATAGTATATTTCATCATTCGATACTCACAACAGCCAATTAAAATTATGAAAGGCGTATTCGTGCCACACAATTTATTTTCCATATATATATATATAACAAAAGTCAATATTTTTCCAAATGCCTAACTTTTTAGATAAATCATACCTAAATATAAATATTTTTGAATACTTAAATTAACCAGTTTAAAATTAATAAAACCTACTATAATTAATTCCCTTTACTTTGTTTCCTAAATTACGCCCACGAAACCCCATAACGTCGTCTGTAGCACTCACCCGAACCCTAATTCAAAAACCCGAGTTTATTAACCTAAACTTCAATAAAATGTTATTTTATCATTCCCTAGGCCCTATATACTCCATATTAATAATAAAACTTAAAAATACCCTACTTACCCTGATTTTGGGATGGTGCCCCAAAACTCCAAACTAAAATTTCGCTCTGCCTAAGTTGTAGAGAATCTTCCCATGAATCTCGTGGTGGTGCCTGATTGTTAATCCAGGTTGGATTGGGCCCGAAATCAAATAAAAAAGGTGAGGAAACCCTAGGGTAGAGAGAGAAAATCATGAGGAGATAGAAAATATCGCTTAGAATGAAAGCAAACCTTTTTATAAGTAGGGCTTCGTCGACGAGACACGTGGATTCTTTGATAAGCCCAAGAAGACCGTTCGTCGATGAAGCCGAGAGTTCATCGAAAAAATTCAGAAATATCTGAAACCTCTCTTGGTAAATCTTCGTCAACGAGACACGCATACTCGTTGACGAGAACCAGAAGGACGTTCGTCGATGAGTAGAACTACTTCGTCGACGAGTCCCTGCTTGATGCCCTTTTCAAATTTTCTTTTCCTTTTTTTTATTCTCCCTTTTTCCTTTATTCATTTTCATTTTTTTTTCATTTTCCAGATTCGGGTTACTACATTCTTCCCCCTTTACAAAATTTTGTCCTTGAAATTCGTTAATGCATCATTTTTCATAACTTAAAAACTAACTAACCACATTCACAATGTTCAATCAATTCTAACACCCAAATCATCGAATCACTTAAAATCAAACAAAATTATCCTTATTCAAACATAAACATATTACCTGCACCTCTAGCATTGCCCCCCCTCAGTTGTACCAAGCATATAAATACACGTCGAGCCGTCACAATCGCGAGGTACCTAGTTGTTTCTCTTATTATGATCTGGAGCGAGTGCATTTTTCGGTGGAGTACGACAATCATGAGCTATGTGGTCATGCCTGCCACACCTATAGCACACGGTATTCCCACCTTGGCATTCCCCCCCCCCCCAATGCCTCCGGTTACATCTAGCACAAAGGGGGCGGAATGAATTTTTATGGTAGTCTCGATCGACCCTATCTAACCTTTGACTACCAACATCTCGATCTCCTCACCAGGAATCCTGTCGGATATCAGTATGTGAGCTGGAAGGTATGGATCTTTTCTTTTTCTGATTCTCTTCTGCTTCACTTTACTATATGCTGGCCTCAACTGCCATGGCCCTAGCCACTAGCTCAAAAAAACTCTGAGTCAACAATGCCACCACTTGAGCGCCTATCCCCTACCTCAGTCCTCTCTCAAACATTCGAGCTTTCAGCGGCTCGTCCGGGATATTATGTGGAGCGAAACAAGATAACTCCACAAATTTGGTTGCATATTGTTGCATGGTCATAGACCCCTAGGTCAAATGTAAAAACTTCTCTACTTTAGCTTCCCAAGTGGCGGCGGGGAAATACCGGTCAAAGAACCCTTCCTTAAAGCGACTCTAGGTGATGACCATAGGTCTCAATCGCTGCTCTTCTATCAACTTCACCGACCTCCACCACCTTTTTGCTTCCCCCACCAACTTGAAGGTGGCATATTGTACCTTTAGCTCCTTAGTATAGTGCAGAACAGTCAGGAGTTCTTCCATCTCCTGAATCCAATCCTTGGCTATGATCGGATTTGCACCCCCCTACGAAGGCCAACGGACTAGTTCGGGTGAACTGCTGAAAGGTACAGCCCCTCTCAGCTAGTGGCTGATCCTGCTCTCTCTGAGCTTCCTTCTTAGCCTGACGTGTTATGCTACGCAACACCGCCGAGACATCAACGTCATCCTCACTGGAGGTATCCACGTGTATATCTCCCCCAGTATCAACATTCCTCCCCCTAGGATCCATCCTGAAGATAGAATAAAAATAAGCTTATAATCCCTCATTTATCATAACTGAAACAAGTTTAACATGAAAAATTACTATAACATATAAGTTCTAATCCACAATTCATTCATACCGTCTTACTACAGAATCTTAACACCAACACAACAATGTGCTCAACTAACCTATCGTTCCAACTTACATGCTCAAATTCCAATCTCTCAACTCAGAAATGAAAACATTAATGGATTTGCCATAGTTTTCCAGAAATCATCACCCTCGGAAAAATACAAAAGACCATCAAAGGATCTCCGCCTCCACGTATCCATACAACTATTCCTCCTATCCTACCCACTCTTATCCTTATCCTAACTCGAACCTATGATCTAGTATTAATTATCCTTAAAGTATGCAATACCGTTAGGCTCTGATACCAACCGCAACGCCCCAAACCTGCCAAGTGGGGCGCGAACGTTACGTGTTCCAAACACCTGTTTCTGATACCATACACCAAAATCATGCAGCAGAATTAAAATAAATAACCTCGATTTAAATACCAAAATCTATCTATATATGTAGTGACCTAGAGAATTATGGTATATAAATAATGGAAGAAGGAGGAAAAAGGAATTAAAAGAATAATTAAATAGGGTCTTGTCGATGAACAGAGGGGATTCGTCGATGAGAGCACATGAGGGGCTCATTGACGGGGACATGTCTCGTCGACGAGAAGATACCAAGAGGATGTTTTGGCAATTCTGAATTTTGTTGACGAGGGGTGAGAGTTCGTCGACGAACTGCCTTCTTGACCTTGTCGACGAGGTGAAGTGGCTCGTCGACAAAAGTCGGTGTATAAATGGCCCAAATTTCATTTTTTGGCTAAATTTCGACGCACCAAACCCTCTCTCTCTCTCCTCCCTTCATCCCTCCTCCTTTCTCTCTAAGATTTCGAGCCGGAATCTCGTCGGTTCGATGATCTAAAGCCACCACGACACTCTTGGGGAAGTTCTCTACATATCTGTTGGAATGGATCGTCGGTGGGACTAGCTTGAAATTCATCTCAGATTCAAGGTAAGGCTTTTTATTTGAAATGTTGTTCATAGAGAAATACTGAAATTTAGTTATGAGAGATATCGTTTTCAGGGTGTTGAACGGGGAACCCTGCGAATGTAGGACCAGTATATTTTAGGAGGTTTCTTTTTAGAAATGAGGTAAGGAAATAAACTAGAGCAGTCATTTTTTCATGAAAATTATTATTAAATTATTAATAGAATTATGTTCAGGAAAGCATGTAATATTTTTGAATATTATTGAGAAAATGCATATTTGGAAAAATACTGCTATTATACTGAAATGTATGTATTAGTATGAAATACTAGAAAATATGATTTTAGAATAGAATGTATGGTTTTATTCAGCATTTTGTGGCATGAATATTATTTTACGTGAAAAGTATTATGTTATGGCAATTTTACGAATAAAGTATGCTTTTAGAAATTATGGAATAATGCAGTACATTATGGTTTCAAAATGCATGATAAACAAATTAATTATTCAAATTGATATGTATGAAATGTTCGACGCAAGACCATGATTGATAGTCGGCGCAAGGCCGTGTAATATTTATGATTTCGGCGCAAGGCCGCTGATATGAAAGAAATTAGTGCAAGGTCGTATGTATGTATGCATGTTATTACAGAAAATGCTATCAATCTATTTATGTTAGACAAGTGTATTATCATGTATTATATGTTATCAGAACCCGAATGATAGTTCAATTCAGTTTTAGGAGCACGGCACCGTAGTGATACCCCATGGATGAAAGACTTAAAAGATTAGATGTTACTACCCATATCAACAAGGTGCACCTTTCTTTTCGGGAGCTTTCCCATAAAAACTCTACAGTTAAGCGTGCTTCGTTTGGAGCAATCTTGGGATGGGTGATCACCTGGTAAGTTTTCTCAGGAAGTGTGTAAGTGAGGACAAAACATACTGAAAAGGACACGTGTTGGTTTGTGGGGCTAGTCATTAGTCTAATAAGGCCCGCCCCTTGTTGTTTGGTCCAGGTGGAGGAGGAGAGACGCAGTGCTCCCTAGCTTCAATTCAGTTTTAGGAGCACGGCACCGTAGCTATACAGATCATATTATTATGTTTCAGACTTGTGCTAACCGCCCCTGCAAGTAGAGGGGGTGGGAGATGGATAGTCAATGTGGCTTTCAGTGTAGAGTTGTAGACGTCCACCTGGTAGTCCGTACCAGGGTGTGGTGGGTCCATCGTACTTATAGACATTTTTGACTTGGCAGTGGTCGGCCAGCCATTGTCGAGTCCCGCCTTCGGGCTGCACAACCAGTCATGGGGGGTAATACGTGACATCAACTAGTTATAAATCCTGGGTAAATTACAGTATTATCAGTTATATCAGACATTTCATGAACACTATGACTTATTAGAAATTATGGAAGTATATGATTATTCAGTTATGTTATGATGAATGTTTTTCTAGCATATGAAATGTACTGTATGTGTATTATAGCTTCAAATATTCATGTTGCAATACAACTGTATTTAGTTTATTTTTTTTTATTGAAAGGTGTCTCATCCCCAACTTAAATAATTTTCAGGAAACCCAGAAAGACTGGCGGATCGAGGCCGCCGTTGAGTTAGTTTGGTACTACCCCGCTAGGAGGATAAGTTTTGATTTAGGAATAGAAGATTTATGTTGTAGGCTCATAGATATGTATATACTTTTGTATTTTTAGAGATTGTATATAAACACAGTGTTTTGGAATGTAATTGACTTTGGTATTATGTATTTTATGGTTTTATGAATGTCAATTACATTTACTGCTACCTAAGTTTCCGCTGTGTATGACAGGTGTGTCCCCGTCACCCATGGGTGCTGGTTGCCTATATTTTTAAATATGTTTTATCATATGATTAGATAAGCAAGTCGTTACAGTATATATCCCGAAAACAACTGCAACCATCTATTTATATTATATTCCAGCATTTATAAACATAAACTACACATAAACTGTTAATGTAGTCACCCCAAAGTTTACCAAAATAAAATACTACCCTGCCCAGAGCTCTATGCTCAATCTCCTGATGGACCTAAAAATATAATCATCCACTAGGTTGAGACACATCTCAGTAAGGAAGAATAAATCATACAATGTGTGGCAGGGAGTTTAAATAAATACAGAATATATATTCATTTGTGTTTCACTATCCACAACAGCTGAGAAAACGCATCATTAACAACAATACTGTCATCTAAAATCATACACGCATTCATAAATATTTTTACTAATAAAATATGAGAAAAGGGAAGATTACCCGCACATACAAGTAGCTTCCCTCTGCTCTAATAATAATATCAGGGCACTCATCTTACTCAGTAAGCACTCGAACTATGTATATAGGCAAAGTTTCCAAGAATAGGGAAGATTATCCGCCCATACAAGTAGCTTCCCTCTGCTTTGGTACCAAACTGAAAATTATCAAGGCACTCGCCTTTCTCAGCAAGCTCTTGGCAATAAGTTTACTTTGCCATAAATACACATAAATTAAATTAACATACCATTTATCTTATCAGACCACATTCCACACAAATTATCCACACAAGAGAACACTATCGACATAGGACTCTTATTCATACAAAACGCACAGTCCACACAGGACTGTCCACACAAAACTCACACCCACACAGGATACACGATCCACACTGGACTGGTCCCCATAGAACTCACACCCACACAGGATACATGGTCCACACAGGACTAGTCCCCACAGGACTCCCACCCACATAGGATACACGGTCCATACAGGACTGGTCCCCACAGGACTCACACCCACACAGAATACACGGTCCACACAAGACTAATATCTTCACAGAATACACGGTCCACGCAGGATTGGTCCATATAAGACTAACATCTTTATAGAATACATGGTCCACACAAGCACCACTAACCACCAGCACCAATCCCCATGACCTACCTGTAGTACATCAGTAGAACAACCTCCTTAGGCCTGCCAATGCTCTACTCCAGTATGTAATGACAATATACAAACTCCTCCGGCCTGCCAACGTATATCGTGATTATATCCAGGCAATATAACAAACTCCTTATACCTGCCAACGTTATATTGTGATACACACGAATAACCATACAAAATGACTCATATACGCACATCACATTATTTATCACGCAGCAATCTCAAGCAGCCAATATTCACAACCAAATCTTTATTCACAAATAAACTGTACTCACAACTAGCCACATTCCAACAGTATATTTCATCATTCGATACTCACAACAGCCAATTACAATTATGAAAGGTGATTCCTGCCACACAATTTCTTTTCCATATATATATACCAAAAGTGAACATTTTTCGAGATGCCTAACTTCTCAGATAAATCATACCTAAATATATATATATATATATATATATATATTTGAATACTCAAATGAACAGGTTTAAAATTAATAAAACCTACTATAATTAATTCCCCTTACTTGGTTTCCTAAATTTCGCCTGCGAAACCTCATAACGTCGCCTGCAGCACCTACCCGAACCCTAATTCAAAAACCCGAGTTTATCAACCTAAACTTCAATAAAATGCTATTTTATCATTCCCTAGGCCCTATATACTCCATATCAATAATAAAACTTAAAACTACCCTACTTACCCTGATTTTGGGATGGTGCCCTGAAACCCCAAACTGAAATTCCGCTCCGCTTAAGTTGTAGAAAATCTTCCAGGAATCTTGTGGTGGTTCCTGATCGTTAATCCAGGTTGGATTGGGTCCAAAATCAAAGAAAGAAGGTGAAAAACTGTAGGGTAGAGAGAGAAAATCATGAGGAGAGAGAAATATCGCTTAGAATGAAAGCAAACCTTTTTATAAGTAGGACTTCGTCGATGAGCCTAAGAAGACCGTTCGTCAATGAAGCCGAGGGTTCGTTGACAAAATTGAAAAATATCTGAACCTCTCTTGGTAAGTCTTTGTTGACGAGACACGCATACTCGTCGACGAGAACCAGAAGGACGTTCGTTGATGAGTAGAACTACTTCGTCAACAAGTCCCTTCTTGATGCCTTTTTCAATTTTTCTTTTCCTTTTCTTTTATTCTCCCTTTTTCCTCTATTCATTTTCTTTTTCTTTTTCATTTTTCGGGTTCGGGTTACTACATCAGGATTCGATAGTTAGAGTTAAATAGAAATTAAATTTTTTCCCAAAATATATTAAATAAATTCAAGTATTTGACCCAATTTAGAATGTCTAGACCAAAGTGTTGATTCGGATACAACCTAAAAAACCCAAGTCAACGTGCCCCGAATTCAAATACCCATACCCGAGTACCCTTAGATCTGACCCAAAGACTTGAGTCACATTGATTCGGATCCAAGTCCATTGACTCGTTGAACCGGTTCAGATTGATTGAACTTGTATGACTCTTCTAAACCGCCAATTCATTTTATTCAATTTTAAAATTGATTTTAAAATTTTAAAAATTAGAAAAAAAAGTAAAAAAAAAAATCAAGTCGAAATATTAAAAATAAATAAATAAATAAATAAAAATTATTTGAATTATTTTGACTCGGACAAAAAAAATGAAACAAAAAATATTTAAAAAAAATGAAAGAAAAAGTCTTTAAAAATCCCAAAAAAATTGCATAAAAAATTTTGAATTTTTTTAGAAAATTCTAAAAAAAAATTAGAAAAATTTGAGAATGTTTTAAAGTGGTAAAGAGGTATTTCAGACCTCACTTACATTAGTTCAGATGAAGGTTTTTCTAATAAGATCTACTCATTTGGAGGTCTTATTAGACATGCTTAAATTGCATCTTATTTTATATTTTATTTAAAAAATTAAATATTTTTTTATTTATTTCTAAAGGAGTTAATTCATGGTTAATAAGATACCGTTCATACAACGTGTGTGTAGAGGGTACTAGTACCTTTCCCTCGCATAATTGAACTCCCAATCTCACCTCTGGTAAAAGAAAATTGAGATTACTTGTTCTTTGGTTTTAGATTAGTCTGGAAACCAATCAACAAGTAGTAATTAGGTAAGCTAACCACACTTATGAAACTAATAAGTTAGGAATTGAACCTTTAATATTTTTATTTCTTGTCATTTCGAATCATTCTCCAAGGCGTTGTGACAATTATGGTCAAATCGATTGAACCCAGGGGTCTATACGACAGATAAACTAGTAATACACACACACACACATGTATATGTATGCATTAATTATTATTGTTATAAGTCATTAAGATTTGATCCAATTAAAATTACTTCAAGTTTTTGGTTTATGAATATGATTCATGCCTTATATTTCAATTTGTATGGATTTTGTTGGAACTTAACACAGTTTTGACGATATTTTACTTAAATATAAATCCAAATCCAAATTCTCAAATCTGAATTAATTATTCAATTAATTATGAAAACAATGAGATTTTTTTCTTGATACCCACAATATACATTTTTCTCATTGGACAATAGCACACAAAGTAGGCTAACTTCGTTTTAAGTTCCCCCTTACAGGAGACTTTCTCGACACATTAATCTTTATCAAAGTGAATTGGAAAATGATCGAGCTTACTAATGCCTACATTAAAGAAATGCAAGCATATTTGAAATCACAGTTCGAATGCAACAACTCATAATTCATCTATAAACAATCTCATAATTCTAATAATTTGAGATTAATTTCATAACCAAAATTTAAAAATGCACAAAAAATTATTATTTTTTATAATAAAACAAGTCCACTTAAAAAACATAATTACAATAAAAGGATGATAAAAAATCCCTCAAGAAGACAATGTAAAATAAACAAATTATTTTTGTAATTGAAATCATAATACTTGAATCCTATGTTTGGAGAGACTTTGGATTTGAATGAGATGTTATATTAAATTATATTTAAATTTGTTCAAATTTATCAAAATTCAAATTTAAGATTCGAAATCTATGCTTTCAAAAGTAGTTGAACTACGTTTGTACTATTATAAATAGAAAGATTGGCCGATAAAAATAAGATCTGGCAAAGATTAGTTTAAAGTAAACAGATAATTTTTGCAATTGAAGTCAGCATACTTAAATCTTATGTTTGAAGAGATTTTGATTTAGAATTTACATTATATTTGAATAAATGTTATATAAAATTGTATTAAAATTTGCTTACATCCATCCAAATTCAAATCTAAGATTCAAAATTCACATTCTCAAAAGCAGGTTAACTACTTTTGTACTAATTCTAAATAGAAAGATCGACCAAAGAATATTACATCTTACAAAATTTAGTTTAATTTATATGTTTTTATCCTCTTTAACTACAATTCAATCCCCTCAATCGCAATTTGCCACACAAACATGAGTTTTGACATTTGCAAGAGATGAGTCATTTTATTATATATTAAGGCAACCTGATATTAATAATTTGAGTAATAAAATCCAAGAAAGTATGGAAACAAAAAATAGATGTGTTCATATGTTATATACTAAATCATATTTGTGCATGAATACAATGAATGAGATCGAAGTCATTCATATTGTAAGGAAAGTTAAATTCAATATTACTCGCATAATGCTCTAGAAACATGTAATCTTTGAATTCGATACATATTTTCCCAATTGATTAAAAAAGTTACACCAAAATAAAAATAAAATATAAAATAAACAATTGGTTTGTTTTTCTTTCAATTTTACATAATAGAGTAATTCGCAACAATAATAGATGACTTGAATGAAAAATTATAAAATAAAATACACTGAAAGAAAAGCATAATACATAAATAAAAAACTTAATTGTTTTATTTAGCGCTCAACAATGAATAATTATATTTGCTATCCAACCTTCATCGACTTGCCACAAGCATAGATCTTCTCTTCACTATTCAGACAAAAATTCTTTCGAACAAAATCTCTTAGAACCAACGAACCATCCACAAGGGACATGAGAAATTTCAAAGTTTCAGCAATGATCATCTTTCTCTTCTGTTTACTTTCTACACCTTGAACAAATTTGACATGAGCATTGTACTTTATATAGATCAAGTTGAAGTATAATGATTACTAAAATTTAAAACCCCACATTTATTACTCATAATAATAGGTAACAAAATTATTTCTTTGAATTTACCTCATACTATGTATAATAAGACATTTGATTATTTCTCATTAATAACGTTATATCATCAAATATCTCTATTTCAAGTCTCTAATGTTATAAAAACTTTAATGTTCATACTATATTTTTAGTTTTGAGAAGATTTTTACCTAAATTAGTTTGGGTTTATCAATGCATTTAAATTAACGATAATTATTCCAACCAACCAAACACATTTGCCAAGTAATTTGTTTTGAAAAAGTATTCATTTTAAAAATTTTATTTGAAACTTTATTACATAATTTCCTTTTTAGTATATATCTTAAACAAACCAAAGTGAGCTTATCAATGTTTTACTTACTTTGGCTCTAAAATGTAGAAATATTTTAATGGAAAAAACACGCTAATCTTTGAATTCGATATATATTTTCCCAATTGATTAAAACATGTAATACTATTCGACAGTCATTTTTTCAGTGAAAAGTTGTCACCAAAAGCATCCCAATAATAATATCTTCTACTAACTAAGAATTATATATTTTTGTGAATAATGTTAAACAATAGGTCTCTCTTATTGTTGTTGAATCTATGATCTTTACATGGTGCCGATTTATTTAAGAAGTAACCACTTTCAAAAGATTGTATTGTTCATCTTGAATGTGAATTTTAATCCAATTAGAAAAAAAAAGTTAAAATTGATTATTTCTACATAATAACTTGATTTTATGCATTAAAAATTATATAATTATCTAAACATCAAAGATCTAGTTGGAGCCAACTTTACCCAAAAAAAAAATGTCTAACATGTAATTTTCATATGTAACCATATATATAATGCTATTAAAATATAAATTTTAGATTTTTTGTAGTAGATGATGATTAGTTACTATAAATTTTGATATGAATAAACCATGTTATAAAGTCAACATCAAGTTAATGATTATTCACAATTAAAATAATTGTTGTGTTAAGTAGAATGATGTGTATCTCCCTTTTAAATATAGCGTCTCTATATAAAACTTTCTAATTAACTTCTAGCAAATGATTTCTATCTATAAACTTAATATAGGATTCCATGTCTATTTATCCAATCATCTTATAAGGACTTCAAATGTATACAAATGTTGACTTTTTAAGTCCTATCTCGTTTTTTATAATGACAAATACAAGGTATTTAAGGTTTGTCGAGTTTGTATGCAAGATCAAATTGGTAAAATTATATGGCGACACACAGTGGTTTGAAGCAAAATAAGACCCAGAAGAGTCATTTATTGTAATTTAATTATGTTTAGTTTGGCATCTGTAATATTTAAGTAGAAAATGTATGTAATAATTAATACATTGCATACATGATAGGGAATAAACTCAAAGACCTTAGACTAGCCAAAAGACCCAATATATTGCATGAAAAAGCCCCCACATATCTTAGATGTAATATCCATATGAGTAGGGGCAACTTTAAAAGAAGGTTAGCAATCAAATGCACAAATTTCACGTGTTCGGTCGACCGAACCTGAACACACTGAGAACCTTCGGTCGATCGAACCTCCCCATGGTCAAAAAGTTGACCACTTGGTCGACCGTCCATAAAATGAACTGTAACGCCCTGGTCAACCAAACTAGCACGTGGGAAATCCCAATGCCTTGGTCGACTGAACTTGTAGTAGAAAAATGGTCTAGTCAATCGAACGTTCAACTTCAATCAACTGAACTTAGCCCCGGTCGATCAAACCTCAAAGATTTTGAAATCGCCTTAAGTCTGATCGACCGAACCTGCAGTTCAAAAATGCCTCGGTCGACCAAACTTGGCAATTGGGTCGACCGAACCTCAAGTACGGTCGATCGACCCTCTCGGGTTGTCCAACTTTTACCGAGTTTAAATTGAGTTATTTTTAATTAAACTCACTTAATCTTTTTTCAAAATACCTAGCGTATCCCCAATGACTATAATTCTTCCCAACTCTATAAATACATCTTCATTTGTAAAATTAACATATGATTAGGGTTTCGAGATTAGTCAAATTCCTCTAAAAATCTTTTGGCCAAAATCATTTATACTTCCATAATTTTCGTACTCATTGCCAAAATCTCTTCTCATATACTCATCTAGTCATTTATTTTGAGTGAGATTGTTTTTACATATTCATTATACAGGCTCAAACTCTCCCTGTTAGCTTTACCGTAATCTCAAGAGGGGGGTGAACTGGTATTTTCAAATTTTATCCACTAGGTCAATCCCCTAACAATAGTATTACACAAGCCTAAGGTCAATCCAGTGCAGATAAAGTAAATCAATATATATATATATATATATATATATATATATATACACAGCGAAAATTAAATTGCACAAATAAATTAACCAAGCATGCACAATAAAGTAGTAAAGGAGACGACACAAAAAATGTTATCGAGATTCGGCAAACTGCCTACGTCCCCGCCTTGGCTAACAAGCACAAGAATTACCACTATAAACTCACTTAATAGATGGAGCGACACCTAAACAACCAGGTCAATTAGTACAGAACTGACCTCAACTTTTACATACAATCCTTACCAAGTTGGATTACCGCCCCCTCAAGCCACGCCTGGAATACAATAGATTTCACAATAAAATTTGCGTACAATCAATATGCTTTTCAACTAAGCAGATTATGTACCAATGTAACCAATACACTACCGAATGATATGATAAGATAAACTCAATGTAGTCTTAGTGTCTACTCTCAAGGATTTATGCAAATATTGCAATCAGTACGTGAAAGTGTAAGTGATAGGATCTTTGTGACAAAATAATAGTCTTAATCACAATGCAGCAACAAAGATCACAAGCACACTTCAAATATCTCAACAAATATTTTTCTACAATGGTTTGTAGAAATTATTTGATCTTTGTGTGAAGATGATAATATCAATCTAAAGATATAGCAACAAAGATCTTTAACACTCAAGCAAATATCTCAAAATGTATTTCTCAAAGATAAGCACAGGAGATATTTTGAAAATGATTTGTAAAATATTTTTAGCAACCAAAACACAATGTGAACTCCTTGAGTATTGCAATGACAATGCAATACCTAAAAGCTCAATGAAGTATTCCGAAGGAAGACTTATTAACAAAGTCTCCTAGAAACACTTAGGGCTTACTCTCAAGATAAATAAATTTCAATCAACACCAAACAAGTGAGAATGTAGGCCAAATGAAAAGAACACTCAAACACACTTACAAAGTGATTTTAGCAATAAGAGTGAGTAAGAATGAGTGTAGAATGCTTGAAAATGAGAGTGAGAATTTTTGAGTTTTAGAGGATTTTTGCTAATTAAGATTGCTAACCAATTACTACTTTTTTGTAAATGAGGGGGTATATATAGAATTCCCCAAGATTACAACCGTTCAGGACATATTGGTTATTTTAGAAAAGGTTTAAGTGAGGTTCATAAAATTTAACCTTGTTTTAACCTTGGTGAATTTCGCCAACTCGAGAGCATCGGTCGACCGAACTTAAGGTTCGGTTGACCGAGTGTCTCAGTTCGGTCGACCGTGGAAAAATTGAATTGAGAAGATGGTCGACCGAACTAGTCGAACTTCGGTTGACCGAGATATTTTGAATTAAAGGGTTCGGTCGACCAGGCGGTTGGAATTTCTCACGTGGGGGTTCGGTTGACCAGGGTGTTGCCTATATGTTTCTGGTCGGTCAACTGAGGGGTCAACATGTTGACCCAGTGGGGGTTCGGTTGACTAAAGATCTTAGTGTAACTGAGTTCGGTCGATCAAACATGCCAATTTGGGAATTTTCGGTCCTTTTCTCTTTATAATGTTGTCCCTATTCATATGGTGATTAACTTAATTTTAATAGGGCACTCTTTTATGCATGCATGGGGAACCTAAGGTCAGTTTAGGTCTTTTTGAGCTTATCTATCTAATCATGCATGTAATGCATTGATTATTACAGACCATTTCCTATTTACTATTATAGATCCAAATAAGAAATGAATTGAAATACAACATAATATGGTCTTCAGGGTCTTTAAGCTCTACTTTATGTGCCATCAATTTGATTTGCTAATTATATACCTGCACATAAACTAGATAGTCATCAAATACTTGAGTATTTGTCATTATCAAAACTGGGTGTGACCTATAAGGTCAACTGTAACGACCTACTTAATTAACTGGGTATTTTTTTTTTTATATTACAATATTCTACATGCTTTGATACCATACTGGGAAAAACTCAATTATAAACCTAAGCAGCAAGAAGCAAAAATCAAATAAACATAACCATAAGAAAATATATACAATACCACACCATATTATACAATAACAAAGTTCTAACACGTTTCCCAAAGTATACACATATCACTGTTCCCAAAAACACCCTCAACTAGCTAGGGTATACAAAATCATTCCGTAAAATTTACTCACTCTCTGACAGGGCACCACTAAAGCCCCTTTATCTGCGAGCCTGATCTGCTCGCGTACCTGGATCACCTAAAAATTGATTCAACACTGGGATAAGCCAACGCTCAGTAAGACGAAATATGCTATTACTAGTGTGTGGTAAATGAGTTACTATATCATGAAAATTCCTTTTCAAATAAACATATATAACTGAATATATCAATAAAGTATAAGTGACAAAATCCACCACCCCTATCCCTATTGCTTAACATGACAGTAGTGGAGTTTATTATTCAAAATACTTCTAGTATAAGTAACTATGTTCCCTGTTTCTGTAAATCTATACATACGTAATAATAACTGAAAATGTTCCCTGTGGCTATCTGTATGTCATGACTTAACCCCTCATGACAGGGTTGTGCGGCCCGTAGGCGGGATTTACCCTGGCTGGCCAACCATGAATAAATCACTATACTCCATCGGTCAATCTGCCCACCTCAACCCATATCTAGATGGGGAGCCTAACCTCTTCAAGGGCCTAGGTGATCGACCTTACCACGTATTATCTAAATAGGTGGTTGCACTCATAAAGTAACATAATATCTGTAGTAACGGTACCGTACTCTGTAGCTGCAAGTCCAATAAGGTCTGATACTATATAATATATTTCTATATACAACTATCTGAATTACCATAATTCTGAAATAATTGTAATAACCATGATGCTGCATAACTGTATTGTAATTCATACGTCGTAATATTGAGAACTGTATAATCATAACACTGAAACTGAATAATCATAATACTGAAACTTGCATAATCATAATACTGATATTCGTATAATCATGGTACTGAGATTCATAAAATCATGGTACTGAAATATCGTAAAATCAGAACACTGAAATATCGTAAAACATATATTCGTACTATATTCACATTCAAAAGCCACACAATACTGTAATACATAATTTTCATCATTTAATAAACGGTATAATATTTTAAAAATACCTAACATAGCATATTTCCCTTACCTAACTACTAAAAAGCCCCTATGAAATACCAGCTTAACACCCGCAGGGCCTCCTACAAAAAACCTGAAAACAATATTTGCCAGAACATAATATCAGTATTTCTCCACCTACATCATTTTTTATAACTATCATAATACCAAAAATAGGCTAAAAGGCCTTACCCTAAATTTGGGATGAAATCCAAGTTCGTTTTCCCAACGATCCGCTCTGGCAGACTTGTAGAGAACTTCGCCAGGAGTGTCGTGGTAGCCTCAAATCTTCGATCTGGCGACTAACGAGACCAAAAACGAAGAGAGAAGGGAGAGAGTTCGTAGGAGAGAGAGAGGAGAACTGAAAGTGAATAAAAATCGAATTTTTAGCTATTTATAGAGCCAAATTCGTCGACGAGACACGTCACCTCGTCGACAAGTCCTTCATTAAATTCGTTGATGAAGCCCTGTATTCATCGATGAAATTCAAAGTAGCCAAAAACCCCATTCGGTATTTTCTCATCGACGAATCCCTGTATTCGTCGACGAAATCTACGACCTCCTTCTGTTTCTGTTTCCATTTTTTTTCTCTCTTATTATTTAAATACTATTATTTTTCGGGTCACTACATCAACATTCTCTCACTTTTCGATGATGACAAATACACCATGCAAAAAGTGGGTATAGCCTTGAAAGGCTCCCCCTAACAATATGCATAATGAAAAAAAAAATTTCAATGCAAATAATTTTTCAAGGACTAAGTACTACTACCAATTTTTGCCTCTCATCTCTATCTCTCCCTTTTGGCAACAGCAAAATGGGTTATGAAATAAATAGTCATAGGCATTGGATATGATACATTAATACACAAGATAAGTTTGAGAAATTTTTAAAATTTCGGCATCATGTCGTTTGAAAATAGGACATTTTCTTAAAAATACTTGTATAAAAATGACCTGTTTTGAGTTTTAAGATTAACAGTTTATCCACAACTATTTAACACAAATAGTTCCAGTATGATCAAGACGTAAAACATAAGTACAATCATTATCATGTAGTAGATATGAGAATTATGCATTGTAAAACACAAGCAAATTCATAAAGTCTAAACCAATGAAAGATACCAATTTTTATATCAATTGTTAGACTTAAGATTTGTTAGAAAGCTCCCCCTAAGTTGATGCAATCTATAAAATATCTAGGAAGCATCTCTAATATGCATGAGACCTAGTTCACGTCTAATTTGTATGAATCTATCTTCTGGAGGTGGTTTAGTAAGAATGTCAGCCCATTGTTCATTTGTGCACACAAACTTAAGTGCCACATCACCTTTCTCCACATGATCACGAAGGAAATGATGTCTAATCTCAATGTGTTTAGTTTATGATGGGGATCAACATTCCCTAAACATAACATTCGCTAAGATGGTGTCACGTGGATGCATTCGCTGGGATGAAGGCAACTGCGCACCTGTACAAGAAAATGCATAACTTCATCTACAGAGGCCCAAATAACCCGATTCCAATTGGGCTGGAAAGAAGACTCCCATACCTTTCTTTGGGTATAGGGAAAACCATGAAATTCAAATTGTGCACGGCTTGGCAGCCCAATAACAGTAGACATTCGTCTAGAAATTCTGCCTCACATGGACAACTGCACACCTCTCACCAAATATGCCATAACTTTCCCAAGAAAAGTCCAAATGGAGTGGTTCAAAGTGTGTTGTAAATAAGACATCCATATCTTTAATTTGGTATATGGTATGTGAACTAATTCAAAGTATGGAACGTCTAGAAGGCCGAAGAATGAGACTATTTGTTTTGAAAATTTTACATTTTTGACTTTTTGGTTTCATTTTATCATTTTCCATTCAAAGCTTGTTATCTTTTATTTACTTATGGTTGGAGGGTTGTTCCAACATCTCTATATATAGCTGGGCATGTAAGTTATTAGGGACATCAAGTATTTTGAATTGAATCAAGATTTATTGCCTTGTGCTTAAGCTTTAAGCTTGTTCCCTATTTGTGAGTGAGTGGTGAGAGACCACATCCCTTCTCCTTTGGAGATTGAGTGGTGAGAGGCCACGAGATTATCATTATCCATTTTCCATATTACCATTCCAATAGCTATTTTGTGAGATTAGTACTTCAACAGTCAAGCAGATCAATCACAACCCCAAGAAAAGCCGAGAATCACCATTCGAGATATCGAGCAAGGTTCGAGTGTGTTGTGTTCATCATTCCGAATAATTTCAGTAAGCTCATTTCAATTACTTCCAAAATAACTCCTAGATAGCCAATATGATATTTACCTTCCATTAGCCTTTTCAAAATATCCATCGCATGTCTTTGAATAATATCTGCAGACAAACTCTTCAAAGTCCAAAAGATTTTCATACTTGAATGCTTGATTGTGTCTTATTCTAAGGATATATAATTTGCATGTTTAGGCTTAATTCTAAGGCTTGAATTTACCATCTTTCAAGTAATTATCTTATCCTACTTGATTAGGTCCTTAAGGACAAGTTTACATGAATCCTATAACTTTTTGAATTTTCCACAACTTGTAGTTCTCGCATATAATTTATATTGGTCATTGCGGTTAATTAAATTTCCATCTTAAAGTGTATCTGGTGTGTGCATTTGTGAGAGGGTCTTTGGTAGGACTAGGGTTCCTAGGATTGTCCTACATCAGTTTATGAATGTGAGATAGGGTTCTTAGAGATATTTATTGCACTAGTATTATCACATTTAATTGGTACAACATCATAGTGCAATTCAAAATCCCTAAGTTGTTGTTTCATATAAAGAGTTTGAGCACAACAACTTCCAGCCGCAATATATTCTGCTTCGGCTGTGGATTAGGCAACTGAGTTTTGTTTCTTGGAGAACCAAGAAATGAGAGATTGTCCTAAATAGTGACAAGGGCTGCTAGTGTTTTTCCTATCAACCTTACTACCGGCAAAGTCAGCATTAGTATAGCTAACAATCTCAAAGGTCGTATGCTTAGGATACCATAATCCTAACTCTATGGTTCCAACTAGTTACCTAAGGATTTGTTTAACTGCTAATAGATGAGATTCCTTAGGAGCGGCCTGAAACCTAGCACACATGCACACACTAAACATAATATCTAGCCTACTAGCTGTAAGATATAGAAGACTCCCAATCATGCCACGATACAATTTCATATTAATAGGGATTCCTTACTCATCTTTATCAAGATTGATGGAAGAACTCATAGGAGCACCAAGAGTTTTACTATCTTCCATATTAAATTTCTTTAACAAGTCCCTGACATATTTAGTTTGACATATGAAAGTTTCATTTTGAGCTTGTTTAATTTGTAGCCCTAAAAAAGAAACTAAGTTCACCCATCATGCTCATTTCAAATTCACTTTGCATGAATTTGGAAAACTCATTACACAACTCATCATTAGTGGCTCCAAAAATGATATCATCAACATAAATTTGAACAATAAGCATATCATCATTTTTGGATTTGATGAAAAGTGTAGTGTCAATTTTGCTATGAGAAAACTCATTTTCTAGTAGAAAACCACTAAACCCCTCATACCAAACTCTAGGAGCTTGTTTAAATCCATACAAGGCCTTAGACAACCTGTAATAACCCAAGAAAAAAAAAATGAATAATAATAATAATAGTTAGTATAAAAAAAAAAAAAAAAGAAAGAAAGTGTTTCTCTGTTAGGATCCTTGATTCCATGTTTGATGCCTAAGAAAGACCTTGTCTAAGCGAGTGCTCAGAGACCATTGCGGCTCAGTCGCTCCCTGGAGGTCGGCCTGGTCAAAATGGAATTTCATAGGATAAACAGGGTAGACACTGTTTATATACGTAAATATGTACATAAAATAATGTTTTGACTGACATAATTTGTAGAAATTTATGATAAAATAATAATAATGTAAGTATCATATGCGGGGCCCACAAGACTGTGTGGGGCCCACATGAGTCCCGAAGCCGTATGGAGGTTTACACGAGTCTCGAAGCTATTTAGGATGCATAAAAATCGTATAAGAATTATTCGAGTTACGTAGGATTCATTCGGGTCTCGAAGTTGTGTGGGGCCCACAAGACCGTGTGGGGCCCACATGAGTTTTCAAAATTCAAATTAAATTCTTGTTCAAAAATAAATAATAAAATAAATAAATACTAAAAATAGTTTAAAATTAATAACAATTATAATAATAATGATAATAATGATTAAGAAAAATAATAAAATAATAAAATAATTAGTTAGGTAATGGATTAATTAATTAGGTAAGTAATTAATTAAAAATTTATTTAGTGGGAATGGTGGCAAGCACTCCCAAATAGCCTCCACTCAACCCATACCTTGCCCATCCCTTGCCCATTCTTTAATTTTTAAAATTTTAATTTCACCCATCTCCCCACACTTTTATAAATTCTATTTCTTCCCCAAAATTTTCCTATAAATAGGGAGCTCTCAACCTTCATTTTTCACAACAATTTTCCAAGGAAGAGAAGGATTAGTGAGTGAAAGAATTTGTGGTGGAGAGAGAATTTTTGAATAAATTCTTAATCACCCACTTTTTCGGATCTCATTTCTTAAAGATAATTATTGTGTTCGTAGCACACGGTAAAAGAAGAAGGTAAGTAAATTTTGATTATGTTAGTTTCTTTTTATTTTAAATTCATACCCGAGTTTATTATGTACGTAAATTTTAATTATGTTACTTAGTTTCAAAAAATTTCTATGAGTTTATTTTTACGCATATTTAATTATACCAGTTCTATCTTTAATATACTTGCATCTATATTTGGGTTAAGAAATGTTCTAATCCCCTCGGGTAAATTTTCAGTAATTATTTCTATTCAAAAATAAAATTATATATATTTTTAACACAAAAATTGTGTGGCATGAGTTTATTTTTACGTTACATTTTTATGAAAATATGAGTAAAGATGAGATTTTCACGATATTATTTTAAATTGCATAAATGATAATAAGATGATTTTCAAACCCCTTATGGCAACGAAAGTTCAAAGTTACAGATGCTCGGTACCGCAGCTTAAAGTTTATACGGATCAGAGTGCACCCACACTGTTTACAGAGTGGTTATTTATGTTAGTGGATTTCTCCTGAGTGCACACCTGGTTTAAGTCCAGGACTTAATAAGGAAAATCTCACTTAAAGTTTACGTACGTTGATTTAGTTTGGTCGGCCAGCCAGCTAAGTCCAGTCTTCGGACCGCACAACCCAGTCATGGGGGTAAACATGACTTACGGCAAACAGGCCTAAGGGTGGTTTTTACGATATATGTTTATACATATTTAATTACGTGTACAAAGTTACTGATAATTTGAAGGAAAAGTGTAAGTTTACGTGAAAAGGATCATTTTGGTGCTTATATGACGATCTAAGGAAAACGTATAAGGAAAAGTATATGTATGTTTATCATTAAATATTTTTACAGTTTTAAAGTTAAAAGTTTAATTTAGCAGTTATAGTATATGATTTAAAAATTTACTGTTGAAATTGATGACAAAAGTTTTATGCAGAAATTGTTAAATTTATGTTTATTCTAAAAAAAATCTTGAAGTTATAGTATTCATTATTGTTTTACGAAATTCTTTAAAAACTCATTTTGGCCACACACTAATAATAATCTTATTTACTTACTGAGCGTCGTCTCATCCCAATCATATTTTATTTCAGATAACTCTGAAGGACATGTCGGGAATCAGGCTTAGCAAGCATGCGGGTGGGGATTAGAAAAATAAAGATTGATTAAAAATATTAGTATGGTTTCAGATATTTATGTTTGTGTAATTTTCCTTCTTTTGAAATAAATGATTGTAATATGGAATATTAGTGTTCTGGTTTAATAAAAATTTGAGTTTATTTTGCTTCCGCTGTAAATCAGTAGTAAAAAGTTAATATCCCAGGCCCCTCGGGGTCGGGGTGTTACACAACCGATATACATGATCTAGATATTTATGATTTTCAAAATCAGGTGGTTGTTCTACATAGATTTCTTCATTAATATAGCCATTAAGAAAAGCATTTTTAACATAAATTTGAAACAATTTAAAGTTTTTAAAAGCGGCATAAGCAAGTAGCATACAAATGACTTTCATCCTAGCAACGGGAGCATAGGTTTCGTCAAAATCAATTCCCTCTTCCTGATTATAACCCTAGGCAACTAGTCTAACCTTATTCCTAGTTTCTACCCCATTCTCATCTTTCTTATTTCTATATACCCATTTGGTTCCTATAATTGTATGATCATTAGGCCTAGGAACTAGGGTACACACTTTGTTTCTTTCAAATTGATTAAGTTCTTCTTACATGGACATCACCCAAGACTCATCCTCTATTGCTTCTTTAATATTTTTAGATTCTTCTTGGGACAAGAAAGTAGAATGACTCGCTAGGTTTTTCAAGGAAGATCTTGTGGTTATACCACGGGAAGGTTCACCTATGATTTGATCTATAGGATGGTTCCTAATGAATTTCCAATCCCTAGGCAACTCCTAAATTTCATTGTCATTGTTATTATCTTCAGATGATTTATCATTAATTTCTGAATTCTCACTTGCATTATTTTCAACATATAACTTGTCTAAGCATTTTCTAATGTCAATGTCATCTTCATCATTTTTCTTAGAAAACAGATTAGATTCATTAAATACAACATGAATAGATTCAATGACAGTTAAAGTTCTTTTATTGAAAACTCTATATGCTTTACTATTAAGAAAATAACCTAGGAAAATGTTTTCATCATATTTAGAATCAAATTTTCCTATATGTTCATTATCCCTAAGCACAAAGCATTTATAACAAAAAACACGAAAGTAGGAAATGTTAGGTCAATTGGTTGTTCCACAATTCATAAGGGGTTTCATTAAGTGAAGGTCTAATCAACACCCTATTCACGACATAACATACAGTATTTATGGTCTTAGCCCAAAAATATTTAGGTAGCTTATGTTCGTTCAACATGATCCTACCCATTTCTTGCAATGATCTATTCTTTCTTTTTGCCACATCATTTTGTTGAGTGGTCTTAGGTGCAAAAAAGTTGTGTGATATACCCCCTAGGTCACAATAATTTTCCATGCCTTCTTTTTTAAATTCAGTGCCTCTATCACTTCTTATGTGAGTTATCTTATAGCATTTTCATTTTGAATTCTCTTGCAAAGCTTAGTAAACTGTTCACATGATTCATTTTTATGTGAGATAAATAACACTTTTGTTTTAATAACCCCAAAAAGGGTTATAGAAGATTAGTAGAGTAATTCCTAAAAAAAAAAATTAATTAATTAATTAATCAAATTTATAAAAAATAAAAAAAATAATAAATAAATTTATTTTTATTTTTATTAATAAAATATATTATTATTATTATTATTAACCTATCTGAAGCTTCAAAGAAGCTTCAGGTAGAATCCTGAATTTAGATTGGCGCACCCCCCCACCTTTTCTTCTTTTTCTTCTTCTTCTTCTTCTTCTTCTTTTCTTTTCTTTTCTCTTCCTATGCGCAGCTCTGAATTTTCTCTCTCTCCCTCTCTCCTCGATTTCGTGACAGATTTTCATCCGATCGAAAATCCGAAGATACCTCTGGACTCCATTCTTCACTGTCGTCATTTCTACCGGAATGGATCGGTGGTAGGAGCGACGTAGGTGTATTCCCTGGGGTAAGCCAATTTCCCATTTTTCTTTAATTTCTTGCACATTATAAGCCTAATTGACGAACGGACACCACCACGAGAATCTAGGGATGATTCTCTACAAATCTAGTGGGACGAAATTCTCGTGGGGGTACGGGGGTTATTAAGGGACTTATTTTTAATTAATTATGATTAATTTAGAAATTCTAAAATGTTGAGCATCTGGGGTTAAAGTAGGATTTCTGAAATTTAGGGCCTAGGTGAGCGCGGGTGTAATTTTGGGACCCGCAGGTAAAATTAAAAAAATTATGTGGGGGTGTTAAATAATAGTTTAAATATTAATTTGAGGTATATGGAACCTAGGAAAGGTTAGATGAGTATTATTTTGGAGAAATAGATTAATTAATTTAGGGAAAAATGCAAATTGCAGGAGTTGAATTTCGGGCGCCAAGGGCGTAGGATTTGGGATTCTAGCGAGACACTCAGTAAGTCAGGTAAGGGGAATAAATTATAATAATATTTTTATGAAAATTATGGGTTGAGAAATATGTGAAAATGGCGTATGTTATTTTACCTGAAATTTATTAGGATATAAATATCGGATGAAATTTGTGTGACATATGATTTATATTGAGAAATGTTTAAACTGAGTTAGATAATTTACCCTGTGAAATATGTGATACTGAAATGTGTTTTAATATGAGAATTGAAATGTGGGAAAATGATGATAGTAAAATGTGTAAGAAATGTATTCTCTGAGAAAATGAAGAAAGGTGAAATATGGAAATGTGTTTTGAGAAATATTGAGTAATTGTGAAATAAGATATGTATATGATAGTATGAGATGAGATGAATTATAAACTGAGAAAATATCATTTAAATGATGAAATGTGTTGAGAATACTGATATTGAATTGTGAATATGTGAAATAAAAATATTGCAATGTTAATTCTGTAATATGAAAATGAGAAATGTGGAAATACGTGAAATATGAATGATAAAATGCCAATACTGCATAATGATTGCGGATATGTGGTGGTAAACCCTGTTGGATAGTTATGATATTGAGCACGGTACCGTTGCTAGTGGTGTTAGTGCAACCACACGGACTCTTGGAGCGTGTGGCGTGATGGTCGACTGTGCTATTTTGTAGGGTTGTTGGGCCCCCTGAGTCCGGATTAGGGTTTTAGGCCGGGTAGTCGTACTACAGACGTAATATGTGATATGATATTTGATCTAACCGGATCGGCCAACCGCGATTAGATCCAGCCTTCGGACTGCACAACCTTGACCATGGGGGGAAGCATGACGTGGATAGAAAGATCCTTAGGGTGGTCATGAGTTACAGACGCGATGTTGGTAATTGATACCGAGGATACTCTCGAGCCGGAAAGTAAAATAGAAACCAAAAGTAAAAGAATGATAACATTGGCTAAAATGAGAAATGAAAGAAAGAATGAAAATTGAGAAATAAAGAATGATAAAATTGAGAAGTAGAACCGTATGAGTTGATAATATACATATTTGAGGTGAAGTGAAACTCTCCGCTTGAGGGCTTGCTGAGTAAGGTGAGTGCCCTGATAGGTATCGGATGTTCCTATATGTGGTTGCATAACGTGTTAGGGCAGAGGGAAGCTACCTGTATGGGTGGGTAATCTTCCCTATTCTCAGGAACTTCGCGGTAAATGTGTTGAAAATTATTGAATTTGAGAAATAATTTTAAAGCTTATAAAAGCTTGTGTTGTATATCTATATCATTATGAGAATGTATATATCAGTGTATTTTCTCAGATGAAACGATGATTTGAAAAGTAAAGTGTATTATAATTGAACTCATATGGCCACACATTGTAAATAATTTATTCCTTCTTACTGATATGTGTCTCACCCAAATTATCTAAATTTTTCAAGAAACAGGGATAGACCAGGTGATAGAACTCTGTGATGATAGGGAGTTGGGACCCTGACACATGAGGTGAGTTTTTGGATTAGGGGATGTGTTATTTCCCTAGAGTTGGATTGTTTTGAGTTTGTGATGATAATGTATATATGTGTACGTAGATACTCTGGGTATTGTATTCTGAATGATATAAATACATTGTCTTCCGCTGTTAGGTTTTATAAATAAAATCATTTTTTACCCGGTACCCAATGCGGGTCGAGTCGTATGAACAATAGTGGGATTGTTGACATGGCTGATTTGTGGGTGTTGTGGATGACGTGTAATTATTTATTATTATTGGAGGAAAAAAAATTGTACGAAAATCGGGACGTCACACTTGTGAACCTAGAATAGTCATCAATAATGACAAAAGCATATGATTTTTCACAAAGACTTTGCACAGAATTAGCACCAAACAAATCCAAGTGAAGCATTTCAAGTGGTCTAGTGGTAGATATAAATTTCTTTTTCTTAAAGCTGGATTTTGTTTGCTTACCCATTTGACATGCATCACATATTTTATCTTTCGCAAATGGTGTTTTAGGCAAGCCTTTCACTAAATCTTTTCTTACTAGTTTTGACAACAAGTCCATGCTAGTGTGTCCTAAGCGCCTATGCCATAACCAACTAGCTTCATTTATTGCAGAAAAACAAATTACTTGTGAATCTAAATTATTAAAAGTGGTAGTATATACATTTTTATGGCGATCTGCAGTGAAAAGAATTCTATGATATGATTTGCCTTCAACTATGCATTTATCATTTTCAAATGAAACTTTATATCTTTTATCACACAATTGACTAATGCTTAACAAATTATACTTCAAGCCATCAACTAATAGAACATTATCAATAACCAAGGAAGGATCCTTACCGACCTTACCTACGCCGATGATGCGCCCATTTGCATTGTCACCAAACATCACGTACCCTCCATCCTTGAGAGTGATGGATGCAAACTTCGCTTTATCGCTAGTCATGTGCTGTGAGCACCCGCTATCCAGGTACCACTTGTCCTTTGAAAAAGACAATCTCAAACACACCTGTAAGATAGACTAAGTAACTGATGCTAGTCCCCTAATTCTGTTGGGTCCACAAGGGTTAGTGACTGGATCATTACCCACACCTTTCTAATTTTTACATGTCTATTTCTAAGTGGACAATCAAATTAAATATGATTTGCTTGCATTTGAAACATTTCATTCCACACTTAGGATCTTTAGGTGGGATTTGAGATTTTGATTCACATGTGAAATATCCCAAGTAAAGATTAGGTTGTCTAACATTATCAATGTCATTAAAACCAAGTCCCTCTTTACTAAGAGAATTTCTTTGAGCTCCAAGTAGTTTTTTAAAATTGCGTTGGCCCTCGTTGAATTTAAAAACAATTTTGGAGCTATCCTCCAATTTTCTTTCAAGCTCATCAATTTTCAAATCCTTTTCTTTAATAATCGAAGCATGAGAATTTTTTGCCATTTCGAATAATTTTGACCATTTCTTGCATTTCTTTTTCAAAACATCATTTTCTTTGGTCATTTTATTCAACGGTTTAGACACACGAATATATTCAAATTGCTATTCTTCAAAAGTAGGCATGCTATTAGATTCATAATCATCATAAGAATAATATGAAGATAAAGAACAAGAAGACGATATCTCATCATCATGTGCCATCAAGCACAGATTAGCAACCTCTGAGTCACTGTAGTCTGAGTTTGAGTCACTACTACTTATTTTATCCCATGAAGTGCTCGCTTTCATGACTTTTTCTTTTTCCTAGCATCCTTTTTCAGTAATGGGCAATCCGGCTTGATATGCCTAACCTTGTTGCAGTTATAGCACGTAGGAGCGTTTGACTTTTCTTTTCCTTTACTCGACTCTCCCTTATCAGATGCAGATTCCCTATGTAACATCCTCAAAAATTTAATAATAAATATATTTTTAATAAACACATATGAACTGTTCTGATACCCATACTATGACATCTCAGGCCTCAAAGGGCACTAGGGTATTCCTGTATTCAATAAACATACCTATGCAGTGGAAAACATAAATCACACAACCATATATATACACATACAACACCAAAATTCAGTATTTCCAGACCATAGTTATATTTTACATCTCTCTCCAGTATCATCTACCCCAAAATACAACACTCTATATAAACTTACCCTACAAACAGGGCAACCAAGAAACCACTCTATATGCGAGTCTGATCTACTCGCCTAGCTGGCTCACCTGAAAAATGTTAAAGTAATAGGGTGAGACGATGCTCAGTAAGTGGAAATATGCTATTACTAGTGTGTGGCAACTAAGTTGCATACTATTTTAATAACATCTGAATTGTATAAAATGATAAATCTGTACAACATATATTACATTTATCGCAGTTTAAGATAAAGAGTTAAGGGAAAAGAGAAAACAAACTCAATTTTTACAAGGTTCAGCCAACTTGGCCTATGTCCTCACCTTGAGCAACCACTCAAGAATTTCACTATAATCCCTGCTCCTTAAATTGGGACGGAGCTTCCCTTACAATCCGCTACTTACAAGAGGTACAACTCCCTCCTACTCCGCTGCTTACAAGAGATACAACTCTCTTACTGAACCATGAATACAATGAAATCTATAAAATACTCATAATTGCTTCCAAACAAAGCTAGTGAGTACAATTCAAATTCCTAATACATTAACATATGATGACATTTGAAGCTCATAATGTATGAAACGATACAATCGTTTATGAATGATATGCTTCAACACACAAACCCCTTTTTATCAAATCTCCCAAAGATATTTATATAACTCAATACTTTGGAGAACTTAGATTAAATCTTCGAATACAAAAACAACTTTGCAAAGATTTGAAACACACTTTGTCGAAAATAATATTTCTCTCAAGATTTCAATCTCAATGTGATCTTGGTAATATTTGACTTAATGTATATATATGTATCTATACGATGAGAATACCAAAGATTAACACACTTAACATATGATTTTCATAAAATATCCTTCAATATATATATATATATATATATATATAATTATGCACTTCTAAGGATATCTAATCAAATAGTTTAGAAGCATTCAAACTATCAGATCTTTAACTAAGAACACACTTGAATGTTACTCTTTAATCAATGGCCAAATAAAAATTTTCTCAAGTATTGTACTTTATCTAAAACAATCTTTACATTAATGTGAAAACTCAATATCAAGATTTTCTAAAGATATTCAAAAAATAGATGTTGATATGAGAATCTCTTGAAAAAGCTAACTGGATTAACCAAACCTCAACACCAAGTTGAACTCAAGATGTATGAGTGAGATCCCTTTTGGTTTTCTGAATTGATTTGCCCAAGGAAGATGAGTATGTGTTGAAGTGCAGGCAATCGTATAGCAATCAGCTCAAGTTTCTCAATGTTCTTTCAACAAGATGTTCTCTTCTCTTCACGTTCGTCTTCGCCTCTCACTAGGGTTTAGATATGCAGTATATATAGGTGCTTAACCCTTAGAACCAATCTTAATCGTTGGATTATAAAATAGCTTGCGTGTTTGCTCATTAAAAATTAAATTTTTAAGTTTCCCGCAAGTTTAGACGACTGACGTCAAGGACCCAAACGACTAAAGTCCTTTTTAAGCTTTGAAAAAAAACTCACCTGGACACAGGGTCAGACGACCGAGGTTGGAGCTCAGACGACCGAGGTGTCGAGTTTAGATGACTGAAGTGTGTGTTTAGTCTTCTGAGGTGCTTCTGCTAGGTTCTGAGTTTCACTAGAAAATCTTCAGAGGACTGAACTTAATCTTCGGTCTTCTGAAGAAATTCTTCAAATGGCTGAAGTTAACTTCGATCTTATGAAGTTGCCACTTCAAACGACTGATTGTAGACTTCGGTCTTCTGAAGTTCCCAAATCCTGGATTTTTTCTTTTAGTTTGAAAAATCTGATTTGCTTTCTTTCTTGACTTTTATATAAAAATATTTTTCGGGGTTTTGACATTATTTCTAAGTCCATGAATGTCCCCTAATGATGTTCATGAAATGCATGAGCCCTAAAGTCATTCTAAGGTATGATTTGAGTCTCAAATTAAATCGTATGAAAATGTAAGTACATAAGTTCTAAGTACCCATTCCCATGACGTTCTTGAACTTTGCCGCTTGCATCTTTATTCTTGTACTCTTTGAGTTCCATGGAATGGGCCAAGATATGTAGGCTTTAATCTTCATGACTTCCATTATTTGTTATCCTTCCGTGCATGCTTAATATAATTCCTGTTCACAATCTCAATTGCACAAATCAAATATCAAGTGATTTGTCATTATCAAAACATGATTGGACTCGTAGAGTCAACATTCTCTACAATATAGCCGGAGTGAAATGTCGATTTGAGAAGTTTGGGAACCATCCCAAAACCCAGGTGAGTGGATTATTTGAGCATTTTCAGTATTATACAGTTCATTTGAGGTCAAATTTAGTATTATATGCCAATATACTGGAGTTTTGTGCAGTAAAATTTGAGTATTATATTTTCAGGAATAGGGTGTTTTGGAACCTTGCAGATATGGGTTGGGCACCTCAATGAGTATTTTTAGGAGCCCAGGTAAATTATAATTCAGAAATTTACGAGTATGTAGGTTCGGGAAAATATAGTTGATTTATTGGAAATATGCATATGTGTATTATTTCAAGATTTTGGGGATAGTACGCCATGAGCGTGAGGATTAAGTTAGGGGTGAGCCTCCCAGCCAGTTAGGTAAGGGAAATATGCTATATTAGGAAATTCAGAAACATGATTAGAAAAATTATAGTATTTGTTTATTAAGGTATAGAGTATAAAATTATACAATTTTATAGATTTCAGAATATGAGTTGTATTAATTGTGTGACTTGAGTAGATATTTGCCTGATCCAGAATATCATGATTTACAGTGTATATATATAGACAGATATATTTACCAGACAAATTTTTATCAGACAGATATTACAAATATTTAATAGACCAGTAATTTACAGTAATTACAGAAAGTCATGCTTTCCAAAACCATAACACTCAAACATTACAGATTATTTAGTTAGATATTACAGTCAGACATACAGTCATAATAGTCAAATACAACAATTATTTTATTTAGATGTTACAGTATTTTCAGTTCAGATTTATAATGTTATGGTTATTTTGGAAACATGATGAAAGTAGGGTAATTATAGAAATAGTATATACAGTAACAGACCTTGATGAATCAAGTTACGTTCAGATAGTAGAACACGATACCGTTGCTATTTTCAGATCAGAGTGCAACCACATATCTCATATAGTATGTGGATTTCGTCAATCGTGCCTATGGAGAGTTTGTAGTCTCCCCAGTTTTCTGGGTTGAGGAGGCCGGTTTGACGAGGTAGTTACTAGTTTCGCACCTAGGAGAGGACCCAGTTTGGCCGGATTGAGGATTGGTAGAGTTACAGTTGACTTAATTGGTGGGCCAACCAGGATTAAGTTTCGCCTATGAGCCGCACTACCTTGTCATGAGGGGTTAAATTATGACGTACAATTTTCCAGAGTAAAATCTCAGCTATGTATATGTATACAGATTTACAGAATATCAGTAGTATGATACTAGAAGTATGAAAAGTAGAAAATTCAGATAATACAATTATGCTTTAAACTACGATAGATGCAAGTTATAGCATATATTGATTACCAACTTTTACAGTTTCAGATATTATCATTATAATATTTATAAAACTTAGTTGTCACACACTAATAATAACATATTTCCACTTACTGAACGTTGTCTCATCCCAGGGATTTAATATTTTTCAGGTGAACCAGTTAGACGAGCAGATCAGACTCGCAGATAGAGAGATCTTTTATTTTGCTCTGTTTATAGGGTAAGTGTATTTAAGGGATTACATTTTTGAGTAGATGATACTAGGGTGATGTATAATTATATATAAGATTTGGAAACACTGAATTCTGGTATTATAAATATGGATGTATGATTTTATGTTTTTCGCTGCATAGGTGTGTTGGTTTTTGTACAACGATACCTCAGTGCCATTTGGACCCTAAGATGTTATAGCAAGTAATATAGGGACATCAGAATAATTTATATTTTATATATGAAAAAAAATGGTGTAATTTTTGAGTTGTTACAAATACCACCAGACAATCTGACTTAGGCCGAAGGGTGTGACGACATCAGATCGTATTAGTTTCGTATCGTATGTATACTGGAACTGTATTTGTGAAAATAATGGTATTGTGAAATGTATGTTTTAATATTGAAATAACACTTATATATTCACACACCGATATAACATGTTTCTCTCTTACTGAGATGTGTCTCACCCCTATCATACAAATATTTTTCAAGTCATTTGAGTAGCCGACACTAGCGTCCTAACAGTTCAGGAGCATGGTGGTTGGTTAGCTGTGCAGAATTACTTGTGTATGTACTGGTCCTTTGACGGGTTATCATTTTGGGTTATATAGACACCCGGGATATGTTATGTATTTTGGGGAATTAGCTCCTGTTTTGTATAGACTCTGGTATGGTTTATGAATGTATTAGTTGATTTATTCCGTTGCGTATATGGTATATGTGATTGTGTATAGGGTATACGTGAACCCTACAGGGTCAGAACCTTACATTATATAGTATCATGGACGATCGTATGATACATGGACATGTTAGGTTACTAAATCACATCTTGAGTCCCATTTCTGGGTTCGGGGCATGACAACTTAACTTGAATATCATTATAAGTCGACTCACTAAAATATTTAAGTGATTTTAATTTGAATAAAATTGAATCGGGTTAAAAGAGAATTGAGTTAAAGCAATTTGTTCGATAGAATTGACTTATAAGAGATTAGTAAAATTTTTAAATTTTAAAGAGGTCGGTTTGTTCTCGCTCAATAATAAGGAGGTTCGTACTCCCAGGGTGTGGTTCAGGTGGTAGTGTGGGCCGCGGGAGTGCCTCTCATTAGGTCAAGTGTTCAAACCCTCCTGAACTCATTTCCGCTCATGAACTCCTGAATTTATCCTCCCTTTGAAGTTGTGAGATTAACTTTAAGGGGCGCAGGATTAATCACGTGGACCGTAAAACGGATACGTTGGATACCCGTAATCCAAAAAAAAAATAATCCCGTTCAAAAAAAAAAAAAGTGGCAAAGAGAGAGAAGAAAATGTTGTCATAAGAGAGTTCTGTGTTGTTTTGGCAGCACTTCTCTTCTTCAAATTTCGACTCCCTTGTAGGCTTGTACGGTAGTTGTACCTAATCAGAGCTCTGCCTCCGCCTGCTGCACTTCGTCTCCAACTACCCCTTCTCCGCCCAGATTGCTCTGAAGCACCACCAGCCATGGACTCTGCTTTGGCCTCTTCACCATTATCCCTTCTCCGTTCCCGGAACTCTTCCTCTTTCCTCCCAAATCTACCACCACCACTACAAGCAAGGTCCCTTTCCCATCTCCCTTTTGCCATTCCAAAGCCCTCGCTTTCCCCTCCAGCTCCTCGCCTAAGGATTTCAAACGCCGCCGCCAAAAACCCCATCATCCGCACCGTCAATTCCACCGCTCGCACCCTTATTCTAACCGCTGCCGCCGCCTTGCTCGTCGGAAAGTTTCCCCACGCGCCGGCAAGGGCCCAGTCCCCGGTCACCATCTCCGAACAGACCCAAGTTCTCGACGAAACCGCTGCCGCCACCGAAGAACAATCCTCGCCGTTGGAGAGTTTTCTCGATTCCAATTCCGAGGCCGTCGACGCCTTGAAAGCCCTGTTGCAGCAGAAGCTCGAGAATGGCGAAGACGACGAAGCTTTGAACATATTGAGGAAGTTGGTGTCTGCGCAGCCGGCGATGACGGAGTGGAAGTTCCTCATGGCGAGGCTGCTGAACGAAATGGGCAGCACCGAAGACGCACGGAAGGTGTTCGAAGAAATTCTGGAAGCAAATCCGTTGTCGTTTGAAGCGCTTTTCGAGAACGCTCTGTTGATGGACCGATGCGGGGAGGGAGAGGCGGTGATTAAGCGGCTCGAGGAGGCGTTGAAGATTGCGGAGAGTGAGAATAAAGCGAAGGAAGCTCGCGACGTGAAATTGATAATGGCGCAGATAGAGTTCTTGCAGAAGAATGTGGAGGAGGCGTTGAAAAGGTACGAAGAGTTAGCGAAGGAGGATCCGAGTGATTACAGGCCGTATTTTTGTAAAGGGACGATTTACAGCTTGACGGATAGGAATGAAGAGGCGAGGGCAGAGTTTGCGAAGTATCGGGAGCTTTCACCGAAGAAGTATGAGGTTGAGGGGTTCTTACAGACGCCCCTTTCCAGGGTGAAACTTTTCCGGACGGATTCCAAGAATTGAGGTGTTTGGGGGCTCGGAAAACTTTCAAGAAATAATGGCGGAAGAAATGGCAATTTTCTGCCGAGGCCAACCGAAGGCGGTATGGGATTTTCAGGTACTCCCCCGTCTTTGTTAGATTTTGTTGTTCAGTATTCCACATCTTTGAATTTTTCAAAAATGTTTTGAATAGTTGTTGAAGCTCAAAATGGATCATATACGCATATATAGAATTCAGAGTTGTATGCAAATTCAAGGCTGTGCTGTTGAGAACATGTTCTGTTTTTAATAAAAATGCTGCTGCTGTTCTGTATTATCCACTGAAATCTCGTCACTGTTTATCATCACACTGTCCATACTCATTACTCACAACACTGTTGTCTATCGGTCGCCGAAGGGATATTGAAGTTCCAAGACTACATTCCACATTGGTCTTTTGCAGTGAAGGTTTCTAGTTCTAATTTTGAAATGGGGTGCGAATATGATCCATTTTTAGTAGACATGCTTTCTCTATTCTTAGCTTCTGTTTTGTGTCTTCCACTGTTGTCACAATTTTGTCACCATCATCACACTTTCCGGAGTTGCAACACTGTCTGTTTGTCCCCAAGGGGATATTACAACACTACATTCATCATTCGACCTTAGACTTTTGCAGTGAGATGTCAAATTTGAATCTTGAAAAGGGGTTGGAAGAGATTTAGGATACTGGTTTCAAGGAATTTCATTGCAAGTGCATTATTTGGGACAACTATTGTACTGAATCTTCGTTGACAGTGGCTCTTGAGGTCAAAGTTGAAGCTTTTTTTTTTTAGTTTGTATCCGTATGAAATCATTACAGGGTGACAACAATGACATAGATGAGTTGGGGGTGGGGGGGTTGGGAATATAAAGTTTAGTTCTGGGGAGGAGGGAAAGACTGTGTTTCAATCTGCTGTTGCCCGTTTGTGAAAGAGTTCGGCAAAGAGTTCACAAGCAAGAAGAAAGACCAGAAAATTAAGTTGAAGACCAAGGTATTTCAGTGGAAGCTTGCCATCAAGAACTCCCAAAACTTGGATGATAATTTCCTTGGCTGGGTCGGAAACACCCGAGAGGATCTCAGATTTGGATATATTGCATCTAAGTCCATTGATCCCAAACAAGATAGCTAAAATGTGTTGGAGCTGAATGTCACCAAGTGGAAGGATCATAACATCATTAGGAAAACATAGACCCACCAATCTGAGGTTGTTGCATCTTGGATGGAATGTGAGTTTTTCGCGGGAAGAAGCATGGTGTAGGATCCTAGTGAAGATTTCCATGTTACGATTTATCATCCACAAGTTTATATGATTGTGAAATAAATTTTTTATATATATTTGAGAAAATACATGCATTTTAATGTTGGTCCTAATCAAGAAGAGAAATGAAATAAATCTATACTATTTGATGTGAACTATTTAGTGAATAAGGTGAATGTTCGAGCACTTAATTATTTTTTAAAATAACTCACTACTATATATATATATATATTTTGATAAAGCACTACTATTGGTAATTGGAAGCATATTGTGCTGGATGAAGCCTTGGGGTTTATAGAGTTAATGTAAGGGCAAAAGATACTGACCTCCTTTGAGGTTTGGCAAAAAGATAGGGATTTTCCCTTATATTTTAAAAATGCCATAAACTTTCCTTGATATTTGTAAAAAAAATACAAATCTTTTCTCGAAAGACTTGTCTTTTTGTAAAATATAATGAGAGATTTGTGATTTTTGAAACTTCAGAGGCGAGATTCTTATCTTTTTACCAAATCTTATGAGAGGTTAGTGTCTTTTGTCCTATATATTATTGCATCAAATCTTGTATTTGTTTATTTGACTTGAGAAAAAAAAAAGGAGAAAATTATTCCTTTGAGGAAATTCTCATAGACAATTGAAAAAGCAATTTTTTTTTTTTGTTGTTTTTGGAGGCTAACAATATGATGTGATGATTAAAAAGTGAGATTGTTTATGTGATTTATGTGAACCAAACTTATGGATGCAAAAATTATCTCAGGTTTATGATTTTAACTAATGACATTTATGATACAGTTGTGCCCAAAGTGTAGTATACACCATTTTTATTACTAAGAAAAAGTAATATGACCAAATTGATAAATCAAATTTATTTATTTTTTCCTTGGGGGGGGGGGGGGTACATATACTGATTTATGATATTGACATTCTAATTGTAAATGGTGGTGTGATGATGTCATAATTAATGGACTGAATTGCTAATTGTACACACGAAATGACGTCATTTGTGAATTCCGCTATTTAAATAGAGTAAAAGATATTGACTTCTTCCTAAAGTTTTGCAAAAAGATAAGGACCTACTTCGAGGCTTTAAAAACTCTAGTAACTTTTCTTGAGAATTTAAAATTTTCACAGACCTCCCTAAAGATTTGTCATAAAGACACAAACTTTTTCTTATTTGATAAAAATATAATTTTTAAGGGTAAAAGTGTCTCCAAAAAGTCAAATATCAGGGGAAGGGGGAAGTGTGTAGATTCTTTGATAAGTTAGGAAAGGTTTTGATATTTTCAAAACTTAAGGACTTCTTGTCTTTTTTTCTAATTAAGAAAATTAGAGTCTTTTATCCATTTACATAAGCTATTGATGAAACTAAATATATTTTTAGAGTATAAGCTTCATTGTATTATACACAATGATTAAATACAATGATTAAGATTGTTTTCACTATGTTCAAGATATATCTAAAATAGTGTGGAATACGATATCCGAAAATTCTATGGTTATTGTTGAGTGTGTTTATCATTACCTTGAGAATGGTGATATTACCATAATTTCTTGAGAAGAAGATGGTTGGATACAAAACATATCATCCAAAACATTCATGTAGGATCCATTATTATCAAAAAATGCTTGGGGTCGCTGGCTAAAGTGTTAACACGAGAGAGGGTAGTTGTCCTCTTTCGTGCTATCTATGGGCTCATGATTATCGTAGACTTGTGATCTATAGCATTACTCATTATTGTCACGTGTCTTTATAGCAATAGCTTGTAGCATAAATAATATATTTTACAATGATGAATCAAAATTGATTTCGGAAGAACACAATTGCAAGAAAAGGATTTAAATGTTTTGGAAAAAAAATTGGTATATACTTAAATATGAAAAAAAAAAATCATTTGTGAGGATATCCAATCATTGTTAATTGATTATTCCATTGAAAATTTTCAGAGGATAACCAATCAAATAATATTATTATGGAAGAGTTTGGAATTTTGATTTTTAATTTTTTTTCGCTCAGTATAACCAAGATAGCTGGGGTTGTAATGTGCTTATTTTGAATAGTTTGTAAAACATTCACATATTATGTGTAAAATAATTCTTATAGTCATGGATTGAGACTTAATTTGTCATAACTAAAATTGCTATTTAGCTAAAGAGATATTCAAGTTGTAAGCACCTCTTTTATGCATGATATTATACTTGAAACTTTATTTTGTTAAAATAAGTCCGCAGTTGTTGAACCCAAACATCAATAAACTCAACTCATTTTGGTCATGAATATATGAAGATTATTGTATCCAAGTTTGACATACTTTTTCAAAGTCTTTTTGGAGAGTAAATTTTTAGTATATGTTGTAATGACCACAAAAATGTATATACGAGTAGATCATAATAATAATAAAATAATAAAAATTGTCATTAAGTTAGTATCAATGTGAATGTATTTTTCTGTTAGGATCATTGATTCCATTTTTTATGCCTAAGAAATACCTTGTCTAGTGAGTGCTTAAAGACCACTGCGGTTTAGTTGCTCCCTGGAGGTCAGCCTGATCAAAGTGAAATTTCATAGGATAAATAGAGTAAAAATAGTTAGTGTACATATATAAGATAATATTTTTAACTGACATATTGTAGAAATATATAATAAAATAATAATAATATAAGTGTCCTTGTATAAATTTCATAAATTTCGCAACATAGGTGATTATTTTCACATCCAGCGCGTATGGGGTTTGGAAACTGTGTGGGGCCCACAATACCACGTGGAGCCCACATAAATCCCAAAGTTGTGTGGGCTTCTCTACCTTAACTTTTTATTCTTCTAAGCATATTTACTTTGATTTGTATCCGCTGTGAATGCATGAGTATTTTTATTGGATGAAATCTGCAGTAGTTATGAATATCATATTGATTTAATTTGCCAAAAAATTTATGTGATTGGTTTATCACTTACTCAAGTTACAACATAAATTATTTTGTGGCCGAGCATATTTTTATTAATATTGTTTTGTTATGAGTATGGCCAATATTGTGTAGTTGGTTACATATTGAAATCTTAGCTTAGACTTTTAGCATTTAAGGATATATAAATTGATAAAGTTATCTGTTGAGAATACTACTATTGTTAAGAAGTTAGAGCATTTGTAAAATCACAACATTTAAAATTGATTAAGTTTCTGTAATAAATTTTAAAAATACCCAATTCACCCCCCCTTTTGGGATCACACATCGACTTTTAGAAAAGAGTTTGACATGAAAGATTTGGGTGCGGCCAAGAGGATACTTGGCATGGAGATTCGCAGGGACTAAGCTATAGGGAGATTATAGTTATCTCAGGGTGACTATGTGGAGAAGGTGCTAGAGAGCTTTAACATGGCTAATGCTAAGCCGGTGAGCACACCGTTGGCGAGTCATTTCAGGTTGTCTACCACCCAATGCTCAAAGATGGACGATGAGGTTTGTGATATGTCGAAGGTCGCCTATGCCAGTGCAGTGAGGTATCTGATGTATGTCATGGTGTGTACATGGGCGGACCTGGCACATGCTGTCAACGTGGTGAGCAAGTTTTTTTTGGAATCCGAATCGACAATATTGGGATGCGGTCAAGTGGATTCTCAAGTACTTGAAGGGTACAACCAGATATGACATTATGCTTAGTGGACAACATAGTGATCCGTTAGTGGTAGGGCACGTGGATGCTGACTACGCAGGAGACTTTGATGATAGAAGGTCTACCACAAGGTACATATTTACCCTTGTGTGAGGATCTATTTGTTGGAGGTCTATGGCGTAGTCACTCGTAACTTTATCTACTACTGATTCGAAGTACATAGTAGTGGCTGAGGTTACCAAGGAAGCGTTGTGTCTTACGGGATTGATCAGGGAGCTGAGTGTCTAACAAGGTGGAGTTCGGCTGCAGTGTGATGGTTAGAGTGCCATCTATTTGGCGAAGAATTGGGTGTACCATGCGAGGACAACTATAGAAGTGATTTAGATAGGTTTTAAGATTTATGTACGAATAAGGGTTCATTTATATACATTATTTTGTAACGCTTGATGCAAGCTTGACATAATTGATTGTGAAAATCAGCCCGTTGACATAGGCAAATTGCCGAACCACGTAAATCTTGTGTTTTTGGTTATTGCTTTCATTTGTTCTCATTGCTCTGTGATTTATTCTATTGTATTGTTTATCATTGAGTGATTGCACTGGTTGTTCATTGATTAATTTGCGAGTTTGTGTGAGGGCTTCTGCTGCGCATTCACAAACAACAATTGGTATCAGAGCGCCAATTGTCATAAAAAAAGAACTCGATGGAATTCTTTGTTAATGACGTTGTCTGCAATTATTCTGGAATTGTAAAGAAATTTTACAAAATAGGGTTTTATAAAATAAGGAGAATGTTTATGATTAGAAGATATGATAGGAGAGGTAGAAGATGTTGTTGTGTATTTTGTGGGTGGTTTTGAAAGTTTGTATTGGTAAGAACTCATTTTAGATTAGAGAGGAAGAAAAGATTGTCCTAATTGTTCTAGGATTGAAAATTTAAAAAGAATAGTTGGTCTGGAAGTAGAAGGAAAATAGAGAAGAGAAAGTCCCGAGGGTAAGCCTTTGGGCTAAATTGGTCACAAATAATTTGTTGTAATGTTTGTACTTTGTGAGCTTGTCATAGCATATTTGTCTTTAGAATTTACCTTTTGAATGGTCTTTTCGTCACTTCTTCCCTTGTAAAAATTCACGAGTTAAATCAGGCAGAATTTGCTTGCTTGTTATATTTTCAATATCAAATTAAAATATGGATAATAAAGCTTGCCATCTAGTAAATATCTGTTTCGATGCTAAATTTTTTACATCCTTGGTTAAGACATATTTGGTTGATTTGCAGTTTACTCTTAATAAGAATTTTTTGTTTAATAAGTCATCTTGGAATTTTATGATGCATAGGACTATTGCCAATATTTCTTTTTTGACTAAGGAGTTTTCCTAAGTTTCATTCCATGCTTCGGAGCTATATCTTACTAGTTTTTCTATATTGGCAATCACTTGTTAGGATGCCACCATATCCCACATTAGAAGCATCTGTTTCAACTATTTAAAAGCTCGTGGGTTACAAATTGTCATAAGGGGAGATTTAAGATATTTTGTTCTATTTCCTTAACTATTTTTGTCTAACATGAGGACCATGGTAGAGGGTCTTTCTTTAATCTATCATAAAAATGTTTATAGGTTTTTCTTAGGTCTTTGTAAAAATTTGATAGATAATTCAAACATTCTAAGAACCTTTGGAGTTGTTTTTTGTCTTTGATTTCATCCAAAAATTTGTTAGCAAATTTGATACTTATGCTAATAGGCATTATTGTCCCATTTTATATAATATGACCTAGGAATGTGATCTCGGTTTGGCGTAATACAACTTTCTTTTCAGAAACCACTAATCCATTTGTCTTGATTATTTTCATGAAAATCTTTAAATGTTTAAAGTGTTTGTTTAGATTTTCTAAGAAGACTAAACATCATCAATATAAACAATTATGAAATATGCATATGGGTTGATTATATCATACATAACTCAGTTTGTTTATTGAATATTTTCTCAATTTTGGAGATGTCACTTTGATAATCCTCTTGGTAGTTTTCTTGGTCTAAAATTTCACTAATATTTTCATCAAGAGCTTATGTTTTGAAAGTAGCTAAAAGTTAACTATCTATTTGGTCTAAGATCTCTTTCTTGTCAAAACATCCCTTTATATACAATGGGTCAGGGAGTTTAAATCCAATGTTTAATTCTTTTCTTTTTTCTTTTCCTTTTTGGTTGAGTGGAAACGCTCGAGGCAGATGGTCTTGTTGATCTATATTTTGTTTATCCTTTTCTATCTTATCTATTTGTTTATCTATCTTATCTAATTTTTTTCCATTTCATAACTTTTTATTTTGTCTTATTGTTCTCCTAAAGTTGTTAAGTATTCATTTGTATAATTATTTTGTCTATCCATGATTTGAACATGTTACTGTGTTGCATGTTGTATTAGGTTTAAGTTGTCAGCTATTAGGAATGGAAGTCCATGTATTTCATTGTCTTTATGTTGTAAGTAAATTCTTTCTTTTAGGGAGTGATTTCCTATAATAAGATCATTATCTGTCTTATAAACTTTTCCAGTTTTGTTAATAGTAGAGCAGTCTCTTTTGTATTTTTTTTCTATTTTTATACCAATCAAAGAATGAATTTTTTTTTTCAATCAAAGAATGAAATATTTTTTTTATTTTGGTCATATATTCGCATCATCTTTGTTTGTAATTTTAAATTTTTTCTTCAGTAAACCTTCAAAATAATTTTTCCCTTAAACCTTTGTTCTTTTTTTGACAGAAATTCTTTGTTTAATTATTCTTGTTTGTAATAAATTCTTTGTCTAGAACATTGCATTCATAAATCCGAAATTGGGTTGATGAAAAGTTTTGTTTAAATTTTTCATACATTGGTTGGGCTATTTGTTCTTCTATATGTATCCCTTTCATCTTTGTAAGGGGATCTTCTTCTGATGTCGATATTCTAGATTTCTCGAAGTCTATGATTATGTGTTTTGAAACAAAAAAGAATCTTTGTCTAGTTATTATAGTTCTAAAACAAATGGAATGTATATCGGATCTATCTCTTTAGAATTTTATTCCCATATCTCCTTATTCGTACTTAATATATCCTCCAAATGTCCTATTTGCATGTTGGGCTTGTGGAGGAAGGACTCTTGATTTTATCCATTAGTGTAACAAGCTAATCTCATTCCACCTAAAGATTTTTGGTACCATGACATTACCATGAGGTGAGATGTCATAATATATTGGTGGGCGTTCTTGGTGAGTTAAAGTGAGGGATAATTCTTGAACTCAAGAATTTATAATGAATTTTATACAAAATAGTCTCTTGAAGGAATTTGCAGTTGTGTACTAAGCACTTTTCTTTGTGTTTTGGAAGTTTCTACTATCACTAGAATTGAGTCCTGCAACCTATAATTCTAGCATACTGGTACCTTAATTTTACATTTGTCAGTAGTACCTTAATTTTATAAGGCAGCATTCTGCTAAATAACATACTTGTCATAACCAAGATAAACTTATTGAATAATTAGTGCACAAGGTTAATTGCTTAATAATTTAATATATTTTTTAAAAAATAAAATTTTAACCTTTTTGTTAATTGTAATCCCTCACCCTCCTATGAACGAGTTTAAGTTAATTTTAAGATAAAAGATACTTTAACTCTTTTGAGGTTTGATAAAAGGACATGAATCGCCATTGAAGTTGAAAATTTTCATAGAAGGTCTATGAAATTTTAAGTATTTCACAAATCTCTCCCGACATTTAATTTTTAAGGTACTTATAATATCTATTTGTTAAATATAAAAAAAAAAAATTTAGTGTCATTTTAAAAAAACTTTAAGTGAGATTTCTGAAAATTTTTGAATATCATAAGAGGTCCTTAAGATTTTTTAAATCTCAAAAGAGGTCTTGTTTTTTTTTCTCAAATCTTAGAGAAAGGTCATTATCTTTTACCATTAACATGTGTTAATTGTTGTAGCCCGGGAGTATGTACGTGTGTCCCGCAACGGATATGCAATATAGAGTCAGAGGGGGGGGGGGGTGAATGACTCTTTTCACTTATTAAAAATATCTTTACAAAAAAAAAATACTTGACAAGATTCAAGCAATTATATCACAATATATGGAATTTAAATCATGCACAAGATAAATAATAAAGAGTAGGGAGAGATAAGTTTAACACCAGGATTTAACGTGGTTCGACACCCAGCCTACATCCATGCCTTAGCACCAAGCCAAGGATTCCACAATCTATTATACCAATCTCCTTCACCAGCAGAGAAGCCTTACAACTTGGGAACAAATCCCAATTGCGCTCACCAAGAACCTTCACTCAATGATTCACAAAGAACCTATTACAATGAAGATGATTTACAAAGAAACACTCCTTAAATGAGCTAATATGAAATACAATCAAATCCTCAATTTTATCTCTTAAGAAATGATTCACACAAGATCAATTAGTAAGAGAGGATTGAGCACTTTTGTATGAAAGACTAATATGCAAGGTGCAAAGTGTTAGGTTTTGCAAATCAAAGATATAATTGACTAAGATGATCAAAAACCTACCTAAACAAGTTTAGGAACTTGTATATATAGTCCAAAGCCCCTAATAGTCGTTAACTAGTCGTTGGGAGCAATCCCCAACAAAAATTAGTCATTTTCTATCCGTTAGGACGTTGGGCTCGAGATCGCTCGTCAACGAGTCCCTTGTAACGTCGACGAGGCACCTATATACCTTTGTCAACAAATTCTTGTTCTCGTTGACGATACTCCTCAATAAGTCTCAGGTGAGTCTTCGTATCTCTTCATCGACGATTCCCCTGTATACGTCGACGAGTCACCTTCACACACCAGTCAACGAATCCACTATATTTGTCGATGAGTAACCTTTGTAGTTTCAGGTGCTCTCGGGATCTTTTCGTCGAAGAGTATTATGTGTACTGAAATTGGAATAGCTTCCCAACAGGGGGGTGAATTGGGATTTAAAAATTATATTCCCCTTTGTCTTAGTTCTTTTGAGTTATAACAATAACCAAAACTTAAACACAATCACAAAGTTTATCAAAATCGAAACAATATAATTAATCACTCAATCCTTGTAACAATAACCTTGTATTAATATGAAAATTTGTTGAACTTGTTATAAGCCTTGTATCACAATTATCCTTCTTCCTAATGTTCAGCTTTTAAATAAACTTTCAGATTAATAAGTCAAGGATGATCAATCAACGTAGTCCCTTTCGGTTTCCGCAATCAATGCTGATCCATCCAAAACAAATTACCTTTCGATCTATTTAACAACCAAACATCCATAATTGAATTTTAAAGCAACCACACAGATTATATATTTTGCTTAAAAATAAAGAGCAAGGAAGAGAAAGAAGAACACGAGGTTTTTATAAGGTTCGGCTTCAACACAGCCTACGTCCTCGCCCTTGGCAAAACCACCAAAGGATTCACTATCACTATTCCTTTACCAGGAGGAACAATACAAGTTACAACACTCCTTGGGTAAGGCTAGAGTTCGCCTTCTCCAAACAATATCCCCTTGTTTGGTCTAACGATTCAGCACTCGAAATGTCAATCAACCTGTTACAAATATTCAAAATAAGGCGTACAAGAACTTGCTCCTCAAAGAGCTAATTAGTACAAATTGAAACACTATGTACTTCAGTAAATTCAGAATATGAATTTCAGAATGAAGCTCTAGAAATTTATCACCATAAGTATCTTTCAATGAATGAAAGAATCAACAATCGATGCACAAACTCAGTGAGAAACTTAGCAAAACTTCAGAGATTTTCATGAGTGATGAAAGCAATAGAGAGCTTTCAGAATTTCAATAAACTTAGAGAGAGTATGATAGCTGAATTGATTTCTTGGTGTCTAAAACAATGATCCTTGAGGGTATTTATAGAGGTAGAAAGACTTCTTACTTGTTCCTTAAGTTTACTTGGAGTAGGGTCCAAGTTTTAAATTTATTTAAGCTTCAAATAATTTAAATTTCAAAAATATGGCAGTTGGAAATTTTGAAAATTGTCGCGAGCCAAATGAATGTGAAGTCTTGGCAGTCATCTGTCTATGTATAACATTCATATTTTTTTAGACAGAAAGGTGGCAGTCGTCTGTCCTTATGTTGACAATCGTCTGTCACAAGAATAATTCAATTTTAAACAACTAAGTAGGGTGGCAATCGCCTTTCCTCAGCTTGGCAGCCGTTTGTTAGCAAGGCCATGCCATCATCCGTTTCGGAATCGCTTCCTTCACTTGAATAGCTTGATGATGCCTTAAGTGCAGCAACCTTGTTAGCTTTGCTTTGTTCATTTTTCCTCTCATTTATGGCTAGCTCATAGGTGATAAGTGATCCAATGAGTTTGTCTACCGACATCTCCTTGAGATTTCTCCTTTCTACTATTGTAGTAGCTTTTGCTTCCCACACTAAAGGTAATCCACTGAGTATTTTCCTGATCAACTCATAAGAGGGGTAAGTTTTTCCAAGAGCATTTAAAGAGTTAATCATGTGTGTGAATCTAGTGTACATGGATTGTATGGATTTATCAATGGTCATTTTAAATGCTTCATATTCACTAGTAAGTATGTCTGTTCTGCTATCCTTTACTTCCTTAGTGTCTTCATATGTAACTTCTAATTTTTCCCAAATTTCTTTAATTGAGTTACATGCCATTACCCTATCAAATTCATTGACATCTAGTACACAAAAAAGTATATTCATGGCTGTGGCATACTGACTTCCAATCCTCTTCAGTATATTCATCTTCAGTTTTAGGTACATTAATCTTTTCAATGACTTTCATGGGAATGTGATTTCCTTTAGTCACAATTTTCCAGACCTTCCAATTTACGTTCAGTAGATATATGCTTATCCTACGTTTCCAATAAGTGTAATTTACACCACAGAAAACGGGTGGTCTAGTGGATGAGTGTCCCTCACCAAATGGAGTTACACCAATGTGTGCCATGTGATCGTTTTACAAATTAACTATCAAGTCTAAGTAAACCCGCTCAAGGATTCACTAAAAACCCTGCTCCTTAAAGTGGGACGGAGCTTCCCTTACAAACCGCTGCTTATAAAAGGTGCAACTCTCTCCTTATCTGCTGCTCATAAAAGGTACAACTTCGTCCTCACACCCGGTTCATAACCTGAACCGTGTTTACAATGAAATCTGAAAATAACACTCAAAACAATGCTTCTAACAAAAGCTAGTGAGTATCAATTTCCTAGCACATTAACATATGATATAACTTGAAGCTCGTGAATGTATGAAAACAATAAAATCGTTTTATGTATGATATGCTTCAACACACGAATTCTTTTTTAACCAAAACTTTCAAGTAAAGATAAATTCAAAACGTTTTGGAATAATCTAGGGTTCTTGGTTCACTTTGCAAAACTGCACACTTATATAATTGAAGTGAACTTGTTGGCAAAAACTTTGTCTTGAATATACACTCAATCAAAATTACAAAGTTTTATTTCATGTACTCAACCACAAAACTGAGTATATTAATTTGCAGAAAAATATCCCTAAATTAAAATTATATTTATAAGTATCAAGGATATTAAATCAAGTTCTAATGTATCTAAAGAAAGATCCTTTTAGAAACCACACACTTGAATCAAACCTTTCAATGAGTCACACACCATAAAACAAATAATGATCTTGTTTAAAATAGCTTGGTATATATAAAGATACTTTCAAGATCACTCTTTTAATCAAAAATTAGGTTTTTCAAGAAGAAGCCCTTTGAGAAAATATATGTGTATTCATATACTCTTGAACTAAGATTTAATCTACCAAGTTAGATAAACTTTCTCAAGTAATGATCCCTTAGAAAATTAATTTTTGTACGAAAGGCACACTCAAGATCAATACTTTTCAATACTAGTCAAGAACAACCAATGAGATGATATGTAAAAATCACAAGACTAATAACTTGAAAGATCAAACCTCAATACTAGATTGAAGTACAGTAGAGTAACCAAGTTCCCTTTGAAAATCTGAATTGATTTGCCCAAGTTTGAAGATATGAGATTGATGTATAGGCAAACGAATAACACTAAGAGTGGATAATCAACAAACTTGTAACAAAGTGTGTTCTTCTCTTTCTTGTGTGTCTCTCTCTTTTCTAGGGTTTAGATATTCATAATATATAGTATATTACCCTTAGAATTGATCTCAATCGTTGGATCAATAAGATACCTCGCGTGTCTTTTTAATAAAGAACTGATTTTTAGGCTTTCCCACGAGTTCAGGTAACCAAACTCGACTTCAAGCTCCTGAAGTGTCAACTTTAGGCACCTGAGGTTCCAAGGTCAGGCGACCGAGGTACCTCTGCCAGGTTCTGTCTTTCCCATTTAATTCTTCAGGCGACCAAACTTAATCTTCAGGCAACCGGAGAAATTCTTCAGGCTACTAAAGTGAACTTCAGGTTACCGAAGTCCAAATTTTTATTTCCTTTTTCTAATTTTAGAAAATGTTTTGCTCTTTTTCTTGGGCCTTTTATAAAACATATTTTCCATGATTTCAAAAACATTTCTAAGTCCATGAAGGTTCCCTAATGATATATATGAAATGCATGAATCCTAAAATCATTCTAAGTTATGTTGAGCCTCAAGATAAATCATACGAAAATGTAGATACATGAGTTCTAAATACCCTTTCCCAAGATATTCTTGAACTTTGCCACTTGCATCTTGATTCTCGTACTCTTTGAGTTCCATGGATCTTGCCAAGATTTGTTAACTTTTCGTGCATGCTTAGTGTAAGTCCTGTTCACAAACTTAATGCACAAATCAAATATCAAGTGATTTGTCATTATCAAAACAAGATTGGACTCGTAGAGTCAACAATCATCAAAATCAAGAGTTTGTAAGCCTAACTAGGCTAACATGTACGTTGACGAGTCGCCTTCACACACTAGTCGATGAATCCCCTGTATTCATCGACGAGTGTTCTGGGGCTGAAACTCATACATTGTTTTCCCTTGTTCAAAAAAGCCTTTTAACACTTAAAACATTTCTTGGACAAAATATAAGAAAGATATTAAGTCTAATGAAGTTCAAAACTTGTCCAAGTGAGTTTCTCCTTGATTATAAGATATCTTATTAATAAAAACCTATTTGAAAGCTCGTTTGATATCTTATATGTCATTGTGTCCTTTTGTGAAAAATACTTGATTTCTTCGAAACTTTTGGCCATAAGACTCATTTTGACACATTTGGGATCAAGTATGAAAATGTCTGTAAAACCAAGTTGTTAAAAACTTGTCCCTTTGAAAACCATATTTGAGTTTAGAATTCATTTAACAAACTCTTTAAGTTTAACTTTGAAAACCATGAATGGTGAGTTTGTGTTTGTCTTTAGTGCAATCCTATAAACTAATGTGTCCTACTATGCATGTGTTTTGCTAAACTATTGCTCAGAAATCATACAGAAACAAAATGCAAGAGTTACAAAATGAACCTACCACTCACACAACCCTTATAACAAATAATTCAACAATTATAAAACATCCGGTTGTGCTTGGGTCTTTTGACTTTTTGAGTCCGATCCTTAGTTTTGATAATGACAAATTGCAAGTTACTCATGTGTGCACTCAGTACCTGAACAGGTCTTTAATTCAAACACATACACAAGGCAAGGAAATGGAAGCCAAAAGGGACATAAAGTACACATATTCCTAGCATATTCTATGAAGTTTTAGAAGATCAAAGAAGAAGAAGACTTATTGTTTAGTTTGTATAATGCGTTTTGTTTCATTATTTGATCTGTAATATTGTGGTCTGTAATAACTGCATCTCATGCATGATAGGTTTTTTGCTCAAAGGTCATAGTCTGACCATAGGGAAGTTAAATGACCATACACAGGGTCGATCGACACTAGGTTTTTAGGCTAAATTAAAAAGCCTATGCCGTAAACTAACCATAGGTTCCCATGCACATAATGAAAATTCCCTAAAAGATTTTATATCACACTTATAATTATAGGGACAACAATTAAGAGGCCAATCAGGTCTTAATCTGAATTTGAAAGGGCTTCAGGGAGACTGAACTTGTATGGTTAAAATGGTTCGGGTGACCGAATGAGCAAAAATTCAACAAGTTAACTTGGCTCGAGCAACCGAACCCATTTTGAACTGATTTTGCACGGTCGACCGAACGTTCAAAGTAACTTTTCTCACTGTCCTCGGGCGACCGAACTCTTAGTTCAAATTGGGCTTGGGCAACCGAATGTTGGGTTTTGGCAACCCGAATGTTGGATCAGGCGCCCGAAACCACGAAAGTTGGGAAATCGCCTTAAAGTTTAACCACCCAATCTCACCTCAGCCCCCTGAAATCAAGAACAGACCTCTGTCTATTCGGGCGACCGGCCTAAAGGACCGGGGGACCGAACCTCTCGGTTAACTTAATTTAACCATGGTAATTAGGGTTAAAAACTCAATTAAACATTTTAAAAATCCCCAACTTGTCCCCCAACGGTTATTTTTTGCCAGACTTTATATATACCCCTTCATTACTCATTTTTAAACAAGAGATTAGGAAGAAAAATCCTCCCAAATAAATTTTGTGTTTTATTCATTATCTTACTCTCTTATCTTTATTATTTTGAAAATTTTTTTAAGAGAGCAAACATTTTGGGCATTTATCTTCAAAATCAAAAATCACTTGCTCTCTCCTTTGCTCATTTTTACAAATTATTTTGAGAGTGATTCTTAAGTCCTTCCCAAGTTATTTCCTTGATATATATTTGTTGGGAAACTCTTCTTAGCTTGTGAATCTTGCACACTCAATTGCAAGATTCAAAGTCTTGTATTGTGCATTATTTGAAAAATATTTTTTGGCAAGCAAAACCCTAAATATCTGCTGTGCTTTACATTCGACATATATTGTTGAGGTATTTGACTAGGGTTATTATGATTCTCTAATTGTTCATACTTTGAATATATTATCTTGAATTAGAAATCTAACTTACTCACACATAAACATATAGATACACATTTTATTGTGAGTTGATATTCTGTATTATCAAGATCTCACTTGAACTTAAAATCCTATCATACTTGAGTGCATTTCGAGCATATTGTTGTACACATCTGCTTGCTTAGAAGCATATTCTGGTTGTACAAAATATTTCATTTGATTATTTATTTTATTCCTGGTGTGTGGTCAGAAGAGGGAGACTTGTCTTGTGAAAAGTGTTGGACTTACTTAGACCTAGTTAGAAGAGCACTGGATTCGTTTAGATCCGAATAAAAGAACTAGGTACACCAGCCTGTAAGGTGTTGTAAACGGTGTCGCTCCACTCGTGAAGTGAGCAACTAGTGGAATGCTTAAGCTGCTGCTTAAGGCAGGGACGTAGGCACAGTTGGTAGAACCCCGATAACATATCTCGTGTCATTCTCTTTCCCTGCACTATTTAATTTTCCATATTTATTTGTTTATATTTCAATTTCTATGAATGCTTGGGAAATACTGAGATTGCTTTAATTGTTTAAATATTTGCTCAGTTAATTACCAGTGTGATTGGGATAGCATAGAAATACCATAGGTTATGAAATACTGATGTTATATGGTTTAACCTAGACAACAGTTTTATATTTCCAATTCACTCCCCTCTTGGGAATACACTAATTCCAAAGGGTCCTTCCAGGTATGTGTCCATTTGATCTTTCCTTCTTGACGTCTACTCAGTCCAATATTTGCCTCTCACATTTGCCACTTGTACCTCTACTAACCATAACTGCAAAGACAGGAAAGCACTAGGAACACACAAATAGGTTAATATCATAAAAACACGTTAAATACAGCCAACAAGGCTAACAATTTACCCCTTTTTGATAATGTCTAACCTATTAACAATCTACTTAATCTTTGTATTTGTATTTATACTTAACATAGCTTATCATGCAAAGATAAGTTTACCTAGAACTATAAGGCTAACATCCTCCCCCTTTTTGATGATGGCAAACCATTGGTGTTCTCTTAAAGGGTATATTTTAAAGCTTCCTTTTACTTTATGCATCGAAGGTGTAAAATTATTTAACTATATTTTTCATATCTATTAAAACTTTAAATATGCACACCATAAAATAGAAAGATCATGTAAAGATAAAAATTAGAACTTTCATATTATCTTTGAATTACCACATGCATTCTACCCCACATGCATTTTCCATGTATTTCATTCTCCCCCACACATAATACCACACAACATTCTCTTAACAAAGAAAACACTGAAATACCTTCTCCCCCTTTGATCATCATAAAAAAGAGAGGTACTAATCATTTTTCTAAAAACTAATTTCTCCCCCTTAAAATGTGCTACCATGGTGGTGAGGTGAGTGTGCGCTAAACACATATGCTAAAAGATTTGCTAAACCATAACGCTTGAAAAACCAAGAATGACTTTCTTGCAAAAACATGAATGATGTTCTTTAAGAAAATACCATATGATGTAGATCAATCATTCAATGCAAATTTTCTAAAAGTTGTTATGACTAGCTTTTACTAAAGCTCAAGTCCATGTATGGGATATGTTATGCTATGCTTTTAATAATTCTACTATATATCCAAGCAAGAGCATAAATCATCAAAACACATCATAACATGCTTTTGGATAAAAAAATCAAAACCTTAGAAATTCACAAAAGAAAACAAGGTTTTTCCAATTACCAAGCTTGGAGCACATGCTATTTCATTCCATAAAGCAATAGCCAATATTTCAAAAGGAGGTTAACCAATTTTCAAGATAGAAACAATTAAAGCATTGTATTGGTTTTAATCAAATGAACTCATTAATATTGGCATGATTCTCAAGAGATTTCTAGAAAAATAATTTAATACAAATTAAAATGCGAAAACTGGAATTTTCATATTTTGAGCACAAACCAAAAATAAGTGTTTTTATTTTATCATAAAGACAATTTACTTTTTCAACACTTATTTATTTCACCTAGGTGTGGTTTGAATCTACCTAAGGTCCTAAACCTAATTCCTAATCCTAGGTCCTAAGGAAACAATTCAAAGAGCTCATGTGTTTCCTTTTGGTACCCATTCCTCCTTGGGTCCCAAGGGATTGGTTTTCTTTACAACCCATTCCATTTTTCTTTCTTTGCCTTTATTTCCTCTATAAGGGTAAAAATATCATATGTGGCCCTTCCTTTTACAATATAGACAAATTTTGTTTTTGAGAGTCTTGACTTATTTCCATTATTTTTGCTTGTGGAGGCATACCCATGTGACTTATAAGAGGTTTTCAAATTCTTTTTGAAAAAGTTGTTTCTTTTATAGCTCCTAGGAATTTATTTGAATTTTCTTTACCTCTTATGAGTTTGTCATGATCTTCATTTTTCTTTTTCAAGATAGCATTTTCTTTCAAGACATTTTCAATTTGAATTTTCAAATCTTTTACCTCAATTTGAAAAGATCCATGATCTTTTTGAGCCTTTTCTAAAAGCTCCTCATTTTCCTTTTTAAGAGAAGTATTTTCCTCTTTTAAGATGGAAGAAAGGCAAGATTCTTTTCCTTTCCATTTTGACAATTTATCTTCCAAGCCTTTGATTTTGACTTCTAATATTTCATTTTCTTCTTTTAATGAGGATTCCTTAAGTTTAACCATAGCAAGCTCTTTCTTAACATTTTTGTTCTTTCTTTTTGCTAAGACTAATTCATCATACAATTTAGCACAACTATCTGCTAGTTCATCATAAGAAGGAGTATCATCATCATCTTCCGAGCTTGTTCCTTCTTTTTCTTGCTCGTTGGCCATGAAGCATTGATGTGCTTCTTTCTCATTTTTACTTATTTCTTCATTCCTAAAGTTTTGTTTACCTACAAGGAATTTTCTTATGTCACTTAAGAGTGATTCCATGTCAACCTTACTATTTTCATCATCTTCTAGAATTTCTTTGGAATTTGGACTAGGTGATTTAAAAGCAAGGCATTTATCCTTCCTAGGCTTTTTAGGATCCAAAGTCATATTTTTCTTAAGTTTATAAGTCATGAAGGACCCAATAAGCTCATCAAGTGTGAATTTGGTTAAATCCTTTGCCTCTTCAATGGCGGTGATTTTTGCATGCCATGACTCAGGTAAAGATCAGAAAACTTTTTGGACATTATCCTCCATAGAAAATATTCTACCAAGTGCTTTCAAGCCATTTTTTATGTGTGTGAATCGTGTAAACATGGAAGCAATTGATTCGCCCTATTCCATTTTGAACATTTCATATTTTTTAACTAACATATAAATTTTAGATTGTTTGACTTGTGACATACCTTCATATGTTACTTGGAACTTGTCCCTAGGAATGTATACGGTTCGGTGTGGTTCGGTTTTGGCTAGAACAAAAAATCGAAACGAAATTTTTGATTTTGAGAATTTCAAACCGAAACCTAAATCAAACCGAAATTATGCTTTAATTGAAAACAAAAAATGTGGCGGTTCGGTTGCGGTTTTTCGATTTTAAACCGATTTTTTTTACAAAAAAAAACAATCTTTTATTTTTCATAAATTTGTTGAAAATTTATTGAGCATTTAAATTTTTTATAGGGACTCATAATTTTAACAAAATAAAATCTGTTAGACACTTTTAACAAAAATAACCTTTATTTTTCATAAAGTTCTTAAAAATTTATTGAGGATTTTTATTTTCTATAGTGGCTATATGGCTATATTGTATGCTATATTTTTACTAGCCATATTATATATATATATATATATATATATATATATATCTTATATAAATCGATTTTTCGATTTTTTCAGTTTGGTTTCAACATAAAACCGAAACCGAACATTTTTATTTTTGAAAACTGAAACCGAAAATCGAAAAACCGAACCATTTATGGTTTCGGTTCGATTTTCGATTTTTTGGTAATTTTTGTACACCCCTACTTGTCCCAGATTTTCTTTGCGGTGTCACATCCGCAAATGCGGTTGTACTCCTAATCGCAAATAACACAATAAAGAAAACTTTTGGTTTTGAAATTGAGTTGTGCTAACCTTGATTCGGCATCCGTCAATTCCTCCATTTGTTTCAATTCACCTTCTTCATTTTTGAATTCGTAGTTTCCCTTAGTGATCACTCTCCACATTTTGAAATCGTAAGATTGAATAAAGATTGTCATATGATTTTTCCATGCGGGGTAGTTGCCCCAATTGAATTGTGGTGGACAATCTATGAATTGTCCTTGAGTGATGGGTGCTTCAAACGTATACTCCACGATATTTACGCTCTGGATTTTACTCCTTTAAACTTAAGCGTGCGGCTCTGATACCACTTGTTAATCGTCGTAGCCCGGGAGTATGTACGTGTGCCCTGCAGTGGATATGCAATATAGAGTTAGAGGGGGGGTGAATTGCACTTTTCGCGTATTAAAAATCTCTCTACAAAACAAAATACTTGGAAAGATTCAAGTCATTCTATCACAATATATGAATTTAAATCATGCACAAGATAAACAATAAAGAGTAGGGAGAGAGAAGCTTAACACTGAGATTTAACGTGGTTTGGCACCCAGCCTACGTCCACGCCTTAGAACCAAGGTAAGGATTCCACAATCCACTATACCGATCTCCTTCACCGGCTAGAAGTCTTGCAACTTGGGAACAAATTCCTACCGCGCTCACCAAGAGCCTTCACTTCAGTTCACTAAGAACCTTCACTCAATGGTTCACAAAGAACCTATTACAACAAAGATGATTTACAAAGAAACGCTCCTTAATGAGCTAATATGAAATAAAATCAAATCCTCACTCTTATCTCTCAAGAAATCATTCACACAAGATCAATTAGCAAGAGAGGATTGAGCACTTTTGTATGAAAGACTAATATGCAAGGTGCAAAGTGTTAGGTTTTGCAAATCAAAGATATAATTGAATAATATGATCAAAAACCTACCTAAACAAGTTTAGGAACTTGTATATATAGCCCAAAGCCCTTAATAGTCGTTAACTAGTCGTTGGGAGCAATCCCCAACAAAAACTAGCCGTTTTCTGTCCGTTAGGATGCTGGGCTCGAGACCGCTCATCGACGAGACACCTATATACCTTCGTCAACAAATGCCTGTTCTTGTCGATGATACTCCTCTGCAAGTCTCAGGTGGGTCTCAGTATCTCTTCGTCGGCGATTCCCCCATATAAGTCGACAAGTCACCTTCACACACTAGTCGACGAATCCCCTGTATTCATCCACGTGTCACCTCTACAGTTTTAGGTGCTCTTGGGATCTTTTCATCGATGAGTACTCTATGTACGTCGACAAGTTGCCTTCACACACTAGTCGATGAATCCCCTGTATTCGTTGACGATGTTCTAGGGCTGACACTCTCACACTATTTTTCCTTGTTCAAAAAAGCCTTTTAACATTTAAAACATTTATGTGACAAAATATAAGAAAGATATTAAGTCTAATAAAGTTCAAAACTTGTCCAAGTGAGTTTTCCCTTGATTATAAGATATCTTGTTAATAAAAACCTATTTGAAAGCTCGTTTGATATCTTATATGCCATTATGTTCTTTTATGAAAAATACTCGAATTCTTCGAAGCTTTTGGACATAAGACTCATTTTGACACATTTGGGGCCAAGTATGAAAATGTCTGTAAAACCAAGATGTTAAAAACTTGTCCCTTTGAAAACCATATTTGAGTTTAGGATTCATTTAACAAATTCTTTAAGTTTAACTTTGAAAATCATGAAAGGTGAGTTTGTGTTTATGTCTTTAGTGCAATCTTATAAACTCATGTGTCCTAGTATGCATGTGTTTTGCTCAACTCTTGTTCAAAAATCATGAAGAAACAAAACACAAGAGTTACAAAACAGAACCTACCACTCACACAACCCTTATTACAAATAATTCAACAAGTATAAAACATCCAGTTGTACTTGGGTCCTTCCGAGTATGCGTCCATTTGATCTTTCCTTCTTGATGCCTACTCGACCCGATCTTTGCCTCTTGTTCGGTACTTCAAGCATTTGCCACTTGTACCTCTACTAACAATAACTGCAAAGATAAGAAAACACTAGGAACACACAAATAGGTTAATATCATCAAAACACGTTAAATATGATATTGTAACCAACAAGGCTAATAACATGCATTTAGGAGTATGTAAATCAAATTTTACATTTGCTTTTGTATAAAGTTAGATAATATTTAATATGAAATTATATTAAAATTTTACATTCCTTGGTAATATCTTAATTTTATAAGGCACTACTATGAGTTTTCATTTTTTTTTTCTTTCTCTTAGGCTATGCTGTGTGACTAACAGAAAACGGAAAAAAGAAAGTAAAATCTTAAAAGAGGGGTGAGTTTTTATAAATTTATCCTGTGCTAGCATTTAAAAAATTTCAAAACAAATAATTTTGTGCACAGACTTAGCTTTCCTGACTTCCCACTTTTTTTATTTTTTATTTTTTTAAAAATCCCAAATTTATTAATAGATCTCACTTATGTCGGAGGAAAACTGTGATTATAAACATATCATAAGAGATTTATAAATAAACTAACAAAATCAGCCCAAACAACAAAACCAATACAAGTCTAACAAAACCTGTAATAACCCAAGAAATTAATTCATGGCTTAGTCGACGAACACAGGGGATTCGTCGACGAGGGAACAAGAAGGTCTCGTCGACGAGGACATGTTTCATTGACAAGAAGATGGTGTTCGTCGACGAACCTCCTTCGTGGCCTCGTCGACGAAGCTCGCAGTATAAATAGTGCTAAACTCAGTTTTTACGCAGGACAATCGACCGAAACTCTCTCTCTTCTCTCTCTACGGTCTCTCCCTTCTCTCTCTCTCTTATATTTTTGCCTCGTTAGTTGCCGAATCGACGATCTGAGGCCACCACGATGCGCTTAGGGAAGTTCTCTCTAAGTCTGCTGGAGCGGATCATTGGTGGGACGAAGTTGGATTTCATCCCAAATTTAGGGTAAGGTCTTTTTGTCAAAATTTGGCTTTCCAGCAGTTGTAAGAAATGTAGTAGGCAAAGAAATAGTAATATTCTGTTCTGGAAAATATTATTTTCAGGGTACTGAGTGGGAAGCCCAGCGGGTGAAAGGCCCGTTACAGTAGGGAGATTTTAGCAGGAATCAGGTAAGGGAAATATGCTATGCTAGGTAACTTTAGTATGATTTAAGTAGTAATTATATGTTATTACCAAATTATTATTCAGAGTAGGAATTTATATATTTTATTAGTTATGTTTAAGATATTTAAATTACCGTGTTGCATGAGAATATGGATACAGTACAGAATCATGTTTTACAGCATTTATACAGAAACATGTTTTATAGTATTTTCAGGATTATGTTTTACAGAATATACAGATAGTGAACACGTTTTACAGAATACCACGATTATACAGTTTTACAGTACCATGACATAAAAATTTACAGTTAATCTCAGAAATACAGTTAATATAGTTATAGTTTACTATAGCGTCATGGTTAATACAATTATTACAAAATCATGGTAAAATAAATAATTGTATATAGAGATGTATTATATAGTATCAAACCCTGATTGGCCATTACATATATAGTTTACAAAGCACGGTACCGTAGCTATGTACAGTTCAGAGTGTAACCACATATTCAGATAATGCGTGGTAGATAAGTCGATCGTGCCTATGTTGTGGATAGACTCCCCATCAGATATGAATTGAGGAGGGCCGATCTCACTGACTGAGTATGGTGGTTTATCCTGGTAGGCCAGCCAGTGATAAATCCCGCCTATGGGCCGCACAACCCTGTCATGAGGGGTTAAATCATGACTTACAGTTATCCACAGGTACAGTTTATAGAAACAGAGGATGTACTTTTGTATATTAGAAGTATTATGAATAGAAAACTTATAAAGGCAATTATGTTAAGCAACGTGAACAAGGTAGTATTATATATTATTTGTAACTGTATTCCCAGATTCAGTTATTCATGATTGTATAGAATCAGATTTTTATAGAAATGTAATTCACTTGCCACACACTAACAATAGCATATTTCGTCTTATTGAGCATCGTCTCATCCTATTATATTAACATTTTTTGAGTGATCCAGTTAGGCAAGCAGATCAGGCTCGTAAGTAGAGGGACTACAGTACCATCTTGTCAGAAGGGTGAGTCTTTGGGGTAGAAAATATTTTTGTATAGCCTTATTCAGTTATATACGTGTAACTTGAGGATAATCTAGCTCTTTGGTATTGTAAGATATTTGTATATGGTTGTGGATATATGACTACAGCTTCTCACTGCTTAGGAGGATAATTAAACGTAAAATAGAAGGTATCAGAGCAGTGTAATTTCAGTTTGTATGTGAATAACAGTATATGTGAAAAAAAATTAAATTATAGCAGGTCGTTACAATTTGGTATCAGAGCCTAAGTTGCTAGATTTTATAAACTTTAGAGTGCAGTGGAAGTAATACCAGAGTATAAGAAATGATTTGAGGTTTGTTCTATAGTCTGGGTACTGGATTACCGTGGTGGCTTCAGTGTTTTTCCCAGGGTGAAGATTTCAGGAAAACCATAGTAAACTATCATCGGGTTGTGTGTCTAGGTTGCAGAGCCTGATTTTGAATTTAGAACAAGGAAGATAGTAAAGCGTGAATATGGGACTTTAGTTGAAAGAAATAGATAAGGATGGTATAGGCAATAAAATTCTTAAAGTGTGTTCTTTGTTTTCAGGATGGACCCAGGAAGCAGTGGCACGAATGTTAGAGAGGATAAGCCAGGACCTTCCAGAATGGGAGGAGGAGATACGGATGTAGTACTATGTAGCGTCACCCAGCAGGTGATGACAGAGATAGTCAGGAGCTCTGGGGAACGTGGCTGTTCAATCGAGCAGTTTACGTGAATGAAGTCCCATCCTTTGTTGGAGGAGACGACCCGATTGTAGCTAAAAATTGGGTCCAGGATACTGAAGAGACATTGGCTGTGCTTCCATGTACAGATGAAAAGAAGGTAGTATTTGCAACATTTAAACTGGTAGGAGAAGTGAAGCGCTGGTGGAGATCAGTGCGACTGATTGAGGAGTAAAGGTCGGTTCCAGTGCCGATGATGTGGGACCAATTTAACGAGCTATTCTTCGAGTGATACTTCCCCTCTATCGTTCGGAGCGCGAAGGCAGCAGTGTTTATGCATCTAGTTCAGGGGCAGATGGCAGTATCTTAGTATGCAGCTCGATTTATCGAGTTGTCACGTTTTGCCTCGCATTTAGCGCCAGATGAAGAGAGGAAGGCAAGGAAGTTTGAGAGGGTCTGCGGTAGAACTTGTTTGAACAGGTGATTGGCTTTAGGGCTCAGACATTTTCAGAGATTGTAAACAGAGTTGTTATTATCGATAGTGGTATACAGAGAGGTATCGCAACCCAGAGTTAGAGGAAAAGGCCTGCGCCTCAGGGTTTTTTAGGCTGACTCTAGTAGGGGCCTTTGGAGAGGAGGTCGTGATAGGGGAGATCAGAGGTAGACGGTAGGACCTCGGGAGACTCAGGGTGTGCAGACCTTTTCGGTATGTCAGACATATGGGAGACATCATTTGGGGGAGTGCTGGGTAGGGAGAGATGTATGTTATCACTGTGGGAGACCCGACCACATGGCATGTGCATGCCTAAGTCTGCTAGACCAGGTCCCAGCTCCCAGGCCCTATTGGGGAGGATATCAAACGCCTTGTGAAGGTCAATAGAGGAATGTAGGCCCGACGAGGGTTTATGCGTTGACGCCGGGTGATGCTGAAGCTGCTATGGATGTGGTGACAGGTACTTTTACTATTTTATCACATTCCGTTATTGTTTTATTTGATTCAAGTGCTACTTATTCCTTTGTCTCTATATCCTACGTTAAATTATCTGGAAATGAGACTCAGTTATTAGATAGAGAACTGTCAGTAGCTATGCTATCTTAGTCAGTGATGAGGTGTAAAAGGGTACTCAGAGGCTATCCTATAGAAATTCAGGGGAGAGTGCTACCAGCTGACCTGATCATGTTAGAGATGTGTGGGTTTGATGTAATACTGGGTATGAATTGGCTAGCAGTTAATTATGCCAGTATTGATTACCATCAGAGAGAAGTAGTTTTCAGACCTCTTGGGGAGTGAGAATTTCGGTTTGTTGGTTCATGTGTACATGCTCCATTGTAGATAGTATTAGCTATACAGGCAAGAAGACTACACTGAGACGGAAGTATGGGGTTTGGATTTTGTAAAGGAAGCGTCAGAGAATGAATCGAAGCTTGACAATACCCCGGTTGTACGAGAATTTCCAGATGTTTTTTCAGAGGAGCTACCAGGGTTGCCTTCTGAGCGCGAGGTGGATTTTTCTACAGATTTACCTCCAGGGACAGCACCGATTTCTAAGGTTCCTTATCATATGGCTCCAGCTGAATTAGGAGAATTGAAGAATCAGTTGCAAGACTTGCTAAATAGGGGGTTTATATGACCCAGTGTATCGCCATGGGGAGCTCTAGTGTTGTTTGTAAAGAAGAAAACGGGTCTTTAAGGATGTGTATTGATTACATAGAAATCAACAAGGTTACTATTAAGAATAAATATCATCTACCTCGTATAGACGATCTGTTTGATCAGCTCCAAGGTACGCGGGTGTATTCCAAGATCGACCTTAGATCAGGTTATCATCAAGTGAGGGTAAAAGCTGAGGACATTGCGAAGACAGCCTTTAAGACCAGGTATGACACTATGAATTCCTCGTTATGCCGTTTGGTCTGACGAATGCCCCAGCTGTGTTCATGGACTTGATGAATAGAGTTTTTCACCAGTATCTAAATCAGTTTGTAGTAGTTTTCATTGACGATATACTGGTGTACTCAAGGAGTTTTGAGGATCATGAGGTGCATTTGAGACAGGTTCGATAGACACTCAAGGAAGAAAAACTCAATGGCAAGTTTAGCAAGTGTGAGTTCTGGCTTGAGAATATTGCATTTTTAGGCCGTGTGATCTTAGGAGACAATATATCAGTGGATCTCAATAAAATTGATGCAGTAGTGAGTTGGGTCAGGCCGAAGAATGTGCAGGAAGTCAGAAGTTTCTTGGGACTGACAGGTTATTACCGTCGATTTGTTGAGGGGTTTTTAGCCTTATCAAGGCCTCAAATGTTTGACCAGTAAAAATGCCAGATTTATGTGGGATGAAGAATGCGAACAAAATTTTTAGGAATTAATGCAGCGGCTCGTCACTGCACCAATTCTGACAATTCTATCAAGAGGTGATGAGTATGTGATTTACAGTGACGCGTCTTTGAAATGACTCGGTTGTATATTAATGCAACATGGTAGGGTGGTAGCGTATGCGTCTAGGCAGTTGAAAGAATATGAAAAGAACTACGCTACTCACGATTTGGAATTGGCTACGGTTGTATACGCACTGAAGATCTGGAGACATTACTTATATGATGAGAAGTGTGAAATATTTCTTGATCATAAAAGCCTAAAATATTTCTTTATACAGAAAGATTTGAATATGCGCCAGAGGAGATGGTTATAACTCATCAAGGATTACGATTGTACCATCAGTTACCACCTAGGTAAAGCTAATGTGGTGGCTGATGCACTGAGCCATAAATCGGAGGATACAACACAGTTAGCAACAATAATTCAGCACTCGATTCAGATGAACTTAGAAAGGTTCGGCGTGGAATTAGTGGAAGATGATCCTCAGGCATTTATTACTCTGGTTGTACAGCTTAAACTTTATGAAAGGATTAAAGCGGCACAGGAGAATGATCCAGAATTAGCAGAAGTAATAGTTAGAATACAAGATGGTTAGGGAGAGAAATTCAACATTTCTGATGATGGGGTTTTGAGATTTCGCACCAGATTATGTGTGCCTGCAGATGACAGCATCAGGAGGATGATTCTAGAAGAGGCTCACAGATCTTTATACACTGTTCACCCTAGCAGTACGAAAATGTATATGGATCTGCGGGAGTATTTCTGGTAGAGTGGCATGAAGAGGGAAATAACATAATTTGTACAGCAGTGCTTGACATGCCAGCAGGTTAAGGCTGAGCACCAGAGGTCGGAAGGTCAGTTGCAGCCACTTTTCATTCCTAAATGGAAGTGGGACCACGTATCCATGGATTTTATTACTGGGTTACCACCGGCGCCGCATGGTTAGAATGTCATTTGGGTGGTGGTTGATAGGTTGAAGAAGATAGCTCATTTCCTGCCCATTAGAGTTAGCTACCTTATGAACAGGTTAGCAGAGATTTACATACAAGAGAATGTTCGACCCCATGGAGTGCCGGTATCCATAGTCTCGGACCGTGATCCATGTTTTACATTGCGGCTCTGGAGGAGCTTGTAGGAGGCATTAGGGATTTAGCTAGCATTCAACACCGCTTTCCATCCTCAAACATATGGTCAGATGGAGAGAACGATTCAGGTACTTGAGGATATGTTGCGAGCGTGTGTATTGGACTTTGGGGGTAGCTGGGCTCAGTATATGTCATTGGTGGAATTTGCCTACAATAATAGCTATCAGGCTAACATAGGCATGACTCCTTATGAAGCACTCTATGGTAGGAGGTGTTGTTCCCCTTTATATTGGAGTGAGTTGGGTGAGAGACGAATTTTGGGGCCAGAGATAGTCCAGCAGGCGTACGATAAAGTTCGACTCATTCGAGATCAAATCAGTGCAGCACAGAGTCGACAGAAAAGTTACGCGAATACTCATCGCTGGGAACTAGAATTTGAAGTGGGTAATTATGTGTTTCTGAAAATAGTACCATTGAAGGGAATCATGAGGTTTTGGAAGAAGGGTAAGTTGGGCCCTATGTTCATTGGCCCATTTGAGATACTCGAGAAGATTGGGTCGGTTGCTTGTCGGCTGGCTTTACTGCTATCTCTATTTAGGATTCAAGACGTGTTTTATGTTTCTTTGTTAAGGAAATACATCCTAGATCCTTCCTATATTATCAGCTACGCAGAATTGGAACTCAATGATGCCCTAGCATATGAGGAAGCTCCAATACAGATTTTAGATAAAAAAGAACAGGAATTGCGCAGTAAAAAGATACCGCTAGTAAAAGTCCAGTGGAAGAATCACGCAATAGAAGAAGCCTCATGGGAGCTTGAAGATGAGATCAGACGGAAATATCCACACTTGTTTAGTGAATACAACAGTTATGTATAATTAAGGTAATGGTAATTTTATTTTGTTTAGCACAGTGGAATTGTAATGTAGTGTATAGGATAGGTAGTATTTTAGTTTTGGGGGAATTTTCTTTTATACTTGTAATCTCCCAGAATTACCCATGTAACCATGGTATTCCTCTACCATAAGTGAGGGTAAGTAATAAAATAAGTAGACCGATTATTTTGAGAGATGAGGGATCATATGGATAAGTAAATTTAGAGGACAAAATTTTTATAAGGAGGAGAGAATGTAATAACCCAAGAAATTAATTCATCGCCTCGTCGATGAACACAGGAGATTCGTCGATGAGGGAACAAGAGGGTCTTGTCAACGAAGACATGTTTCGTCGACAAGAAGATGGTGTTTGTTGACGAACCTCCTTCGTGGCCTCGTCGACAAGATGATGTGACTCTTCGACAAAGCCCGCAGTATAAATAGTGCTAAACTCAGTTTTTACACAGGAAAATCGACCAAAACTTTCTCTCTTCTCTCTCAACGGTCTCTCCCTTCTCTCTCTTCGATTTTGGCCCCGTTAGTTGCCGGATCGATGATTCGAGGCCACCACGACGCTTCTAGGGAAGTTTTCTCCAAAGTTTACTGGAGCGGATCGTTGGTGGGACGAAGTTGGATTTCATCCCAAATTCAGGGTAAAGTCTTTTTGTCAAAATTTGGCTTTTCAACAGTTATAAGAAATGTAGTAGGCGAAGAAATAGTAATATTCTGTTCTAAAAAATTTTGTTTTCAGGGTACTGAGTGGGGAGCCCTGCGGGTAAAAGACTCGTTATAGTAGGGGGATTTTAGCAGGAATCAGGTAAAGGAAATATGTTATGCTAGGTAACTTTAGTATGATTTCAGTAGAAATTATATGTTATTACCAGATTATTATTCAGAGCAGGAATTTATATATTTTATCACTTATATTTAAGATGTTTAAATTACCGTGTGACATGAGAATATGATACAGTACAGAATCATATTTTATAGTATTTATACAGAAACATGTTTTACAGTATTTTCTGGATTATGTTTTACAAAATATGCAGATAGGGAACATGTTTTACAAAATACCATGATTATACAGTTTTACAGTACCATGACACAGATTTACAGTTAATCTCATAAATACAGTTAATATAGTTATAGTTTACTACAGCGTTATGGTTAATACAATTATTACAGAATCATGGTAAAATAGATAGTTGTATATAGAGATGTATTATATAATATCAGACCCTGATGGACCATTACAGATACAGTTTACAGAGCACGATACCATAGCTATATACAGTTCAGAATGCAACCACATATTCAGATAATACGTCGTAGATAAGTTGATCGTGCCTATATCGTGGACATGCTCCTCATCAGATATGGGTTGAGGAAGGCCAATCTGATTGACGAAGTATAGTGGTTTATCCTGGTAGGCCATCCAGTGATAGATCCCGCCTACCGGCCTGCACAACCCTGTCATGAGGGGTTAAATCATGACATACAGTTATTCACAGGGAAGTTTTTCAGTATTTATATGTATATACAGTTTACAGAAACAGAGAATATACTTATGTATATTAGAAGTTTTATGAATAGAAAATTTATAAAGGCAATTATGCTAAGCAATGTGAACAAGGTAGTATTATATATTATTTGTAATTGTATTCCCAAATTCAGTTATTCATGATTGTATAGAATCAGATTTTTATAGAAATGTAATTTACTTGCCACACACTAGCAATAACATATTTCGTCTTACTGAGCGTCGTCTCATCCTATTATATTAATATTTTTCGAGTGATCCAGTTAGGCTAGCAGATCAAGTTCGCAGGTAGAGGGACTACAGTACCACCTTGTCAAAAGGGTGAGTCTTTGGGGTAGAAAATATTTTTGTATACCCCTATTCAGTTATATACGTGTAACTTGAGGATAATCTAGCTCTCTGGTATTGTAAGATATTTGTGTATGGTTGTGGATATATGACTACAACTTCTCGTTGCTTAGGTGGATAATTAGACCTAAAATAAAAGGTATTAGGGCAGTGTAATTTTAGCTTATATGTGAATACTAGTATATGTGAAAAAAATAAAAATTTAAATTATAGCAGGTCATTACAAAACCTGTACCATTATCCAATTAAAACAAACTAAATAAGTCCATATGTAATGAAAATAAAACAAACAAAAATAAAAATAAAATACTTGTAAACTGATGTTAATTACCTGCAAAACAAAAACCTAAGAAAAACATAAAAAAACCAAATAATAATATTTAAAAACAAATGCTTGAAAATAGAATATATATACTCTCATCATCTAAGTCAATCTCCTCTCCCAAAATCAGTTCATAAAGTAGTTATGAAGAATTTTTCATCAAGATACTCTTGAGGCTATCCTTCCTTTTTCTCTGCTTCTGGACAATTATTAGCCTTATGGCCATTCTTGCCACAAAACCAACAACAGTCACAATTTTTCAGAGATTTTCCTTGCGGACATTTAGGGTATCGTCCGTATTTCTTCTTGAACAATTTCTTGACATCTGCTCTAATCCTACTGGGTTTAAGATATCTCTTTTCTGGGTTTTTCTGCCCTTTTTTAGAACCTCTTGTTCCTGTGCATCTTCATAGTCTTTAGCCGTATATCTCCCTAATATGCTACTCCTGACTTGAGACAATTGAGGATCGTCTCCCCTACTACGAGATTATATTTTGTCCTCATAACTTTTCATTATTTCTCTAGTTTTGTTCGTGATGGATTGACTTTCCTTCATTTTTGAAGATTAATGAGATTTTGGCCGTTTGATTCTGATCCTAGAGTTGCCTAATTCTAGATTGATAAAGACTAATCTGTCTTTCAACTTCTATTAGTTGTGATTCTAGACATTTCTTAACTCTTTTTAGATTTATCACAATAGGATCTGATTCGAAATTTGCTTTAGAAGAAACTAGTTTGAAGTATTTTTCTCTCCAAACTTCTTCTATTAAATTCTCATAAAATCTTATATTTGATTTTATTGAAGTCTTCTGATAAAAAAGTGACCCTTGTCCTTAGTCTCTTCTGCCGATCATAATACCATATTTCTCTTCCTGGAGAATACAGATATTAAGACACAAGCTCTAATACAGTGTACCAAGTATCATAAAAAATTCTATTACTAATTATGTCGACATCCAACTCGTTTGAATAAAGTCTCACCCAATCATATCAATACAGCAGAACCTGAAAAAATCATATTGGGGATTAATTTTGTCAAAATTCATGCACCAAACTCTCTCTATTGCAATGAAACTGTTCTCTTTCTTAATCTGAGCTGTGTAGAACACTAGACGCAAACTCGGTTTAGTTATGAAGGAAAGGCACGTGTATGAGTACATTATCCGAATATATTAGCCCATGCAATGCAGAACTTTTAACTGAACAGGAAGTAGACTGATTAGGTGACATTCAAATTATTAGACTGCGAGACTTTGAAGATCGAATTACGGTCTTCAATTCTAATACGAGGAAGAGATTAGAAAAAGGTTTTGAAAGAAAGACGAGATATCCTTCTTTTCATAGTAAAAATAAAATAAAATAAATAATTTTTGTATGGGACATCTTGAATAGCTGAAGTTCAATTTCAAGCAAATCAAACCCAATAAACTTCCCACTGGAAAAAGGAAAAAGAATAGCACCAGAGTATAATAGTGGTTCCAAACTTTCAGCCAGTGGCAGTATGGACTGTGGAGTAGCCCTGGACATGGGGGGTACTGAGAATGTTTTGGAAACGGTGGTATATCAATTAAATTACAAATTATATGGACTGTGGAGTAGCCCTGACCATTGGGGGTACTGAGAATGTTTTGGAAACGGTGGCATATCAATTAAATTACAGGGTAATCACATGCAAAAGTGAATATAAAATAACTTTCTTAAATACTATATTTAAGGTAAAGAGGGGCAGTGGAGGTTGCTGCAGCAAGGTGGGGCGTGCGCCGGGTAACAAGCGTGCACAATCTCAAAAATGAATATTTAAATTGGGAGGAGACACACTGCGGCAGAAAGAGAGTATTTAATTAAAGGGGCGTTGGTGGCGGGTGCAGGCGCTACAGGAAAATAGTATTAAATATATGGGGGTGATAGTGGCTGGGATAGGCGGCAGCAGTGGGAGAGGTAGATGGGCTAGACCTGGGGGGTTTAGGGTCGCCGCGATGGCTCTGGGAAAGGGAAAGGGAAAGGGGAAGGGAGAGCAGCGATTAATATATTTCAATTAAATTATATGAAGTAATGACATGGAAAAGTAAACACTATAAATTATATGGGGTAATTATATTGAGAAGTGTACAAACTAACTCTCATAGGGTTCTTAACAGGTACTGCAGGTTGTGTAGCATTTTGCAGTTTACTCCATCAGTACCTATCAGTAGTGGTGCTGTAGAAGTAGTACTATATTAATGTAACACATCAAAATAAATGGTGAAATTATCTCTATAATGAGAACGGTACAGTAAGGTATCTTCAATGTATTTATTCATTTAGCTACAGGCAAGTTAATCATGACGTATACAGGGGAAAAATGCATTTTTCTTTCCCTCTGCTGGGTAAGAGAGAAAAGAAATAGAGGACGACGACCTCGGGTCAACCAGTGGAAACGGTAGAAGTAGTACTATATTAATGTAACACATCAAAATATATGGCGAAATTAACTCTATAATGAGAACGGTATAGTAAGATATCGTCAATGAATTTATTCATTTAGCTAACAAGCAAGTTAATCATGACGTATACAGGGGAAACATGCATTTTTCTTTCCCTCTGCTGGGTAGGAGAGGAAAGAAATAGAGGACGGCGACCTCGGGTCAACCGGTGGAAACGACGAGAAGACCCTCGTAAAGTTTGGGCGAGCCATGAAAAACCCCTTGCCGCCTTTATTTTGGAAATGACATTTTCTTTGGGTACATATCATATGCTTTTTTCTTGCGAAAAAGGGCATCATTTATTCTTCTTTAGAGAAAGGATAAAGGGAATTGTACTACTTACTGCACAGCAAATCCCAAGGTGTCTTTTACTCTTCTTCCTTGCTAGCTAAGAAACCCCATTTCTCTCTGCGTGGGTCTCTCTCTAGCTTTGCCTTTTTAATACGATGTCATGCATGGGTTTGCGAAATGCGTTTTTGTTTTGGGTATTTTCGGTGGTGCAGTGAAGAGAAAGGCGAGCGGGAGTACATGATGGAAGGGAAGAAGATTGCAGGGAAGATGAAGAGCAAAGATACTCTCAGCGACAAAGATTTAATTGATATAGTGTTTTCTTGGTCGCTTGAAGACATACTCAATGAGGAGCTCTACAAAGACCAGGTTTACTTCTTCCTTCCACCTCTTCCATTATTAGTTTTCCTTTATTTATTAACCCAATGATAAAGATATTTTTTGCCTTTTGAATATCTTGTATTATTTAATAATTAATAGTTGGGAGGACCCAACTGGGTTGGTGCTTAGCTTAACTAGCCAAAGGTAATTATTTGATTAATTTAAGTTTGCCCATAACCCACATTTTTGTTTTTGGGCTGGACTTTTTGATACAAGCCCAAGACCAAATCCGAGCTTCTTCACTTCTTGATGGAGTTCTGCATTTATGGATTGAGGTTGGCCTTGGCAGTCTTGACTTCCCATTGATTGAGAAATTGTTGCTCCTTGGTTATTCTTCCTTTTGATCATTGGCGGAAGAAGCTGAACAAACTTGGGTAAAATCTGAAGATACCTTTGAGTTTTGTTAATATGACGCTGTTCCTGAGTTTTGGACGATAACTGAAAAAAGCTGCCAAAAATATAGTTGATAGGATAAAAGCATTAAGTTGAGAACATTATTTTTGTCAATAAAATTATAGTAATTGTCAAAAACTTGGAAATTCGTGTAAAGACGCACGGATGCAGTGTCATATTTAGAAAATTTATCCTTGGAATTTACAGAATAAAGTTTCATGAAGTAATTTTTTATTGGTATAAGGCTTGGGCGACGCACTCGTAGATACCCGGCTCTCATCCCTTCTCCCTTTTTACTCGTCAAGGTTCTAATCCAAGGCCCAAAATTTAACACAGTTTCCCTTTGGAACAGTGTCATACAAGTAATTATTTAGATTTATCTGCTGATTTTATATTCAATGCATTAGTCTTTGTGTGCTTTAGATTTTTAAGATTTTTGTCTGCTGAGCTTATATTCAATGCATTAATCTTTGCGTCACCATGCTAGTTTACTGAAAGGAGAAAATTTATCTGCTGTATTTTCTATATCAAACCAAAATACTAGGCAAAAGAATGCAGCCTAAGTACAGCACTGTGTGTATCTGGATCTGAGTATACCCCAATATGCAAAATCATAAAACTATCCTAAAGGACTAAGTTAAACAAATGTAAAATTTATATTTACAATAATGCCATTTCAAATGTTCAAAGGTTTGTCTATATATTTTTAATATGCATTTATTTGTTTTTCTTTGAATTAATGGTAGCTTATTGACCCTCATTTTTATTGGTACATTAACTAGTCAACCAGTTTTTTTTTTTGGGTAAAAGAGGGCGGCACCTCCTTTCTTTATTAGAAAATTTTCTCAATTATGGTGGAGAAATACCGTGGTTCCAACAAAACAAGTTACAAACAGATAAAAACAAAACGTAACAAAATGAAACGAAGAAAAAACGACACATTAGACTCTTAAATTAGGAAGACTTATTTTGTCAAGACATATCATGCCTCTAACTAGGCAGGGTAAAGAAGCAAACTTCAGATATCTCATAGTGGTGCCTTCCTCTTCCTGACGAACCAAGAAGTTCTTGACCTTATTTCCTTCTCTGAATTGGTGAGCAATGGTGAAATTAATCATGAAAAGATATAAACATTCTACTAAGATGAACTGCTTTAATCTCTTCTGCGATTGATTCTTTTAAATTTTAGTGCGTTTGCGAGATGTAGATGTTGCATTCTAGGAGGGTAGCTGCTCTCAAGCTTTTGCACCAATATTTGTTCCTGAAGCGCAGAGTGTACCTTTTATGACAATGCATAATCACACATTAGACAATTCAATATATCCCTCTGCTGCAAAAAAAAAAAAAAAAAAAATCCCTTTGCTGCATCCTCTTGCCTGTTCAACTGGTTTTCCACAACCTATGCATTAACTTCTTCAATGATAAAATGATCATATCTATATGAATTTTGGTTTAATTTGATCTCTTGATATAGTGATGATGTAAATATCTCCACTACAAAGCTTCCTTTTCTTTGTGAAGAATCTGAAGATGATGAAATTACATTTAAACTCATGATCTTCTAGTTGAAGATCAAATGTTTGAAATTGTTAAAAATGACTTCATGAGCATATCAATTTTTTTTTTAATATTTTTTTTTATTTGAAAGCTTCTGTTGTGTGCTCTAAGTGCTCATCATGCATAAATTAATTCTATTATTTTTCAAATGCCATTATTATATTTAAGGGCAGATTCCTTTATTTGTATCTACGAGTCAACCTTTTCTTAGAAATGAAGCAACCTTTTCTTGGAAATGTAGCATAGATATTAACAGCTAATGAATCTAGGTCAAAGACACATGGTAGTTCTAAATTTTTTAAGAAATCTTGACATTTGTATATGAATCTATCTTTCAAAATACATAACTAAGTGTCCTTTAGCTGAATTTTTACGATCCAATAGGATTTTATAAGGGAATTATCACGAAATTCCCTAAAAACTTTTGAGAAACAAAATAGAAAAAAACACATGCCAAAGAAAAATGATCACACGCACAAGAGAGCATTTACATGGTTCGGCAATTTGCCTACATCCATAGAGTTGAAGGGATTTCATTATTATTAGGGAAAAATACAAAGTGCGGTAATACAAATTTTCTTCTCTCTTAAAAATTGTGTAGAAAAAAAACCCTAATCACCAAAACAACGGTTTCTATATATATATATATATATATATATATATCCTGCGCACAGGATTCACAATGTGGCCTATTGGCCCAAGCCTCCGCTCCATGGACTAAGCCTCAGTAAAAAATCTCTCGTTAAAAAAACACGCAACATTATTTTGGTTCGGGTCATCATCCGGATCAAACACAACTAGGCTCCACAAAGCCCAACAATTCTCCCACTTGGAGACTAGTTCAAACACCAACATCAACCATAATCCTCCAAAATAATAATCTCTTATCCCTGCAACTCATCCTCTTGTCCTCAAGTTAGAAGGCTAACTGAAGCTGCACACAGCTTCAGCTTCTTTATAATGACACCTTTAGTCAACATGCCTGTCGGGTTCTTAGATCCACAGATTTTCTTAAGTATTACTAGCTTATCTTCAACAAGGTAACGGACAAAGTGGTATTTTGTGTTGGGTCCAACCCACATTAGAAATTAAAAAAAAAAAAAAAAGAGGAAGCCCATGTGGGCTGAAGCCCATTAGGGCAAATTAAAAGCATGCTGCTGTGTGAGGCGCCGCAGCAGACAGAAAAAAAATAAAAAAAATTTTGAGCGCTGCACAGTGTGTGTGAAACAGTGTGTGAGGCATTGTGCAATCTTCATCAACTCGAAGACCGGAAGGCTTTTTGTAATCCGATTTTGCTGAAATTTGGAGAGCATGTTCGGGATTCGTCGACCTTCGATTTGATGGTGGAGATCTGTCTCAGAACTTTGGAGGACTTTGTTGTGCCGGGCACCCCACTTGTACCAAACACCAATACTACAACTATTGCTATTGAATATATAAGAAAATTAAAGTAATGCAGAAACTAATAATAAAGCAATAAAAAGAACAAGACAAGAAATTTACGAGGTTCGGTATAGAATTACCTACGTCCTCGGGCGCCGATGATCAATTCACTACTTCTTGACAAAGTACAACTTTGAGGTGTGTTTTACAAATGAAGAGTTGAGCTCTTTATATAGCTTCAACCTCAAGTCTGAAAAACACTTCTCTCCAATGTGGGACAAATAATATAAAAAATTCAAAACAACCTTTTATACTAATGTGGAAGCATTCTACCAATGTGGGACAAAAACAACAAATCTCCACCTTGACGATAAATTCAACAAATTTTTCAGTCACCAACATTTTCTGGAGTTCCACATCATCGGCGCCTTCCAAAAATATTCTGATTTACAGGATATTGATCAAGTCCAAACAATGTTTGAACTTGATTGTTGTCACAATCTTGGTCAACATATCTGCGGGATTTTCAGTTGTAGCAATCTTCTGAAGAAGTATCTTGCCTCCATCAATAATATCCCGCATAAAATGAAACCGAACGTCTATGTGCTTCGTTCGTACATGGTAGACTTGGTTCTTTGCCAATTGAATAGCACTCTGGCTATCACAAAATACAATCATGTACTTCTGAACAACTCCCAAATTTTCAAGTAAACCCTGCAACCAAATAGTTTCCTTAACAGCCTCTGAAGCTGCCATATACTCTGCTTTTTTTGTAAACAAAGCAATGGTAGACTGTAAGGTAGACCTCCAACTCACTGGACCATTAGCAAATGTAAAAATATATCCAGTAGTTGATCGACGTTTATCCAAATCACCTGCAAAATCCGAATCCACATATCCAACAACACGTTGATCAATAGTATTATTTTTCTCAAATACTATACTAATATCAATTGTATTCATAATATATCTCAAAATCCATTTCACAGCTTGCCAATGTTCTTTACCCGGATCATGCATATACCTGCTCACCATACTAACAGCTTGTGAAATATCAGGTCTAGTACAAACCATTGCATACATCAGACTACCAACAACATTTGCATAAAGAACCTGTGACATATACTTACGTTCCTCATCTGATTTAGGAGATAAAGCAGCACTAAGTTCGAAATGAGGAGCAAGAGGAGTGCTTACTTGTTTTGACTGCTCAGACATGCCAAAACTCCGTACTACCTTCTTCAAATACTGTTTTTGAGACAAACTAACTCTTCCTCTTATTCTGTCTCTGCGAATCTTCATGCCAAGTATCTTCTTTGCTTCACCAAGATCTTTCATCTCAAACTCTTGATTTAATTGACTTTTCAACTTGTTGATTTCTTCTCTATTCTTTGAAGCTATTAACATATCATCAACATACAAGAGTAAATATATAAAAGATCCATTTTGTAGTCTGCGAAAATAAATATAATGATCATGTTTATTTCTGATATACTTTTGACCCATCATAAACTGATGAAATCGTTTGCACCACTGTCTTGGAGACTGTTTTAAACCATATAACGATTTACCCAGTTTACATATCCAACTTTCTTTTCCAGCAACCTGAAATCCATCTGGCTGAGTCATATAGATTTTCTCTTCCAAATCATCATGTAAAAATGCAGTTTTTACATCGAGTTGAACTAGTTCAAGATCAAATTGTGCTACTAAAGCCAACAAAATTCGAATGGAAGAATGTTTAACAACTGGAGAAAATACCTTATTATAATCAATGCCTTCCTTTTGTGCGTAGCCCTTAGCTACCAATCTAGCTTTGAATCGAACATTATTTACATCTGGAAATCCTTCTTTCTTTTCATAAACCCATTTACAACCAATTGCTTTCTTTCCCTTGGGCAGCTGGGCTAGCTCCCAAGTCTGATTTTGATGAAGAGACTGCATTTTTTCATCCATTGCTTTTTTCCACTTGTCTGATTCAGAGTTCCTCATTGCTTCTTTGAAAGTGTAAGGAACATTATCATCTACAACTGGAAGTGCATAGGCCACCATATCAGTATACCGAGAAAGTTTTCGAATTTCTCGTCTTGGCCTTTGAGAAACAATTGATTGTTGTTGTTGTGAAGATTCTCGAATTGAAATCTTCTCTTTTTGTACACTATTCTCCACCGTAACTGGAGAGTTACCTTGTGCAGTCTCATTTCTCACTGGGTTTCCCAAAATTCTCTAAACCTCCACCTGTTGTTGAGTACCACTGGTCTTCTCTTCAACTCGTGACTCCTTGCATATTGTTTTCTTCATCATCGCAAGTTCATCAAAAGTTACATCTCTACTTAAAATCATTTTTTTGGTCTTTAGACACCAAAGACGGTATCCTTTGACTCCTACGCTTATCCCCAAGAATATTGCTTTCTTGGCTCTTGGATCCAACTTAAATTCTTTAACATGATAATAAACCATAGTACCAAATACATGTAAAGAATCATAATCACTAGCAGGCTTTCCAGACCATACCTCATACGGTGTTTTTCCTCCTATTGCAGATGATGGTAGACGATTGATGAGATGACACGCATATCTAACAGCCTCAGCCCAAAACCTTTTGTCTAACCCAGCATTAGACAACATACATCGAACTTTCTCCAGCAAAGTCCGATTCTTGCGCTCTGTCACCCCATTCTGCTGTGGTGTATTTCGAACTGTGAAGTGTCAAGCAATACCTTTATCCTGACATACCTTCTGATCTGAGCCGTTTAATCTTTTTGCCAGTTTGAGTTTCAACTAATTTTTTCCACTTAAGGAAAATATCACACACTTCATTTTTATGCTTCATAGAATACACCCAAACTCTTCTTGAAAAATCATCAACAAAAGTGACAAAATAATGCATACTACCCAACGAAGCCATTTTTGTGGGCCCCCATACATCTGTATGGATGTAGTCTAAAATACATTCAGTCTGGTGGATTGCTGTGCCAAATTTCACTCTAGTTTGTTTTCCCAGAATGCAATGCTCACAAAATTCAAGTTTGCACACCTTTGCACCCTTTAACAAACCTCGCTTAGCCAATTGTTGCAAAGATTTTTCTCCTGCATGTGCTAATCGCATATGCCATAGTCTGGTTGTATCTGAACCTGCATCTTTCTCAGAAACAACAGTTGTTGAGCCAATAACTGTACTACCTTGTAAATAATATAAGTTATTTTTCCTTAATCCTTTCATCACCACCAGTGCACCTGATTTAATCGTTAAGGTTCCATCTTTCAAAGTGATAGTGAACCCTTTAGATTCTTTGGCACCCAATGAAATCAGATTCTTCTTTAGGCTTGGAACATACCTAACATTAGTCAAGGTCTTAATAGTTCCATCTTGACATTTCAACTGTATTGATCCTATTCTAGTTGTTTTACAAGTATTATCATTTCCCATAAAAACAATCCCATTATCTAATTCTTCAAAATTAGAAAACCATTCCCTATTGGGACACATGTGATAGGAACAAGCAGAATCCAAAATCCACACACCAAGATAATGTGACGAAGATGTTCCAACAAGAGAAAAATCTGACTCACTTCCATCATCATTGGCTATATTAGCATTAGAATGTGCTTTTCCCTTATTCTTCGGCTGTAATTTAGGACAATCTTTCTTCCAATGCCCTCTCTCACGACTAAAGGCGCATTCATCTTTAGCAGGTCTCCTACGAGATTTACTCCTCCCATGAGATTTACTCTTCCTTCTAGGCATACGACTCTGAGAACGTCCCCTTATTGTTAGCGCTTTTGCTGTTTTCTTATGGACCCTCTGATCCTTCTTTTTGCATTCAGTACTAATCAATGCAGTACAAACAACATTATAAGTAACTTTATCTTTCCCATACAATAAAGTGGTGGTCAAATGTTCATACTCATCAGGGAGAGAATTCAGTAACAATATGGCTTTATCCTCATTTTTCACCTTTTCATCCAAATTTAACAATTCGGCCAAAATTTATTGAAAGCATTTATGTGGTCATTAATCGAAATACTTGGTTGATACTGGAAGCGAAACAATTTCTTTTTCAAATAGAGCCGATTTTCTAGATTCTTGGTCATAAATGTATCTTCCAATGTCTTCCACAATTTCTTTGCAGATGTCTCCCTCATAACATAATATTTCTGATTTTTGGCGAGACACAAACGAATCGTACCACATGCTTGACGATTGATCTTTCCCCAATCTCTGTCACCCATATCTATTGGTTTATCATCCAAAGCAATATCTAGTTCTTGTTAATACAAGATGTCCATCACCTCACATTGCCACAGACCAAAATTATTGGTACCATCAAATTTCTCCACCTCAAACCGAGCATTAGCTATCGTCTTCGATGATGATGTCGAAGCTGAAGGGGTTGGAGTTTGTGTGGACAGAGTTTCTTCTACTGCTGCACTAGTTTCTGCCATCTTCTATATATTCAATAGCTACCAACAAAGCAAAAGGCCTAGGATGAATAGTACGTACCAACTGTGTCTACTCTGTTTTATCCTATGAAATTCCACTTTGACCAGGCCGACCTCTAAGGAGCGATTGAGTCGCAATGGTCTCTGAGCACTCACTTAAATAAGGTCTTTCTTAGGCATCAAACGTGGAATTAAGGATCCTAACAGAGGAACACCTCCGTATCAACACTATTCAACCTAGCTCTGATACCAATTGTTGTGCCGGGCACCCCACTTGTACCAAACACCAATACTACAACTATTGCTATTGAATATATAAGAAAATTAAAGCAATGCAGAAACTAATAATAAAGCAATAAAAAGAACAAGACAAGAAATTTACGAGGTTTGGTATAGAATTACCTACGTCCTCGGGCACCGATGATCAATCCACTATTTCTTGATAAAGTACAACTTTGAGGTGTGTTTTACAAATGAAGAGTTGAGCTCTTTATATAGCTTCAACCGCAAGTCTGAAAAATATTTCTCTCCAATGTGGGACAAATAATATAAAAAATTCAAAACAACCTTTTATACTAATGTGGAAGCATTCTACCAATGTGGGACAAAAACAACAGCCTTGATTTTGCAATACTGACCGTAGCTATGTTCGGGTGACTTCTTTCCGCTCATTCTTATTTTATCGCGATTTGTGAGCATTTTTGGTTATTGTACTGTTGTGATTTTTGCCTCTATTATAGTCGAAATTTTATTGAGTCTCATGGGCCCCATGGTTTTTACCCTTCACATTGGAGGGGTTTTCGAAGTTAAAAATCCTGGTGTTCATTTTGTGGTGTGTGATTTATTATTGTTGATTGGTTATTTTTGCTCGTCACAGATTTAATTTTTTGGAAAGATTTATTTGCTGTGCTAGTTGTCTTGTTACTTTCCTAACATTTTGTCTTTGTATGCTTCAACTTTGAATGAAAAGCTGAATTTTTAGAAAAAAAAATGGCACTTTGACTGTCATTGTGTAGAATGCCCAACTCCTCCTCACCTAATTCATCTAAGAAGCCATGTAGCCAAATCATCTCTTTTCCAGATTCAGTTGCTGCAACATACTTAGTTTCTGTAGTAGACAAAGTACAATCTTTTGTAGATTTGAAGCCCAAGATATAACTGTGCCACCCAGAGTAAATACATTCTACTATCATTACCACCAGCAAAATCAACATTTACATAACCTTGCAGTTTCAAACTTGCACCTGTGAAGCAAAGAAATGTATTTGATGATTCTTATACCAAGGGTTTGCTTTGCAGCTCCCAAATCCTTTATTACAAATTGTTTTGACAATTGCCTCTTTAGATTATTAATTTTTTCAATGCTAGACCCTGCAATGAGCATATCATCTACATACAACAGCAAAATCATCTAAGAATTATCAAAGAACTTAACATAGCAACAGTGATCAGTTTCACATCTCTTGAACCCAATTCAATTCATAATATTGTCAAATTTCTTGAACCACTGTCTTGGAGCTTGTTTTAGGCCATACAAGCTCTTTCTTAGTTTGCAGATGTTGGGCCTAACAAGGCTTACAAATCTTATTTTGATGATAACAAATCAAGAAAATTTAACATGTATTGGTTAAAGTGATAATGTTTCAGGATTAGATATTCAAAATGCTCACAAGCCTTATCAAAGGAGAAAGTTTACACCTAAAGTCAATCAAATGAAAGCTTTTGGGATATTAAAGCATTGGAGAGCAATGGATATTGTAGATTGGTTTCAAAGAAAGACATGAAGTCAAGATGGACTTCAAGAAATAGAACAAGCATGAAGACTTAGTGCTTAAAGTGTCTATGTTTAAGAAGTCATATGTAAGTACTTTATTCAATATTAATTTAGATATATGAAGCTTTTTAGGATACAATATATGCTTAGATACCAATTTTTAAAAACCCCGGAAAATAATTTTTAAAGTCACATTTGAGTTTTTAAAAAATCAAGGGTTCAAAGTATTGAAAATATTAAAGTGGTGAAAAATTGATTGTCTAGCCGATGGACCAGAAAGCTCAATCGATTGACAATTATTTCATTTAATTTCTGGACAGACAGACAGAATGGATCCAGTCGACTGACCCCATACAGAACAGGCCCAGTCGACTGACTTGCGGAGAATTTTAATTTTAAACAGCAATGGGAAAATTCTAAAAATAAGTTTTTCAAAACTAAACGTTGTAAAAGCTTGGGGGACACTCGAAGTAACGTGGGAAACAAGGAATCACTTTCTAAAACTCTATAAATACTCCCTAAACCCAAGGAATTCAAGATACCAAGCATTACAATCAGCATTCAAGCATTGAAATTCCAAACTCCTCTAAAGCTCTCTCTTGCTCAAACTCTTACTGAAGAATACTACTGATATTCTGCTAATCAAAAGCCTACGGTTCTTAATTTGCTACTGAGTTTCTCAAATTCTTGAAAGAACCTTCGGTGATATTCATTCTTGAGCTTCATATTGTCTATTTGATATTTGATTTGAAGTATATTAGTGGTCTAACTTGTATTAATCAGCTCTGTTGTGAGAGTGTCTTTGTACACTAATACTTGCTCTTATTTTGTTTTTCTTTGACGATTCAAGGATTGTTTGGATCATTGGACCAAGCGTGGGGTATCGCTTGGAGAGGGATCTCTACCCTTAAATAGGGACATGTAAAGGTTTGCTCCGCCTAGAAAGGAGTGCTTTAGTGGAATCCTTAGGTGGTATTGGCCTAAGGCGAGGAAGTAGGTTAGGTATAAGCCGAACCTCGTAAAAATATTGGTCTCACTCTTACTGTTCTCTTTATTTTCAGCATATGTGTATGATAAGTGCAGGTTGCTGAAAATCATAACCAAGATTTAGAAGACTCTGAACTTAAGATAGTATGTTTGATTAAACTTTTGCTGAAACCCAAAAGGGAGTATGTTATTTAATCATTTTCGGAAATCTTAGTTGAGAGAGCAAGCAAAATTCATTCATATATACAGGGCTGCAAAAAAATATCTTGAGTTCTCGCAAAAGATGAAAATTGCCAAAGAGTTGCATATTATATCTTGATTCGGTATTTTGTGGTTGATTGGTTTAGTTGTGGATTGGTTATTTGATTGATTGAATATTGGTTTGTGGATTGATTATTCAATTAAGTTTTTGTTGTCTGATTGCTAAATTAATAAGAGGTTAAGATTCTTAAAAAGAATTAAAAGAAAATTTTAATAATTCAATTCACCCCCTTCTTGGGACTACACCTTAGTTTTCAATTGATATCAGAGTCAGGTTATAACAAACCTTAAAAAGAAGTTATATAAGATCTAGATGGCACACGCAGGAGTAGCTCCTTTTGGAGAGGGTCAATCCTCAACCAGACCACCAATCTTTTGTGGACTCAACTATACTTTTTGGAAATAACAAATGAGAATTTATCTTTAGACCATGGATTGGAAAACTTGGAAGGTTGTCACACATGGTAACTTAATCCGTACAAAACTAGTAGATGGAAAAGCAGTTCCTAAGGAAGAAAAAGAGATGACCAAAATGATCATAAAATACTGCAAGTCAACTCTAGTGCTATAAACGCCCTATATTGTGCACTTGACATTAATGAATTCAATAGAGTTATGGCTTGTAAAACAGCAAAGGAAATTTGGGATAAACTTAAAGTAACCTACGAAGGTACCGTGGATGTTAGATACAATAGAATTGATATGTTGACTAGTGAATACGAAGCCTTTAGGATGAATCCTGATGAAACTATCACAAACATGTACACTAGGTTTACACATCATAAACTCATTAAACGTCTTGGGGAAAACATATTCCACCTATGAGATGATACACAAAATCCTTAGAGGACTTCCACACGTTTGGGAACCAAAAACCATAGACATAACAGAAGGTAGAAATCTCAAGACCACCTCACTAGATGAACTTATAGGTTCACTTCTCACTTATGAAATGACTATGAAAGAAAAGAACACTGTAAATAAAAATAAGAAATTTATAGCTCTTAAAGCTTCTAAAGAAAGCTCAAGTGAACAAGATGATGAAACTAGTGAATTAGATGATGAAGAACTAGCATTTATCACTAAAAGACTTGGAAAATTCTTTAAAAGAAACAAAAATTTCACTAGAAAATTCAGAGGAACAAAAGCTGAAAAAGGTGAAAATAGTAAAGAGGAAAAGAGAATTTTGAAAAGATGGTTGGACAATAAAGAATAACTAACAATAAAGAAGGAATAGGTTACAATGGAATTACAAACAAAAGAAAGAAGAACTTGTTCATGGGATATTTTGTAAAACAAACAAAACACTATGCAAGTACATCCTCTACAAACATACATGAACACACTACTTGTTACTTGTGTAGGAATAAGGGACACATGATGTTTAATTGTCCACTTAAGGAGAAATATGTCAAAGTTAAGAATGAGTGGAAAATAAACACTAAAACTAGACATGATTTAAAAAGAATTAAGAAGGTTTGGATTCCAAAAGTAACACCATAAATTCTTCCTTGTACGTATGCTTTAGGTCTACTCCATCCAAAGAAAAATGTACTTGGACAGTGGGTGTTGAAGACATATGACGGGAGATAAAACAAAGTTCATCACCCTAGCTCAAAGAGATGGAGGATATGTAACTTTCAGTGACAACGCAAAAGGCAAAATTGTCGGAATTGGTAAGATAGGTAAAGAACCTCACTCACCATTGATGATGTATTGTTAGTTGATGGTCTAAAACACAATCTTTTAAGTATAAGTCAACTTAGTGACAAAGGGTTGACATAATCTTTAAGAAAGACAAATGCCTAGTTCAAAATCCTAAGAAACAAGAAATCCTTTTTACAGCCAATAGAATAAACAATGTTTGTTGTATACATCTTGAAAACTTAGTCTCTCAAGAAGTAACATGCTTAGCTGCCATAAATGAAGCTAGTTGTCTTTGGCATAGATGGCTAGGACATGAAAGAATGAACTTATTATCAAACCTATCTAGAAAGAACTTAGTTAAAGGTTTACCAAACACAAAGTTCATTAAAAATAAAATTTGAGATGTTTGCCAACTTAGAAAACAAATCAAGATAAGCTTTAAAAAGAAGAAACATACATCAACTAGTAGACCCTTAGAACTTATGCTTCTCATAAAAATTTTAAATTATATCAAATGGATGTAAAAAGTGCATTTTTAAATGGTTATATTAATGAAGAAGTTTATGTGGAACAACCTCCTGGTTTTGAGGACATAACGCATCCTAATTATGTATTTAGATTAACTAAAGCATTGTATGGATTAAAACAAGTTCCTAGAGCTTGGTATGAAAGACTAAGCAAATTCTTACTAGAAAATGGCTTCTCAAGCGGAAGTGGAGTTTCGAATTTCTGTGATAAGGAGTCAAAATTGGGATGTAGATTATGTATCTTGTCTTGCTACCTTTTCTTTTTTTTCTTTGACAGATTCAAATGTCACTAGGTTTTGACATATGAGTCTAGGAAATATAAATGAAAAAGGACTAACTGTGTTGGATAGGGAGGTTTTTATATGGCCATACTACATCTAAGGTAGACTTCTCGGAGCATTGTGTATTTTGGAAGCAAAAAATAGTTTTCCTTTAGTAAATTAGTTTATAGGGAGGACTAAAGATACTTTGATTACCTTCATTCAGACCTTTGGTTCAATGCACACCCATGTAAAGGTCGTTGATAAACTTCGAAATGGATCTTAGAGCCACTACATGTTAAGCACGATGCATGATCAAGCAGGTTGCTCCACTCAAGATGGATAGTTGGATATTTTTACTCTATTTTTTCCTTCCATTGATGGTTCCCATTAGTTAACAAGCTAGATACATTCTACTTTGAATTTTTCAAAAGCAGAGTAGATGCAGGTTCTTGAATGTGAATAGGAAGAAATGCTGCATATGAGTAATGGGATGTAGTGGAGATTTCTAGTAGAGGAGAACAAGGCGATCCTTAGAGCCCAAGTGTCAGGTGGTCGTAGGATTACATAGAGATCACTAGGGTTTTTATATAGAAGCTCTAGGTTAGAGAGAGAAAGCCTTTGATCAGAATAAGAGCTAAGAGGCCTCCCTTATGGGATAAGAACAAGATATTTAGTCTTAGCTAGTGATAAGGCTACTAACCAACAAAAGGGGGTCATGATTTTGCATGAAGATTCGACCAATAGGAGAAAAATGAAAATAACTAGGAAATGCCATGTGTTGCAATCGACAGTTAAGCTAGCCTAGGAAGTGTTAACGAGGTTGAGCCACTCTTAAGGACCTTGGTTTAAGCCCATCAAGTCAAATCTCTCTACAACATCCCTGGACTTGAGATTGATTGGCATACCCTCGACATGTCTCGTGAATAGTCTTGAATATGCATGGAGGTTGTAGCCCCTACAAAAATTTGAGATTAAAAATCAATAAAACAAGAAATTAATGTTTGGTTGTGGACCACAGTAAAATTTTATTATGTAACTGGACCAAGATAAAAGGAAAAAAGGTATTTATGCAAACTACATTGCAATTATTAGCAATTACCATGTAACGGTAACAGTAGTGGCGTAATGGTTGTGACTTGTTGGTTTGATCCTCTTAGCTCTCTCTCCTCAATACCTAGGTTTTGAGGATGAGTACTCTAACTTGGTTTCAGAGCTGGGCCTTAGGTTGCTTGGCTCTTCCGTGGGTTGGACTCCTCGCTTCATTTCCCCCCACTGGCTCGAGGAGGGAGTGCTGGTGTGATCCTCTTTGCTCTCTTTCCTTAATACCTAGGTTTTGAGGATGAGTTCTCTAACTTGGTATCAGAGTAAGGTTAGGTTCCTTGTTTAAGGTCTGGGTTCTCAATTGAGTCGTATGCTTCGCACTCGCCATGTATGTTGAGCTTGTGCATCAGAAAGCTTTATTGGTAGTAGGTTGAGTCATATGCTCTGTGCTTGCCACTTTTAGTGGATCTTGTACGTCAAAAAACTGAGTCTACTTTTTTCTCGATACCTTCCAACGGCTTTTCCGGTGACTTTGGCAACTTTTCCAGCGACTCTGGCTACCTTTTTTAGTCGACTTTCGACAACTTTTCGATGACTTTCCTGGAAACTCTGGCGGCTTTTCGTTGACTCCGATTACTTTCTTTGCTTTGTTGTGCTGCGTTGATACTTTTGCATCCTATTCCTCTTCTTTACAATGGCTACCAAGGACGGTGATATGCCTATCAAGGACAGTACATCCACCTCTTCTTCTCTGAACCTTCCATGTCTTGACTTATCTCTAGCTCATACTGCTCCTGCTCAGAAGGTCACTAGCATTCTTCTGAATGGCAGCAACTTTCATGCCTGGGCACAATCCCTCCACTTATATCTTGGGGGCCGTGGCAAGGTTGAGTGGTTGTAATGATTGGAGCTTCGCCTTGCTAATACTAATCTGGCTCACCAACAATGGTCCATTAACAATTGTGTCGTCCTGGGTTGGATATTTGCTTCTATGGAAGACCGCCTCTATAGGATGTTCATGTTTCACGATACTGTTCATAGCCTTTGGTCTGCCTTGACCAAAATGTTCGCCCACACAAGGTTTGAGGCTCAGATTTTTTAGCTTTATTGGGAGCTCCACGAAGCCGCCCGAGCTTCTTTGGGTTTATCTGTGACTTACTTTTTCGGCTATCTCTAGTCTTGGTGGGAGGAGCTCGCCCAATATGAGCGTCTTTTTGAGTTTCCTATTGAGGCAGTAGCTATTGAGGCAAAGCGCTAGGATCGTCGGCATACCTATCAGTTCTTGATGAGTTTAAAACTCGAGTTCCATTGCGGACGTTACATAACGGGCAATGATCACAACATCCATGAATTTATTTTTTGCATTAGCAAACTTCTAAAAAATGTACAAATTCACATATTTTGATCCCAAAATCCTAACACTAAAGCTTTAAATGATTTTAGTAAATATTAATCTATTTAAATGTAACATATACTACAAGTCTACAAGTATTAGACGTCATGTTTGTCGCTTTAGTTGCTATTAGCAGGAACAAGCATGCATTTGCTAATTTTTTCACTATTTTATTGATTATGATTGAAATTCAAACTAAGAACTCACAAATATAAAGAAATATAAAATATAGAATGCCATCTTTTGTACTGTATTTAATGAATTTTTGTTATTCCAAAAAACAAAGTATAGAATGTCATATGTTAATCAAGGACAAAAATGCATAAAATATAACGCATTTTAGTCTCCAAACTAGGTGTAAGAAAAACCAAAAAATATAAAATAAAATAAAACAAAATTGAAAGAACTTAGAATAAAAATATATGTAGTTTAATGTGAGAAAAAATTGGGTTTATTTATGGTAATGTCTTGAATTCTTATGGCTCTCGCTCTCAAGGGTATAAATTTCCACTTGTTTCATTTACAAGCTAAATTTAAGCCATTTGTGCATTAAAGCCTTGAGGTTTGAGTGATGTTCATAGGATATGCACAGTTTTCCTTTCATATGTATGAGGTTTGGTGTTTGTAGGGCTAAGGCTTGAGTGATGCATGATTTCTAATCTTCATTGTTCCTCCATTTGATTCATAATGAAATTTTCTCCTCCCTCACCCATTTATGTATGCTTCAAAGCCACTCTGAATGAACCCTTGATTTTCTTTTGTTTTAATTCTTTGTTTGATTCACCTCTTTTGTAGTTGCGTTGTTTTGGAGTTTGTTCCTGATACCAGAGAATGATCATCAGTTTGTAGGATGTCTCTCTTTGGGGTATGCTACTCCAAGGTCTAAAATTTTGATTTTGACGCAAATTTCGAAGCTCAAAAAATGTGAAAATTTTATCGAAAATTTCGATTTTGATGTAAAATTCAATTTTGATTTGAAAAAATGATGGAAATCAAAAGTAAAGGATGAAATTCTTTTATGAAACTTTACAAGGAAAAAACATCTATTTTATGTATGAGGTGAAAAAGTTGTGAAAACTAAGGTGTAGTCCCAAGAGGGGGGTGAATTGGGTTTTAAAATTTCTTTTAAATTCTTTTTGTTTTTAGTGAAGTCTTAACCTTTTATTGATTTGTTCAATACACAACAAAAGCTTAAGCCTTTTATTCAATCCATAACCACAACACAAATAAACAATCAATCAACCACTCAAACCAATCAACCACAATATAAGTAACCAATCAATATATGCTTTGCAATTCTTTTGTCAATTCTCAGCTTTTCAAGAATTCAAGATATTTAGTTGTATGCAGCCCTGTGTGTATGGTTATTTGATTCAAGCCCTGTAGTGAATGTAATTGGCCTTTCAATTAATCAATATAACATCCACACTCTTTCCAAAATTCAGAATTCAAATAAACCTTTAGTTAATAGGTTTTGGGTTGTTAACCAATCAATGTACTCCCTTATGGTTTCTACAAAGTATTGATCAACCAACGTACTCCCTTTCGGTTTCCGCAAGCCCAAAAACAAATTAAACTTCAGTTTATTTAATTTCCAAACCACGTAGTTTGTATGAATATGAAAATTAAATCATCCACACAGTTTATATGTTTTCTGAAAATTAAAGAGAGTGAGGGAAAGAGAGCGATAGTGGGATTTTTATGAGATTCGGCTTATCCCCAACCTACATCCTCGCCTTTGGCAAACCACCAAAGGATTCCACTAAACTAGTTCCTTTCTGGGTGAAACAAGACCGTTACAAGCGATACCCCACGCTCAAACACTCCTTCACTAGGCTAGAGCAACGCCTCTCCAAGCGATATCCCCTCGCTTGGTGCAACGATCCAAATAACCTTGAACCGTCAATATCTACAAGAAACAAATCAAATAGATGTACAAAGAATGCTCTCAGATAGAGCTAATTAGTACAATTGAAAAACTAATATACTTCAATTGAAAAACATCAAAGGAATGAAGCAAGAAGCTCAATATAAATATCACCGGTTTGAGTGAGAGAGCTTTTGAAAGATTGTTCAATGCTTGTTATTGTTTGTGAAGATCATAAACCATGTATTTATAGACTTGAAATCCTTCTTAAATGTGCTGCCCGCTCAAGTTTACTTGGAGTGCCCCCCAAGTTTCCAAAAAGAATTGGGCTCAAGTTTACTTGGAGTGCCCCCCCAAGTTTCCTTGCTTTCTTTCTTTTGAAAAATATTTTCCAGGGTTTTAAAATAAAGTCTTAAAGTCCATTTAAATCCCCTAATGAGCTTCTTTTAATTCACAATGACATTTTTACCTTTGAAGTACTTACATGAAGATTTCCTAAAAATATAAAAACTTTTTGTTCTTTGAAAACTTCATGGTTATCTTTGAGTTTTGAATTCATTCCATCTTTAGCTGTCTTTGAGCTTTCCTTTTTGATCACTTCATGACACATCATACACCTTTGAGTTGTTGGTGATCTTTTGATAGTTCCTTCGAAGCTTTGTTGGTTTTTTCTTTTTGAGTTTCCTGAAACATCATTACTTGAACACACAATACATTAAACCTTTCCTTCATTTGTTACCATCAATACAAGAGGAGAAAGCCTTGTTAGGCTAACAAGTTGTACTATAATATTTGTATCAAATATATTTGTAAGATAATGTGCATTAAAAATATTTAGTTAATACAAATGAAATTCATAAATAATTTAAATATCATTTATTATACATTCAATGATAATTTACACATGAACGGTTAGATAAAATGTTACTGTCAGTTTATTTTTTCATATAATTTCAAAGGCCCTAATATTTTCTTAAGTTATATGAGAGCAAATGAAGATATCAGGCTAGTAAGAATCTGTTAACAATCACCTTACAAATAAAGTAACCTATATCATACAAATTGTTCTACTGATTTAGAGCATGTCTTAAAATTACAGAATAAAAACAACTCTCCATCAAAGAAGATATCTATTGAGAACATCTGAACAAATTGAACTGGAAATAGTAAAATCCTATAAAAATAAGAGAAAAGGTTGTTCACAAACAAAAATTAACAAAATTGAACTGGAAATAGGGAAATCCTATGAATATAACAGAAAATATTGTTCACAAAAAAAAAAAAAACTTTTGTTCATATCTTAGTCAATCTGTTCCCAAAACTAAACTAATCAATTTACTAGAAGTCACTGCATTATGTGCATCTGCTTCCAGAGTTCTAATTCATAGCTGATGTATTGTAACTATAATGCATTGCAACTCCATTCTTTGTTGTTCCTTTTATTTATTTTTTTGCACAATCTTTTTTTCCGCATAATGAAACGTACATTACTAATGTATTTTAATCTGAAATAGATGTTTAAGATATTTTTAATGATTGATATAATTTACTTTGAAACTAACTCAAATTTAATTATTTTTAGGTGGAAAAGATCCCACGATCTTTTGAATCTTTGGAGCATTATTTTGATTCATATATTTTTCCTTTGTTGGAAGAAACACGCTCAGAGCTGTCATCAAGTATGGAGGTTATATCTAGGGCTCCTTTTGCTGAAGTGGTCTCTTTTGTTGAGTGCAGATCACAAAGAACGCAACTCTATGATGTCAAGGTTGATTCCTGGAAAAACAGGTTCAGTGTTAGTGGCAAGGAGCCCTACAGAACTCTGCCAGGAGATATTTTTGTCTTTGCAGATGTTAGACCTGAAACTATTTCTGACTTATGTCGAGCGGGAAGGACATGGGCTTTTGCTTTGGTCACTAAAATCACAGAGGATGAGGATGAGGATGATGAGAATTTTAGTACATCTACTAATTTTAGAGTCAGGGCATCTAAAGCGACTGAAGTGGGAGATTTAATCCAGAAATCTTTGTTTGTGATATTCTTGATAAATATAACTACCTATAAAAGAATTTGGAATGCATTGCACATGTTTGGAAATTTGAAGATTATCAAGGAAGTGTTATGCACCAAGTCCGTGGTAAGAAATGCAAATAATTTCTTTCATAGCATTTTATTTATTTCTTTTTTTTTTTTCCATTTTTTATGTGGCTAGAATTTCCATTGTTCAATTTTTGTTCAGTAGAAATAATGTTGTATTATTTGTTTATATTTGTGCTGGACGAGAACAGTCTGCTTGTAGATTTGATAGTATTTCATGAATTTGATCATGTTATGTTGGTGTGAACGTAAAGTTTTTCAATTTGGTTAATAATTTCTTTTGGATAAAGGTTAATAGAAAGCGTGATATGTGTTCTACGGAGTGTGATGGTATATGGCCTGGAACTCAGATATCATCTAAGCTGAATGAATCTCAAGTCAAGGCAGTTTTGGCTTCCCTTCATAATATACAATGCAGTCACAAGTCTTCTGTGGACCTCATATGGGGTCCTCCAGGAACAGGGAAAACCAAAACCATCAGTATACTGCTCTTTTACCTTGTAAGAATGAACTGTAGAACCCTCATTTGCACCCCAACCAATGTTGCAATTACAGGAGTGGCTTCTCGTGTTCTGATGCTGGTGAAAGAAACATTTGATGAATACTCTAGAAGAGATGCTTTGTTTTGTTGCATAGGGGACATCCTATTGTTTGGAAATAAGGAGCGTCTCAAAGTCAGTTCAGAGATTGAAGAGATACATTTGGATTACCGTGTTGATAGGCTTGTTGAGTGCTTGGGACCTTTGACGGGTTGGAGACACTGCTTCTCTTCCATGATAGATTTTCTTAAAGATTGCGTTTCTTGCTACCATATTTTCTTAGAAAATGAATCGATCAAGGAGAAAGATAAATGCAATGAAAATGAGTGTCCTGGGGAGGAGGATAGATCCTTTCTCAAATTCACAAGAGATAGATACAAATCTGTTGCCTCACCACTCCAAAAATGTGTTAGGATTTTCTGCACTCACATACCCAGAAGTTACATTCTGGAGCATAATTTCCAAAATATGGTAGAACTTATTCACTTACTTGATGAGCTAGAAAATCTGCTGTTTCAAGACACACTGGTTTCGGAAGAGCTGGAGGAGTTGTTTTCATGCACAGATGTAGTTGAGGACTGTCATCCATCTCTGGTGGGTTTGTCCAACCTACTTTACACAAGAAGCCAATGTATTTCTGTTCTGGAAACTCTTCGTTGTTCTCTTGGAGACCTTTCCTTGCCACGTGCTTTGTGCAAGAGTTCAATAAAGAACTTTTGTTTACAGACAGCTTCCTTAATTTTCTGCACTGCCTCAAGCTCATATAAGTTGCATTCAGTGGATATGGATATGTACCCACTGAAATTGTTAGTCATCGACGAAGCTGCACAGTTGAAAGAATGTGAGTCAACAATACCCCTACAGCTTCCGGGCATAAGTCATGCCATATTAGTTGGTGATGAATGCCAGCTGCCAGCGATGGTTAATAGCAATGTACATTTTTATCTTTGCTGTTCTACTTTTTCCATGATCAAATAATTTCCCTCTTGGTGCCCTTTATCGAATTCCTTTTTTTTCTGATAAAAAAAAAAAAAAAAAAACCTATCTGTGTTTCCCTATTTATTTATTTTTCCTTATTTACAGTTTTGCTGAGAATATGGCATTCCACATTCGATATCTGTTCTTCCTTTTTGTAGGTGTCTATTGAAGCTGGGTTTGGAATAAGTTTGTTTGAAAGGTTGAGTTCATTAGGTCATACAAAGCACCTTCTCAATATGCAGTACAGAATGCACCCATCAATCAGTTCCTTCCCGAATTCAAAGTTCTATCTCAGCCAGATTATGGATGCTGCAAATGTCAAAAGTCGAAGTTACGAGAAACAATACCTTCCAGGATTAATGTTTGGTCCTTATTCTTTCATAAATATTTTTGGTGGAAAGGAAGAATTGGATATTGGACATAGCCTAAAAAATATGGTTGAGGTGGCTGTTGTGGCCAAAATAGTGCGGAACCTGCACAGAGGTATTGTTAAGTTGGGGTTTAGTTTTTGTATTATATATACATATATTTTTTTCTATTGATTCAATCTATTTGTATACCTTATTAGTATATGTTCTTGGTTTATTTTTTGTATGGATAAAAATTGTCTTATTCCTGGTGGTATATTGTATTTATTTTTTGTAAAAGGGACTAATAGTCAGACAACTAAACTAGAACAATATGCTTGTTCTAAAACAGATATAGGCATGCAATATTGTACCTGCAAAGAAACTAATTTACCTAAAGGATTAAGCAGCTTGATTGCATGTGGAGAGAGACTTAAAAAAAAAAAAAACAAGGCAGCCTGGGGCACTATCCATTGTGTTCCGCCCCTTCCCCAGACCCTGCATATGCGGGAGCTTTGTTCACCAGGCTACCTTTTTTTTTTTTTTTCCTTTCCACATGCAATCGGGCTGCCTAATCCTTTAGGTGAAGTAGTTTCTTTGCAGGTAAAATATTGCATGCTTATATCTGTTTTAGAAGAAGCATATTGTGCTAGTTTAGTTGTCTAACTATTAGCCTCTTTTACAGTATCTTTAATTCAAACATGGATGAAGCTTTATTAGTCAAATTAAATCATCTGACTGTTACTCTATTCTTAGGTCTTCCTTATTTGTGGTTATATTATTTAAGTAAACTATATTATTTGTTTTTCTAAAAAATATTGAGGAGAAACATATATTGTTTCCATATGCCATTAGACCACTTTCTTGTGAGATTTAACATCCTACTTTTTTGAATTTATTTTGATCCAGCATGGAGTGGCTTGAAACAGAAGCTCAGCATTGGCGTAGTGTCACCTTATGCAGCTCAGGTTGTAGCAATTCAAGAGAAGTTTGGGCGGAAATATGAGAAACTTGATAACTTCGCAGTAAAAGTAAAGTCTATTGATGGCTTCCAAGGGGGAGAAGAAGATATAATAATAATATCTACTGTTAGATCTAATAGTAATGGATCAATTGGGTTCCTTTCTGATGTTCGAAGAACTAATGTTGCTTTAACAAGAGCAAGGTATTACCTTCAATGGATTTTCTGTTAAACAAAATTGCTTTCCGATCTTGCATTTTGTGCATGGTGAATATCTATTGGTGTTTTCATTCTTTTTAGATACTGTCTTTGGGTTTTGGGAAATGAGCGAACCCTAGTTCCTAATGAATCTATATGGCAAGAGTTAGTTCTTGATGCCAAGAGTCGTCAATGTTACTTCAATGCTGATGAAGATAAGGATATGGCAAAAGCCATATTAGAGGTCAAGAAAGAGTTTGATCAACTTGGTGATTTGCTTAATGGGGAAAGTGTACTTTTTAAAAAGGTTAGGTGGAAGGTATGTAGCTTATATTAGTTGTCTTTCCTTACCATGGATTTTTTCCACTTTGGCATTTTTCATTCTTACATTTTTCTCCGTTTGGACCGCATTTTCTCATATATGTTCTTTCAATGTTCCTTCTTATTTTTCACATTATATTAACAGGTTCTTTTCAGTGATGATTTTAAGAAGTCATTTGGAAAACTACAATCTGTCCGTACTAAGACTTCAGTTATTAATCTTTTGCTAAAGCTTTCTAATGGTTGGCGGCCTAAAAAGAGAAATGTTGACACAGTTTGTGAATGCTCTTCATATATCTTGAAACAATTCAAGGTTGAAGGTTTGTATGTTGTTTGCTCCAATGACATAGCGAAGGAATTAAAATACATTCAAGTTTTGAAGGTCTGGGATATTTTGCCTTTGGATGATATTCCAAAATTGATTAAGCGTCTTGATTGCATATTCATAAAGTATACTGATGATTTCATCAATCGATGCAAAGCCAAATATCTTGAGGGGTATGCCCATTCTTATGCATTCTATTGAATCTTGTACAATTCTCCTCATAGATTGAATACATTTTTCTCTTTAACTTTTATCTTATTTATTTACTTGGTTGTTTTGTTAGGGATTTGGAAGTTCCTAAGATGTGGCCAATCTCATTCGATATTGTCCGGTTCAAGGATCTTAGCAAGATTGAATCAGAGGCAAATTTGGGTGATGATGATTTCGATGGTAGAACTTATGTTGAGAATTCGAAGGTGAATGAAAGCTTGTTGTTGATGAAATTCTATTCCTTATCCCCACCTGTTGTGAGTCACTTGCTCTCTGATCGTGATGTTCGAGAATTGGAGCTCCCATTTGAAGTAACTGACCAAGAAATGAAGATAATTCTTTTCCACAACAGCACCTTTATTCTTGGTCGGTCAGGGACGGGTAAAACTACAGTATTGACCATGAAATTATTTCAAAATGAGCAACGGCACCATATAGCAATGGAAGGTGTTAGTGAAGACGAGAGCAGTAGCCCTTTGGATGCTGGACAAAACAAGATTGAGGGTGTTGGAGAGAATAAAGGATCTGTTTTGCGCCAGCTTTTTGTGACAGTGAGTCCTAAATTATGTTATGCTGTCAAACAGCATGTTTCTGACTTGAAAAGGTGCGTAAATTAGAGAGTTAAATAAGACTGCAAAGTGTATGCCTGCTATTTCTATCTGCACTTCAATGGTCTATTTTCTGGTAAAATATTTTTTCTCAATTTCCTTTTGTAAGTTTCTTTCTGGGGCTGAGATAGGTTGGAAGCTAGTATTTTCTTAATTTCAATGTTTAAAATGCTTGGTAAAGATGATATGCCTGTCTTGGGACAAATAATAAAATGCTCGATATTTTAGCAGAATGTAATTTTTGAAGGATGATATTTATACCATCTCTCTGCAGGCAATTCAATGGCATCAGTTTAGAGGGTTAAACTTTATACATGAATACTGGTGGCTGGATGATATGAAAATTAATAAGTTACATGGTTATAGCAACTCACTAATAACTAATAAGATACATATCATACTCGGAGGAATAGCCATGTATATATATGTATGTATGTACATTCATATGTATGATAGGTCTTAAGCATACATAAGAGAGAATTCTTTCTGCTGTCTAATAAAAAATGTGAAACTGCTTGGATAGTGTACCTAATCTTCCTGTTCTTTGCATACTATGATTTCTAGAGCACTAAACACATGCTTGTTAACAGTGGTCCCCACTAAGCTTATTTTTCAAAATCTATCTAGAATATTCTCTTCTGCAATTTACGAATCATATTGGATTAGGTCATGTAAGGATTAGGTCATGTAAACATGAGCTTAAAATTCTATGAGCATCACTAAGAGAACTTCTACACTGTCACATTTGATGCAGTCGTGCTATCAGGCACGTTTGCAAGGCATTCCATGTACCACTGCTGAAATTGCACAGCTGCGTGACTTGACAACATGATGACAAACAAATATCATATTTAATGGTTACAACAGTAATTCTGACAAGACAAATGCTATTAGATCACTGTAGACACTCTCTGAAGAGCAGTATATTATATCATTCTTTAAAATTAATTACTTGATGTATAAAGTCCATAATTCTTTTGAATAAACAGAACTTGTAATAAAACAAACTTGTAACATCAGTGTAAATTTGAATTATGTTATGTGAACATATGCAGGAATCAAAGAAGCTGGAAATTGTGTGATTCAAATTCTAAAAAAGGTCAAAATATTTTTTCTTGCCAACACCTTTTATTAGAAAGCTAGATTTTCTTCCCAGAGATCATATACTATTTTTAAAAGGTATTGTACAAGATAAACCACAGTTTTCTTATTGCATCAAATGTTAGTCCATTCAGTGTGGACTTCTTGTGGGCGTGTTGGCATTGCCTTTTTGCCTCCCTTGCAAAATGGTGACAGTTGCCAAGCTAGGGAAATTGCTTGAAGATTCACAATGAGAAAAAAATTGCTTGGGTAAGGCCAAGTTGCTTGTCACCATGGTCTTAAAATTTGATTTCTACTCAAATTTTGAAGCTCCAAAAGTACAGAAATTTCAACGAAAATTTCAATTTTGATGTCAATTTCAATCTCGATTTGAAAAAATAACGGAAATTAGTAGTAAAGCATGAAATTCTTTGTGAAACTTTAGAAATGGTTAACAAACATAATAATATAAGTTTTAGGACTAATATTTTAAAAATTAAATACATCTATGTTTTGTATGAGGTGGAAAATGTTGTGCCGGGCACCCCACTTGTGCCAAACACCAATACTATAACTATTGTTATTGAATATTTAAGAAAATTAAAGCAATGCAGAAACTAATAATAAAGCAATAAAAAGAACAAGACAAGAAATTTACGAGATTCGGTATAGAATTACCTATGTCTTCGGGCGTTGATGATCAATCCACTACTTCTTGACAAAGTACAACTTTGAGGTGTGTTTTACAAATGGAGAGTTGAGCTCTTTATATAGCTTCAACCTCAAGTCTAAAAAACACTTCTCTCCAATGTGAGACAAATAATATAAAAAATTCGAAACAACCTTTTTATATTAAGGTGCAAGTATTCTGCCAATGTGGGACAAAAAAACAACAAATCTCCACCTTGACGATATATTCAACAAAATTTTCAGTCACCAACATTTTCTGGAGTTCCACATCATCGGCGCCTTCCAAAAATACTCAAATTTGCAGGATATTGATCAAGTCCAAACAATGTTTGAACTTGATTGTTGTCACAATCTTGGTCAACATATCTGCGGGATTTTCAGTTTTAGCAATCTTCTGAAGAAGTATCTTGCCTCCATCAATAATATCTCGCATAAAATGAAACCGAACGTCGATGTGCTTCGTTCATGCATGGTAGACTTGGTTCTTTGCCAAGTGAATAACACTCTGGCTATCACAGAATACAACCATGTGCTTCTGAACAACTATCAAATTTTCAAGTAAGCCCTGCAACCAAATAGCTTCCTTAACAGCCTCTGAAGCTGCCATGTACTCTGCTTCTGTTGTAGACAAAGTAATGGTAAACTGTAAGGTAGACCTCCAACTCACTTGACCATTAGCAAATGTAAAAATATATCTAGTAGTTGATCGATGTTTATCCAAATCACCTGCAAAATCCGAATCCACATATCCAACAACACGTTGATCAATAGTATTATTTTTCTCAAATACTATACCAATATCAATCGTATTCATAATATCTCTCAAAATCCATTTCACCGCTTGCCAATGTCCTTTATCCGGATCATGCATATACCTGCTCATCATACTAACAGCTTGTGAAATATCAGGTCTAGTACAAACCATTGCATACATCAAACTACCAACAACACTTGCATAAGGAACCTGTGACATATACTTACATTCCTCATCTGATTTAGGAGATAAAGCAGCAGTAAGTTTGAAATGAGGAGCAAGAGGAGTGCTTATTGGTTTTGACTGCTCAGACATGCCAAAACTCTGTACTACCTTTTTCAAATACTGTTTCGGAGACAAACTAACTCTTCCTCTCATTCTGTCTCTGCGAATCTCCATGCCATGTATCTTCTTTGCTTCACCAAGATCTTTCATCTCAAACTCTTGATTTAACTGACTTTTCAACTTGTTGATTTCTTCCCTATTCTTTGAAGCTATCAACATATCATCAACATACAAGAGTAAATATATAAAAGATCCATTTTGTAATCTGCAAAAATAAACACAATGATCATGTTTATTTCTGATGTACTTCTGACCCATCATAAACTGATGAAATCGTTTGTACTACTGTCTTGGAGACTGTTTTAAACCATACAACGATTTACCCAGTTTACATACCCAATTTTCTTTTCCAGCAACCTGAAATCCATCTGGCTGAGTCATATAGATTTCCTCTTCCAAATCACCATGTAAAAATGCAGATTTAAAATCGAGTTGAACTAGTTCAAGATCAAATTGTGCTACCAAAGCCAACAAAATTCGAATGGAAGAATGTTTAACAACTGGAGAAAATACCTCATTATAATCAATGTCTTCCTTTTGTGTGTAACCCTTAGCTACCAATCTAGCTTTGAAGCGAAAATTATTTGCATATGGAAATCCTTCTTTCTTTACATAAACTCATTTACAACCAATTGCTTTCTTACCCTTGGGTAGTTGGGCTAGCTCCCAAGTCTGATTCTGATGAAGAGACTGCATTTCTTCATCCATTGCCTTTTTCTACTTGTCTGATTCAGAGTTCCTCATTGCTTCTTTGAAAGTGTAAAGAACATTATCATCTACAACTGGAAGTGCATGGGCCACCATATCAGTATACCGAGCAGGTTTTCAAATTTCTCGTCTTGGCCTTTGAGAAACAATTGATTGTTGTTGCTGTGAAGATTCTCGAATTGAAATCTCCTCTTCTTGTACACTATTCCCCATCATAACTGGAGAGTTACCTTGTGTAGTCTCATTTCTCACTGGGTTTCCCAAAATTCTCTCAACCTCCACCTGTTGTTGAGTACCATTGGTCTTCTCTTCAACTCGTGACTCCTTGCGTATTGTTTTTTTCATCATCGCAAGTTCATCAAAAGTTACATATCTACTTAAAATTATTTTTTTCGTCTCTAGACACCAAAGACGGTATCCTTTGACTCCTGCGCTTATCCCCAAGAATATTGCTTTCTTGGCTCTTGGATCCAACTTAGATTTTTTAACATGATAATAAGCCATAGTACCAAATACATGTAAAGAATCATAATTACTAGCAGGCTTTCCAGACCATACCTCATAGGGTGTTTTTTTCCCTATTGCAGATGATGGTAGACGATTGATGAGAAGACACGCATATCTAACAGCCTCAGCCCAAAACCTTTTGTCTAACTCAGCATTAGACAACATACATCGAACTTTCTCCAGCAAAGTCCGATTCATGCGCTCTGCCACCCCATTCTGTTGTGGTGTATTTCGAACTGTGAAGTGTTGAGCAATACCTTCATAAACGGGTCACTCGTGTATTCACCACCATTATCTGACCTGAGTCGTTTAATCTTTTTGCCAGTTTGAGTTTCAACTAATTTTTTCCACTTAAGGAAAATATCACACACTTCATTTTTATGCTTAATAGAATACACCCAAACTCTTCTAGAAAAATCATCAACAAAAGTGACAAAATAATGCATACCACCCAATGAAGCCATTTTTGTGGGCCCCCATACATCTGTATGGATGTAGTCTAAAATACCTTCAATCTGGTGGATTGCGGTGCCAAATTTCACTCTAGTTTGTTTTCCCAGAATGCAGTGCTCACAAAATTCAAGTTTGCACATCTTTGCACCCTTTAACAAACCTCGCTTAGCTAACTGTTGCAAAGATTTTTCTCCTGCATGTGCTAATCGCATATGCCATAACCTGGTTGTATTTGAACTTGCATCTTTCTCAGAAACAACAGCTGCTAAGCCAATAATTGTACTACCTTGTAAATAAAACAAGTTATTTTTCCTTATTCCTTTCATCACCACCAGCGCACTTGATTTAATCTTTAAGGTTCCATCTTTCAAAGTGATAGTGAACCCTTTAGATTCTAAGGCGCCCAATGAAATCAGATTCTTCTTTAGGCTTGGAACATACCTAACATCAGTCAAGGTTTTAATAGTTCCATCTTGACATTTCAACTGTATTGATCCTATTCTAGTTGTTTTACAAGTATTATCGTTTCCCATAAAAACAACCCCACCATTTAATTCTTCAAAATTAGAAAACCATTCCCTATTGGGACACATGTGATAGAAACAACTAGAATCCAAAATGCACTCACCAAAATAATGTGACGAAGATGTTCCAACAAGAGAAAAATCTGACTCACTTCCATCATCATTGGCTATATTGGCATTAGAATATGCTTTGCCCTTATTCTTCTGCTGTAATTTAGGGCAATCTTTCTTCTAATGCCCTCTCTCATGACAAAAGGCACATTCATCTTTAGCAGGTCTCCCACGAGATTTACTCCTCCCATGAGATTTACTCTTCCTTCCAGGCATACGACTCTGAGAACGTCCCCTTATTGTTAGCGCTTCTGTTGTTTCCTTATGGACCCTCTGATCCTTCTTTCTGCATTCAGTACTAATCAATGCAGAACAAACAGCATCATAAGTAACTTTATCTTTCCCATACAATAATGTGGTGGTCAAATGTTCATACTCATCAGGGAGAGAATTCAGTAACAATATGGCTTTATCCTCATCTTTCACCTTTTCATCCAAATTTAACAAATCGGCCAAAATTTTATTAAGAGCATTTATGTGGTCATTAATCGAAATACCTTGTTGATACTGGAAACAAAACAATTTCTTTTTCAAATAGAGCTGATTTTCCAGACTCTTGGTCATAAATGTATCTTCCAATGTCTTCCACAATTTCTTTGCAGATGTCTCCCTCATAACACAATATTTCTGATTGTTGGCGAGACATCGACGAATCGTACCACATGCCTGACGATTGATCTTTTCCCAATCTCTGTCACCCATATCTACCGGTTTATCATCCAAAGCAATATTTAGTTCTTGTTGATACAAGATGTTCATCACCTCACATTGCCACATACCAAAATTATTGGTACCATCAAATTTCTCCACCTCAAACCAAGCATTAGCTATCGTCTTCGATGATGATGTTGAAGCTGAAGGGGTTGGAGTTCGTGTGGACAGAGTTTCTTCTACTGCTGCACTAGTTTTTGTCATCTTCTATATATTCAATAGCAACCAACAAAGCAAAAGGTTTAGGATGAATAGTACGTACCAACTGTGTCTACTCTGTTTTATCCTATAAAATTCCACTTTGACCAGGCCGACCTCTAGGGAGCGACTGAGCCGCAATGGTCTCTAAGCGCTCGCTTAGACAAGGTCTTTCTTAGGCATCAAACGTGGAATCAAGGATCCTAACAGAGGAACACCTCCGTATCAACACTATTCAACCTAGCTCTGATACCAATTGTTGTGTCGGGCACCCCACTTGTGCCAAACACCAATATTATAACTATTGCTATTGAATATATAAGAAAATTAAAGTAATGTAGAAACTAATAATAAAGCAATAAAAAGAACAACTTACGAGGTTCGGTATAGAATTACCTGCGTCCTCGGGCGTCGATGATCAATCCACTACTTCTTGACAAAGTACAACTTTGAGGTGTGTTTTACAAATGAAGAGTTGAGCTCTTTATATAGCTTCAACCTCAAGTCTAAAAAACATTTCTCTCCAATGTGGGAGAAATAATATAAAAAATTCAAAACAACCTTTAATACTAAGGTGGAAGTATTCTACCAATGTGGGACAAAAATACAACAGAAAAGTTGTAAAATAGTATGTGTATCAAATATATTTGTAAGATAATGTACATTAAACATATTCAGTTAATACAAATGAAATTTATAAATCATTTAAATATTATTTATTATACAAATAATGATAATTTAGATATGAATAGTTAAATAAAATGTTATTGTAAGTTTATTTTTTCATATAATTTCAAAAGCACCTGTAATAAATTTTTTTTTGATAAAGCAAATAAAATAAATTAAAAGATAAATTTCACTACTATATTAAAAATTAAATACATCTATGTTTTTTATGAGGTGGAAAAGTTGTAAAATAGTTTGTGTGTCAAACATATTTTTAAGATAATGCACATTAAACATATTCAGTTGATAAAAATGATATTTATAATTATTTAAATATTATTTATTATACAAATATTGATAATTTATACATGAATAGTTAAATAAAATGTTATTGTAAGGTTATTATTTTGATATAACTTCAAAAGCACTTGTAATAAAATTTTGTTTCAATAAAATAAGTTAAAAAATAAATTTCACTTCACTCCTAAATCTTTCATTTGAATTTCAACAAAATTTCATTGTATAGTTTAAATTTCGACAAGTTTCACAAAAATTTTGAGATTTTGATAAATTTCAAATGATTCGTTGAGATTTTAATGGAAATCGATTGCCATTTCGATTTCGAGGGTGACGGAAATCGGAAATTTTGACAAAAATTTCAACAATTTCGTTGGAATTTAAGACCATGCTTGTCACCTAGGCGAACTTGGAAGATCAAGTAGTTGCCCAGCCGACAAAGGCCATTAGGCGACGTTGATCGCTTGGTTATTATGGTATATATATAAAATTACAATTTTATTATTATGGTAGTATTTAGCTATACTGCTCCAAAGGTTGAAATTTTACTTCTTTATGCTTCGAAAGACAAATATTTCTTAATTTGTCAATGCATAGAAGTATCTTTCATCAGTATTTTTTTTTTTGTCTGTAGTGTGATTCGTATTTGATGAACCATGAATTTATGGACTGTGGAGCATACATACATTACTGTGGATGTGAAGAATGGGGATATGTTGAAGAGTCAAAAGTTTAGAAGCATCTATATAAGTTATGAATAATACGTGCAAATATATGCAAAACAATAAAATAAAGCCAACGTTTGGAGAAGCACCTATCCTAAAATCCCAAGCCATTAGTTGAGCTCCCAAGAATTGGTTTTATTATCTAGCAGTGGTCCATTGTGCACCAGTTCATTGGGCTTGTACTATAGGTGAAGCACAATTCCATCATTTTTCTCTTGCTGAATTTTAATTATAAGAATTGAGTACTCAAGAGTGAAGATTCAAACCCCGATTTTCAGGTCAAATAAATTCTTGTCCCACATTAGAGAACGATGCAAGCAAAAAAAATAGAATATAGGCCACTATCTAGCTCTCACAGTTAATATTTTTTAAAGGAATGTCAAACTCCAACGCACATTGTGACATAATTACATAAAATACTGTTTAACTTAACAATGCCTAAGAAGTTGCAAAATTACATTGTGACTTCATCTCTATTTGATCCAAAATAATAGAACTCTTTGGCATGTAGCATATATAAGGTATTATGAGGTTTATAATGGTGAGGCTAGATTCTTTTATGATTGTATCAAGGGTCCGCGAAGGTTCTACCGTAAGACTTGCCAAAAATTACTATATTTCTTTTGTTACTAGACTAACAGCTCCTATTGTTTGGTGGTACTTACCAAATTAAAATGGTCCTTACCAAATTGCTATATTTTGATGGAAAAGTCCTCACACAAAATATTTTTTCTATCAAGTAAAACTGCACTTTTATAGTTTTATCAGTTTGTGCATGATAGATACTCAATTTAGCTGTTTGGAGGATGTTCAGTTTCTAATTATATGCCATCTTATAAATATAGGTTTGCTCAGGGCAGAAAATTTGCAGCTGAAAGTAGTTCAAGTAATGTGGAGTATATTGATGATACTGCACAATTCAATGATATTGCTGATTATTTTATTGATATTCCTTCACATTCATTCCCTCTAGTAATAACATTCCATAAATTTTTGATGATGCTTGATGGAACATTGGGTAGTTCATACTTTGAGAGATTTTTTGATGCAAGGGAGCTTTCCTTTGGGAAGATCAACTCCAGATCAGTTGCCTTAGAGACGTTTATAAAAACAAAGGAGGTTAGTTATGACAGGTTTTGCTCATCTTACTGGCCACATTTCAATACTCAGTTGACAAAGAAGTTTGATCCTTCCAGAGTCTTTACGGAGATAATTTCTCATATAAAAGGTGGTTTGCAAGCTGGGGTGGCCTGTGATGGAAAACTCAGTCGGGAGGATTATCTTCAGCTGTCTGAGAGTCGAAATTCAACATTAACAAAGATGAAGAGAGATCAAATTTATAATATTTTTCAACATTATGAAAAAATGAAGTTGGAAAATGGTGATTTTGATTTGGCTGATCTTGTAATTGATCTTCATCGTCGACTTGTAGCTGAAAAATACAAGGGTGACGAAATGGATTTTGTATATGTGGATGAAGTGCAAGATCTCACAATGAGGCAAATTGCACTTTTCAAGTTTATATGCAGAAATGTTGATGATGGTTTTGTCTTTTCAGGTGATACAGCCCAAACGATTGCAAGGGGGATAGATTTTAGGTTTGAAGATATAAGAACTCTGTTTTACAATGAGTTTTTGTTGGAATCAAGAAGCAATGAAAGTGATTGTAAAAAAAAGAAAGGATTATTAGCACCCATTTTCCATTTGAACCAGAACTTTCGCACCCATGATGGTGTTCTCAAGTTATCTCAGAGTGTTATTAATCTCCTTTATCGTTTTTTCCCTTCATTTGTTGATATTTTGGACCCAGAGGGTAGCCTTATATATGGAGAGCCTCCCATCTTGCTTGAATCTGGCAATGATGAAGACGCAATCATGACTATTTTCAGAAATAGTGGAAATGCTGTTGGAAGTATGGTTGGCTTCGGAGCAGAGCAAGTTATCCTGGTGAGAGATGATAGTTCTAGGAATGATATTTCTGTCTATGTTGGGAAGCAAGCTCTCATCCTGACAATAGTGGAATGCAAAGGCCTAGAATTTCAAGTAAGTGATTGCTATTATCCCTTTGTTTGTATATCAATTCATTGTTTATTTGTGAAGAGGTATTAGGTTTGAGAGATTCTCTTTTATTTTCTTTTCTATTCTTTTGATTTCTTTCATAGTGGACATTTTTTTAGCTTTTGTTGAGTAAATTATATTTATTCCCATTAGCCTTGTGGTTTCCTTTTCTCCATATTTTCTGACTTGGTCATGCTCTTCACTTCAAATGTCTTCAATGAGGATTATCTTTCTACTCCGTCTAATACCTACTTGTTGGGGCATTATGGTGCTGCAGTTTCTTGCCATAATGTTCTGAGCCTAACTTGTTGTAAAAGCCCTATTTTTTATTTTTATTTTTTATTGGAGGGAGATGGGGGTGTGTGTTTGGTTTGTTTGGCTGGCTAGCTGTCTTTTCTTGTCAAATACTATTTGCAGCACTATATCCACACCGATTATGGCATTGTCAGAGTTCTTGCATTGTATTGTGCGTTATTGCTCAGTCATCTGCTCTTTCAATTCGTATTTTGTTGTTATTGTAGGACGTGTTGTTGTACAATTTTTTTGGTTCATCACCTTTAAAAAATCATTGGAGAGTGATATATGAATATATGAAGGAACAAGAATTGCTTGACTCTACTTCTCCAAAGTCCTTTCCCAGTTTCAATGAAGCAAAACACAATGTTTTATGCTCGGAATTAAAGCAATTATACGTTGCTATCACACGTACTAGGCAGAGACTGTGGATTTGTGAGAATAAAGAGGAGTTCTCCAGGCCTATGTTTGACTACTGGAAGAAATTATGCCTTGTACAAGTTAGGCAACTGGATTATTCACTTGCACAAGCCATGCAAGCTACAAGTACCAAAGAGGAATGGAAGTCACGGGGCATAAAGGTTTCCTTAATTGTTCCATGTATTTTTAGGATTGTCAATATTCTATCATGAGAAAGGAAATTCAGGATGATCCTTTCATCCTCTGTTTTCTGCTCAACAGCATGATTTGCATTTTTTCACGCTTTCATTTTGTTGGCATTCATTTATTTGCTTTTTTGCAGCTCCTTGAGGAGCATAATTATGTGATGGCGATATTATGTTTTGAAAGAGCGGGGGACCATTATTGGGAGAGATTGGCTAAAGCTGGTGGCCTTAAAGCAGATGCAGACCGTATGCATAGTTCAAGACCTGAAATGGCTCGTAATTTCTGTAAGGAGGCTGCTGAAATATTTGAAGAGATTGGTGAGGCAAAATCTGCTGCAAAATGTTATTATCAGTTAAATGAGTTTGAAAGAGCAGGTATTTCTGTTTATTTTAACATAGTATTTTCATAATTATTATTGTTTTCATGCTGAGTTTTTTGTTATCTACAATTTTTGGCTTTCTTCAGTCTGTAATAGTAGGTGTTTATGTGTTCAAAGCAGGCTCTGACATTCTCTCTTATGTAGAACAAAAATTTTATGTTGGTTGTGGCTGGTGGCGTAGCTAAATATTTGAATGAGAATTTTTTATTTAAATAGAGGTATTAGCTATCTAAAGTGGAAGCTAAAGGAGTGCATGAGATTATAAAGGAGTGCATGAGATTAAATTTCAAGACTTCCTGGTTCTGTACTGTAGATGCATTTTTCTTTTGAAGGATTGATATGATTGTCTTGTCAGCAAACTTACTAAACCTAATTATTGAGTGGCTATGCTGCTTGGATTTATTTATAGAGTTACATGATTGTGTTTAATAATAATCAGGATTTTAAATTTTTTATTCTAAATACATAACATGGTCGCATGTAATGAAAAAGATATTTTTGGCCGGCTTGTTGGAACATGTCTTTGTAATATAACTGTAAACTTGTATTATGCTTTTATTTCCAGAAAGTTCTTGAACCTTGCAACTAGCTTTTTAAATAATAGTTGGTACTTAGAGAATTTCTTTTACTAGGGTATATTTGAATGCAATATTTAAAATGACTAGCATTAATTATTTGATGATTTGTTTTAATTAATCTTTAAAATCTTAAAATCATATCATAGTTTTCTATTCACAATTGTCCAGACTCGTTTCTAGTATTGTGCTCCACATTGACATTCAATTTGTGAATAACTATTGGTGCAGGTAAAATCTATTTAGAAAAATGTGCTGAATCGGAGCTTGAAAAGGCTGGAGAATGTTTTTTTCGGGCAGGATGTTATGAGCTAGCAGCAGATGTGTATGCTAGAGGCAATTTTTTCACTGAGTGCTTATCTGTTTGCACTAAAGGAAAATTTTTTGACATGGGTTTGCAGTACATACAATACTGGAAACAGCATGCTACAACAAATAATGCTATGACCAGAAAAAGTAAAGACATAGAGAAACTTGAACAAAAGTTCCTGGAGAGTTGTGCACTTCATCACCATGAGCTTAAAGATAACAAAGCCATGATGAAATTTGTTAGAGCTTTTCATTCTTTGAACTTGAAGCGCACTTTCTTGAAGACATTAGGTTGCTTTGAGGAGCTTCTCTTGTTGGAAGAAGAGTCCGGGAACCTTTTGGAGGCTGCAAATATTGCAAGGCTAAGAGGAGATTGCCTACTTGAAGCTGACCTGCTGGGGAAGGCTTGTCATTTTAAAGAAGCGTCAATGCTAGTTCTCTGGCATGTGTTGGCTAACTCTCTTTGGTCGCCAGGAAGCAAGGGCTGGCCTTTGAAACATTTTACACAAAAAGAAGAGCTTTTAACGAAGGCCAAGACATTTGCAAAGAGAGAGTCTGACGTCCATTATGAGCTTGTTCTTGCAGAGGCAAAAGTTTTATCAAAAGAATGCAGTAGCTTGTTTGAGATGGGACAGTTTTTAAGTCCTTCCCAGGGCAATAGAAGTCTAAGTAGTGACATTTTATCTGCTAGAAAAGTTCTTGATTTTCATCTTCATTCAAATTGCTCAAAATATGATTGGGAAGATGAAATGGTTACTGATTTGAGCAAGTATTCAGAGTATAAATTGTCCCTGAACAGGATTTCTGTTGGAACAATGGTTTATTCCTGGAACTTTTGGAAGGAGAGGATTGTGAACATAATAAAGTACCTTGGTTGTCTTGAAACCCAAGATATTAGTGAATATGTAGAATATGAGGAGTTCTGTTTGAATTATCTAGGTGTGCAGAAGCGGCACAATAATGTGAATACGGTCTACCTTATTCTCTACCCTGGTGCTGATTGGGTGAAAAAAATTGATGAGAGATTTCTTCGTAGGAGTGAAAATTTTGTTACCATTGATGCTCGTCATTTTGTATTAGCTGCTCAGAATTATTGGTGCTCAGAGATTTCTTCTGTTGGTGTCAAGGTATTGGACAATCTTGAAGCCCTTCATAAATTCTCAATGAATCATTTCATATCATTGTTTGCTCAAAGCATGTTGCTCATTTATATCTTTCATCTTGTGAAATTTCTCATGGATTCCAAATTTCTGGATTTCAAATACCAAGAGACTAGGAGACTGCAGAGTTTCCTTGACCTATCTACTATGCAGTTCTTTGGCTATGCATTCTCTATAGAGTGGCAAAAATCACTGACAGAAAATATGATTTCTTTGAGGGAGAATAAGTTATCCCAGGATTTACTTGAAGAAGTTGTCATTTTAAACATCAGCTCAAAGAATAGGCTGACATGTGGGCAAATTGGACGGGTGGTGATGATTCTCCTTGGATCTGGTAAGTTTAATGATGGATTATATGAGATGGTTGCAAAAAGGGTTAATTCACCTTGGAGGATTTTTATTGAGAAACTAAGGGGAAAAGATTCAGCTCTTGCACAGAGATCTGCATTATGCAATTCTAACGAAGCTTCGAGAGAGATATCTCTAGTTTGCAAGTTCCATGAATCTCTAGAGGAAACTTTCAGAGCTAACTGGAGAAAAGAACATGACTATATTTCACCTTATTGTTTTTTGTATCTCATTGAGCGCCTTCTAATTTTAGTGTCCTGCACCCAAGGATACCTTTTTGCCTCAAAATCTTCGTTTGTTGATTGGATTATATCGCTTGAACAACTAACCATCTCAAATTCCCTTTTAGTAGCTAAGTTGCCATCATCCATGGGACATATCCTAAACTTTGTGGCTAATGTGCTTGAGCAGCTTCTTCATAATAAGAAAGAAATGATGGAGTGGATTAGGAGGTCTAATATCAATGTGAATTACTACCCCTTGCTGTTATTGAGATTGGTTATTATATTGTGTTTGCTTTGTTTGAACTCTGGGAGGTACTATGACTTCCTATTTGACTTGCTGGGCAAGAGTCACGTTATTTCTCAACTTCCACGGAATTTTTTGGATGTCCTTCGGAGAGGACGAAAACGTAATAATGTGGCTATTGAAGTTGTTGCTGAAGCATTTAAGAAGATAGATAATCCCCTTGTGATAGTGAGTTTTGGAAATACTTGTTCTGGATATTTATGTCGTGATGCCATCTTTGTAGATATGAAGGCCAATCAAAGCAAGAAGGACATTTTACAAGTACTTTTTCCAAAGAATAATGAAGCTTTTAAAGACGAAGTTGTTTCTGTAAAATTTAGGACTACAGATTCATGCAGTGGAGGTTCCTCTTTAAGCAGCAGTAATCAAAAAGATAAATCTGAAAACGACATTTCACAAGTAGTTGTTCCAAATAATATTGAAGCTTCACAAGTTGGTTTTAATTTTAGAGCTACAGATTCATGCAGTGAAGGATTATCAATGAGTAGTAATCATCAAGAAGGTAATTCTAAGCTTGCAGACTTGAAGGATGCTTCAGGGGATCATGACTTGAAGACTAAACACAGTATGGGAGAAGGGAACGCACAGAAGATCTGTGAAACCTTATGGGGAACTTTTGATGTTTTAAATTCAGATACTGGAATGGTTAGCAATGTAAACAATTTCGTGTCTGATGCTCCCAGAGTTAAGGTAACATCAAAGGGCTTCATGTTATGTCTATTGCCAGTGCAGCATTATCACTGGTTCCCCATGTTTGTTTTCCACTTTAGGAATCTTAACATGCTATCCCTTTTTTCCAGGTGGAGGTGGAGAAAGTTATTAAAAATATTACATCTGCGTTGACCAAATCTCTTCAGAGCCTTCCTGAAAGTGAAGCTGGAAACCTTGTTCAAGAAGCTAATATCATGCTCAATGAATTTAAGCAAATTTTTTCTGCCTTGGATGTCAGGTCAGTACAGAGAGGCAACTTGCTTAGTTAAAATATGATTGTAGTTAACTGACCAGGATGCAGAACCTCATTTGTGCCTATATGGCATATTGCCCATTTACTATCTATTGGTCATGTTATTGTTACTTTCCCTAGTTTAATGAGGATTCTTGTGTTTTTCCATTTTATCCTTTAACTATATCTCTGCTTCTTCTTTTTTTCCCTTTTTTTTTTTTCTTTTTGTTTTGTTTTTGGTCCATGGGAATGGACACTTGCCTTTGAAAAAGGAAGACTATTAGTTATTGAAGAATTTTTTTCAGTCTTATTGCTAATTTCAAATGAAAATTACTTTTCTCCATTTTTGGCTTTCATAATTGCAAGGAATGCATTCAGATTCTTCAGTTCTTGTCTTTTGCAACTTGGAATATAGGGACACTTATGGGTAAAAGCATGAAAATTATGGACGCAATGATTAGAAGACGAATTAATATAATTTGCCTTCAAGAAACTAAGTGGATGGGGGAGAAAGATAGAGATGGTATTCCTTTGCCATAAGTGAGGGTTATTAATAAAATTAAGAAAGGAGGTGCTGCCCTCTTTTATTGAAAAAAAAAAAAAAAAAGATTTAAACTTTGGTACACTGGAAAAGAAAAAAATAAGGATGAAGTAGGAATTATTATAGGCAAAAACTTAAAAGATAACATTGTTGGTGTAAACAGAGTAGGAGATATAATTATAAAATTCAAGATGGTATTAGGCCAAAGAGATAATAAATATCATTAGTACTTATTCTCCCAAACTAGGAGAGTAGATCATTTATCATGTAAGGATTGTAAAGTTATTCCAGGTGAAAGCCTAACCATAGAGCATAGAGTCTTAATGTTAGATATATGTATTAAAAATATGAAAGAAACATGATAAAATAAATTAGTGTAAGATGCCAAGGTGGTGTAATAATAAGAAAATATAATAAAATTTTAAGATAAAATGAACAAAGATGGGGATTGGACTACAGAGGAGGGGATAGAAACATCTACTCTTTGGAGTAGATTAGCTAGCTCTATTAAAATGATAGCAAAAGAGATTTCAGGTGAATCAAGAGAAAGATTCTCGAATAACAAAGAAAGTTGGTGGTGGGGTAAATATGTCCAAAAAGTCGTAAAGACAAAAAGAATTTTGTTTAAAACGTGCCAAAAATGTAGGAATATGATAACTTTGAAAAGCATAAGGAAGCGAGAAAAAATGCAAAAAAGGCCGTTAGGGAAGCTAAATATAGATCATTCAATAGTTTGTATGATAGATTAGATATAAAAGAAGGGGAAAGAGATATATTTAAACTTGCTAAAGTTAGAGAAAGGAAGAGTAAGGACTTAGGAAATGTAAATTGTTAAAAAGTGAGGATGATATTGTCTTGGTTAAGGATGAAGACATTAAAAAAAGATGGTGAAGTTACTTTAGTAAATTTTTTAATGAAAATCAAATAGAAAGCTTAAACTTAGATTTGACAAATAAGGAAAAAACTAAAAATATGAGATTTATTCGCAAAATTAGAATTAATGAAATTAAGTTTACATTAAAAAAGATGAAAAATGGAAAAACTATAGGACCTGATAACATCCCAATTGAAGTTTGGAAATGCTTAGTTAACAAACAGGATTTTATGGTTAATTAGTTAATTTAATAAAATTATAAAAAGTAAAAAAAATACCAGAGGAATGGAGGAAAAATACTTTAATATCTATATACAAAAATAAAGGAGATATTCAAAATTATAATAAATATTGTGGGATTAAACTTATGAGTCATACGATGAAATTATAGGAAATGGTAGTTGAACAAAGATAGGGTTAGAAACGAAGGTCTTAGAAAATAAATTTGGTTTTATGTCTAGGAGATCTACCACAGAAGCTATATATCTTTTCAGAAAATTAATGTAAAATATTAAAGAAAAGAAGAGAGACTGGCATATGGTATTTATTGACCTAGAAAAAGCATGTGATAGGATACCTAAGGAAGTTCTATGGTGGATTTTAGAAAAAAAAAAATGTGTATGTAGAGGTATATTGATATCATTGAGGACATGTACGATGGACTAATGACTAGTGTAAGGACTATAGATGGAGAAACTAGAGAATTTCCAATCACCATAATTGTACATCAAGGATTTGCTTTGAGCCCTTAACTTTTTGCTTTAGTGATGGACCAACTGACTAAGAGTATTCAAAATGAGGTTCCATGGTGTATGTTGTTTGTAGATGATATTAATTTAATTGATGAAACTAGAGGCGGAGTAGAGGCTAAGTTAGAATTATGGAGAAGCTTTGGAATCTAGAGGTTTTAGGATAAGTTGAAATAAGATGGAATATATGAAATGTAATTTTTGTAATGGTAGGAGGTATGTTGGAGACAAAGTTAAACTTGATGATGAAAAAATAAATAGCACTTGTAGATTTCGATACCTTGGATCTATTATGCAAGCTGAAGGAGAAATTGAAGATGATGTAATGCATAGAGTTAAAGCAGGTTGGGTAAGATGGAGAAGTGCTTCCAGCCTACTTTGTGATTGTAGAATATTGTAGAAATCCCAAGTATCTTTGAATATCTTGGAGTAATTTAGGGAAATATATATATTGTATATTATTGAAAGAGATCTGTTTAGGAGATTAAACCTACCTATTAAAGGCGGAAACTATCGGCCAAAGTGGAGGTTCGATGACCTCTGAATCTCACAAGGTCCTCCAACAGAGTTTCACTAGGTCCTCCAACAGAGTTTCAGTCTGCGATTCGCCCTATCTCTACATCAGAGGGAAGACCTCTCGAGTTAGGGTTTCAAACCTTCATTTTTCGTCAGTGTCGCCGACTACCTCCCATTGCTCGTTGGCAAAGCCTTTTGAGTCTGTGACAACCCTCGCCCCGTCATGTCGTCGTACCTTCTCCTTTCGGTGTCAACGTACCTTCTCCTCGCGGTGTCACCGTACCTTCTCCTATTCGTCAGTTAACTGTTCGCGCATCACTCGCTCGCTCGCTTGAGTCGCCCGCCGTTACATTCTTCACAAACCATGGAACCAGATCATATGGAGGTTACTGATGAAGAACACATTGACTATGATTTGAGCGAGCCAACTATGGGTGAGAAACTTGAAAGCTTAAATTTACTGAATAATGTTTCTGCAAGTTACCGCAGATTTGTTCAGATGAGTGTCTCCGCATCAAATGCTAAACCTCTGTCGGCCGACCCTCAAAATGATGTCGAAAAGGCAGAGACCACTAACGATCTGGTACAGTACATGGTCCTCCAGCGGGACCTGATCGACACTTGGCCGCTCGGTAGCGTCATCACCCATGGCTACCACGCCTCAGTCACCGCCATCTGGATGCATAGGGAAGACTCGCACACATTGGATTACTGCAACTATGAGAAACAAGATTCTTCTCCTCACACAAAGCTTCCAAGTGCCGACTCTATTCATATTCGGCTTAGGCAAGCCCTACATGTTGATGATCGTGCACCTTTGTTAGATTGCCTTCACACAAGATGAAAAGGTTATCTCAAATTCCACAAATATTTCTTCGGGTTCTTTAGCCCAAAGAGGTAATTTTTTGCAAGCCTTGAATATAATTTCTAAATCCAAAACTCCTTGGATTATTGATTCTGATGCTTCTGACTACATGACCGATGCCTATCATCTTTTCTCATCATATTCACCCTGTGCTGGAAATTTGAAAGTTAAAATTGTTGATGGATCACTCGTCTGTCGCAGGCAAAGGGAATATCTGACTCTCTAACTCAATCACGCTAGAGTTGGTTCTTCATGTTCCTAATTTATCCTGCAACTTACTATCCATTAGCCAGTTAACTAAAAATTCCAATTGTTCTGCTAAATTTCTTCCCTCTCAATGTGTTTTTCAGGACCTATCATCGAGGAAGACGATTGGCAGTGCTAAGGAGTATAAGGGACTCTACTACTTTGAGGAGGCTAATGTGAGTGAACAATGTAAAACTACTATTTGTGATTCTGCATCTGTTTCTATTGAATAGTGAAATTCTGTTATGACATTCTAGGATGGGTCATCCAAATTTTCAATATCTAAGACGTTTATTTCCTTCCATTTTTTCAAATAAAACGTCTTCTGAATTTCAATGTGAGATTTGTGAACTTGCAAAACACCAGCGTAATTCCTTTCCAAAATCCACATACAAACCATCCAGACCCTTTATTATGATTCACAGTGATTTATTGGGGGAGGGGGGGGGGGGGGCTCGTGCTCTTTTAATCACACTCACACGAGATGGTTTGTTACTTTTATTGATGATCATACTCGTATTTGTTGGGTTTACTTGTTGAAAGATAAAACTGAAGTTCATTATATTTTCTCTAGTTTCCACTCCATGATTCAAACATAATTACAAACTCACATTCAAAGTTTACGCACTGATAATGGTACGGAATGTTTCAATGATATCTTGGGACATTATCTTCAAGAAAATAGAATTGTTCATCAAAGTTCTTATGTGGATACCCCTAAAAAAAAATGGGGTTGTTGAACGTAAAAATAGGCATATTCTTGAAGTAGCTCGTGCATTGATGTTCACTACAAATATGAAAAAATATTTTTGAGGCGATGCCATTTTAATAGCTACACATCTCATTAATCTAGTCAAGTTCTTTCTTTTGCCACTCCTCTCTAGAAACTCCAGGAAAGGTTTTCCAATACTTGGCTCCACTATAATCTCTCTCTGAAAATCTTTGGATGTACTGCATTTGTTCATGTTCATGCTCACAATCAGGATAAATTGAACCTCGTGCCATTAAGTGCATTTTTATTAGTTACTCTCCTACTCTAAAAGGCTACAAACGTTATGATCCTGTCACAAAAAAGATGTTTGTTAGCCTTGATGTTACATTCTTTTAAACCACTCCTTACTTCCCAAAGCCCTCTCTTTAGGGGAAGAAATGGAGTGAAGATCGGTTCTTTGCTTTCTCTGTTGATGAATCTGTGCCATACATTGAGTCTATCATTGCATCATTCCCTGAGTCTACCATTGCATCATTTCCTGACCTGTCATGTACAAAAGATCACTTAACCTTAGGGGGAGATGTAGAAAAACAAAACAACACAGATATACTTATTTACTCAAGAAAGTCAAACACAAAGAATAGGGAGAATCTCATACCCGAGGCACCAAGAGAGTTAGAACCAGTGATAGCTCCGAGCAACCATGAGTCCACACCCAATCTTGATAAGGTAATAGATGGTCATGAGCTTCCTTCTGATAAGTCTGTACCCGATGACATCAATTTACCCATTGCAGTCAGAAAACAAATCAGGTCTTGTACTCAATATTCCTGACCAAAATACATGTCTTATAAAAGTCTGTCTACAGATTATCGTGCTTTTACTTCTAACCTTGACAGGATAAAATTCCAAAGAATATCTAAGAAGCCTTGGAGATTCCTAAATAGAGGGAAGCTGTCATGGAGGAAATGTTTGCTTTGGAAAAGAATGGAACTTGGGACGTTATAAATTTTCCGACAGGGAAGAATCTAGTTGGTTGTAAATGGGTCTTCACAGTGAAATATAGAGTTCATGGGACAGTTGAACGATATAAAACCAGACTCGTTGCAAAAGAGTTTACACAGACCTATGGCATTGACTACACAGACATTTGCACCAGTGACAAAACTGAATACAATTATGGTCATCCTGTCCTTGGCAGCTAACTTAGATTGGCCACTACAACAACACGACATTAAGAATGCATTTCTAAATGGCGAGTTAGAAAAAGAAGTCTACATGACGATACCACTAGATTTCAGCAAGGTGAAGAAAACAGAGTATGTAAACTCAAGAAGTCCTTGTATGGACTCAAGCAATCTCCCAAAGCATGGTTCGATAGATTTACGAAAGTGATAAAGAATCAAGGATATCAATAAGGGCAATCAGACCACACTATGTTCTTCCAGCAATCTGAAAGTCGGTAAGAAAATAATTCTAAGAGTATGTTGATGATATAATCCTAACTGGAGATGATACAGTGGATATGGAAAGGTTAAAGAAAGTCCTAGCTGCTGAGTTTGAAGTTAAAGATCTGCGACAAATGCGGTACTTCTTGGGAATGGAAGTTGCTAGATCAAAAAAGGGTATCAGTGTCTCTCAATGAAAGTATATCCTTGATTTCCTAATCGAAACTGGCATGCTTGGATGCAAATCTAGTGAAACCCCGATTGAAGCAATAAAGAGGGTCAAGGACTGTGTAATACCAGTTGAAAAGGAGAGGTATCAGAGATTGGTTGGTAAACTAATTTACCTATCGCAGACCAGATCCGACATTGCGTTTACAGTGTGGTAAGTCAATGCATGAATTCACCGAAAAATACTCACCTAGATGCTGTGTATAAATCCTTAGGTACCTCAAGGGTTCTCCGAACAAAGGACTCTTCTTCAAGAAATGCGAAACAAGGAAGTAGAAATTTTCACAGATGCGGATTGGGTAGGATCAGTGGAAGATAGAAGGTCTACCACCGGATATTACATCTTTGTATGTGGAAATTTAATTACTTGGAGGAGCAAAAAATAGAATGTAGTGGCTCGAAGCAGTGCTAAAGCTGAATTCAGGGCAGTTGCACAAAGGATATGTAAAGGACTGTGGTTACGAAAACTCTTGGATGAATTACAAATCCCGATGAAATTTCCTATTAAACTCTATTGTGACAACAAAGCAGCCCTCAATATCTCTCTCAATCTAGTTCAACATGACAGGACTAAGCATGTAGAAGTGGACCAACATTTTATCAAAGAGAAGGTTGAAGAAGGAACCTTCTATCTGACTTATGTACTTACCAAGGAACAAACTACATACATCTTTACTAAAGAGCTAGCCCGCCAAAGCTTTGATGATTTCATTTGCAAGTTGGATATGATCAATATATATGATCCAACTTGAGGGGGAGTGTTGAAATCCCAAGTATCTTCGAATGTCTTGGAGTAATTTAGGGAAGCATATATTGTATATTATTGAAAGAGATTTTAGGAGATTATTTCCATATTTAGATCTTCCGATTGTATTATAAATATTGTAAATTGGTCTAAACAAAATTATTCAAGAAATACAGAAATTATTCATTATGATTTCATGGTATCTCTCTCTCCTTGACACCTAGGTTTTGAGGATGAGTTCTCTAACATGGTATCAGAGTTAGGCCTTGGGCTGCTTGGCTCATCCGTGGGTTGGACTTCTCCTCGCCCCATTTTCCCCCATGGGCTCTCCTCGCCTCATTTCCCCTATGGGTTTGAGGGGGAGTATTTGTGTGCGTTCAGTCTTACATCGTCTTTATGAGCAGTTCCAAAGCTAGTATAAGATCCTCTTAGCTCTCTCTCCTTGACACCTAGATTTTGAGGATGAGTTCTCTAACAAATACCCTTAAAATTAAAAGGAAAGTTTTATCGGACGGTTATAAGACCAACTATGCTATATGGTTCAGAATGTTGTGCAACGAAAAAAAAGAATATCCAAAAAGTAAAATTCTCGAGATGAGAATGTTTAGATGGATGAGTGGTATAACACTGAAAGATAAATTAAGGAATGAACATATTCGCGGTAGTTTAGGTGTAACTCTTATAAAAGATAGGGAAGGGACGAATTAGATGGTATGGACACTTAACATAGGTCACATAGTGCGCCAATGAGGAAGAGTGAGTTAGTTACTGTGGGGGGTAGTAGAAGGGGTACGGGTGGACTAGAAGTAACTTGGAAGAAGATAGTGAGTTAAGATTTAATAGTCCAAAATTTGTCAAAAAAAAAAGGTTCACGATAGCATAAATTGGCGAAAAATGATTCATATAGCTGATCCCACCTAGTGGAACTTAAGGCTTGTTGTTATGTTGTTATAATGATTGATATCCCTTAGATTTGTCCACAAGCTACACCCATCTTCCTACTTTTTGGTTATTATTCCTCAGTTGATTGTTATGTTGTTACCATCATCTGCTTTCCAAAGGACCCAAGCTTTACACCCTATTTCCGATGAATTGTTCCCATAGTAGGAATTGAAATTTTGTGTGGAAATGGTATGAGAACTTAACCTGCCCCTTTCAGAAATGCTGTGCGTTCGCTATGAGTAAGGTGTGCCTTGCAAGATGAGAAAGAAGTGAATTGGAGAATTGTAGAAATATAAAAATTGTAGAGGGAGAGACGGAGGTTATTGGAAATTGGTTAGGAGAGATAAGAAGGGATAGAGTTCTATAGAGAAGGAAAGAGATAGATCAAGAGGGAAGGCGATAGGAAACGGATAAAATGGCATGGGGGGATGTATAATTAAAAGAAGCTACATTTTGATACCATACTCGTCTTGTTGATGTTGATGTTTACAAATGAGGGAACCCCATCCCTATTTATACCAACTTCCCAGGTGTCCTAATCCACTAGAGACAATACAGATGAGAACATATCAAATGAAAGATAAAGAGTACTCCCAACTTACAAATCAAACCACAAGATTTATTCACATTTTTAAATTGTAACAACCCAAGTGGTTTTGAAGCTGAATCTTTGTAGCCATTTCCCATATGATTTTCCTTGAGCAGAACACATGGGCAATAACTTGATTCTGGACGATATCTTGCTTCCCCTATCTGGGTGATCCCTCTTGCCTTGGCCTAGGGCCCTAGTCTGATTGTTTGATCCTCATCATGTGTTCAATTGGTCAATATTTTTACTTATGATGCTCGGCCACTTAGGTCATGTCTATACCACGTGGCTGATTATACCCAATTAGACATCATTTTCTTAGCAGGTGCACATAGATGGGCACATACACACTCCAAACTCATTCAATTTAGAAACAAGTAAAACTGATATTCATAATTTCAAAATAAAAAGATCAATTCAAAATCACTCCTAGTTTCTATTCCTACAAGCTGCCCGTCCTACAACAGTCACAATAGCCAGTCACCCATTATGCAGCACTAGCAAAAATCTGAACCTCGGATCACACATTGACCTTTATGTGAAATATCCTGTATATGGACAGTCCTTGCTACTTTCTTGTGTGATTTATGCTTTATAAGTGATTTTTTTTTTTGGGTGAAACTGCAGTGAGATGGAACTACAGAAGAACATTCCAACAGTTTTAAAACTTATTGGGGGCCTGCAGTCAAGAAGACCAAGGTTGGAGTCTTTCTTTAACCAGCTAAACTTGGGAAATGATTCAAATCCCATGAACCAGGCACTCAATTGCTCCGAGGCTGATGAAAATAGCAACTCTGATGACATTAAGACCAACACTTCTTCAGCTGCAACTACTGCTTCTGGTAGCCAGATCAAGGGCGACGCACAGGAGCAGCTGGAAAGCAAAAGCAGCAAGAGCAAAGGCAAACCCAAGAAGGGAAAAAAGGGTAAAGGAGGTAGGAAGAAATAAGCAGATATTTACACACTGTAGAAATTCTGTTTGGGCTGTGTAAATATGGCGTGATCCCTATTTACCTTTGAATAGATATTATTACTTGTGATGACAATGAAACACTCTTGAAAAGAGCTTTCACAGGGGCATACTCTTATTTACAAAAAGGAAACAGTTATGAATTAAAAGAGTTCTCTTGATAAGCTAGCCTGAGTGGTATGTTTCCAAAATCCATTGAATCAGAGGTAGGACACCGAGCACCAAGGCAATCAAATTCCTGTAGAAAGAAGTGAATATATAGAAATTTAGAATACTTACTCTAAACATGTAATAAATAAATACATGGCAAACATTTTCTGAGCAATTGCAGAATAAAACCCCATTCAATTTTTCGTTCTATTATTTTCCTACTCCATTTCATTTTGATTTTCCATTCTATTCATTTCCTACTCCGTATGCAAAGTAAACATGATATAAGAGAAAGTAAAGATTATCTTTCCAAAATACACAAAAAAAAAAAAAAAAGAACAATAATAGAAACAATAATACTATTATAAAAAAATAATAATAACTCGAACGATTATAGTAATAAAAAAAGCAAATTGTAATATTTTTTGTTTATAAGATAATAATAATAACAAAAATAATAATTATACTAGTAATGCTTACTATTTTAAAAACAAGAGATGAACAATAATAATAGTGATAAAATAACAACAGGAGTAACAGCAACAATAAGTAATTAATGTGGTGCTGTTTGTTTTTGAGAAAAGACGAGAACATTATTTAAAAAAATGTATGATTTTAAAAAATGTTTTAAAAAATTTTGTAAAAAATGTTGACTTAACCTTAAATCCTGATTTATAGTTGTAGAAGGATTACTTTGTATGGGCTCTAGATGCATCTAATCAATCCTACAAACATTAAGGGCAAATCTCACTAAAAGCAAATTTTCTTCATTAATTCACTTCAAGGCACTATATAATTTATGAACTCGGAACTATACTTAGACCATCCAAAATGAACCTCAAAGAAAAGATATGACGGTTTTCTCAAAAAAAAATTATAAATTATAATGGTAGCCACTTAGGAGAAAATAGCAATAGTTCGATAATGTGCGTCAAACCTTAACGATCAAATATTGCATTGCATAATGTTGATTCAAAACCACTCAACAAAAAGGATGCAAAAATCACTCCAAAAGGAATTTTATTGAGGTTTTCGGTAGAATTTGAAAAATAGAGCATAGAATTTCACTTATTCTATATCCAAAAATTTTACTTATAAATGTTATTCATAGCTATTGGATTTTATTGAACCAAAACCTATGCCCATAAATACACATGAAGTTTATCGCAAAACTCTCCAAACTTATGCTTTAGCATAATAAGTTCATAGTAAAGCTATCCAATGCCCACTTTCCACCAAAAAAACTCAGTTAACAAAATAGCCAATCATGCTAGAACATCTAACAAAAAGCTTATCCCACTCCAAGAACTTGTGATCCAAGCTCTATTAAGTTCTAGATTTATAAAAATAGGAGTACTATTGAGGAATGCCGCACTCCATGACAAAAACAAAGGAACCAAAGTACGGCTAAAGTCACGTAAATTTTCCTAAAGAGAAAAGTCAATAGGTCATTTCTATTTGGGAAAGGAGCGTACAAATTGATTTTCTTTTAATTACATGTTCCCTAGTTCTTTGCATAAATAAGAGGTTGTATAGAGATTGAAAACACATCAATAGCAACTAATTCTTTGCTATCATTTATTCTTTATTTTCCTCTCGCTTCCTTTTGCTATATTTTTATCATGGTATCAGAGCAAATTGATCTTTGAGAGGTACAATTCTTGTTTGAGAATAATTCTCCTCAAGTTCTATCCCTCTGTTTTTTAATACCACAAAGCAGAGCTTGTATTTTTTATTTTTTTTTCATCTTCTCTCACATCAACGTGACTGTCGAATGTTGAGTGTGAGTTTTATTTTTCAAAATTTCGTTGCTCTAGATTGTGGGATTATTCTGATGTTATTTATTTTTCACTTGATTTGATCAACCTGTTCAATTTGATTTCTGTTTTCATTGGGCATTTTTTTCGAATAGTTGAGGTGCACAACCAGCATATTTTCTTTCTATTCAAAGGTTGAAGAAGATCAGATTTGGGCTATTTTCTTGGGCTTCACACTATTCTGTTTTCAAGGCAGATAGCATAAGCCCAATCCAAAGCTTTTTTTTTTATTTTTTTTTTGCCGCATTCTCTTTCTCTTCGTAGATTCTGATTCAAAGCCTAAACTCGTGCCCCAAATTAGACACGTGTCAAAGGTCCAAGGCAGATGGCACAAGCCCAATCCAAAGCAGTTTATTTTTTTTGGCTGCATTCTCTCTCTTCACAAATTCTTATTTAAAGCCCAAACTCGCGCCCTCAAATCAGACCTATGTCAAAGGTCTAAGCCAAGCCCCAGATCCAACCTGTGCCTCAGTTCAAACCACACCAAAAAAAAAAAAAGATTCACTTCTCATGACTGAAAAGGCAACCAAGGTGGAAAAATATGATAATTCTAATCATCACTTATGCCTCCAACAATCAAATCACCCTGGACTGATTTTAGTTTCTCTACTGCTCATGGAGGATAATTATTCCACATGGAACTATGCGATGATTCTCACACTTCAAGCGAAGAACAAGATCTACTGCATTGATGGCACGCTACCTCCACCATCTTATGAATCCTCGGAATACTCACAATGGAGACGATGTAATGTTATGTGTTAGCTTTCGTGCAATCCCAAGAGAGGGGTGAAATGGTATTTAAAAATTTTATCCCCTAGATCAATCCACTAACAACAATATTACACAAGCCTAGGATCAATCTATGCAATCAATAAATAAACATCATGTACAGTAATAGAAAAGTACGGAAAGGTAAACAGTACACACAATATATTAACGAGGTTCGGCCAAATTGCCTATGTCCCCACCTTAACTACAGCAGTACAAGGATTCCACTACAACTCACTTAAACGGGTGGAGCGGCACCTAATACAACACGTCTTACCAGGGTGGCGCACCTAACTTTCCTAACCGGGTCTAAGTCAATCCGAGACTATTCCATAAGGCTAGTCTCCCTCTTCAGGCCCACGCCTGGAATATAACAAATGATATGAAATTTTTGTACACGAAAATATGCTTCTTCACAAACAGAAATGTACACTAGTATAGCTCAAGCAATATTACAAGCACGAATGATTACATGTAAATATGCTCAATGCTCTAATATGTGCTAAACACTCAAACAAGTATAAATTATCAGTCCAGATCTAGAGAGTATATCAAAGAAAGATTTGAAACACAGTATATAAATATCACAAAATCATATCAAGGTTTCAAATATGCTAGTTAGTTGATTCAAACAAACTCAACAAGATATTCTCAATGTACTAAGCACAAGGAGTGTTTGAATACAAGTTTTGAAAATGATTTTGCACACAACAAATATAGGCTTAGGTGTCTTGCAATAATAATGCAAGAACCACAACCTTCCAAGTCTTCCCACACAAGATTTATCAAGTTAAATCAGTGGAAGAACTTGATGCTTCTACTCTCAATAAAATCAAACAGTCAATATAATCTAATGAGAGTATGAGCTAGTGAGATTAGGCACAATCACTTTAAAAATATTCACAACACTTAAAAGATTAAGGAAAATGGAGTGTATGAGTGTTTTGGAGTAGTATAGGCTAAAAATAGATTTTTGAATTTGAGAGAATCTTGGCCTTAATCAAATTGCTAATCCTTACTAATTATTGCAAATGAACATGTATATATAGGTAAGGAGGAGTTTTTTACCATTGGGGACTCAATGGGAATAATTATAAAAGTTTAAATAGATTTATAAAAATTAACCCCATTTAGCCCATTTAATTTTCAGTAAAAATTAATTTTACCCAAGAGATTCAGGTAGATGAACTTCAGTTCGGTCGCCCGAGTAAATTCAGCAAAAAAATCAATTTTTGAAAGTTTGGGTGCCCGAAAATAGGGTTAGTTGGTTGAACCAAAGTCAGTAGCATTTTGTCCGAGGTTCGGATGCTCGAAGCTAAGTTTGGTTAATCGAATTGACCAATTCGGTCGCCCGAGGTCCTAATGAACGTGAAGGTTCGGGTGCCCAAACAAAAGTCAACAAGTTGACTTGTCGAGGGTTCGGTCGCTCGAAGTGTTTTAAACACAATGGGTTCGGTCACCCGAACTCTCTCAAGATTTTCAATTTAAGTACATTTTTTTCCTGAATTGATTTCCCTGATTATAATAAGTGATGTTGGGGACTATAAGCACTAAGTGTAGGTACATAAAGTTCGATTAGAGTCAATATGAGCATACCTACCTATCATGCATGATGCAAAATATTAGATGCCATAGGGTGTACAGTCCATAATAAATATTACATCCCAAAATGAAGAAAGTGAAAAAGAATTACAAATACAACACAAAACTTCTTCATTCATTGGCACGAACACCGCACGCCATCATGATATGTCTTTCAGTTCGAGTACGCGCGCAAGGTGAACCTACATACAAGTCTTAGCACAAACCATCAGTACCAAGAGTATTTGTCATGATCAAAACTGGGTGTGACCTATCAGGTCAACAATCTCCCCATTTTTTATGATGACAAATACTTTATACAAAAGTGGGTATAGCCAAGAAAGGCTCCCCCTGTCTTTATGCATAAAGACAGTTAAAGTCCAATGTACGCAATTTAAATTTATTGTTGTACCCAATTTTGCCTCTTCTCCCTCTTTTGGCAACAACAAAAAGGGTTAATAAATATAGCATGAAGGCAAAAGAAGTCATTTTGATACAAAAGATATATTGGGAGGATTTTTGAAAAATTCAGTAGCATGCCTTTTGAAAATAGAGCATTCCCAAAATAACTTTGTACACAAGTGACCTATTTTGAGTTTTAGATTAACAATTTATCCACAACTTCCAACTCAAACAGTATGATCAAAAATTATTACTTTTAGCATCCAAAAAGATAATATAATCATAAAATGCACAATGAATGACAAAGTATGAAGTATAGCAATTTGATCACACAAAATATATAACTGATCATTTAAATGATTTAAATGACATGAAAACAAGGTTAGACCATAAGCAAACACAAACCATTACAATTGAAACATGTCATAAGACCCGTGGAAGATTTGAATTAAAGGCACACAACATATGATACCAAAAAGAAGGTTTGAGCACAAACACAGTCTAACTAATCTGCATGCATTTTTATGTGAAGTTACCAAACCAATTATGCAATTTTATAACATATATATGTATATAATAATAAACATATCCCCCTTTGATATTTGTAAAAAAGTATTGGGGGTGCTTGCTGAAAAAGAAGCTTTAATTTAAAACAAGTAAGCACAAATTTTCTGGTTTGTCAATGAAGCACATACTAAAATATAACTAGAAAACCACAACCATAATGATCCTAAAAATTTAACAATCACATGCAAGATCCTATAGCAAGATCATATAGCAAATCAATTGACTGTGCCAAATTAACATATTTCAACTTAAGATTTTCAATAAAGTATTTCATTCAAACCCATGCCACACTTGATTCAATAACAAATCTAAGTTAAAAGTATTTGAGAGCATAATAAGATGAGCATTTTAATTTAAGATGCACCCCCTACCAATTTGAGTTATAGCTTAGATGTAATAAATAGCATATGCCAAATAGAGAATAATTTCATTATGCCTAATAGTATAAGCCATCATGTTAAACTTTTAACATAACTACACTGGATATTAGCTTATTTATTTCAAACATGGCAACCAGTATAGTCTCCCTAAAGCCTTCAAAATGCATCAAAGAATATATATTAAGGCATAACTATAATGTTCATAACCGAGAACAATCTATATCTGTTTATAGATCTTTAAGAACGGGATATGATGTTCAAGGTTCTCTGAAGAGTCTCAATATTTCAAAAGAAATGAAGATGATGCATATGGGTCCTTTATGCTCTTTTCTTAGGGATGGAGCTGCGCTCCTCTAAGTATGTGATGATTATGCAAGGATGAAAGTGTGATATTTTTATTTAAGTTTTCACTCATCCTTTCAAAAGCATTTTAACATTTTTTATTATTATCATAATCATATTTGTACAAAGTTTTATTTTGGGAAAAATCTACCGAAATTTCGGCAGCATTCCGTCCGCAAATTGGACGTTTTCTCATAAAACTTGTACCTAATAATGGGTTGTTTTCAACAGATAAATCATATAAAGCAAGCAACAACCTAATATCCACAACTAGTATGCAAATTATATCACCGCATCCGCCATGCAGGAGGCTTTCAACACAAGCATGTTTTCCAGTAGTTCAGTCAACAACTCATAAAAGAAATGAACTATCCAATAGATGATATGAACAATAACTAATAATGGATAGTTATGAGATTAGTGCAGAGTTGTTCTCACAAAAGCATACAGACATAAAAGCATAAATAAAAATTGAGAGCATTTTAATATATATAGATATGAAAGATAAATGTTCCCCCTCAATTATGCACTCGACTCATTAATGTCTTTTTCTTATTTTTCAAATCATTTAGCTAAAAAGATCTAGATTTTTAATGATATATGTTAGGCTTTGAGTTCTTAGGCTTAACAGACCAAAAAGTCACAATGAATATTTCTTTAAGAGTTCTAAGCCTATATTTACCTCTTTTCTTATAATTTACAATACGTGAGAGGCTTAAGTTCAAATGGTTTGTCTTTCTTATCGTTCATACATAAGTTTCTCAGTTATTGTATTTTCATATATGTTGAAACCAATAGCAATCATATTAGCCATTTAACTTAATTCACAAAGCTGAAGCTCTAAAGGATTTGATTTAATGTTTGAGAGCTTATGAAAGAAATTTTGGATTAATACTCTTGAAAAATTAAAATTTATGTTCAAAGAGTATTCATTATGAACGGACATGATTCAAGATAATTGCATGGAAGAGGATATGTCCAAACAATTTAAATAAAGAGCAACTCGAAGAGTATGAATTTTAGAACACTGCTCTTTGGTGATTGGAAAGTATCATTTAGGTATGATCATATGGAGGAGCAAGGATACAAACCAAGGAATGGGTGAAACCTTACCGAATATGATCGTGGTTTGGTAAGAATTTCCTGTGGAGGATACGATGAACCAAATTTAGAAGATTTTTATATTTTAAGCACAAAAGGGAATATTTTGGTTAATCAGTGAAACTAGAATCCCTTAGTGGTTGCCTCTAATTTTGATTATGGAATGATGTCTTTAAGTAAGCACTAGTTAGAATAGGAACTTATAATCATTAGTGCTTAAGCCTGGAGTAATGACTAAGCTATGGTTAAGGCTTTTATTTAAAAAAAAAAAAAAAGTTTAGGTTTAAATAATATATATATATATATATATATATATATATATATCCAGATAATTTCCCTAAAGCTCAAATATGTGCAATGGACAAGATATGCTTAACTTAAGATTTGTATATTCAAGTATGAATTAAGCATTTGAGAATAATATGGCAAGCACAATTGTTTTGTCCATTTGGAAGTGGATTTTTATTCAAGAAGTCAATAATTTCATATTTCAACCAATGAATATATGCATTAAGTTCATATTGGTTATAAACTTGGATTTGCAGATTGGCTTGATTTTTCAAAATACTTAGTATGTAAATTTTAAAATAGTGGACATATACTAAAATTTTACATTTTCAGCCCGAACCACTTCCTAAGCCTTAAGTCAACACTACCCCCTATGACTAATCCTAAATGCTAAAGAAGAATTATATGATCATGTAATTCCTGTTTAAGTAAATTCTTCCTTGAATTTCAAGGGGTTTGTTTTCTTAACAACTCATACCATTTTTCTATCTTTTATTCTTGATGGGTTAAGAGTCAGTGATTCTTTGACTTTCCATACTCGTTTGGGTTTCACACCTTTTCGTTTAAACGGACAATCAAATTTTACATGTCCCTTCTTTTTACATAAAACACATGTGGTGTGAGTATATGGACTAGGGGAGGTACTAGCATAATGTTTCGATTCTTTTACAAAGTACCTCATGTATAAGTTCTTCCTTTTCCTATTTTCAATTCCATTAAAACCTATATCTTCCTTATCTAAGGTCATCTTTTGTGAACCTAACAACTTATTAAAATTGTCCTTGCCTCTAGTGAACGTATAGATGATCTTAGTTTGGTCTTCTACTTTCTTTATAGATTTTGCATTTTTGAATCTTTCAATTCTTTGCAAACACTTTGTAATTTAATAAGCTCTTTAGTCATGTTATTTGCTTTGCAGTCAAGTTTTACAATAAGAAGATCTTTATTATTATCATTTGAAGTTTGAGATCTTACTGCATTCAATTCTTTTTTCTATTTTTTCATTTTTATTTACTAACTCTTTGATTTTAAAATCATTTTCCCTTTCAACAAGAACTTTTGATTCACATTCTTTCTCACATGCCTCATACTTGTTCTTCAAAGCAGTATATCTTTTGTTAGCTTTAACAAGTAACTTATGAATTCTAACATATTCAATTTGCAGTTCTTCATAAGTAGGCATGCTCTCACTATCACTACTATCACATGATTCAGAATCAGATGCATAATTCAAATCATCACATGAATCATTGTCAGGATTATCTAATAACATAGAAGGAGACGGGTTTACCTCATCGTCGGTTAGAGCTATGAAGCACAATTTACCTCCTTTAAGATCTTTAGAGCTTGATCACAAGGAGTGATCACCTTTTCCTGCGTAGTTGTTCCATATCTCCTTTCAAGTTCCTCCCATATCTCCTTAGCACTGTTACATGTCACAACCTCACAAAGAACATTAGAATCTAAAGCATGCAGCAAGGTGTTCAAGGCATCAAAATTTATCTGCACTAAGTTCCTATTATGATCATTCAGTTCATACTCAGATTTAGGAACACTAGTACAACCAATGGGTTTAACAGGCACTCTATCACCCTGATCAATGACATTTCAAAATTTCCAATTAAATGCTTTCACATACACAATCATTCTGAATTTCCATACAGCATAGTTATCACCACAGAATACTGGTGGGTGTGTGACCAATCATCCCTCACATGAAGGGGATGCACTAACACAAGCCATCAAGATCTTGTACTAAATGACGTTTAAGTCTAAGTTATAAGTCTTTGATACCAATTGTTAGCTTTGGTGCAATCCCAAGAGGGGGGTGAATTGGTATTTAAAAATTTTATCCCCTAGGTCAATCCAATAACAACAGTATTACACAAACCTAGGATCAATCTATGCAATCAATAAATAAACATACACATGCAGTAATAGAAAAGTGCGGAAAGGTAAACAGTACACACAATATGTTAACGAGGTTCGGCCATATTGCCTACGTCCCTGCCTTGGCTACACCAATACAAGGATTCCACTACGGCTCACTTAAACGGGTGGAGTGGCACCTAATACAACACGCCCTACTAAGGTGGCACACCTAACTTTCCTAATCGAGTCTAAGCCAATCCGGGATTATTCCACAGGGCTAGTCTCCCTCTTCAGACACACGCCTAGAATACAACAAATGATATGAAATTTTTGTACATGAAAATACGCTTCTTCCTAAGCAGATATGTACACCAATATAGCTCAAGCAATATTGCAAGTACGAATGATATGTAAATATGTTCAATGCTCTAATTTGTGTTAAACACTCAAATAAGTATAGATTATCAGTCCAGATCTAGAGTGTATATTAAAGTAAGATTTGAAACACAGTATGTGAATCTCACAAAATCATATCAAGGTTTCAAATATGCTAGCTAGTTGATTCAAACAAACTCAACAAGATATTCTCAATGTATTAAGCACAAGGAGTGTTTGAATATAAGTTTTGAAAATGATTTTACACACAAAAAATATAGGTTTAGGTGTCTTGCAATAACAATGCTAGAACCACAACCTTCCAAGTCTTCCCACACAAGATTTATCAAGTTAAATCAGTGGAAGAACTTGATGCTTCTACTCTCAATAAAATCAAACAATCAATATAATCTAATGAGAGTATGAGCTAGTGAGATTAGGCACAATCACTTTAGAAATACTCACAACACTTAAAAGATCAAAACGAAAATGGAGAGTATGAGTGTTTTGGAGTAGTATAGGCTAAAAATAGATTTTTGAATTTGAGAGAATCTTGGCCTTAAACAAATTGCTAATCCTTACTAATTATTGCAAATAAACATGTATATATAGGCAAGGAGTAATTTTTGACCATTGGGGACTCAATGGGAATAATGAGAAAAGTTTAAAATAGGTTTAGAAAAATTAACCCCATTTACCCTATTTAATTTTCAGTAAAAATTAATTTTACCCGAGAGATTCGAGTGGCTGAACTTTAGTTCGGTCGCCCGAATAGATTCAGCAAAAAAATCAATTTTTAAAGGTTCGAGTGCCCGAAAATAGGCTCGATTGGCTGAACCAAAGTCAGTAGCATTATGTCCGAGGTTCAGGTGCCTGAAGGTAAGTTTGGTTAACCAAACTAACCAATTTAGTCGCCCGAGGTCATAATGAACGTGAAGGTTCAGGTGCCTGAGTAGTTGAAAAGTGTTCTGACACTGGTTTGGGTGCCCGAGGAAGATACGTTCAAAAAGGTTTGGGTGCTCGAACAAAAGTCAACAAGTTGACTTGTCCAGGGTTTGGTCGCTCGAAGTGTTTTAAACGCAATGGGTTTGGTCGCCCAATCTCTCTCAAGATTTTCAATTAAAGTACATTTTTACTTGAATTGATTTCCCTAATTATAATAAGTGATGTTGGGGACTATAAACACTAAGTGTAGGTACCTAAATTTCAACTAGGGTCAATATGAGCATACCTACCTATCATGCATGATGCAAAATATTACAGGCCATAGGGTGTACAATTCATAATAAATATTACATCCCAGAATGAATAAAATGAAAAGAATTACAAATACAACACAAAACTTCTTCATTCATCGACACGAACACCGCACGCCATCATGATATGTCTTTCAGTTCGAGAACGCGCGCAAGGTGAACCCGTATGCAAGCCTTAGTACAAACCATCAGTACCAAGAGTGTTTGTCATGATCAAAACTGGGTGTGACTTATCAGGTCAATATTATGATAATTTCTTAGCTTCTTAATTCCATTTCGAAAGAGATTTCTAGTAGTTCGATCTATCGTGAAACTGTCCATGCCATATGGGACGATTTGAAATGTAATAACCCCAAAAATGGTTATACAAGATTAATTGAGTGATTTCTTAAAAATAATTAATTAATTAATTAATTAATTAAGTTTATAAAAAATAATAATAATTAAAATTTATTTTTATTTTTATTAATAAAATATAGTATTATTAATAATAATTAATTATTATTATTATTATTTTATATTATATATATATATATATATGTGTGTGTGTGTGTGTGTGTGTGTGTGTAACCTCCTGAAGCAAGAAGCTTTAGGAGGATTTGATTGAAGAACAAAGCAGAGACCCCCCCCCCAAATTCTTTCTCTCTCCTCTTGTTCTCTCTCCCTCTCTCCTGAGTTCTGTGATGGATTCTCGCCTGATCGAAAATCGGAAGATACCGTTGGACTCCATTCTCCGCTGCCGTCATTTCTGCTGAAGCGGATTGGTGGTAGAAGAGGCATAGGAGTATCTTCTAGGGTAAGCTAATTTTCCTTTTTTCCTCAATTTCTTGCAAATTATAAACTCAATCGACAATCGGACACCACCACGAGAATCTAGGGATAATTCTCTACAAGTCTAGCAGAGCGGAATTCGCATGGGGTCGTCATAGGCATAACCCCAAATTTGGGATAAAGAGGTTATTAAGGGGCTAATTGTTATTTAAATAATGTTGATTTAGAAATGTTAGAATATTGAGCATCTGAAGTTGAAGTAGGATTTCAGAATTTAGGGTCCGAGTGAGCGCCGTGGGTGTAATTTCGAAACCTGCGAGCTTAGTTCATAAAATTAAGTGAGGGTGTTAAATATTAGTTTAAATGTTGATTTGGGGTATATGGAGCATAGGGAAGGTTAGTTGGGTATTATTTAAGATAAATAAGTTAATTAATCTGGGAAAAATGTAAATTACAAGATTTGAGTTCTGGGCGCCAAGGGCGTAGGATTTGGATCCTAACGAGACTCTTAGTAAGTCAGGTAAGGGGAATAAATTATAACAGTATTTTTAGAACTACTATTTGAATTAATATGTGAAAATGAGCATATGGTATTTTGTCGGGAAATTATTATGATGTAAATATCAGATAAGTTGTGGGGTATTTGAGTAATATTAAATTGCGATATTTTGGTGTGTGAAATTAATATGTTACGAATATTATATGAGAACTGTGTGGCATATGACGTGTATTGAAAAATGTGAAATATAACAGTGAGTAATTTCTGAGAAAATATTGAAATGAGAATTATTGTTGTGATTAGTGGAAAATAATGAAATATGGTATTTATATATGAGTAAAAATTATTTGCATGAAAAATGAGATTTCGCGAATTACTGAAATGGCTATTTTGAGAAATGTTGTAATACGTGAAACACGATATATACTATTATGAGATGATGAAATGTGTACAGAAAACGATGAAAACATTTATATTGAGATGAATTGAAATATACTAATATGATAATAATGATGTATATTGATATGAAAATACTAAAATGTGAAAATGAGAAATATGAATACTACAATATGGAATTGAAATATGATTGATAAAATGTCAATACCACATAATGATTGTGAGTATGTGGTGATGATAACCCTGATGGATGGTTATGGAAACCTTGATGATGGGTTGTGATATTGAGCACGATATTGTTGCTAGGGGTGTAGTGCAATCACACGGACTCTTGAAGCGTGTGGCATGACAGTCGACTGAGCCATTTTGTAGAGTTGTTGTGCCCTCTGAGTCCGGATTAGGGTTATAAGCCAGTCAGTCGTACTACAGACGCGATATGATATTTTGATCTAACCGGGTCGGCCAACCACGGTTAGATCTACCCTTCGGGCTGAACAACCTTGACCATGGGGAGAAGCATGGCGTGGAAAGAAATATCCTCCCGGTGGCCATGAGTTACAGACACGATGTTGGTATTTGATACCAAGGATACTCATGACTTGGATAGAAAAATAGAAACGGAAAGTGAAAGAATGATAAAACGGGCTAAAATGAGAAATGAAAGAAATAATGAAAGTTGGGAAATAGAGAATGGTAAAATTGAGAAATGGAACCATGTGAGTTAATAATATAAATAATTGATACAGAGTGAAACTCTCCGCCTGAGAGCTTACTGAGTAAGGTGAGTGTCCTAATAGGTATCAGATGTGGTCATACCTAGTTGCATTAGGGCAGAGGGAAGCTAGTTGTATGGGCGGATAATTTTCCCTATTCTCAAGAACTTCGCAATTAAATATAGGTTGGGAATGAATAAACTTGAGAAATGGTTTTAAAACTTATAAAAGATTGTGTTGTATATCTATATGATTATGAGAATGTGTATATCAGTGTATTTTTTTAGTTGAAATGATGATTTGAAAAGTAAAGTGTGTTAAAACTAAACTCATATTGTCACACACTGTAAATAATTTATTCCTTCTTACTGAGATGTGTCTTACCCAAATTATCTAAATTTTTCAGGGAACAGGGATTCCGAGACCATAGGGAGCTAAGACCCTAACACACAAAGTGAGTTCTTGGACTAGGGAGGTGTAATTCCCCTGGAGTTGAGTTATTTTTGGGTATATGATGGTAATGTATATATATATGTATGTTGATACTCTGGGTATTGTATTCTGGTGGTTAAGTATGTATTATCTTCTACTGTTAGGTTGTATAAATAAAATGACTTTTTACTCGGTACCCAATGCGGGTCGGGTCATATGAATGGTAATAGGGTTGTTGACGTGGCCGATTTGTGAAGTTGTTAATGACGAGTGAATATTTATTTATTTCTGAAAAAAAAAATTGTACAAAAATCAGGACGTCACATGAAATATCAATACTCCCGAGTCAATGGTCCCCGCCTATACAAGCTTAAACAAGATATTGCTAATCTTGTTTAAGGATCTTTATTAGTTAGTGCATACTTTGCCAAAATTCAAGAATTTATGGGATAAGTTATGTGTAGTTCAAGGAACATCTATTTGCACCTGTAGCACATGCAAGGAGACTCATACAACAAGAGTTAGATCATGTCTTGAAGTTTTAATGGGGATCAATGATTCCTACACTGCAATCCGTGGGCAAATACTTTTGATTGATCCACTTCCCACTCTCAACCGTACCTATGCCTTTGTGCTTCAAGAAGAATGTCATCGCAGCATTTTGTCTCCATTATCCATGGAAGGCATTGCTCTAGCCACCACCAACTATCAACCACAAAAGGAAGGACGCCTCTGTCTATGATATCCCGTGGAAGAAAGGCTTAAAAGGATTAGATGTTACTACTCATATCAACAAGGTGTACCTTTCTTTTCGGGAGTCTTCCCATAAGAACTCCAATGTTAAGCGTGCTTGGTTTGGAGTAATCTTGAGATGGGTGACCTTCTAGGAAGTTTTCTTAAGAAGTGTGTGAGTGAGGACAAAACACACTGAAAAGGAAACGTGTTGGTCTATGGGGCCAGTCATTAGTCTGATAAGGCCTGGCCCCTATTATCTGGTCTAGGGGGAGGAGAAGAGACGCAGTACTCCCTGAAAGACCCTGGTTAGAGCATTGCAAAATGGTATCAGAGCAATTACCCAGTCGGAAGTGTGATGAGATTCACATTGTCTGGGTTTGGAAATGTGGGTTCGCAACGAGGACGTTGTGTTCTGTAAGTGGGGGAGAATGTGATACCCCATGGAAGAAAAGTTTAAAAGGATTAGATGTTACTACCGATATCAACAAGGTGTACCTTTCTTTTCAGGAGTCTTCCCATAAGAACTCCACGGTTAAGCATGCTTGGCTTGGAGTAATCTTGGGATGGGTGACCTTCTGGGAAGTTTTCTCACAAAGTGTGTGAGTGAGGACAAAACATACTGAAAAGGACATGTATTGATCTGTGGGGCTAGTCATTAGTCTGATAAGGCTCGCCCCCTATTGTCTGGTTCAAGTGGAGGAGGAGAGATGCAGTGCTCCTTGATAGACCTAGGTTGGGGCATTACACAGTCAACCCAGGAAGTCTCTCTAATGTACTCACTGTGGCAAAAAGAGTCACACTATAGATCGATGCTACTGCATCCATGGCTTCCCTTCATGGTCTCGTAACTCTAAACCCAATCAGGATTCCAAGCATAGTGTTTATCAAGCTTCTTAAAATCCATCTACCAACAGTCTTCCTCTCACCCTTGAACAGTGTTAGCAGCTTCTGGCCATTCTCAACAAGTCTTTTCCCCCTCAACCCATGACACACCAAGTAGGTAGTGTCAAATCTTCATTGTCAAGTAAATCTCATAATGATCTCTTATGGATTCTTAACAGTGGCACAACCGATCATATGGTTTGCTCACCCACTGCTCTCACCCAATATTTCCCAATCCATGGTCGTACTATTCAATTACCGGATGGATATCATGCCACTATCACTCATCTTGGATCAATTCACTTCTCTTCCAATCTTATTTTAGACAATGTCCTTTATGTCTTGACTTTTCATTTCAACTTAATTTATGTTCGTAAATTATGCAAAATCCATCATTGTCTAATTATTTTTTCTTCTGATTTTTGTTTCATTCATGACCTACACTTGATGAAGATGATTGAGATGGAAACTGAGCTGAATGACTTATACCACTTCACCAACACCAAGAATGCTTGTTACCAAGTGGCTACATCCACATCCACTTCCTAACTTTGGCACCATCTTTTGGGTCATTTATCAAATAAAAATTTATCTTTTCTTTCCAATAAATTCCCAAAAATGTGTACTTCCAATTTAGATTCATGTTTAATTTATCCATTGGCCTAATAGACTCGTGCACCTTTTCCATCTAGTTCCATTTCTTCTCTTAAACCTTCTGACTTGTTGCATGTTGACATTTGGGGAAGTCATCGTGTCCCTTCCACTATTGTTGCACACTATTTTCTCACCATTGTTGATGACTATACCCATTGTACCTGGGTTTACTTAATGCGCCACAAATTTGACACCTACTCTCTCTTGCAATCCTTCATCCACCTTATCGAAAATCAATTTTCCACCACCATAAAAATCACTCAAAGTGATAATGGGTCTGAGTTTGACATGCCCTCATTCTATTCTCCCAAAGGAATTATACATCAAACCAATTGCATCAACACTCCCCAACAAAATGGAGAAATTTAGTGCAAACATTGTCACCTTCTTAATGTTGCACGTGCATTAATTTTTTAAGCCCATGTGCCTAAACATTTGTGGGGGGATGCCATTCGTACTGGCAACTTATTTCATTAACTAAACCCCTTCTCCTAATTTAAGTGGTTTGTCTCCTTGTGAAAGATTGCATAATGTCAAACCCGCATATAGCCATCTGCAAGTCTTTGGATGCTTATGCTTTGCTTCCACTCACTAGCAAAACCCATCTAAGTTCGATCCTAGAGCAACTCGATGTATTTTTATTTTTTTTTTGTCACCCATATGGTCAAAAGGGCTACCGACTTTATAACCTTGCAACACATAAAATCTTTGTGTCTCGAGATGTTCTCTTTCATGAAGATTCCTTCCCCTTTGTATCATCTACTCATGAACCCATGGAACCCGTCCTACCTTGTCATATTCCTTCTCTTGACAACATCATTGAAATTCCACCTTCGTCACCATCTTCACCACCTACCTCTCCTCCATCCTTATCTAATCCCTTACCCTCTTCTCCACCACCCTGACAATCTAGTCATCCTACTCAGCCAACGACATAGTTGCAATATTTTCATGTGGAACTGATTATGTCGTCTCGCCCCGCTTAATCAGCTGACTTTGTAATGGTCTGTTCATCAAGTAACCCTTATTCTCTTATTGATTTTCTATCTTATTCCCTCTTATCTCCTTCTCACTATGCTTTCACCACAACCCTTTCTTTTTTTCCAAAGAATCATCGTCATTTTTTCAGGCTATGACAGATCCTAACTAGCATACCGCCATGCGTGTTGTAATTCATGCTCTCGAGTTCAACAACACCTGGCACCTTACTCATCTTCCTCCTGGTAAGAAACCCATTGGTTGCAAATGGGTATACAAGATCAAATACAATCCTGATGGATCCATCGAACAATAGCAGGTTGGCCTAGTTGCCAAGGGCTATAGTCAACAAGAAGGCATTGACGACACCGAGACATTTGCTCCGGGTTCTAAAATGACCACCATTCGTACCATTTGTGGCTCTTGCTTCTGCTCGCAATTAGCACATCCACTAACTCGATGTCAACAATGTTCTTCTCTATAGCGACCTTGATGAAGAGGTATATATGCAGCTTCCCCCGAGATTTGGACGAAAGGGGGAGACTAGAGTTTGCAAGCTCGTTAAGTCTCTATATGGTCTCAAACAAGCTTCAAGTGGTATGCCAAACTTTCATCCACTCTTATTGATGCAGAATACAAAAATTCCAAGGCAGATTATTCACTATTCATTCGATCCCATGAAGACAATTTTACTATGATTCTAGTCTATGTGGATGACATTATTGTTGCATAAAACAGTTCAGAGTAGGTCAATGAGGTCAAGAAATACCTCAGTGATCATTTCAAACTCAAAGATCTTAGAATTATCAAATACTTTCTAGGAATCAAAGTGGCTAGTTCAGCCAAAGGAATATTTTTATCTCAAAGGAAGTATGCACTCGAGATATTCAAAGATACAGGCTTCCTTGGAGCTAAACTTGGAAACTTTCTTATGGATCAAAATTTTGCACTCAACAAAAGTGATGGCGAACTTATCTTAAATCCTTCGTCATATAAGATGTAACATCCTCAAAATTCTTACCATTTTTTTTAATAATAAATTACTCCAATACCTGCATGTAATGGACACCCCTATGCAGCGGAAAACATAAATCACATATACATATATATACAATACCAGAATCCAGTATATATCGACCATAGCCATACAAAAAAATTCCTCCATCATCATCTACCCCAAAAATACAAAACTCTGTCAAAAACTCATTCTATAACCAGGGTAATCAAAATACTCTCTATCTGCGAACCTGATCTGCTCGCCCAACTGGCTCACCTGAAAAATGTTAAAGTCATGGGGTGGGTCGATGCTCAGTAAGTGGAAATATGCTATTACTAGTGTGTGACAACTAAGTTAGGAATACCGTTTAAATAACAACTGAACTATAATACAATAGTAAATTTGTAGAGCATATCTTTCTTTTCACAATTTAAAATATAACTGTATCATCTGTGTTTTCTACTTTTCATACTGCTAATATTATACTATACTCATCATATATTGTAAAGTTGTACACATATACATAACTTTGTTTTATCCCTGGAACTCTGTATGTCATAATTTGACCCCTCATGACAAGATTGTGCGACCCGTAGGCGGGACTTAATCTGGTCGGCCCTCTAGATAAGTCAATATACTCTACACTACCTCAGCCTGGCCAAACTGCATCCACTCCTAGGTTCGGGACTGGCTACTACCTCATCAAACCAGCCCCCTCCACCCAGTGAACTTGGGAGCTGCATACTCTTCGAGCATGGTCGACGGTACCCACATACTATCTGAGATATGTGGTTGCACTCTATCTGTATATAGCAATGGTACCGTGCTCTGTATTCTTTGTCTGTATCTATCTGTATTCTTTCCTCAGGGATCTGATACTATATATATACTCTTTTACTGTTTTCATCATGTTTCCAAAATTACCATAACGCTATCTTTCTACACTGTAAATACTGTAATCTCTGTATACTGTATCTTGTAGCATCTTGATGCTATCTCTATATATCTGTCTATATTCTCTGCCTATATACTCTATCTGTATACTCTGTATGTTATGGTAATAGGAAACATAGCATACTGTAAACACTATATATACTATTCTGTATAAAGATGTAATATATATACTGATCTGAGTAAAACTGTATATATGTATATGTATATATATATCTGTTTTATGAAACTTTTCGTATAAAAGTTGTATATGCATGCATATCTTTCTGTATAATCTCTGTAAATATATAACTATATCTATATATTCTGTATAACTCCACATACTGAAAAAACTATATAAACTGTATATACTGTCTATATCTGTGTATTCAGTATAGTATGATACACTGTAAAACTATATAAGTTCTTCATCACATAAATATCCACTTAGGCCACACAAGCATTTAAAACTCATATTCTGTAAAACTAGGTAATAAGCTGGTATATACTTATGTGAAAAATCTATGTTAACATTATAACAATTCCTGGCATAGCATATTTCCCTTACCTTAACTCTGAGAAGCCCCTACTAAATTCTGGCCCTATACCCGCAGAGTTCTCCACTCAATACCCTGAAAATCAAATCCCTCAAAACGAAACATTAGTATTTCTTCGTGTATTATATTTCTTGTAACTGAGGGAAATGCAAATACTGAATAAAATATCTTACCTTGAGATTGGGACGAAATTCAAACCAACTTCACCAACGATCAGTTCCAGTAGAGTTGTAAAGAACTTCGCCAGGAGCATCGTGGTGGCTTCAGATCGTCGATCTGACATAAAACGAGCCTGAAATCGAAGAGAGAAGGGGAGGGAGTCGTAAGAGAGAGAAAGAGAGAGAAAGGAGAGTTTTGTGCTGATTTTTCCATCAAAATTTGGGTTTTCACTATTTATAACCCTGGGTTTGTCGACGAGACACGTTATCTCGTCGACGAGTCTTTAAGGAATTTCGTCGACGAACTTCCTCCCTCGTCAACCAATTTTAGGCTACCCCAAAACAACTGTCGATATTTTCTCGTCGACAAAGACGGGACCTCGTCAACGAAGTCGGCTACCTCCTTCTATTACTGATTCCATTTCTCTCCCTCTTTATCATTTAAATACTATTATTTTACGGGTAGTCACATAAGCAACTTGTTGGAAAATTAATTTATCTAACCATCACAAGACCTGACTTAACTTACTCAGTGCATGTATTAAGTCAGTTTATGGACAAGCTAAAAATACCACACTTGGATGCAGCACATAGGGTCTTAGGGTACCTTAAGAAAACCTCAGGTCAAGGAATTTTCTTATATACTTCTAGTGAAATTCAACTCTATGGATATTATGATGAAGATTGGGCACAATGCAGGGATACTAAACGATCGATCAACAGGTATTGCATCCTACTCATAAAATCACCCATTTACTGGAAGACCAAGAAACAAACAACAGTTTCATGCTCCTCAGCCAAAGTAGAATATAGGTGTATAGCCTCCATGTGTTATCAGGTTACTTGGCTAAAATCTCTACTCTCAAACCTTGAAGTAATGCATTCTCAACTAGATAGTTTATACTGTGACATTAAGGTCGCTATGTACACATAACTTCAAATTTAGTGTTCCATGAACGAACCAAGCATACCAAGATAGACTCTCATGTGGTTCGAGAAAAACTCTAGAGTGGCATCGTCCAAACAGTCTACATGCATACAAGCCAACAACCTGCTGATTTTTTACCAAAGCTCTTGGATTCGCATAGTTTAATTATTTACTCAGCAAATTGGGTGTCATAAATATCCACGCCAACTTGAGGGAGAGTGTTGAGGAATGTCGCACTCTACGGCAAAAACCAAGGAACCAAAGCATGACTGAAGTCACATAAATTTTCCTAAAAACAGATCATTTCTATTTTGGAAAGGAGCATACAAATTGATTTTATTTTAATTACATGTTCTCCAGTTCTTTGTATAAATAGGGGGTTATACAAAGATTGAAAGCACGTCAATAGAAACTCATTTTTTGCTATCTTTTATTCTTTGTTTTCCTCTCATTTCCTTTTACTCTAATTTTATCAATTAAGAAATTAAAACAATTCAAATAGAGACTTATATAGTAATTACAAGCAAACACTCCAAGATTCAAAAGAATCCTTTTGCAGATCCTTTAACTCAAAGAATCTTGAATTTTTTGATGTTATATCACAAATATATATTTCTCATCGCAAGAAAATTGTAGCAAATGAGCAAATTGATCAATTCATGATTCAAGAAAGAAAATTTTGAAATAAATTAGGCTTAGCTAATGGCTTAGGTGTGCCTTGTGTGTCATCCAATAAAAGATAACAAATATAAGCCTCAAGGAATAACCTCTGCAAGAAATTTAAAAACAATTATTATTATCAATCATTTGGATTAACTAAATTACGGGGTAAAAATAGTAAACAAAAATTGAAACTAAATCTAAATAAAAAATTTGTCTAAAAAAAGTGTACTGCGTAAATTGGAAGGGTTAGTCATTAATTAAATATTTTGGAAGGCATTGTATAGAAAACAGTTCACTACCCAAGTTGGGCATTTTAACGAACACATCATGAGCGACCTATACTATGAGATAGAGATAGCTGCAAACCAGGTCTCCAAACACTGCAAAACCAAAAAAAATTGTATCTAAATTATCTTTAAAAAGCATACAAGACATCTTAAGAAAAATAGTTATTTTCCTTTCTATTAAAATAAATATCTAATCAAATAGAGTTTTAACTCAAAAACAAAAGTTTAAATGAACCTAGAATCAAGTAGAATAGAAAAACCCTAGTTGGGTTTTTAACAAATATGTCATAAGCGCAGAAAAGACCAACCTATACTAAGACACAATTTGCAAGAGACAAAGATAGACTGCGAACCAGGTTTCCAAACACTACAATACCTAAAAAAATATATGCAGGTTATCTTAAGAAAATAGTTATTTTACTTTTTGTTAAAATAAATTTCCAAGCAAACAGAGTTATAATCAAAAAGCATATCTAACTCAAGCAACAATAACTTAAATGAACTCAGAATCAAATAAAATAGAAAAACTCAGCCTAAGCATTTTAACAAATACGTCATGAGTGTATAAAAGACTAACTTATACCAAGGCACAATTTGCAAAATATAGAGATTGACTGCAATCCGGATTTCATTAAGTAGTGTACAGGGAATGTAGTATTTTCGACTAATAACGTTTCAGATTATTTTAAATTAACCAATCAAATAATTATGTGAAAATTTTAAAACTTCTAAAATCTAAAAAATTCAGAATTGGTGCTTGGAGGATTGTGAGAGCAGAGTTCTCAAGAGAGAAATTATTCATGAGCAAGGGAATTTGACCAAATTCAAGGATCATCACCCTTTCAAAATATTATATTTTTCAAAAATAAAAAACAAGACAAACATTAATTTTTAAGTACTTTTAATGAGTGATTAAGTTATATAATAGCCATGGTTTCATTGACTTGAATTTAGCAGTTAAGCTCAATTTTATCATTTCTTTTCCCTAAATTAGGGTTTAATTAATTGGGTTTTAAATAATTCCAAAATTAATTAATCTACCCTAGCTTAGCTTTTTCTCTCTCTTCTCTCCCTTCCCTGCTCCAAGGTCATGGTCTCCGAAGTACACCTGAGTCCTTCATGTGTACATTTATTTAATTTTGCAGCACATTAATGCCCGAATCTATTGTACCCTGCCACCTTTTCAAATGAGGCAGAAGCAGAAAGGCAAAACAACAGAGAGAATAAATTTATGATTATGAGGAAGCAGCAGACTACAGGGAATTGAGCTCCTACCTTATATCCTTTATTGAGAAGGGAGAGATTGACATAGAAAAAATATATATTTTTTTTAATATTTACATAAGCAGTATTTGTGTTAACGGATTTTAAGATTTGAATTTTAAATTTGTATAAATTTGGATGACATTTGATATAATTTTATGTATTTTATTTTATTTAAATGTACATAAATTAAAATTTAAGGTATGAATTTAAGTTCCTAAATGCGTAAAAAAAAAATATATTAAGGGCCAGAAACGAGCAAGGAGTTCAAAAATCATTACAACTTACCATTTCAGAAATATAAAATTAGCTTCTAAAGTGCCTTTTAGAAACAACAAAAAAAAAAATTAAGTCTTAATTTCACTAGGTAGAATCAACTATATGAATTATTTTTCGTCAATTTATGCGATCATGAACCATTAGTTTTGATAAATTTAGAAATATTAAATCCTTATCCACTATTTTCTTCCAAGTTATTTTTAGGAAGCTCACCTCTATCCTTTCTATTGCCTTCACAGTAATTAAGTCACTGGCGCACTATATGACCTACATTACATTACAAGTATTCATACCATTTGAGTCGTCACTTCCTTATCTTATCTTTATACCTAACTTACCACACGATAGAAATGCATTTATGGAAATAATTATACATTAAGATGGACTTATGACAATAATTAGGTGTGAGATGTTAAATTAAGCTAGTCATACACTAGGATTCATGATTTAAAAAAAAAAAAAAAAAAAATGATAAACGGGATTGAGCGCAAAAGAGTCATTTCCTGTCGAACTTTCAATGACCCTATCATTTTGGTTTTGACTCATCCCAATTATCCACAAGGCCAAAAAAATAAATTAAGGAAAGAGAGCTACATGAGCTTTTTTTCTAATTATGAATAGCACATGACAATTTTTCATGCAAGGGCGTTTGGAAGCAAATTGAACTAGAACACAGGGGAGTCAGATGGGGGCGAAAAATTCACCAAATTGAGAATGCTTCTCCAGTAATTATTGTTGTTATGATTTTTGTTCTCCTCCTCAAGCTCACCCTCGCAGTTCTCTTCCGCGTTCGACTGCGCCCACTCGCCGGAATTCTCCAGGAACAGGGAATCCGCCGCCGCGGCATCGTCGGGGTCGACAATACTCGAAAACGCCGGCGCACTGATCCCGCGACCACTATTAATCCACATTCCTCCCGAAGACCAATTCATCTCCATTCTCTCTTTGAATTCCGGCGTTTTCATCGCGCACTTCCACTCGCTTTCCCCTTCCAATTCCAGAGCCAGTTCCAGAACCGGGTTGTCGGAGAGGGTCGGGATCGGGAACGCCGTCGTTTTGGAGAAGTTGAGCAAGGACGACGCCGGCGACTCGAGGGCGTCGGCGGCCTTGGACCAGGCTTGGAAGGCGTCGAGGCATTGGAATTGGGCGGAGGAGCAGGGGAGGTGGTGGTGGTGGCGGCGGAAGGCCGAGAGGTTGGAGTGGCGGACGAGGCGGGCTTCGGCTTCGAGGCGGGCGGTCTCCCACTGGGCCATGTGGCTGAGGGTGGCGGCGTCCTTGGAGGAGGAGAGGGCGTGAGACTTGGGCTTGTGGGTGACGGGGTCGATGCCCATCTTGGCGAGTCGCTTCTTGAGATGAGTGTTCCAGTAGTTCTTGATCTCGTTGTCGGTTCTCTTGGGCAAGTGTGTTGCTATGGCTGACCACCTGCTCAATACAAATTCCACATTCTCATCGCTCTTTATGAACCTTTAATGTTGAAAAAGAAAGAAGAAGATGGCGATGGGTGATGGGTGAGGACATGATGAGGTATAAACCTGTTGCCGAGGAGAGCATGGAGTTGGATGATGGTCTGTTCTTCCTGCATGCTGAACTTCCCTCTCTTGATGTCAGGCCTCAGGTAGTTGGTCCACCTCAATCTGCAACTCTTCCCGCATCGCTGCAGCCCTATGCATATACATACACGTGCACATACATAAAAATAGATTAATGCAAATGCATCCATGCAAGTGGATATACATATATATGGAGTTATGATGGATGAGTGATGAGGAGGGGAAGGGGAAGAAAAAGACCAGCTTTGGAGGGGAGGGCGCGCCAGCTGCCATGGCCGTGTTGTTCAATGTAAGACATGAGCTTCTCGTCTTCTTCCGGAGTCCATGGCCCTTTCTTCAGTCCCACCTTGTCGCAGCATGGTGACCTCCCCATCTACCTCCCTACTTAACTAATTACCCTTAATAAAAAAAAATTTAGCAACAGCTATTTAACCTAATTAAGCTGATCAGAGAGAGAGAGAGAGAGAGAGAAATATTATTATACAAAGGGGAAATCAGGTGAAGGCAGCTAGCTAGATAGGATAGGTAGGAAGGTTGAGAGAGACGATAAGCGAGGTGTAAGAATGGCCAGGGAGGGAGATATATAGGATGAAGGTTATTTAATGCATGTCATCAATGTGTGTGTGTGTGTGTGTAGATAAGTGATTGCCATGCAGGACTATTCCTGAAAGTGTACTCTCTACCAACTCCGACTACACAAAGTATCAGCCATCAATTTATGTTTGTTAATTTTGTGCAAGGAAATCCACTTGTTAAAATTTCAATTTCTAAGTTAAAAATATTACTTTTGAATTTTGAGAACAGTGTCGTAAGTCTTTTTGCACTATTTTTATCAAACTAATTTTTAAGTTAGACAAACTTTGCAAATGATCATTCTAAAAATTCTAAGTCATAAAAACATTAAACACTAATATTGAATAATTATCAAAGTTTAACAGACAAATCAATTAGTGTATTTTATCATCACCAAAATTCTCAATGAGGTCAACTATATTACTATACTGGTAAGTACATGAAGTGCCATATAATATAGGAGGCATAAGCTTATTAGAAGGATATGAACTTCTATTAATTTCTTTTTCTAATTAAGAGAAATTAAAATGAGAAGTAATCCTAATCATCCCTTTGTCCTAGTTCAAATTAAGGACTTCAGCTCCATTAATTGAATATTCCACTTTAATCGTTTTGAAAATTTTGAAGCTTCATCTTCTTCTTCTTTTTTGACAAATAATAATTGATAAGACAAAGTAAAACCAAACTAAAGACATGAAAGGAAGAAAAAAATACAAAAAATAATATGACTCCACATATCTCACTCTCAATCTATTATGTTTACAATGAGAATTTACGAGTTTAGACATTTGAATACATGAAGATCGTGCCATGTAATAGATTGACTATATAAAAGAGTAATTTTTAGTAGATAATATAAGATGAAATTAGCACAAAAGAACCCAACCAATGTACATTCTAGTTATAATCATGCCGAAATACTCGTGATAATTGAAAATCCTACATATAATTACTACAAGGGATAGAAAATAACAATTTGTCGGGCATGTGGATGTCATAAATGGATTTCATACACCCAAATTTCACATGATAAATAGCTCTAGAACATTGTTAATTAATCACAAAGTTTTAGATTGATGTTTTGAATTCAATGCATAAAAATATTTCGACCCAATGATCTTAAATTCTCTCAACTACCCAATTAAATTTTCTACAAGATCAATTGATTTCAATGTGTTCTTTTTTTCGGTGAATGAATGGAAAACTATTAGATCGGTCCTCCAAAGTAATGAGTACTAAACCCTACAAAGCTAAATAACTCATGGGGCTAGAAGGCCCCATGACTTCATGAATTTGGGAGGACTAGTAGATAGATTGGAGCCTAAATCTAGCTAAGCCACATTCCGAGATGTTTTGATATATGATAATTTTGACATTCATGATTGATAGCCAAATATTCAAAGGCTACTTCTCATATTCATATTAACTTCAATTTAATTGACCTATACATACAAAATAGATTGTTTGATCAAGTCAATTTATACATCGATTTCTATATTCAGCTTCACAATTCAAAAAAAAAATTTAATTCATATCAATTAATGTGCTTGAGGATTGAAATTCAAAACATAATCATCACCTACAAGTTTTTTAAGTCTACGAGGAGAATAACAAATTAAGGGTGAGGATTTGAACAAGAGAAGGTATAATATATTCCTCTTTATTTATATATTTAATACTTATCATTACGCTTAAATCCTAACCTAGCTACATAAAAAAGATAGATTAGGAAGGTTCAAAGAGTCATGTAACTCAATTCATCTATCCAAACCGAACTAACTGTCCACGAACCAAATCAAAAAGAACCATTTTAGACAATATTTGGGCTGAATAGTACATTGAATTTCTTTATGAACTAAATATATGAATTAGGGGCTAAGGGATTTGAGGAGAATATATATATTGAATAAAAATAGCACTCCCCGAGTTTAGGATGTTCTTGTTGGTTTTGAGTTTAAACCTTATGAGGAAGTGGGAAGAGGTATAAATGGATGATAGGCTAGCCTCGGCCAATAATAGACCAAAAATGACACTAGTATCTTCAACCTACCAAGGCAATCTTAAACTTGATGTTGTAACCGAGTAACATAGGAAGGTTCGACAACCTAAAATCAATTTCTATCAATAGGTTAGAACTAGCTTGGAACGAACTTGAATCAACATGTGTCAAGTTTGTTTTGATTCTAGATTTCATGTTTCACATTGTAGAATTTAAGTTCCCATAATTTTCAACAGGATGGGTTCCAAGTTCAAGCTAACCTTCCTGCCCTACCCATATGATCAAAGTCTCATACTAACTTTGATCATAGGGTTAAAAAAACATAGGGATGTTTTGGATGCCCAGCAAACGTGTAGCACGATGATGATTCATATAATCTTACATACTGTGCTCTTGCATAAAAAAGAAAGGGAAAAAAATCTCAGAGAATCAAGCATCTACGCATCTTAGACTCTTGAGTTCAATTATGATGTCTCTACTCTTAAGTATTCTTTTGTCTTTTTATTAGTATCCAAGAGACTCAATACAATTTTATAGTACATTATATTTAAATGTACATAAATCCAAATCTAAGATCCACACTCTAGTCTCCCAAAACATAAATACTGCATTCGGGTGCAAAGATTTTGGACCTTGGAATTGGATTTAAGTGGATTTAAATAAATTTCAATAAAATTATATATTATAATTTATTCAGATCCAAACTCTCACCAAATATAGGGGAAGTAAATTTATATTCATGAGCATGAATTTTAATTTTTGAATTTAAATGTATATATAAAATCAAACACCATTGTTTCTCCAAATCCACACTCCAAGCACACACTAAATCTATAGATAGAACTGAATAAGCCAAGTTATCCAAAGCCCAGCAGGAAAAGAAAAGGGAGGGGGGAGGAGAAAAATGTTGATGCGCAAATCAAAAACCATTATTACCATTTTGTCTTGGGATGGATGTGTCAGGACTCAGGATTGAAGAAGTGGGGAGGGGAGGAGTAGTCTTATTTACTATTTGGAATTATAAGTAGTGGCAGAGGGGAAATTGTACCATCCCAGGTGGTGGGCAAAGGAAAGGAGAGTGGCTTTAAGCATGGGCAGGGCAGCTATATATAATGTATATGCATTTGCAACATTTGGTTGATGAATATTTTCTCTCCCCTGCCAACTCAAAGTACATCACCTGAATCATCAAATCATCTCTCACCACTCGGCTTTGATCAGATATTGGCTCTCTGCGCAGAGGGTTTAATAGCTTCCCTTTGGAAATCACCTGCTGCCCATGATGAAACTTCAGGACAGTGACACTGGTTCTTGTCACAGGGGAGGAATCTACTGTGCCCCTTTTTGAAATTTGAAAGATGGCTGCGTTTGGAAAGTCTATGGGAATATGAAAGAAGAAGAAAAAAATAAGGAAATTATGAAGGAATGAGTTTTTTTCCCCTTATTTGGTAATCAAGAAAAATGAGGTGAAGAACTTTTATTTTTTACATGTCATTAACCTTTAATATTTTTTTCTTTTGAATCGTTCTTCATTGCTTTCCATCACCTTTTTTTTTTTTTTTCCTTCCTTTATCTTACAAAATTCTTACCCTTATTTGGTAATCAATAAAAATGGGTCGAATTGTATTTGAGAAAAGGAGAAAATACAAACATTGATTTCCATCACTCTTTTTTTTTTTCCTTCCTTTTTCTTACAAAATTCTTAAGTCCACACAAAAAATAAATAAAATTCATCTTTGCGTACTTAGTTATCAAGAAAATTTAGAAGGAAAATAATATATACATACAATAAAGTAATGAATAAAATTTTAATATTTCACATTAATAACCTTTGATTTTTATTTTTATTTTTCTATATTTATTCTTAACATTTGATATAAAGAAAAATAACGATGAAATGTTGCTACCCAATCTTCAAAGAGATTGGAAGGGAGCTTTGATGTAATTGTTTTCTTTTGTGTCAAAAAAATCCCTATCCTCCTTTCTTGTAATTTTATTTTTCCATAAACAAATTTTTTATTTTCTCGTTATTTTATTTTTCTTTTTTTTTTTCTCAAACAAAATCCTTAGCCCAATGAAGCTTACAACAATAACAAGCTATCAATCCCACTACGTGGCGTCGGCAATATAAATATTTCTCCCCCAATTCACCTGATTGAGAGTATGATCAGTCTCATTTTTATCTCCATATCCATGACCTCTATATATCCTCTCATAGTATATATTATCGTTTCCAATGTGTTTGTTTAAGTGAACCCCTATGTATGTCTTTTTAGATGTTGGTATCTCTTATAAAACATTATCCATATTTTTTAAAAATTATATTTTAAGATTTTTTGCTAAACCTATTTGGGGAGTATACACACTAATGACATTTATTATCTCAATGCCTAAAGGTATCTTGGTTTTAATTATCCTATTCTCTCTTTTAACATCTACTACATTATTTTTTAAGTCTTTGCCTATAATAATTCCTACCCATTTTTACATTTCTCTTTTTTAGTTTACTAAAGCTTAAATCTTAATTTTTCAATTTCTCTATCTTTCTGCCTTACCCATTTCGTCTCTTACTCTTAAAGACAGATTAAGTTAATTTTCCTTCCAAACATTATTTTCACAATTTTCATTCTTTTACCCGTAAGTGTCTCTATATTCCAAAATTATTAATCTTAGTTTCTCGCGTTAACTTCTTAGTCCTCTCTATACTGACCTAATCTATTCCCAACGGAGCCTATATGTTTCAATTTATTATCATATCCAACAAAATCTAGTATGTTATATCTTCCTTTTTAAAAAATATGACAAGTAAATATTGGAGCAGGAGGGGCATCATGGGTGACATGGTTGTGAGGAAAGTTGCAGGAGAAGAGGAGTAAATTGAATATCTGCAGCACCCACATCAACCCAACTCTGTAGGGTTGCAAGTTCCTCATCCTGGTGGAGGCTGGATGTTCTGCACAGGAAAGTCATTAGATTGAGAGGTGGTGGCAGTGGGAGGATCTTTAAACTATATAGGTAGTGATGTGGAGGATCCTCACAACATGAGTCGATGAAGATTTTTGGAGGCCAACCAACTGATAGTACATAATTAAAAATCTATGTGCAGTTTCAGAGCTTTTATTTGCAAACCAGCAGCTGCCCAGAATATACCTTCTGGACAGTACAGAGAGAAAAAACAAAACAAAAACAAAAAGAGAGGAAACAAGAGGAGCTAATAACCAAGAATTCTCAACTTGGCTAGATTCTCACCTTGGCTAGACGTGCCGAGGATCGCCTTCTACATGTACATCAAGAGTGGTCGAACATCTAATGGTGAACCACATTATCGCCATTGTATTAGCATAGTATTTATCACTGATCATTTCGACTACTAATGACAGGCATATGTTAAACAAACATGTACGAGGACAGTTCCTTGGTGTTGCCAATGAGAGAATCTTTAGTTGGTGTTATTAGGTCTTTTTCTTCTTAATTATTTTTTTCCCATTTCCGTTCTACATTTATGCATTCTCTTAAATGTTGCAAATGGCTCCAAAAATCAGTAGCAGTTATTCTGTGCCCAAAGACCAAGGATGGCCCTGAAATTATTGCGGTTTCAACTTTCAAGCACCCGACTCCACACATTTGAATCTTGGAGTAGAGTAGGTTGACCTATTGAGAAAGGATTGAACTGGTTTTGACTGTAGAATGAATGTTCTGCGAGCAAGTTAGGTAAGGGACTCAATTCACTCACAATTAAACCACCTGGAACTACAGCTACATGTGCCAGTAAGCCTGCCAGGTGTAAATATTAAAGGTGAGAATGAATCTCAGGGAGTGTTTGGAGAACTTAACAGGTCATTTAATTAGACAGGAGAGTAAAAACTCCCCAGTAGGTTGGACTGTCCCCATAATCTCCCAACCCCACTCATCATGAACTAGGGCACCTTTGTGGCCTAAAACCCACCCACCAATTAAAATGGGCCAGGGGCCAGCGGCTGGGGCAAATATATGGGCTCAAGACCTTGCCTAGAGAGAGAGAGAGAGAGAGAGAGAGAGAAAACAGCAATGTCCCGAGGACTTGAGCCAGGTGCTAAAAGAATGGAAATAGAAATATGAAAGGAAAAATAGCAATTCCCCGGGGCTTGAGGCAGATGGTAAATATGTGGAAGAGGAAATGGGAAAACTTCAACTGTTTGGCTTGCACAATGCAATAAAACTTTGAATGAAAAGCACCATGAAATAACAACATGAAAAATCAAGCCTTAAAGTTCTAAGCAATCTCCTGCGATAATTTAAGATTTTAATAACTATCTCATTCCAAGTTATTTTAAGTCTATCCTTACGTTTTCTACTGCTGGTAACAGTAACTAGCTCACTCCTCACTGACACACTATTTGACCTAAAATGCATATATCTAAACCATTTGAGTTGCCCTTCCTTTATCTAATTTTCTTTAAGCGTTATGTCTAACTTACTGCAAATACATTTTATTTCTCAATTTAATTTTTAATGTTATAGCACTCATCCACCTTAGTATTCTTATTTCAGCAATTTTTTACTTCTTGGACATATTATTTTTTAGTTACCCAACATTCTAATCCATATCGCATAATTACTCTTATAGTCACCTTCTAAAATTTTCCTTTTCATTTTAATAGTATCCTACAATCATTTTTGACATGCCCAAAAACTTTTATTCAACCTGTTTTAACTCTATATATACATTTTCTTCAATTTCTCCTACAACTTGCATAATAGGTTTAAGGTATCAAAATCTATCAGTGTGATTAAGTTATTGACCATTAAGTTTAATCATTTTTCCAATCATGGTTGAAATTACATTTCATACATTCAGTCTTATTTCTACTTATCCCAAATGTCTACATCCTTCTCTATAGTTCTAAATTAGATTCTACTCCATCCTTAATCTCATTAATAAAGACAATATCATCTGTAAAGTGCAAATAGCATACACCATGAAACATATAAAGTTAGTTCAAACCTAGCACATTGCAAAGGTAAAGAAAAATAACAAGTACTAAGAAAAGACCCACATTTAAAATCTATTAAACTCTGCTATTTCCATAAAACAGCATTTTTATGAATAGAACTTCACAAGATACTTGGGATGTGGAAATGCCTTCCTACAACCAAAGAATAAACCAATCTGGTTTACAATAAATTGAAGTACAATACCTGTGGTTTATCCAATGGTAACAAATAATAACTCATAAATTTTTTAAGATGCTCAGAATTAATCGCCATCAATATATCACTGTTTTCTTCTAGTCAGTACGCATCAACAATAATAAGAACAATAATATTAGAATTGAAAGAAGTTGCTGATGCTGGTACTTGAACAATCAATCCTGAGAGAAAACTGCTCACTTGAATTTGAGACTTGGACGGATAAATAATAAATGCCTTTCCTTGAAAGAGAATTGCAAGTTCATCAAAAGGACGAGAGCCCTGCAACAAGTCTAAATTTCTCGTACGAGACCCAGAAAACAAATTGCCAAGGACCAAGCCTTGCCCATGTAGGGAAGAACCCCTTCCACAGTGCCCTTAATCCTTCAAATCTCAAAGTTTTCACCAGACAGTCGTAAGAGTTCTTATACATAAGCTTAGCTTCCTCACCCGCTGCTTGATTCATCATTCTTGTCTTAACTACATCAGCTGGACAACTCAAAGCAGTTGCTGAAAGACCAGACATTATAGAGGCTATGGTGTGAGCGTAAATGTTATCACCAGCAATCTGTTTCTGGATAACGAAATGTTTTGCATAATCATAGCAGGCTAACTCTCCCATGTTCACTAAAAATGCTCGTTGGACATTTGGGAAAACACCTTTCCACAGCCCTCCAAATCCTTCTGTATGTATAATCTTGTTCAAAGCATCAAAAGCCCCTGTGTACCTGGGTTGGAGACCTTGGCTCACCATACGACCATCTGCTTGCATCCTGACCTTAACAAGATCAGCAGGGCTAGCCACTACCTGCACTAGTAATCTAGTACAGTTAAGGACAAAATTGATACTCATGAAAAAGAAATAAAAGTACATAACTTCAAAGAAAAAGAGCTGAAAGACTGAGAGTAAAGATGGTTTCAGGAAAATGATTGTTGGGCTGGCTCACCAATCAGAGATTTAAATGCACATGGTTAAACACTAACCAACGTGATATGAATTATTTGAGGTTTATTTACATGTCCAAAAGGCAAGAGAAAAGGTAAGCAAATCCATTGTCAATAACTCAATGAGACATCATCACATAATACACTTTTTGAGTTGACGTTTCTTAAATATTTTATTCTTTTGGGAAGCAAAAACATGCTAATTATCAATAAAAAGAGAGGCCAGTTGTCTCGGCTGAATCAGGTTGATCTTTCACCCAATGGACATCCTCCATTGGAACCAAATAAACAGGAGGTGTCACCTTCCTCTTGCACGTGTGTCAGCCCAAACCGAATGACAGGAAAATTCTTTAATTGTGGTCTTCTCCCAAAGTGAGTATTCTTGTAAGGGGAAAAAATCTGAAAAACAGGGCATGAGCAAGTAGCCTACAAGTGAGGAGACTCTCTTTCCTGGATTTCCACTTCTTAGGAGTCACAGCAGGAGAGAGGTTGACCAACTTACTTCTTTGTTGAGTGTGTTGGATTCTTTCATTCCTCATATGCTCAGGTTTGGGCCAGTTGTCGAGGGGATTCATCAGGTTCCTTTTCTTCTAGATCTTTCTTTTTTCATCTTTCAAGACCTGCAACCCCTTGTCCTTTTCCTAAGTATCAAGTTGTTTGGAAGGCTAAGGTTCCTTTTTTGGTGCAGGCTTTCACTTAGACTCTTATCTCTTAACAGGAATACGTATGACTTGTTATAAGGTGGCCAATAAAGCTCTCAACCAATATATTTGTATGTTGATCTGTGAGCCAATGAGACTAGTGCGCATCTTTCCCTTCATTGTTGGGTCACGAAGAATCTTTGAGAGGCTCTTTTCTCCTGTTGGCTCTGCAAAATCTGTACCATGTTTTACTTATCAGATATCAAGGTTTTGGGAAGAGTAGGAGGGCTTTTTGGTTATGTGCAGTGCATGTGATATTCTGGACACTGGATTGAGAGGAATGCACAGATATTCAAGCTCAATCAGCCTCTCCTGCCCAGCTGTGTGATAGGATCAATTTTTCTTTTCAAATTTTTGGGAGAATATTGCTGTCTCTGATCTTCAAAGAGATTGGAGGGCAGCATTTTGTAATTAGTTAGTTCATGGAGGATATCTTATCCGCCTCCTGTATTTTGATCTGTTATTAATGGATTTTTTTTATGTAAAAAAAATTGAGATGCATGCAAATGCTCAAGGCACAGAAGCATGACCAAAACCCATAATAACACTTCAGTTACTTAATGATTGATAAAAAAAAAAAATCCAGAATTTCAATGAAATAAATAATAATAACAAATAATTACGGAAATAATTCAGAAAAATAAAGATGGCCATTAAACAAGAAGCCTAACCACCAAATTTATCTCAATCATATAAAATATGGGAAAATGATCAGCAGTCGTGGATTTCTCATAAACTAGACAGTTCATTTTCCCCTTCACATGGAGCAAACCATGTATCTTTCTGATGCACTAATCAATTGTAATTCAAGGAATCATGTGTCTAAAACAACCCTCAATTTCTATTTCTTTTCATTATCAATTGGGAGAAAAGTTGAGAATGGAAATGTCATCGAATAAATTGCCATTTATGTCATATTCTTTAGCAGTTTTAAACAGGCATCTTTAGCACTATAATTCTCAAGTATGCCAGTTTAATATAAAATATGAACAGTGAAAAAAGTAAGAATCCAACATGTTCTTGAATAGATTTCTTTTGGGTTAAAGGCGAAGATTGTATAGATAAACACTAAGTTGACCATAGCTGCATCAGTTGTCAGGTGTTTTTCTTAACAAAAATTGTCAAAAGAGTTAAGAGCCCTTCTTTTATGCTTGATGAATTACTAAATGAGTCTCAACATGAAAATAAATAGTTGAAGGGACTGAAAGTTAGTCAACACAGGTTAGAAATTTCTAAACTGATTCTGTAAAACTTGCCTGCATTGATTACTAACCATGTGACGTCAGCACTGACAATCTCAAAACCTCATTTGAAGGCTATAATTTACTTGATAGTAACCAAAAGAATGCATAATATCACTTTACAAATTTCATAAAATTTTAATTTTAGACCATTCAGTGAATTTCATGAATATTGAATGGCTGCCTTCATAGACTTCATTCAATATAGTGGTCTCTAAATTGGGACCACCATATCATTGATCCTCATCAATCTTCTACACTAACATAGGAACATTAGGAACAGTAGGGTGGCTACACGATATTGCTAGGCACAGATACAGATAGGAGAGGAGAAATCCAGCAGCCTGCAGCAGCAAAAACTAATGCAATTCTTATCTTTTCTTCAATAAGCAAGGTTAGTAGTGGAGAATACACCTAGGTCACCTAGTCAAATCCCTCTGGATGAAGTCCAGGTTGTATAAGGCTGTAAAAAATGGTTCATCAGGTTCCTTTAGAATTCTGCCATCACAAAATGGGATGTGCTGCCATTTGGCTGTCCAATTTAGTCATCAAACATGACAAAAATATCCCATGTGATGATTTGAGTAGTACAATTATATATACATATGGTCTTTTCAGTATATTTGGTGGACTCCTTGTCCCGCACATAGTACCTTCTTTTCTTCCTATCTAATATACTTTCTTCTATTATCAAATAATCATATACTGCATATGGTAATGCGCTCTACAACGTCTTCTAAAAAGTGATTTGATAGACCACGACCTACAATACAAGCATTGAAGACATGTCAAGGAATGGCGTTCATATCGTTTTTTCTTTTTCCTTTTTCTAGGGGGTGTTAATATGGGAGGTCAAAGACCTAAAGAAACTGTTAGATTATCACTTTACCTAAAATCTTAAGCTGTTAGGTTGTGGGCCAACAATGCATATCAAGCTTCAACACTCCCCCACACATGCAGCTAGACAGCACGTGGAGAGATGAAGACACGATAATATCACCCATTATAGGGAATATAATAATTTTTTAAATACCACACAATAAATGTGTGCAACAAGATTAGAATCCAAGACCTCCTGGTAACCACCTCTGATACCATGTTAGATTACCACTTTACCTAAAAGCTTAAGCTGTTAGGTTGTGGGCCAACAATGTATATCATGCTTTAACAGAAACAAACTAAGGCAGAACACAGCATGACCAAAATGCACATTCAATAAAGTTGAAGTAAAAAACTAATTCGATAAGGGGGAGAACTCAAAATTGAGGGACCAAGCTGTACTTGAGGCCTAGAGCAGCTACCCAGTCTACACATTTGTTGCCCTCTCTGAAAATATGTTGGAGACTGAATGAGTTGCCTGCATTTTTGGATAAGACCAAAAATCAGATGGATGTCCAGAACATCACCATTAATCATCCCAATCCCCAACCCCTTAGCAAGCCTCAAGCCTTGCAAGATAGGCCATAAATCAGCTCGAACATTGGAGCATTTCCAAGGTTGATCGCAAATCCTGATATCCAATAAAACACAATGACGAGATAGATGTATTGCTATGCTTGACTTATTTTTCATATAATGAGTTTGGGATTTCAATACATTCCACCAATGTTCAAGGCTGCAAACTGAATAAACCTCTGTTTGTATGCAGTTACCTAAAAATTTGCAACTTACTCTCTAGTAGTTCCTCAAATTTACTAACAGAAGGCCCAGAACCAAAATTACAAACTATTATATACCATAATGCCAGAATCAACACTGATTAAACATTTCCGAGTTGGTCAGACGATCAAGTCAATAAGTATTCGATAATACCAGCGATGGCAAATTATCTTCTATTCCTAACAAGCATTGCTTTTTCCTCAACCAGTCCTGACAAAACCTATCTCGACGCTTGGGTTGAATATTATTTTATCCAGCTTGATTCAAGCCCAAATTCTAGTGATTTCATTACACTTATTTCCCCCAGATAATTTTCAAAGTATTATTTTTTTTCTAGGGAATAACCCAATACCCAAATGAAAAAATTTGATATCAATTATATGAACATACTGTTATAGTTGTTGGCAAGTCAGTCAGCATCAGTTAGTTATTCTGGAATTGGCAATTACAGTAATTAGAATTCTGTTAATTTTGTTATATTATGAAGGGAAGGGATGATTCATTGTAATAACTATAAATCTCGCTGTCATTGATGTGCATAGTTGTAAGCAAGTCTGTTATGTTATCAATTCTCGAATTGACAGTTAACAGTAATTAGAATTCTGTTACGTTACGAATGAAAGGGATGATTTTATTGTAATAACTAATGTCACCGTTCATTGATGAGCATACTATGAAAATGAATGCAATTCAAGAGTTCTCCGTTGCTTTTCTGAATTCTTCTCTGATCTCTACTAGTTCTCCTGAATTCTTCAATTTCTCCTTTACTTCTACCCTTCTCCCCAATTACCAAATGCTTGAAACTCTATCAGCTATTCAGTTAAAAAGCCATTAAAACATAAAAATTGGTACCAGAGTTTGATCTTGGCACAATTCTCAAGACTTCAAGAAACTAGAAGGTATGATTTTTGAAATGAAGGCTCAGTCCAGTAGGACCATGGCACAAAATGAGAGATCTTTTGCAAAATTCGAGAGCTAAGGATCATTTATGCCCTCAGAATACTTTTTTTTTTTAATAGAAAAAAGAAAATATATGAAAGAAAAGGAGAAGGAATTACACAGAAAGGAGGATAAGAAATTCTCCTAACACAAAAAAGAAAACAAAGGTAAGTGAAGAAACAAAAAAAAAAATTACATCAAAACCCCTCTCCAATCCCTTTGGAGATCCAATGACAACATTCCTTGAAAGAAACTCAAAGAAAGATCCAAAAATCCCGGAAAGAAACTTTATCCCAAAGGAGCACAGAATTTATTTTGCCATTGAAGATCCTTGCATTTCTTCCAATCCACAAAGTCCAGAAAATGCCAAACACTGCAAATCTCCATAAAATTTTTCCCTTGTTGCTCCTCCCAAACCCTTTTTTGTACCGCACCATAAGGAAAACATCAAAATTCTCGGGAAGCACCAAAGCCTCCTCAAAAACTGGGAAAAGAAAAACCAAAGATGCCTAGCCACCCTACAACGTAGAAACAAATTATCACTGGTCTAACTAGCTTCCAAACATAAAACACAAATATTCATACATATGGCCTTGTAAGGTCTCCTCAGTTGCAACAAATCATTAATATTAAACCTATTAGAGTCCACATAAACACCCTGACCTTACAAGAAACATTGGGCTTCTAAATAAAGTCAAGGGAAAAGAAAACGGATTTGGCCTTTTCATTAACTGGGCGAGAAAACTAAGAAAAGATTTAGTAGAAAACAAGCTAGAAGAATCCCAATCTAAATCCTCAAATCACCACCCGTTCGAAGAACAAAAGAATCCAGCATATGCAACAATGCCAGCAACAAAGTTATATCCTCAACCTCTCCCCAATTGAGATTTCTAAAGAACCGAAAATCCTAAGAAAGAGATCCCCTTTCAAACAAATAGAAAGAATTAATCGAAGCATTATGAAAGAGGGGCAATCTGGAAAGATGAGGGAACAGAGATTCTAAAGACACTGCACCCACCCAAACATCTTCCTAGAAACAAATATGCTTCTCAATTCCAATACAATAACACGTAAGAGAGAAAATGAACTCAGCTACCAAAGAAAAAAAATTTCCAATGATTGGCATAAGAACCTATACCACCACCCCTAGCATCCCACCCATTCATGTGCATACCATAATTGCCTCTATTAACCATGTGCCATAAAGAGTCAACCTCCAAAAGGGAACATCCAAATCTATTTATCCACTAAGGAGATATTTTTAAACACCAAATCCCAAGACCCAAACCCACTTCTGACTTAGGTCTTTTCATCTTCTCCCAACAAACTAGATGATCTTTCGTTTCATCCCCAACACCTGGTCACAAAAAATCTCTCATAATTCTCTCCAAGGCTAGAGCCACCCTAGTTGAAGTTCTAAAAAGGGAAAGAAAATAAATGGGAATGTTGGACTGAACAACACTAATAAGAGTAATACGATCCCCTAAAGATAAATAAGTTCTCTTCCAATCTACAACCCACTCTCACCACCACTAGTTCCCAAAAAGAAGAGGAATTAGGATTGCCACCTAGAGGGAGACTCAAGTAAGTAAAAAGCCAATCCAAAATACTACAATGCGCTAAATTAGCAAAAGTCTCTAAATAACCCTCACCCAAATTGATACCCACAACCCCACTCTTGAAAATATTTTTCACAGCATTTTCCTCAAGAAACAAAAAGGTATCATTTGCAAATTGATGGTGAGAAACAACAATCTCTCCTTACCAACCTTAAGCCCCTGAATCACATTAAGACCCCGAGCATCCAGATCAGCACATTCACTACAATAGTAAATAGGAAAGGAGACAGAGGATCACTTGGTTTCAACCCTGGCGAAACCTTAAACCAATCTCTCAGCTGCTGATTCACAATTAACATGGTTACCGAAGAAACAACCTTGAATCCACCATCCCAAAATTCCTCAGACCCTTTTTGTCCATTACATGGTCTAAAAAATTCCAACTCACCATGTTATAAGCCTTTTCAAAATCCAGCTCAAATAAGACTCACTCCCTCCCTTCCTCCTCACATCCTCCACCACTTCATTAGCGATCAAACAATATCTAAAATTTGCCTATCCTTAATGAAAGCATATTGCTCCAAAGTAATTGTCCCCCCTAAAGCCTCCTGCAACCTTTTGGATAGACCTTCGACCAAAATAAAATAACCACTCTTCCCCACCACCCCCTAATGGTGAAACTCTTGAAAGAACTCCATAATATCATTTTTAATTACCTCACAGCTCTCCTGAAATAAAATCATGGTAAAACCATCAGGCCTAGAGCCTTATCTCTCTCCATATCAAACTCCACCCCTTTCACCTCGTCAATACCAAAAGATCTCTCCAACCAACTAGCACAATTCTCACTAATAAGACACCAATCAAACCCCTCAAGGACCAGTCTATGCTCAGAGATCTCAATATAACAGCTTCTATAAAAATTGGTGATCTATTCCCAAATCTAGCTCCAGTTCTTCAATAAAATTCCTCCTCCTCCCATTAGCCGCCCTATGAAATAATTTGGTGTTACAATACCCCTCCTTACACCGCTTGACCCTAGACTTTTGTCTCCAACTAATGCCCTCCCGAAACAAGATCAAATCCAAATCATCACTAAGGCAATCCCTCCTAATCCTTTCCTCCACATCAGCCAAACCTCACTCCCCCTTATCCAATTCTTCAATTTCGTTAAATATCGCATTCTTTTGATCTTTAAGGTCCCTAAAATGTCCTTCTTCCGTACTTTCAAATTGGCTTTCACTAACTTTAACTTGCTCATAAATCTAAATCATGATATTACTTGTACTTAATGGTAAAGAACGTACTTTAATGTATTACAAAGATCTCAACAAAACTAAAATCAAAAGTAAGTTTTCTATTCTTGTTATAGAAGAATATTGGTAAATGAAGTGCATGGTTCAAGTATATTTTTCAAAATAGATATGAGGCCAGTAGGAATGCATCCTTTGGATATATTCACAACAGCTTTTAGGACAAATGAGGGTCATTGTAAACTTTTGGTAATGTCCTTTGGCTTAGCCAATGCACCCTCCACATTTCAAAGTCTTATGACTCGTATTTTCAAGCATTATTTGAGGAAGTTCATATTTGTATTTCTTTGATGACATCTTAGTTTACAATAGGAATCTTAGGCAACATATTGTGCACTTGAGTACAACTTTACGAGTGTTGAAGGAGCATTCACTAATTGCAAAAGAAAATGTGTTTTGGAGGTTCTAGGATAGAGGAATTGGGTCACTTTATCTGTAGTGAAAGTGTTAACTGACCAAGAAAATACAAAAAACACAACAGTTGCCTATTCCTATGACAATCAAACAGTTACTTGCTAGATATTACATGAGGTTTATTAAAGGCTGGAAAAATAAGCAAACCACTCACTGAAAAATCAAAGAGGAATGCTTTAGAATGGAATGAGGAAGCTACAGTTGCTTTTGAAACAGCAGAGTTGGTAGTGAGTTCTACCCAGTTTTTTGCTTCGCCAGATTTCATTAAAAATTTTGAAGTGGAAACAGAAGCTAATGGTACAGGTATCGGGCAGTTCTCAAGCAGCAAGCCCATCTAAGTGCTTTCATAAGCAAGACATTGTCTCTACGCATCAATAAATGAGAAGGAAATGTTTTCAATCTTGTTTACAGTCAAGAATTGGGAGCCTTATCTCAGAAGGTAGACACGCAATTAAGACTCATCATCAAAGCTTAACATACTTATTGAGCAGAAGGTTTCCACACCAAGCCAATTTATTTGGATAGAAAAATTAATGAACTATAAGTACAATATTTTTTCATAAAAAAGAGGAAGAGGATTGGGTTGCAGATGCTCTATTTAGATATACATGGTTCAGGACTTGGAGAGCAAGCCTTGGATCAACAGTTGCTTCTTTATGACTGGTTGGTCATAGGATTGGGTCCAAGGAAGCAGCTTATCTGCCTAAAATGTAGGAGTAAGGCTACTTACACTGTGACGAGTCTGACAACCCTTCCCCCCCTACTCCCACAAAGAGGGGAACCTTGTGGCCTGGGGATGGTTCAGGACTTAATTCTCTGGTTTTAACTACAAGCTCAACTAACATAGTTCAGAAAATGTAGAGTGGCGCAAAAGCTGATGCACAATTACAACATATAATTTATCAATTTAGAGGAATCCTCATCTTCTGAAGGTCCATAAAGAAAAAAGACGGAAGTTGGCAGTTAGGCAAGATGCTGAATTGAGAAAGGAACTTATTGGCTTATTCCAGTAAATTACTAAATTCGGTAACAGTAGAATGCAGGCAGATGCAGTAATTCAACCTACTACAAAGAAAAAAAAAAATTTGATGTTTTGTTTTGTTGGAAGGGTATGGTGAAGAATGTGGAATATGCCAGCAAAATAAATCAGAAATTGTGGCTTCATCATGGTACCTACAACCATTACCTGTACCACTACAACAATATATTTTTTAAATAACCATAGATTTTATAGAAGATTTTCCAAAATCTTAAGGCAAAGAGGTTATTCTGGTGGTAGTGGACAAATTTAGCCAATATTGGCATTTTATGGCTTTGGCACACTGTTACACTGCTGTAATAGCTACTCAAGCATTCTTAAATAATACTTACAAAGTGCCTGGTCTTCCTAACTCTATAACCACTGATAGGGATCAAATTTTCGGGAAAAAATTTTTTCAGAAAGAATTATTCAGATTGCAGGGGAATTCTTTACAGTTTTCTTCTACATATCCTCAAACAAATGGATAAATTAGAGGTTGAGATGATTGGAATGCTACTTAAGGTGCCTTGTAGGAGATGCAGCTATTGCTTGGTTTAAGTGGTCATCCCTAACAAAAGATTGGTATAATAGCAATTACCACACTGCCATCAAATTACACCATTTGAAGCATTCTATGAGTACCCTCCTCCATTACACATTTCTTATTTTCCTAAGAGTTCTTTTATAGCAGCTATTGACAGCTATATACAAGATAAGAGAGCAAGTAACAACAATTTTCAGAACCTCGTTTGGGCAAGGCTAAATATAGGACAAATGAAATGGCAAACAAGCATAGAAGTGAAAGGGAATTTTCAATTGGCGATTGAGTGTATCTGAAGTTACAACCTTACAAGCACATCCCTTGATCCAATGGAATAATCAAAAGCTGGCTCCAATGATCTGCAGCCCCTTTCAGAATACTAACAAGATAGGAGTGTTTGCACCAAAGCTAGGCTTACCCACAAAAGCTCAAATCTATTCTACATTCCATGTTTCTCAAATGAAAAAAACTATAGGAGCTCACACATACTTGTTTCCCTCACACCTTTTCTTAATTCTCATCCTGCTCACCAACCAGCAACAATTCTAGAAAAATAATTGTGAAAAGGAGATTTACTTCTGCAACTAAGGTGTCAGTCCATTGGGCAAATACTTCTCCAACAAAATCCACATGGCAATTGTTTGATGAATTGAAAGTGAGTGTTTCCACAGTTTCTTGAGGATAAGGTTATTTTCTTTTCTTTTCTTTTCTTTTTTTTTTGTATGAATGAATTGTTATAATTATTAGCAAGTTAGTATCATTAATAATTCTGGTATTGATAGTTACTTCTGGTATTGGCAGTTGTAGTAGAATTCTGTCGATTCTGTTCTGTTAGGAAGAGGAGGGATGATTCATTATAACAGACATTTTTGGGGTCCAATGAATGAAAGAATAGAAAGGAGATTAGAAGGTTGCAAGAGGGCTCACCTTTCATTGGGGAGTAGGATCACTCTCACTAGTGCTTTTATCCCTTTACAGAATTCCTACTAGAGTGGCTGGGATCTTGTAAAAAATTATGAGAGATTTCTTGTGGTCTTGTCTTGGGGAGGATAACAAGGATCACCTTGTTAGTAGGGCGGTGGTTAGAAATCTTAAATCTGAGTGGGGACTGAGGCGTATGGTTTCTAACTTTCTAAGAACATCTCTTCATTTGCTAAATGGTTATGGAGGTTTCCATTAGAGCCTAATTCCTTACAGCATCAAGCTATTAAGAGCAAGTATGGAATTCATCAACGATGGGTGGCATACCAAGGGGAGTGGCAACATTATCCGTGTAAGCCCCTGGAAGTCTGCAGGTAGCTTGTCTTCTTGTTCCTATTACTCATCTTAAAGTGGCTTATGGCAGTAGAAATCAGTTTTGAGGAATTTGGGTGGGTTAGACATAGTTGGAGCTGTTGGTCCCGCATTTGTTTGGACTTTCTTCTATTCATAATGCACCAATTTCAACTTTCTATTTTTCTAAGAGGTTGATAAGCTTAACTCATTATTGGGCGCGCTGGATTTTTTTCATACTTTGAAGAGGGGGAGGGGATTTTAGGCTTTAGGTTGGGGATTCCTCAGAGATTGCTATTTGAGGTTTTTCTTTATTATCTTGTAAAATCTTCAAACCTGGCCCTTCTGCATTTCAACAAAGCTATTTGGAAAGCAAAAAATTCCTTTTAAGATCTGGTTTCTTGTTCTTATTAGGACTAATACAAATGACTTGCTACAAATAAGGAGACCTCATAAAGCTCTCGGTCCAGATGTTCGTCTGCTGTGCCATGAGACAAGAGAGTCATGCTCATCTTCTTCTTCAATATCGGGTGGCAAGTTACTTTTTTGCTTTTTTTCGGGCGCATTCTTTTGTGGGTTTGGAGTGTTTGTCGCTGTCTGATATTTAAAGGGAGTGGAAGAAGGATAAGGGATTGGAACTGGAAGGTAGCACTAATGTAATTTTTCTATACCTTAATGGCGGACACCATTCCATATACTCCTTTTCTTGAAATTGTTATTATTATTATTATTGAAGAAACAGTTCTGTGTAAATTGGCAGAAAAGGATTCATGCAGCCGACCTCACCTACTGGGACTCAAAAGGCTTGGTTTGCGGTTGTTGTTGTATTAATAATAGTTTTGTTATCAAAAATAACTATAAAAGTAACTGTGATGATATGGAGAACAATGTAATTCAAGAATTCTCCCTCATTTCTTGCTCTTTAATCTATCCTAACTCTCCCGAATTCTTCAATTTCTCCCTTCTTGCCTTTTCCCAAATGCTTGAAACTCAGCTGCTATTCAGTTTAAAGCCGTGACATCGTATTAGAATTGCTCACAGTACTGCAATCTTGTGTATCCAAAAGTAGCATTTGCCATTGCCAATACAAACCCTCTAGTCTCTAAACCGATAAAAGATTCTTCTATCACTGATTTTAATAACGGTTCTTCTGTCCAACAACAACATGCACAATCTTTTAAGAGACACGCATATGCATGTGCAGAGAATAATCTCCGAAAGAAAGTTACCTGCGCGATGACTCCAGAGATTCCTCCAACAAGTGCCTTGCCGGAGAGAGAAAGAGGACGGTCACTCCGCCCCGCGGCGTGCCTCAAGTGCTCGTAGCCGACGATTCGAATTGGCGTGTAGAAGAGATGCCGGAGAATAGCCGGCGAGAGGCCCTTGTAGAGGCCGAGAGGCCCTTCGTTGCGAACAATGTTGGAGACCACTCGGAAAGCCGAGGTGCCAGAGGGCCGGGGAGAAGAGGAAAGGGAAGTCTGGCCGTGGAGCTGAAGACGCGTCTTGGTGATGTCTATGGGGAAGGTGGCGGTCTCAGCAACCATGGCGGAGAGCGAGGTTAGGGCGATCTTCGTGCGAGTTCTCTCATTGTGCTCTCGTTTGGGTCTCATGGAGCAGATTGCAGAGCGATCATCAGCACCCTGAGCTCCGCTCAGTGCTCAGGGACGAAGGGGATCTTTTGCCACTACTTTTTTCTTCATTGAGTTCACAGTAATAAAATAAAATTATAGTTCAGGGACTATCAAAATTTTGCTAGGCAGTGTTTGGAAAGGATTTAGATTTTCAGTTGTGTAACTTTTGGTATAAACTCAAATTTATGCTATATTTTCTTTCAAGCCTAAACAAATCTAAAGCTCCTCAAATATTGATGGCAGCATCCCTAAATTAAAGAAGCTTATCACCTATGTGTTTACAATATGAAGATTAGAAAAGACAATAGGGACGATGTTTAGGGTTCCAAAGGAATAAAGGAGAAGGAAGAGAAAACAATAAGGGAGAGGGGAAATATTTAACAGCCATTAAAATTTAAATAAAAATCTTTTATAAAGCAATTTCACCCATACTAAATGACCCAAAAAAATGTGCTTTATCCGCCTCTACCTATTGCCCCTCATTTGCACGAGATGACGAGATTACTTGCTCTCACTTTCTCGTAAGGCATGAGTCCACTTGTTTGAAGTAAATTTCTCATATCGATATGGGGCTATTCCTTGTTAAGAATAAGATATTAGGATTAGTTGAAATAAAAACCAACATATGAAATGCAATTTTAATAATGTAAAGAGGAGTAGTGAGGAGAAAACTAAACTTGATAATCAAGAAATTAATAAAGCTTATAGATTTTAATATCTTGGATCTATTGTGTAAGAAAAATGTTGAATGACATGAGCTCGCGATGACATGGTTTGTTATGCATATGGGAAAGAAAATTGAAGAAGATGAAATACATAAACCATATTGTGATTGTAGAGTACCCTTCAAATTAAAAAGAAAGTTCTACAAGACAATCGTAAGGTTAGCTATGTTTTATGGTTTAAAATATTAAACAATTAATAAACAATATCTCAAAAAATAAAAAAATGTTAAAATGCGAACGTTAAAATGGATGAGTGGTAAAACATTAAAAGATAAATTAAACAACAAGCATATATATGCAATAAACTAAACATAACACTGATTGAAGATAAGATAAGGGAGGGGTAGTATAGATGATTTGGGCACTTGAAATGCCGAAATCTAGCAGCACACTTGGGAGGAGGAGTGAGTTATTGTTTTTGACATGAAAGGGGCAGCGGCATGCATAAAATAATTTGGAATGAGATAGTAAGTAAGGATTTAATAACTTTAAATTTAGTGAAATAAAATAATTTCAATAATCTTGAAAAAAATTTCTTTTTCTAGTCAATAAATTTTATAATTTTGATTATTTTTAGCATTCACTATTATTATTTTTAGTAGTTTACCTCAAACATGTTTTGACCTATATGTTAACTAATTTAACAATGCATTCAATATTATCTATTAACGTTAGTTTTGTTGTTGGTAATATAAATTTGTACGAATATAATTTCACTGATTATTTAGTTCAAAGGCTACTTAATTTAGAAAAAAAAAAGGTACTAATATGTATAATTGCGCATTTTGATGTTGGCTTTTAGTATCTCAAATTTAAAATATTATGACTTTATTTAGTACAATATTACTAATTAATCGACAGAAAATGAGTTAAGCAAAAATTAGTATATCTCTATTATTAATTAAATAAAAAGGAAATAACTTTCATTTATCATTTTTCTTCAATATATTTTTAGAAAAACCTTTATGTTTCATGTTACCAATGCTTTCGAAATTAAATATATAAAAAGACAACAAGTGGTTTTCTTTGCCTCCAAAACCACAATATTAATTTTTTTTTTTAGTTAATTTGAGTTAAAAATAAAAAAATTTATAGGAGTCAATCAAATTTTTTGTACAATTAATGAAATATATAATATATTTATTATAATGGTCATAAAATTTAAGATAGGTATTTATTGGATCCTTTTTGAAAAAGGAAACACATTTATTAAATGCTTGTATTGAATCATATAATAATACATTTATTATAATAACCAACAAAAGGAGAAATTATTAGGTAAATGGTGTCTATCACATAATTCATAGGCTAACCTAATAAAGTCATAACAATTATACCTTATGCTACATAAGTAAAACCTAATTAATTTATTTCAAAAATAAATCAAAAAAAATCATGATTAATTTTTCCTACCATGAAAATTACAATAAAAAAAAATCTATTTTTACTTTTTTTTGAAAAATAAATATATGTTATTTCATGGTTAATTTTTTTTAAAAACAATTGTAGTTAATTTTATTTGTAAATCAATATTTTTCTATTTTTCATTTTCGTCCATGAAGTTTTGTATTAAAAAATAAAACATATTAATATTTAATGATTGAATGAACTATGCTTCTCTCATATGAAAAGTATAACATTATTATTTATTTATATTATATAAAATTTTATATTTAGGCAAGAAAGTTTTAGAATATATTTTAAACCATATGATTGAATAAATTTATAGATATCTCAAAATTAAATAAATTCATTAATTTTTCTATGAAAAATTAGCTTAGTAAATAGTAATTTATAGTATTTTCTATTAAATAAAAGATAAATGTTTCAATGCACAACCAATGAATTTACTAAAACTACTAACTAAATTGATACTTAAATTCAATTATTTTGTTAAATAATTATACTAACTATGAGTTTTTTCTTTTTTGTAAATTTTTAACCATGAATTAACCATTTTTTTCTTTGTACTTTATTTTGGATAAAAATTTGATTACGGTTTTTTGAAATTTTTGTGAGAAGGAAAATTAATGATTAATTTTTTTTATTTGATTTGAAAATATAATTAATTATGTTTTACTTATACGGTCTAGTACATGAGTTGTTGCCATTGTCACTATGTCTTAGAGGCTCTAGAATAGCAAGGGTGAGAGATATAGTTTTATTGAATATTCTATGGAGTCCCCACTGACCTATTATTTACTTAGGTGTGGTTAGTTTATTTAATTACTATTTGTTAATTAGTCTCTAAACTAATCTTAAAGTCAAGGAATTAGTAGTCTTAGTCTGCTTTTACTAGAGATAAATTCGAGAGTACATTTATGCGAGAAGAAAAGTATTAGCACCTCCTATGCACTCATTATATGAGTGGTACCTAATTAGCTCAAATTAACTCAGATAATCCTTAATTAACTCCAAAGCAATTAAAAAACATTAACATTCTAAAAGAAAATGTAGTACTGAGTGTGATTTATAAATGTCTAATAAGATCTCCAAATGATGGGGTCTGACTAGATAAATCCCTCATCTGAATTGATATGAGTGATGTTTGAAACACTTCTTTATCTTTTGTCCTATAATCAGGTTGCACAAATGCACACATATGCATATAAACATTAGACAAGAAAAATCACGTAAATGCATCAAACTTATGCAAAAATGATCTCAAAATAATCCCCATTTTTTAAAAAAAATTATAGGATTTTTCTATAATTTTCAAGGATTTTAAAAGAATTTCCTCAATTCTATTTATTTTTGCTTTTTTTTTTCATTTTTTTTTTGGTCCCTTTAGTCAAAAAATAATTAATTTCCTAATTTTTCAATATTTTCTATGATTGCAATTTTTATTAATTTTTTAAATTTTTTAATGATTTAAAATGAATTAAAAATTATTTTTAAATAAATAAAAAGGGGAGAAGTTCATAGGGTTGAATCGGGACAAACAGGGTCAACCGATTTGACCAGGTTAACAAGATGGACCCAAGTTAATCCAAGTTAAATTGGGTCAACCCAACCAAGGGAGAGAAATTGGTCAAGGCTCTATCATATGTCATCCATCTAAGGGTGATACATGGCAGTTAGGAGCGACATGACACAGATTTTTTTTTTTGGAAAGGACAAAGAGGCGACATGTGATGAGGTGATGTCATGATGATGTCATCGCCACGTGGAACCATGCCACTAAATGGATTCAAAAGGCACGAATCGTTGACGTGGCAGCGACCCAATCGTCCGTAGAAAACACAATATGGATAGCTAAGATTGCGCCACATCACTGGGTGACATCACCTAGTAGGTGTGGTCTAAAATGCACCATGTGTTACCCTCTGAAGGGTGACACGTGGCCCACTATAATAGATTTTTTTAATTTTAAAACTTTTTTTTGTCCTTTCTTTTCTTTTCTTCTCTCTCTCTCTCTCTCTCTCTCGTATTTTTGCTTTCTAATTTCCATCTTCTCTCTTGTTTATGTTTTTCTTTTTTTTTTTTTCTAGAGATTTCTCAAGTTTTCCAGGATCCAAATAAGGATCTTGGGTTTAGGTTGAAGTAGGGTTTGGGGTTTGAGTTCAGTTTAAGGTTCAAGTTAAGTGTGAGGGTTAGTTTAGGTTAGGTTGGTTTAGGGTTAGGTTAGGTGGGTTGGGACAGTAAGGCTATGCCAGGCCTATTTGGGATTGGGTCATGGACTTTGGGTTAGGTGTAGGTCTGGTCTGGTGTTGGGCTTAGGTCTAGGCTGGGCTTTGGTTAGGCTCGGGTCAATGCGGGCAAAGCTAGGGCCAATTGGGTTTGGGTTGGGCTAGGTTAGGCTAGGCTATGGGCTTAGGTCCAGGTTGGGTTAGGTTGAGTTAGGTTCAATTGGGCCTTATGGATTTTGAGCTTAGATTTTAGGTGGGTTTAGGCTCTAGGTCGTAGGCTTTGGGTCAGATTGGGCTCAGTCTGGGTTTAGTTTAGGTTGACTCCATTTTTGGTTGTGTTGGAAGTCCCAACTCGGAGTATATAGTCCAGAGTGGGGGTGAATAGACTCTTTTCGTGTAATACGTATTTTTCTACAAAATAAAAACTCTTTACAAGATACAAGAAATTATATCGTAATATAAATATAAATCAAGCACAAGATATAAAATAAAGAGTGTAAGAGAGAGAAAGAACAACACCGGTATTTTTACGTGGTTCGGCACCAAGCCTACTTCCACGCCTTAGCACCAAGCCAAGAATTCCACAATCCACTAAAGAGACTCCTTCACCAGCAGAGAAGCCTTACGAGTCGAGAACAAATCCCTACACTCGGGAACAAACCCCTACCGGGCTCACCAAGAGCCTTCGCTTTGGTTCACAAAGAATCTTACAATAATGGTTCACAAAAAACCTTACAAGAGATTGGAAATACAATTTAATGCTCCTTAAATGAGCCAATATGAAACACAACAAAATCCTCACTCTATTCTCTCAAGGAATGAATATTACAAGATAAGTAAGCAAGAGAGGATTGAGTACTTGTGAAGAATAACTAAAATGCAAAGTGCAAAGTGCTTAGGTTTTGGATAAAATGATATTTTTCACAAATATGATCAACAATGCTCAAAACCATGTTAATATAAGTCTAATAGCTTGTATTTATAACTCAAGAGGCAAAGGAGCCGTTAACTAGCCGTCGGAGGAAAGAAAAACTATTTTATTTGGTAAACTAGCTATTTTCCATCCGTTGGAGCGATTTTGCCCGTTGAATTCGTTGACTAGGCCTTGCACTCGTCAACTAACCATACACTACACTCGTCGACGAATCCCCTATGTTCGTCGACGAGGTCCCTGAATCAGAAAAAGTGATCAACATAAAAGTTGTGGAATTTTGTATTAACTTTTTAGGGACACTAAGATCATCCCATTTGGACTTTTCTAGTAAAAGTTATGCCCAAAATAACGAAAAGTGTTCAGGATTCAAGGCTGCACTACGATAGTCACGATTGCTTTGTTTTTCCTTGTCAAAAAGTGTTTTAATGACTTAAAACATTATTGGACAAAAGGATATGAAATATATTGAGTCTAATGAAGATTAAAACTTGTCCAAGTGAGTTTCCCCATAAATATAAGATATCTTGTTTTATGAAAACATATTTGAAAACTTGTTTCGATATCTTATATGCTTAGTTTGTCCTTTATTGAAAATATACTTGACTTTTAGGACTTTAGGACGTAGAGTTAGTTTTGTAAAATCAGGACCAAGCTTTGAAAATGTTTATAACTCATATATTACTTAACACTTGTTCCATTTTGAAAACTTAATTGAGTATAGGATTATTTTGACAAGCTTTTTATTTTTACTTTGAAAACTATGAATTGTGAGTTTGTTACTTTTGTGCAGATCCTATATGCTCATGTGTCCTAGTATGCTTATGCAATGGCTCAGCTCTTACTCAGAAATCATGCAAGACACACACCACAAAAGTTATAATGCGCACTCACTCACACAACCCTTATTATAATTAATTTATACACAATAAAAACTCCGGGATGTGCTTTGGTGTTTTTGAGTCTGTGTCATTCCAATCTTTTCTATTTGATGTCTACTAGGTCCGATCTTTACTTCTGATTTGGTACCTCTATGTATTCGACACTTTGTACCTATACTAGATAAGATCTGCAATGATGGAAAATACTAGAAACAACAAATAAGTTAATATCATCAAAACATATGAACCAAGATAGTGTAAATAGGGCTAACATTCTCCCTCTTTTTGATGATGTCTAACCTATTAAGAATCTACTTAATCTTTACATTTGTGTTCTTACAAAGGCTTATTGTACAAAGATAATCTTACTTAGAACCACTAATGGGTTGTTATCATCAAAACAAGACAATTAAGCTTACGTAGCCTCTAAGGCTAACAAGTTGACTTGGGTATGACTCCATTGACCTGAGTACTCGAGTCCTACTGACTCTAGTATTTGGGTTGGGTTTGTTTTGGGTCTAAGTCCATTGACCCGGGTCTTGGGTAGTTTGACTCGGTTATTCAAGTCAAGTTGACCTTGGTATATGTGTCATTTTAGGGTATTTGAGTCATGTTGGCCTAAATTTTCTTGGAGCCTTTCAGGTTTTCTAGGTATTTGCATATGGTTTTTTGTAGTTTTGGGTTATGTTTTGGGGCATTTGAAGGTTTTTTGGGTGTTGTTTAGGAATAGGGGATTAAGTTGAGGGTCTCCTAGGTTCTAATTTTAGGGGATTGAGGGCTCTAACCTGGGGATTTTGGATTCTAATTTGAAGACTCTGTTTGGCTAAGATTTTGAGGTTTAGCTAAAAGTAAATGAATATTTAGGCAAATCAAAACTCAAAATTGCAAATCTCTTTCTACCTAAACAATGTCATTTTTCAAATTGCTTCAGTTAGTCAATCGAAACAATCAAAATGATTTATAAATACACTAAAATGAGATAGTGAGGTACTTACCTTTTGGTCTCTTACTTCTTTTCCTTTCTTCCCTTCCGTAGCTTGAGCTCTCTTTTGTAGCCCTCTAAACCAGCTTTCTTATCCTGTTTTAGCTTTTGCTAAACTCCCTTCTTTTGCTTCTCCTCTTCACTTTCTCTATCTCTGTCTTTCTTTTCTTCAATTTCTATTCTCACTCTCTATTTCTCTATTGCTCTATTAGGGATTTCTAACTTCTAGCGCCCCCCCCCTCTCTCTCTCTCTCTCTCTCTCTCTCTCTCTGGGAATCTTTTATTTATAGACAAGGGGAAAGTGGGGAAGGGCCCTAAAGAGGAAAGAAGACTCTAGGGAACTTGCTAATTCTATGATTGAAGAGGGGATTAAGGATGAAAAATTTTAAAACTTGACTGCAAGGGTAAAAATTGCAGGGGATTAGATTAGGTTGGGCTACTCCCCTCTTTTCTTAATTATTTATTATTTTCTTTGTTTATTTATTAAAAATTTTTGAATCAACCCCCTCATAAGTTGGGCTTTTAGATCAACCAGACCCACTATGAGCCTAAAATTCAAAACAACCTCACCTGGGCAGGCCCACTGTAGGCCTCAAAATGCAAAACAAGCCCAAATTGGGCCTCTTGTTGGGCTACAACTAACTTCAGCTTCTGGTTCTGTGAACGCAAATGCACAAATTTTGGAAAGTCGGCCCAATAGAGCTCCAAGGATGGCTGCGGCTGCTCCTTTTTTTTTATTGTATTAATGAAAATAAATTATTGTAAAATTGCCTAATGCATGAATACTCAAATCTAGACGATGAGGATGAGTAAATTGCAACGAGAGACCACTGTCTTTACATTAGATGTCACCAAAATTAAATAAAAATGAAGTAATAAAGCTAATAAAATCTCAAGATTTTGTAAAATAAAGGTCGAACTTGGGTTGTCTACAGCTATTTTATTAGATTAATGTACGGTTGACATGGTAGATTCTGTCTATCCAGTAATTTCTCCTGTACAAAATGTATATTTAGTGTTTTTTAAGAAAAAAAAAAAAACACAAAAATAGTAATTACATTTTATTTAGAAATTGTCCTAAAATTGTCAATGTAATTTTTTATTTTTCATTACAATCTCATTTCTTTATGATAGACATAACTATACTGCACATAAATGTATAAATTGTGTAAATAATTTTACAAGCAAAAATATCTTCATCTTTTAAAAGTAAGATCAAATATTCTTGAAGAAAGTAAATTTTGTAATATCTATAAAGATATGAATATTATAAATTAATTTGTGATCGAAAAATAGTTTATTTCTTAAAAGTAATATAAAAAATGTTTTAAAGGAACTAAATCTCTATACTATATATAGAAATATAAATAATATAAATCATTTGTAGATTCAACTATATCCTTATTTATTGAAAGTAAGACTAAATATTTTTAAAAGAATTAAATTTCTATATTATATATAGAAAGTAAATTTAATTAAAATTAGATAAAATATATTTATAGATTTATTTTAGACAATCTATATTATACGAATAGTGCAAATCAGTTTGCAAACAAAAATATCGATATCTTTTGAGAAAAAGACTAAAAAGTTCTAAAAGATGTAATTGTAATTTAATTTTTGGATAAAAATCTTCTTATTCTTAAAGTAATTTTTTATAAAACCAATATTCTTAAAAGAAGTAAATTTCTATACTATATATAGAAATATCAATAGTGAAAATCATTTTATTAACAAAATTATTTTAATATTTTGAATGTAAAGCCAAATATTCTTTAAAAAATAAAATTTTATAATATATGTAAAAAGTAAGTCTAACTAAAATTAGGTAAAATTATATTTTAAATGCCTAAAAATTAATGTTTAAACTCAAAGAAAAAACTTCAATTTGATTGAAAAATAAAATAAACTAAGATTATATATAGAGATCTACATCTATATCTGTACTATGATAGTAAAAGATATCCTTATATTTTAAAAGCAATACAAAAACATTAAAAAAATTCACCAAAATTAGATAAAATTATATTTATAAAATTTATTTTAGATATATTAAATTTTGAATCTCAAAAAGAAATTCTATTTAGCTAAAAAATGACAATACATATACGTATAAAAATATAAATAATGTAATTAATTTTGTAAACAAAAGTAATGAGATTCCCGAAGAAGTTATTTCATTGGAAGATTTTTCAAATCATGAACCAAATGACCCCTAGGAGTATATAGAAAATTTGAAGTGAGACTTTAATAGTAGAGATATAAAGGTCAAAATTTAAAAGGAAATGAGAAAGGCTAGCGCGACTATTTATTCACAGAAAATTTTAAAACTATCAATTTAAGATGCTATGTATCTTAATATTTAGTTTTAGAACAAAAGATACTTATATCTCATGAGATTTAACAAAAAGATAGAGATTTTCCTTAAAAAATTTTATGGATTTTCCCTAAAATTTTTCAAAAATAACACAAATCTCCCTAAAGTTTTGAAAATGTCACACACCTCCCATGAGATTTGTCAAGACACAAACCTCCTCTCAAAAATTTTATTTTATTTTTACCAAATATAATAGTTAGTTTGTGTCTTTATGACAAACCTCAGTGAATGTTCTTGAAATTTTTGAAACTTCAAGAGAAGTTTTAAAATTTTTAAAACTTCAGGAAAGGTTATTTTCTTTTTATCAAACCTTTGGGGGGTTAGTATCTTTTGCCTTCAAATTTATACAAGTTAGAGATATGGGCATATGATGATTTCTCCTCATAAGTTTTATAAAACTATCAATCATAAGATATCACATAAGCACTAGTCTCATTAAATGATATGATCTAACATAAGTCTCAACGATGTAAGTCTCATTTCACTTTAATGAATCCAAAGTTCAAACATTAATACAATGCATTCGAATCTATGGATTCCAAATTCTATATGCAACAATCACCTCTTCTAATTTTTCAAAGAATAATTTTCTAAGTCTCATTCTTAGACTTAATATTAATATAATATTTTAAAACTATTGATTTTAAATGGCATATAGACGAACCGAAAATGCCTTCCATTGACCGCAGAAATTTATTATCATTATTTTGTGGCGAAAAAAAGAAAAGAAAAAGCCAAAGCCATTGTATAGGGAAATTATTGATTTAACAAATTCGAGTAGGGCTCCACTCTTATTTTAAAAATAAAAAAGGCGGGGAGGCGTGCGTCACTCGCTCGCTCTTAAATATTATTATATAGATAATTATTAGTATCGTAAAATTAAGCAGAGTAGTATTTAGGGAGGGGAGAGTGATAGGGAAGAGGACAGAGTCTTGGTTTGCCATGAACGGCGGCGAAGGCGTCTACAGCTACACCAAGAACTCCTCCTTCCAGGTATTTTAATTTTTCATTTAAAATTTTATCTCCATTGGTTTCGTTCTGTTGACTTAACACGCATGATGTTGGATTATATTTGAAAATAAATTTCATATTTTGAATTTCCATTTCCATAAATTTCAATGAATTATAATGTAAATTTATATTATCTTTTATCCAATTTTAATGTATTTAATTTTAAACTTTGAATCCCAAAAATTAGAACTAAACTCTAACTCTATCTTTGGAGAGATCTTGAATTTGAAGTTGTACTCGATTTGGATAAAATATAATACAAAATTGTATTAAAATTTGTCTAAATTTACCCAAATTCAAGTCCAGTGTCTAAAATTTATGCTCCCGAACGTAACATAAGGAGCGTGAATTTCGGATCTTGAATTTAGATTTGGACAAATTTCAATACAATTTTGTATTACATTTTATCCAAATTTAAGACCTCTCCAAACATAGGGTAAGAGAGTTTTGTGAGGTTCATAAAAACTTTAGGGTCCCTTTGGATAAATGATTTTACATGGGAAAAGAAAAGGAAAGGACAAGAAGGAGGTAAAAAATAAAGTTTGTTTTAAAATGACTAAAAATTAAAAAAAATATTAATAATGTGTAAAATCATTTTTTTGTTTGTAGATTTTTATTTTTTTAATATTTTTTTTTTCTCATTTTCCTTGATAACCAAACATGAAAATGACGATTCCTTTATATTTTTCTTTCCTTTCCCTAATATTTTTGAGTTCCAATAGGAGCCTTAGGAAGGTCTGTATCTTTTTGCTTGACCTCATTCTAAGATCAAATACGATGAAAAGAAATTTAAGCTCTAAAGTAATATTTATTCCTTTTTATTTTATTAAACATAAAATAAAAAAAAATACCAAGTGACTTAGTTTGTAAACTCAAGACTTTCTCAATTAGATGCTAAGGTAGTGTTTGCAAATATGGATTTCAGACCTTAAATTTGGATTTGAGTGGATTTATACAAATTTTAATATAATAATTTACATCACATTTTATCGAAACCCAATATAAATTTAAATCCAAAAGCTTCACAAATATAGGATAAGTTTCGAATCTTGGGATTTACAATTTTTAAATGGAAAGAGAAAGAGAGAGATAGACCAGTTATCCTGATAAATTAGCTAGTGTTCATAAAGTTTCAGACACTTTTGTGTCAAAAAAAAATTCATGATAAAAATTGAAAATAATTATTCTTTATTATGAATAGATTTCAATTTGATATTTACTCTATGATAATGACATATGTTTTTAGATAACTGATCAAACTCGTACCGTAACCATTCCGTTTTTACAACAAATCATTTTTTGAAACTTATATTATTTATCTTATTCACATCTTATCTACTAGATGATTTTTTTTTTTATTTATGGTATAAAAAGCACAAATTTGAATAGTTTTTTGTTGCTGCATTTATTTTGCAGAGATGATAATAATATAACTCAATTATTTTGCAGAGAGAAGCTGCAAGCATTGTGCAGGAGATGATTGATGAGGAAATTGCAAACAAGCTAGACGTAAAAACCCTAATCTCATCCACCTCCAACACGTTTCGTCTAGTAGATATGGGATGTTCTGTAGGACCAAATACCTTCATTGCCGTCCAAAATGTGATCGACGCAATGAAGAAGAAGTACCAATCCCAATGTCAATCCCATGGCACCATTTCCCAAATGCTAGATTTCCAAGTCTTCTTCAATGACCAAGCTTCTAATGACTTCAACCTCCTCTTCGCCTCCCTCCCTCCTGAGAGACCCTACTTTGCAGCCGGCGTGCCGGGATCTTTCCACCGACGATTGTTCCCCTCCTCCTCCCTCCATTTTGCTTACTCCTCCATTGCTATCCACTGGCTCTCTAGAGTGCCCAAGCAGGTGCTAGATAAGAACTGTCCTGCATGGAACAAGGGAAGGATTCACTATACGAATGCCCCTAGGGAAGTTGTTAATGCCTATGAAGCTCAGTTCGCTGCAGACATGGATGCATTCTTCAACGCTAGAGCCAAGGAGCTCTTGGTTGGAGGTATGATGGTGCTCATTGTTTCCACAGTCCAAGATGGGATGCCACAAAAGGCATTCAATGGGAGATGTGAGGTTTTGGGATCCTGCTTGGTGGACATGGCAAATGTGGTAAGTTAGCGAAAAATGCCATTGAATTTGACAACATCAAATTTATGCTTTTGAAATGGATTTGTGTGAATTTGCATAAATTGATTGTATTGAATTCATGCAAATTCATGCAAGTTCAATAGGTTGAGGATAATTTGGATGGTAGGAAAACTAAATCATGTTTGGGAGGACATAAAATCACAAAGTAGGCCGGTAATCTACTTTTTTATCTACTTAAATCTGTGATTAGTTATGAAGAGTTTTTTTTTTTTTTTTTGAAAAATGAAATAATGACAAGGAGGAAGTGTAATGGAGAGATATGGGGACATAATGGGAGGAAAATCATGACAAGGTAGAGTGAATGAAATCATGAAATTAGTTCTTTATCTCTTTCCCTCTTTCCCAATTTTCTGCCAACATTGGAAGGAAAAAGAAAAAAATTTCACCCACAATTACATCCCCTTTCCTCTTCCCTCCTAAATCACTTTGTAAACATTATTCATATAATAGAGTTTAGGTTAATTTGGGGGAAAAATTCATTAATTAGTAGTAGTTTATAGAATATTTTAACTTGAATAACTTGGAAATATTCAATTATGATGCTCGATCCATAATATAAATATATTATTACTTAAAGGTAGTTTTCAATTTTCATGTTTCTATTTTTTTTTTTCCTAAAATGCCCTTCTTCTATAAGTTTAAAACTAAAATGGAATTCTTAATTAATACGTAGATTAGTAATCAATATTCTAATAAAACCAACCATTAACTCCATAATTCCTCTAGTATTTTTAGACTTCTACATTATTATTATTATTATTTTTGTTTTAAATTTTAAGTGGACCACATGCATAGTATTGTTTGCACAAAACTAGTACATATATAATGTATAACGTATAAAATGTGGTCACTCTTTGTTGCAGGGCTTGATTACAGAAGACCAAGTGGACGCCTTCAACTTGCCTATGTACTCTCCTTCCCCAATTGAGATGACAAAGGCAATAGAGAGGAATGGATGTTTTAGCATTGAGAGGATGGTGTTAAATAAACCCACATCATGGATTAAAAACCCCTTCGCCATGCAGATGCACTTTAGAGCTGGCACAGAGGGACTTATCGCCAAACATTTTGGAACTAAAATTATTGACGAACTATTTGATAGATTTTTAAAGAAAATTAAAGAGTTCTATGATAATCTTGAATCAAACTATGAACAAGGAGGTCTATTATTTGTCTCCCTCAAACGTAAAAAATGATGCACTTTGAATTTAGATAAGTTTAATATAGCACCTTTGGTTGTATGTTGATTTTAGACATAAAAATGATGCAATTTCAATTTAGATAATTCTGATATAGCACCTTTTCCTATACACACACTCTTGTCTCTCTTGGAGGGCTAAGCCCACACAAAGAAACTCATAGTAACTTGTGTTGTATATAGAATCGTAATTGCATAATGGAATATCAATGTAGCAATCAATAAAAACCAAGTATAGAACATACCCATGCATTATATATGAAAGCAAATAAAATCAACATAAAGAATTACGTGGTTTGAAAATACTTACATCCACAAGGAGCAATCGACAAAGTACTATTACTATCTTGGTGTCAAAAAACACTTTACAATGATCTTCTTACTTCTTACAATGTAAATACACCCAGACCAGTGTATATATAAAGTTCTCCAGAGGTTTCCCTCCAAACCCCAACCAACTTAACATCCATTGTTCAAAATTCAAAAATTTGCACTGGGTTCTCAAGCCAAATCGTCGACGGATTGGATCAAACCATTGACGGTTTCAAACAAAATGTAAATTGTCTGAATTTTGGTGCCAAACCGTCGACATTTTCCCTACTTCTCCTCAGCACTTGTGATTTTCCATTATGTTTTCTTCCTTGTACATGCACTCATCAAGTATATGAGCCACATAACACAACAATCTCCACCCTAGCGAGTATATGACCCTTAGGAGAACCCGAAAACATAGCCCGTTGCTCCACCTTGACCTTAAGATGTTAGGTTGGGGACCGTCTCCCTTCTGGCACTTGGAGACATGAAGAAAGTCCAAGCAACGCTTGAACTTTTTAGTGATAACCGATTTTGTCAAGATGTTTGATGCATTCTCAGATGTGTGAACTTTCTTAAGTACAAGTTTACCTGAAGAGATCAATTCTCGAACCCTGTGGAACCTTACATTAATATGTTTGGTTCTAACATAGTACACTTGATTATTCGCCAAGTAGATGACACTCTAACTATCACAACGCAGCACAACTCCACCATATTGTATACATAGCTCCTTGACTAAACCAGTAAGCCATAAGGCTTCCTTTGCAGTTTCGGCAACTATCATATATTCATACTCAGTTGAAGACAATGCCACCAAGGATTGTACCATGGAACTCCAATAGATGGGTTTTCCTATAAGGGTGAATACATAACCCGTTGTAGATCTTTTGTTATCCATATCCCCTGCATAATTAGCATCAATAAACCCCACAACTGATGGACTACTCTGTTGTTTGTCGAACATGATATCATAATTAGAAGTACCCCGTATGTATCTGAAAATCCATTTGGCGGCTTCCCAATGTTGTCTACTCATATTAGAGATAAATTTACTCACCACACTTATTGAATGTGCCAAGTCAAATCTTGTACACACCATGGCATACATTAAACTCCCCACATCACTAGCGTAGGGGACCTTTAACATATCCTGAATTTCATCATCTGTCCTTAGGCATTCAGCGGTAGACAATTTAAAGTGATTCTCTAGAGGTGTACATACCGATTTAGCATTCTCCATGCTGAACCTTTCCAACACATTCTAAATATAACCTCCCTGAGATAACCACAAGCTTCCTACAGTTCTGTCTCGGTGAATCTCCATCTTAAGTATCTTCTTGGCTACGCCAAGATCCTTTATGTTAAACTCTTTATGCAACAGAATATTTAACTAATTTACCTTAATTAAGTCATTCACAGCTATTAGCGTGTTATCAACATACAATAATAAGAAAATGAGAAAACCATCATCAAGCTTCTTTACATACACGCAACAATCATACTCACACGTCTTGTAGCCTATCTGGATCATATAGGAATCAAACCATTTGTACCATTGCCTTGGAGAGTGTTTTAGCTCATACAGAGATTTCTTCAATTTACAAACTAAGTGCTCTTGCCTGGGTTAACTAAATCCATCTGTTTGTACCATATAGATCTATTCATCCAAGTCACCATGAAAAAAATGTCGTTTTCACATCCATTTGTTCCAAATTTAGGTCATAATGAGCTACAAATCCCAACACTACCCTAATGGAAGCGTGTCGTACCAAAGGTGAGAAGATCTCATCATAATCTACTCCCTTCTTCTATGAGCACCCCTTTGCCACTAATCGTGCCTTGAATTTCTCTCATTCATTTTCTAAAATTGTTTCCTTCTTCCTATATACCCATTTGTAGCCTCTCAACCTCTTCCTATCTATAAGTTCCACCAAATCCTAAGTCTGATTCTTTTGCAGTGACTTCATTTCCTCAATTATAGCACTCATCCACCAACTTTTTTTCTGACCATGAATTGCCTCTTGAAAAGTAGTCAGATCCTTGCAACTGGTAATGAAAGCATAAGATACTAGATCATCAAATCCATACCTAGTCGGTGGTCTGATAGAGCTTCTGGATTTCCCTATAGGAATACTGTTAACTTGCTGGTTTCCCAAACTAGAACTCCTTGCAATCGGGGGACTAAGATCATTATCATTGCCCTGAGTTTCTAACTTCACCTGCACAATATGCTCATCTCTGCTCCAGTTTTTTGGCTCCTATTTCTCATCATCATTTGTTTTAGTACGCTTCACCATAGTTTTCTCATCAAAAACTATATTTCTACTGATCACCACCTTGTTTGCCATTGGATCCCACAGTTTGAACCCCTTTCACACCTTTATGATACCATAAAAAGATGTAGTGTTTAGGCTTTGCATCAAGCTTCGATCACTCCTCCTAGACACGCGAACATAGGCTGGACAACCTAATACCTTCAATTCAGAGTAGTCTATTGCTTTCTTGTTTATACCTCCTCTGCCACTTTTCCCTCTAGTGATGCCCTTGGTGATCGGTTTGTCAAGAAACAAGTCATACTAACTGCCTCAGCCCAAAAGTTCTTCATTGGCCCTGCATTAATCCTAAGACACTGAACTCTCTCAATTAGAATTCAGTTCATCCCTTCAGCCACAACATATTACTGAGGTGTCCAGTGAATAGTGAAATGTCTCCTAATGCCCTGTTGTGCACAAAACTCCATGAACCTAGAACCAATGTACTCGGTCCTATTGTCTGACCTAAGGCATTTAATTCCCTTCCCGGTCTGGTTTTCCACTTCAGCTTTCCACAACTTAAACTTGGCAAGCATATCTGACTTGTGCCACATGAAGTATACCTATACCTTCCGTGAGTAATCATCAACAAAACTCACAAAATAAACATGTCCTCCTTGCGATGCTACCAAACCCCAAACATCAAAATGTATGTAGTTAAGAATACCTTCCATCTTGTGTATAGTTATTTTAAACTACAACCTGCCTTATTTCCCAAGAATGCAAAACTTACAGAAATTCAGCTTGCATGTTTTCATACCCTTCAAGACATTCCTTTTGTGAAGTTTTTTCAGACCATGCTCACCCGTATGCCCTAACCGCATATGCCATAAGACGGTTTCATCAAATTCATAATCTACGACTGTAGCTCCACCTACAACTGTAGTGTCCAGCAGTCAATAAATGTTTCCATCTAACTTTTTCCATTTCATCACCGTGAGATTGCCCTTGCATACCTTCATAACTCCACTTTTAGATTTGTAACTGAATCCATTACAGTCCAAAGTGCCTAATGAAATTAGACTCTTCCGTAGATCCGGAATATGTCTTACATCACATAGGGTTCTTACAACACCATCAAACATTTTAATTCGAACATATCCTATTCCAATGATTTTACATGAAAAATCATTTGCATAAGACCTGAACTTGAATTAACCAACACGTAAGTGTTGAACCACTCCTTGTTTGGAGTCATGTGATAAGAACACATTGAGTCTAAGATCCAAAAGTCCGTGAGGCGATCAGACCCCAACGAAACTGAAAGTATGTCACCATCACTGTATTCTAAATTTCCTTCTTCAACTATATTTGCTGATTTTGAAGTGCCTTCTTGCTTTTCATCATTCCCTTTCTTCCAGTCTAGGCACTCTAGTTTTATGTGCCGCTTTTTACCGCACTTAAAACACCAAACTTTCTTTTTCTTCATGGAATGAGATCGAGATTTATTTTGACTCGATCCATTTTTGAATTTTCCTCGCCCACATTCATGGTTACTCTTCACCACAAGTCCTTCACCATGTGAAATTTCATTGCATACTTTCATTCTTTGATGAAACCCCAACAATGCGCTCGTTACCTCTTCTAAATTCAGGGTCTCTTTACCCCAAGAAAGAGTCGTAGCCAAGTTCTCATATGTGTGAGACGCCGGTAGGGAATTTAGTAACTTCAGCGCCTTGTCATCTTCCTTGAATTTCACATCAACCCATATTAAATCACTTATGATTTGATTAAATGTGTTGGTTCAAATCTGAGCCCTCCACCATCTTAAGCCAATACAGTTATTACTTAAGAAAGAGTTTATTCGTAAGAGACTTAGACATGTACCGACTTTCAAGCTTTTGCCATACAGCCGCAGGAGAATCCTCTTCCATGACGTGATATAACACATAATTCCCTAGACACAATTTGATAGTAGACACTATCTTTACCTCCAATTCCTTCCAATTTGCTTCATCCATGCCATCCGATTGAACACCATACAAGACCTTCACCATTCCTTGCTGCACAAGCAAATATTTCACCATTTTCTTCCATAAACAGAAGTTCTTGGTTCCATCAAATTTGATAACATCAAATTTCACAGACAAAGTATTTGAAGGCATTACAACAATTACTTTGATACCAATTTGTTGTATATAGAAGTGTAATTGCACAACAGAATATCAATGCAACAATAAATGAAAACCAAGTATAGAACACACCCACGCAATATATACGAAAGCAAATAAAATTAACATAAGGAATTACGTGGTTCGGCGATGCCTACATCCATGGGAGCAATCGACAAAGTATTTTTACTATCATGGTGTCAAAAGACACTTTACAATGATCTTCTTACTTCTTACAATGAAAATACACCTAGACTAGTGTATATATAAAGTTCCCCAGAGGTTTCCCTCTAAACCCCAACCAACTTAACGTCCATTATTCAAAATTCAAAAATTTGCACTAGGTTCTTGAGGCAAACCGTTGACGGTAGGCCTGGCAAAACAGGTGGGCGGGCCGGGTTTGGGCGGGTCACTAACGGGCCGGGTCATAAACGGGTCGGGTCATAAATGGGTCGGTATTAAATGGATCACACACATGCCAACCCTAACCCGCCCGTTTAATAAACGAGCGGGTAACGGGTCACCCGTTTTAAAAAATATAATTTTTTATTTTAAAATTTTTCAAAATTTCACATAAAATGACATTTAAAAAAAAAAAAAAACTACATTATATTTATTAATTTATAAATAAAAAGAACTAAAAAAATAATACATCCCATGAATACATTTTAAAAAAAATATAAAATTAAAAAAAACATAAGATGTGAGTGGTTTGAGTGGAGCGGTTGGATGTTGGAGCCTGGAGGTGTGGAGAAGTGGTCTGTGGAGCTAGGGGAGGCCAGAGGGGGGATTGACGCTTGTGGCAGTGGTCTGTGGCGCTTGGAGGAGTCAATGACTCGATCTGCTCAAGGTGTGGAGTGATCCGAGTGGATTGTTCGCAGGAGACGACGACTGGCAAGTCCGGCACGTAGTAGTGCACCGGTCACCAGAGGAGAGGAAAGGAGACTTAGGACTGCCGGACTAGAGACTGGAGACTAGAGAGGAGAGTTGGAGAGGACTGACAATCCGAGAGACAAAGAGAGTGAGAGCTGAGAGCCGAGAGGTCAGTGACGACCCAGACGAGGAGACTGGAGAGGCGCGGCGCAGGTTAGGGTCAGGGAGTTAGGAACTCTTAGCCTTAGGGTTTTTTTTTTGAAGTGTGACTGTGTGATTGTGATTCTGTGAACCGTGAAGTGAAGTGAAGGGGGGCTGAACTGAGAAGGGGTTTATTTGAAACAGCGAATTAACGGGTCACCCGCCGGGTGACCCACCCAAACCCACTTAACCCATTTATAAACGGGTTGACCCGTGACCCGTCCAATTATTAAATGGGTTAACTTTCTCAAACCCAGACCTGTTTTAAATGGGCGGGTCCGGGTGACCCGACGGGTTATAACCCGTTTTGCTGGGCCTAGTTGAAGGATTGGGTCAAACCGTCAATGATTTCATACAGAATGTAAATTGTTTGAATTTTGGTGCAAAACCGTTAACGATCAAAGCCAAATCGTCGACAATTTCCCTGCTACTCCTCAGAACTTGTGATTTTCGCTATGTTTTCTTCCTTGTACATGCATCCCATCAAGCATATGAGCCACATAACACAACAACTCGTCAAGAAGTAGGTGTCTAAACTCAAGTCTTTTCATTTTGCGAGTTTTAGTTTAAGAGGCGAACTTAATTCTTAATTAGTAAAAAATAATGTGCATACCAAAATAAAATGAATTCTTAGATTAGTTTGATTATGATTAGGAGATATTTGATTCATTTTCGTAGATCATTGGTGTAATGAAGCAAATGATTTGGGTTTCAAGTTTGGATTTTAAATTGGTGATAATAGTTAAAATTAAAATTGAAATTGTAGAGAGTGTCAGTAAAGTTGGGGATAATTTCAATTTAAATGGGTCTTGCAAAAAGAAAAAAAAGAAGAAGATGGTATTGGACCATCAAATAAGCGGCACAATTGATCTCAAACCACTTTTATTCTATCATGTGGATGAATGAATTTTTTTTTTATTACCAAAATATAAAAAAAATAGTTAAAAAAAAATTAACTAGACATGGCCTACTTCCATACTTCTTGGCTAGTCGATCTCAATAGTTTGTTTTGTCATAAGCTAGTTTAAGCAAATTAACTTATCTACGAAATCCTCATATATTTGACATTGCACCTGAACACATACATGGTGCATCAGTTGCTTTGAGATAATGACTTTAACTTGTCCACCTTTCCTCTTTCTGGTCTCAATAATTTGACCCTCTATAAGTGTGACATATTTGAAACTACACACTAAAAATATAAAATATTATCTAAAGGTTATGTTTTGAAATATATATTTGAGAACTTGAATTTAGATTTATTAAATTTAATTACTAAAAAACATCAATATAATTTATACTACATAATTTTTTGTCTAAATTCAAAAATAAAATTTAAACTTGATGCTGCCAAGAGAAGGTGTTATTTAAAATAATGTTCGTTCTCTAAACTCGAGATGAGCTTTTCTATTCATGAATTTTATATGATAAAATCAATAATTGGAATATTCATGATTACTGTGTTGCTTTTGCTTAACATTTGCAATATTCTTTTCCCTAAAATCATCAAATTAAAAAATATGAATGGAAGCGCTATTTTGTACTTCATGATCACTAAACCAGCTGCGACCTACATCTATTTTAATAATTTAGTTTAATTAAACCTACCATGTCATCATTGGTAGGATAATTAAACAATGAAAATTGATAACTAATCATCATTTTTGATTATGCAATAATAACATACATTATATTTTATTCTAAGATCATCTTAATTTTTATAATTTTGTCCATATATTTTTTAATATTTATAGTACTATTTTTTAGATTGTAACAATACATATTCCGTATATTTTTCTTTAATCCTAACCTTTTATTTTTGTCCAACTCTATTTTTCCCTACCCACCTACTTTTTTGAAGGCAAATTATGTTATTATTATTTTCTTTTTCTAGCAACTACATCCACAATCATACTAGTGAGGATCCTATATTTGAACTTGGTTTTTGTTTGCTTACATCTAAAATTTAATGCAAAATTTTTTTTTTTTTTAATACAACATAAAAGAATGAATCATCTAACTTGAGATCGTCTTTGCAATTCGCGAACCACCACGAAGAAATCGTTGTTTGTACACGATTTAATAGAAGTGGCGGCAACCTTGAAGATAATCGAGTTCGAGCTTCGACTCACTCTGCAACTCCGCAGCAGAGCAGGACCTCCTCCTGCAAGCTAGGGGATTTCTCCGCGTCTCTGAAGCTCTCGTTCCACTCTTTCCTCAATCTGGAAATGGAAGCACTACCATCATCATCATCGCCATCATCATTCCCAGGGTGCAATCTAGGGCTTTTAGACACCGTCGACGACGGCTCCATCTCAGAAATTCTCGAGAGCTGGGCCGCTTTTTGCGGCGGCACGGAGACTCTCGTTAGCGGCAACGGTGACCTTGCTGTCGGATCAGAGTTTGTTTCTTATATCCACACTCTCTGCAAGTATGGTCTGGGGACTCTAGTTCAAGATCACTTTCTTCGTTCACTGGAGGTAAAGGCGAAAGCTCTTGCTGTTCTATTTCATTATCATTAATTGAAGTAAATGGTCATATATATATTGGACAATTTCATTAGAACTTGCAGAAACTCTGTTTTGCAACATACTATTTTTCCATCTAAAAATGCGTTTTTAAGGATGAATTATTTTGCACTAATGAATTATGAACAATATATATTCCAATGCGCCTAATCGTTTCAATTTATTTTTACTTATTTATTTTTTATTTTTGGACTGCATATGGTTGTGCATTTATTTGTGGCATTACGCATTGTTCCATTACAGGAAGCATTTGAGAAAAATGGCGCATCAAAGTTTTGGCGGCATTTTGATGCTCTCAGCGATGTTGCAGTTCTAGAAAATAATAAACCCCTCGTATGGCAGTCTGACCCTTTATCAGCGTGTTGTTACAATTTAGTTGATTTATTTGAATTTTGAACGCTACGAGGTATTTATTACACATGAAGATACTTTCATGCCCCTCAAATTTCTTTTACTCCTTCACAATGTCTTTCAAATTTGAGTGCCAGCCTTGACTCCATGTTGAGGGTATTCCAGTATTATATCCAAACTTGAACATCAAAGGTTCAATGAAAACAGTCTCTCGAAGCATGGAGATAAGTCTTTTTACATCTTGCTCTCCTGAAATACAATGGCGTGAGAGCCTAGTGCACTAGGTCTTACATTTTGGAAGGTGGGCCTTAATCCAATGGTAAGGGTGTTCCACTCAAATAAGGTCACAATTTCAAGTCATGAAAACAAACTCTCCAATAGTAGAGATATGGCTGCGTGCATCATGGCCTCCCTGATATGGCGTGGGAGCTTTGTACATTGGGTGTTGTGTTTACACTATCTTTTGAATTTCATGTGCGCTTTTATACTTAGATTTTGCTCTATACATGCATCATTTTTAAAGCAACATCTCAAGGTCTTTCTAAACATTTTGATAATTTTTATTTGTTTAATAACTTGCTTTATTTCTCGATGCTTCTACAAACCAAAAGGGTGTCCTTGAGCCATAAGGTTTCCCGCTTTGTGAGGGTAGGATGTTTGTGAGGGTAGGAAGAGGGTTGTCACAGTGTCCGCAAACATATTCCTGCTTTTTATGCAGAGAATCTGTTTCCTTGGACTCGAACATGTGACCAACCAGTTACAAAGCAACAACCTTGCCATTGTTCCAAGGCCCACCCCTGATACTTCTACAAACCCATTTTTTCAAATTCACTAATAATTTGATATTATTGCTATGAAACGCGAGCTTTAAGTTAATTATGAGAAAAGGCCATATAAATTTGACATATGGCTACTAAAATAACTGTTAAACTATTATATATTTTCCCCCAAGGAAAAACAAAAATCTCATACTTATGGTAAATCATTCCTTAATGATTGTATTTATCATAGGGTTAGATGTTTTAAATCTGTGTGCCCATTTATTTAGTATATGCCTAAACATGGTCATGTTTTAACTATTGCCCATAGAAGATGGTTGTATTTTTTGTATCTGTTATCTTAGTATTTGAGTTTTTCCCTTGATATTTAGTATTGGTTCTTGTCATTGCTCCCTTTCCTCCTCTTCATTCATTAGGGTATATATATATATATATATATATATATATATATATATTATTTTACTTGTAATATGTTATTTGAGGGTGGTGGGGCATTATTTGTTGGTTCCCTTTTCTCCCTATTGCCCAATTCATTGTTCCAGCTAATTTATTTTTCTTTTGCCCCCTCCTTCCTTTCTTTTGTATTCAACTGATTTTATAAACCTCTTTCCCATCCTATGATGGAGGTTGAATATTCATCCATGCTACTTTGTTCAAGTGAAAGGTCAAATTCCCAGCTTTTACCCTATTATTTTGGAGGCTGAAAATTTGCTGGCAGATTTCTTGGCCAATGATTAAAATGGTTTGGCAGTTTTACAGCTTGAGGTGACGGATGATTGTTATATTGCTGATACAAAAAAAACTTGTTTTAGATATTAGTATTTTGCAATTTAGCTGAAATTTCCATTCAGTTGCTGATGATTTGAGGGCATTAGAAATTCTTGTTATAAGCATGCTTGTGGTAGTTTTTGTTGTAGTTGCTATAGAGCCAAACTCTGTTGCTTTATAGAATAATCATTACTTCTTCTATAACCATTGAAAATGAAGAACTGGTGTTCTTCCTGATGCTGCAGCAAGCTCTTAGCTTTCGTTATTACTGCTAACTTGTTTGGTGCTTAACAGCTTGCAGTCTTTTTTACTTGAGCTGGTTTCTTGATCTGTGCCTATATTAACACAGGTCCCAAATCATGGTGTTCAGCAAGTATTATGTAAGGCATTGGAAGAGATATCTTTGGAAAAACAGTATCAGGAGAATTGTTTGTTGATGCTAATTCATGCTTTACAGTCATGCAAAGATGGGATATCAGAGGGAAGACACAATTTAGAAGCTAAAAGAGTCTTCCCGTTGTCCAAATACCAATTTATAGTGTCTTCAGTACTCATGGCGGGTCTTCCTCGGCATTTTCCCGGTATAAATATTGTGATTAGCTAGTAATGTTCTTTAAGTATGAAAATTGCATATTTTATGGATATTTGTGCATACTATTCAGGCTTGCTATCTCAATTTCCCATTCAATTTGAAGAACAAAAGTTCTCAGCTGTTTTTTTTTAATTGTCCCAGTTTGTTTTATATCAAATTAGTATTGAAAGCATGTTGATGGAAATTGTTAATTTACCTCCAATGCATATAAAGAAAAAGCTTCTTGGAGACTTCTTGTTTTTGTCTTGCTGTCCAAGACAGTTGGTTGCTCTATAAACATGGTGATGGGTATTAATGGCAGTTGAAGATGTGTGAATTATTAATTGAATTTGTGTGTCTTTTGGATATTATTTGGTCACCATTATGATTTTATAATATTAATTTGACTTTTGAACTCTTTTGCATGTATTTATGTGCTTTAATATGTTCACGAAGTCTTATTTACCTTTGGCTTTATTTCTTTCTCAACATCATTAGTTCAGGGAAACTACAATGATTGTACCACTATGCAGCAATGCTAATATGTATATGTGCAGTTCATGAGTAGATCTTGTAAGAAGTCTAAAAGAAGCTGTAATATCAAATAATAGGTAACGTTTTACTTCCTTAAAATCCATGCATGCATTTGGTAAATAATCTAATGACTTAGAGGACCATAAGATGATAGGATGTTGGTTTGGGATCATTAATGAAAAAAACAAGGGAAGCTCAATCTAGTTTTGGAGCTTGTCTTGACCCCAAGCCTGAAAGCTATGGTGTTTAGCAGGCTCATGAGTACCCTAAAATTTTAAGATGAGCTGTATTTGAGATCCACTCAACAACTTATTTGAGATTGTTCATTAAATGAATTTTTGGGCCAAATTTTTTTTTTGAATTCTTTTAATTTTAGAGCCAACTCTGAGATATCTCATCCTTGATTCAGTTTGCCTTGTTCACAGCATAACTGTTCAAATGCCCGCAATGGATACTAAATATATCTGTGCACTATATTTGTATGTCCTGAAAGACCATGAGGCACTTTGGTTTCCAATCAAAGTATTGTTATGCCATCTTAGGTTTCTCATATTAATAGGAAAAATGAATTGAAAAAGGCTCTTCCCACACGGGGTGGGCTTGATGTTTCATTCATGAATTCTGGGCTCTCTGCCTGTCACGTATTCTCTTGAGATTGTACCTGTTAGCTCTGAGACGTGCATAAAATGGATCCATGCAATCTCTCAACTTGATTGTAAACACTGGTCGTCTTTTAAAAGCTTTAGTTTACGTGAAAATTTTGCTCTTGTACTTGCATACACCGAGTTAATTGCTGTGTTGTCAAATGTGTTACACGGTTCTTAGAGATACTGCATTGGTATTTCAAGGAGAGGTTAGAAGAGTTGAGCACAATCATGGCTGCTGAGTGTGAAGATGATAGTGAGGCCCAAGTCAGAGATGACATGGATCTAGATGAGAGAAACAAACTCTCTTGCAGAACTGCTGAAATGGATATTGATGATGGCTGTTGCCAGCGGAAATTTACAGAGAATAACAGTTTGGTGAAGAACATTGGAAAGGTTGTTCGTGATCTTAGAAGTCTTGGATTTACATCTATGGCTGAAGATGCATATGCTTCTGCTATTTTTTTGCTTTTGAAGGTGAGCATTGTTTATGCAGCTTGGTTTGTGAGATTCCCTTTCTGCACAGCCTCTTCCCTTTAACAATATTAAGTCTAGTAGTCCAGCCTCCATTGACTTCTAGACATTTAAAGCTACTTTCTTCTTCTTCCTTTTTTTTTTTTAGGAGCATAATCACATACTTAAAGCTACTTGATGTATCATGTATTAACTTCTTTTTCCAGTTTTTTTTTCTAATTGTGTGCATTTACTTATTAATATCTTTTTTTCTGACATGATCAATTTCCATTTTATATGGCAGGCCAAAGTTCATGATTTGGCTGGTGATGATTACAGAAGTTCTGTTTTAGAGTCCATTAAAGAGTGGATACAGGTTATTTCAATCACTAATAACTTAACCCAAGATGGTGTAGTTTTTCCTGTTATACTGTTCAGTGTATTCTAAGCAAGGTCTTAAATTTTGATTTCGACTCAAATTTCGAAGCTCCAAAAGTACGGAAATTTCGATTTCGATTTGAAAAAAATAACGGAAATCAGTAGTAAATCATGGAATTCTTTGTGAAACATAGTAATGTAAGTTTTAGGACTAATATGTTATAAGTTAAATACATCTATTTTGTGTATGAGGTGGAAAAGTTATACTATAGTATGTGTATCAAACATATTTGTAAGATAATGTACATTAAACATATTCAGTTAATAAAAATGAAATTCATAAATTATTTAAATATTATTTATTATATAAATAATGATAATTTAGACATGAATTATTAAATAAAATGTTGCTGTAAGTTTATTTTTCATATAATTTCAAAAGCACTTGTAATAATCTTTTGTTTCAATAAAAAATAAATAAAATAAATTAAGAGAGAAATTTCACTTCACTCCTAAATCTCTCATTTGAATCCCAAGGAAATTTCATTGTATGGTTAAAATTTCAATGAGTGTTGCTAAAATTTTGAGATTTCGATAAATTTTAGATGATTTGTTGAGATTTTGACGGAAATTATGTAAGACGGAATTCGACTGCCATTTCGATTTCGAGGGTAATGGAAACCAGAAATTTTGACAGAATGTCGACAGTTTCATGGAAATTTAAGACGATGATTCTAAGATACCTGATTCATTGAGGGGGGTACGAATTAGTCTCCAATTCATGAATCAGAGAGTGCAGAGTTATTAGTTCACGATGCCAATTCAAAGTTTGACAGTGCAGTTCCAATTCTATTAATTTGCAGATTAACTTCTTCCCATCCTTATTGCTCACTGATTTAAGAACACCAGCCCGTATTACAAACTTCAATTCTTTTCATCTCATACTTCTGTCTTAGACTAAAACAGTTAGACATTATGAGTTTATGGAGAAGAGAGAGAAAAAAGAGGGAGAGGAGGAGAAAGAAGTGGAATAATAGTGCCTGAGGCTGTGAAGTCCGAAATCCATATTTGTCTTCGTCTTTGTGTCACCCTGCAACTCAAATCTTTCTTTGAAACTTGAGCGAAGTTGTGAAGTGCAGCTCTCTCTTTCTGTCTCTCTACCTCTGGGTGTGTGTGTGTGTGGGTGTATCTCACATTTTTTTTCTGCTGCCAAGTCTTGATGCCCCAAAACCTAAGTTGATATTCAATATTTTAATATTCTACGTTGAACCGAGCATATATATTTTATTAATAATACAAATATAATATATCTCTATAGAACAATAGAAAAAAGAATAAATCTGCTATTAAGAAATGCATTGTGTGTGTGTGTGTGTTCATTCTAGAGTCTAGCGATGCTATAGTGTAATTATATTCTCAAAATTCGCTGCTGCTCCTGTTCTAGATATCCTGAAACAGCTTAAAACTGGTACTAAGCCTTTAGTCTAATGCAGTTATGCCATTAAAGCAATTACAATGGATGATTGTTTGCTCTATATGGGTAAACATCAACCATGCTTTGCAGTTTGTACTGGCCATATTTGCTGACTGCTCTATATGGGTAACATTAATCATGCTTTGTACTGGGCATCTAATTTTTATCATAAGAACACATGTTATTATAACGTTAGCAATATGTCAATTTTTATCAGTATACACTAATAAGACTGCTTTAAGCTTCCTCACCAGTGCCTTGTTGAATACCTGAGAGATTATTGAAGTTTTGTTCATAAAGAGATATCTGCATGAATATTGATTATTGTGTATGTTATTTCTTAAGCAGCATGTTGTGTCTGATAGTTACAGGTGTCATTATTTAGTTGCAGCATGTTATGTCTGATAGTTACAGTGGTGTAATTATTTAGTTATGATGACTTATAATATTGGGATGTATACCATGCAGGCTGTGCCTCTCCAATTCTTCTATGCTCTCCTTGCTTATCTAGGCGAGTCTGTCAGTTGTGACAGCCCCTCTTTGGGCCTCAAATCACCTTTAGCCTCACGCCCATCTTCATGCTATCCTGGAGTTGATGCTCCTTCTGAAGGACTTATTCGATGGCAGTTGCGGCTGGAGTATTTTGCTTATGAAACATTGCAAGATTTAAGGATAGCCAAACTTTTTGAGATTGTTGTGGATTATCCTGACAGGTAATTCTTTTTTGCTACATTTTTAATTAAATTAAGAGAAGATGAATGTAAAAGCACAATATCTGTTCAGATGTAAGAGCCTGTATATCAGGACATTTATGAGCTTTAGTGTTTGACATGCTGTACATGTTGTTATTATGGCAAATATTTTCGGCATCACACACTCATTTTCTCCTCCATCTGGGAATAAGAACTTAATTTTGGTTTGACTTCATCTGTCATAGAATATTTGATTGAACTGGAGGACCCTGTTCTAGGTAATTCATTTGTGAATTCAGAACAACTTCTGACCAAGCAAACAAAGGAAAAAAGTCTTCTGCAGGCATTTCGAGGGGAGACTACAACATAATGCATTAATATTCATGATCTTTGCAACACACCTCCTAGGCATCCAATGCATTTCTTAGCGTGGTGGATGAGTAATCTAGCAAAGTAGATGAGTAACATTTAATTGTTATGAATTTGCAGCTCTCCTGCAATTGAGGACTTAAAACAGTGTCTTGAATATACTGGTCAACATTCAAAGCTGGTTGATTCATTTATCTCTGCACTACGGTATCGATTGCTTACGGCAGGTGCCTCAACCAATGATATATTGCACCAATATGTTTCAACTATTAAAGCACTTCGGACTATAGACCCAGCAGGCGTTTTTCTTGAGGCAGTTGGTGAACCGATAAGGGATTATTTAAGAGGAAGAAAAGATACTGTAAAATGCATTGTGACCATGCTTACAGATGGTACTGGTGGGAATCCTAATGGACCTGGGAATACTGGGGATAGCCTTCTTGAAGAATTAAATAGAGATGAAGAAAATCAAGAGAATGGTGGTGTTGATGATGACATAAACATTGATGACAAGCAAGCATGGATCAATGCTGAACGGTATGTTTATTTTGTGATGAGTGTGGATGAAATATATTTTAATTTGACATTATGTAAGTTATGAGGTTACCCCAATACATTTTGAGGAGATCACATTGCATAGATTGTTGCACACCATAATCTCTCTCTATCTATACATTATGCCTTTTTAGCTGGGAGCCTGATCCTGCTGAAGCTGACCCATTAAAGGGTAGTGGAACTCGAAGGAAGGTTGACATACTGGGGATGATTGTCAGCATAATTGGCTCAAAAGATCAGCTGGTGAATGAATATCGTGTTATGTTGGCTGAAAAACTTCTGAACAAATCTGATTATGACATTGACACAGAGATACGTACCATAGAACTCCTTAAGGTGAGTTTTATGTTTATTGCTGTTTTGGTCCTCTGTTCCTTTGGCTGAACTTCAGAACTGAAGTTCGGTCAGTGTTTTATAAGAGAAATTTAATTTTAAAACTGCATATATGTTGCCCTCAAATCCTCTGATGGTGTGGGAGTCTTGTGCACTGGATGCTACATTTTTTTATTTTTGATGTTATTTTGCAGATACATTTTGGTGAAAGCAGCATGCAGAAGTGTGAAATTATGCTCAATGATCTGATTGATTCCAAGAGGACGAACACTAATATAAAAGCAACAATAAGCCAAAAGCCTCAATCAGGTATTGTTTGAAATTACTTTTTGCCCCTCTCAAACAGTTTTTGTCTTTCCTCTTTCTATCAGTACTAAATAAAATACGTATCCATGGATTTTTTTGAATATATTCATAGGTGTTGACCAAGGAGAGACTGGGGTGTCTCTGGATATTCTTGATGCTACTATCTTATCTTCAAATTTTTGGCCACCAATACAGGTGCGTCGGTAACTAACCTTTGTGAAGCTGCAATATCAATTAAAACATTTTATGTTGGGAATTGAAATTTATCATAATTATATTTTAAAATATCTTCTTGGGCTATCTAAGATGAGAGGATTTTAGTGGAACCTAGATGAGATTATTTACCGTACCCTCATCTTTTGAGTTTGAGCTACAAATATTCAATGTGCCTATGTGAAGCTGTTCATGCTTGATGTAGTTGGTAAAAAGTATGCAGTTAGTTGATGCAGAATGGCATGAACGAATTATAGCCAAGGAGAGAATGAGAAATATAGGAATGGAAAGGGAAAGAAGAGGAAAGGGAAGAAAGGAAGAAGGAAGATGAGGAAGAAAAGGAGATACAAGAGGGGTAAAATAACACACGTTCACTTCAATTTCAAATTCCGCAATAACCAATTCTTAAATTGCTTTCATACCTTAGTTACAAGGAAGCCTAAATTACAGAATTACACATAAACCACTAAAGATACTGTTAATGGTTATTTGGTCATTTAGCATTATTAGTATGTGCTAGAGTTGTGTTAGTGTGGGTTAGTGAGGGTATGATGGTCATTGGTATGTACTTGACATATATTATAAATAGAGGGAGAAACCTATCATTGATGTTAGGTCTTCCATTTTACCCAATTATTCAACATGGTATTAGAACAAGATCCAACCTAAACCCTACCACCACCACCAAACCCTAACCCTACCACCAAACCAAAACCTAAACCTAGACATCCTATGCAAATCAGTCAGTATAGGAGAATCAACCACACTCCTACAGCCTAGAAACAAGACTAGGGATTGGCAACAAACTCGGCCATTGCCGAAAAATTCCCTGTCTGTCGTTGCCCTTCCCAGAACCTTCAAAACCCTTTCCTATTTCACAATACCAACCATATAACCAACATAACCCTCTGATCTGTAACCTGCAAAACCACACCGCAGGAAACCTTCACTCGCCCCCATGAGCCAGCTGACTGCTGGCAGTGTTGACCCCACGTGTTGGCATGTGAGACAATTTCCAGACACCTTTTTCTGCATTTTTTCTGCAGAATGTCTTGATTACTTTCGCAGACCATAATATCAAGCTATTGGGCATGTTTTTTTGTTAAAAAATTCAACCTTTTTTGACCATGCACTCATGGCAATCTGCTGTTGCTGTTTGGTATTAGTAAAGTCCAATGGCAAGTCTCTTAGAGCAGTGGATATTGATTTTGTGGGGGCTATGGCAGTGTTATATTAGGTTGTTAGTGATTCATTCATGGTTGAATCAATGATTGACACTTGTGGTTGTTTTGGTTGGTCCATAAGCTCACTTTAGGAATTCCAAGAGCATTATATTCGCTGTGTATTTCTGATATGCTGCTGTATTGAGGTTGTATGTGTGTTGGGATGGCATCCTCAAATCCCAAAAGTGTGTTTCCCTCATTAGGCACTTGTTTAGGTGAACAACATGCTATAATTGTCTTGGAGGAAGAGTATTCAAGGTTTCTACAATATCAGGCATCCACAACTTTTGCTCAGAAGGGTAATCTTATAGTCTATATGTCATTTGGTACCTCTCCCACTAGTCCTTCGAATTATTGACTCTACTGTTATTGACCTTATGACAAGTGTAATCAACCCCTTTTTTGCCCTCTAGTATCCTAAAAATCTACCTCAAGTAACCCTTTCTAATGGGTCCAGTGCTACAGTTAAGGGGATAGGAACAATTTACCTACATCTCTCTTTCTTCTATTTTATACATTCTTAGGTCCCCTTTTAGTCTCATGTTAGTTAATAAGCTTACAAAGTCACTCAATTGTTCTGTAGTCTTCTTTTTTGATTCTATGGTTATTAAAGATCTCAAGACGAGGAAGACAATTGGTGTAGGATGTGAGGCTTGTGACTTTACTACTTTGAGTTGCTCTCTCCTCCCATTGCCTGCACAGCTGCTGCTACACCATTTCAAATTCATTGTCGTCTTGGTCATCTTTCCTTGGAGAAGTTGAAACAACTAGTTCCTACCTTGAGTTCTTTGTCTAGGATTAAGTGTTAGTCTTATCAGTTGGGAAAACAACATCGTGTTCACTTTGCTTTTCGGGTCAACAAATGGGCCGCTAGTCCTTTCATGCTAGTCCATTTTGATGTTTGGGGTCCTAGTCGTGTCGGGGTTTTGGTACTTTGTCACATTTGTTGATGACTACTCTTGGATGACTTGGTTGTATTTAGTGAAAGATCTTTTGAGTTTTTTGATATTTTTTGTGCCTTACGTTCTCAAATAAAGACTTAGTTTGACATGCCGGTCAAGATATTTCGTAGTGATAATGTTAAGGAGTGCATCAGTACCCAATTCAATGCCTATATGATTAATTATGGTATGATCTAGTAGTCATCTTGTGCCCAAACTCCACAACAAAGTGGAGTTAACAAACACATTCCCGAAGTCACTTGTACCTTGTTGAATCAAATGAATGTCCCCAAAGTTTTTTGGAGTGATGTCATGCTCCCTACTTGCTCTCTCATCAATAAAATGCCATCCTCTGTCCTTGGCAGTAAAATCCCATATTCAGTTATCTTCCCTAAGGCTCCTTTGTTCTCCCTTCCTCCTTGTATGTTTGGTTGTGTCTTTTGTCCATCATTTAACTCCTGGAACGGATAAATTGTTGGATCTCTGTGCTATCAAATATATTTTTTGGGCATTCCTATACTCAAAGGGGATATCGATGTTATATTGCTACTTTACATCGATTTTTTTGTCTTTGTTGATGTCACTTTTTTGAGTCTACACAATACTACTATGATTTCTTGAGTTTTCTTGACCTTGATGAGTCCCTTCCTCCACCTTGCTTTCTAGATCCTAACCTAATATTTGTGCCCAATCCTCCTACATCTTCATCCAGTTTGAATCCTCCTCATCGTGATTTGCTTGGATCATCCCAACTTGTAGGTATACACACGATGACTTAAGGGAGGAGATCCTCCTTTAGCTTCCACCTCTATGCTTTTACTTCCCCCCCTCAAATGATCCTAATCCCCAAGATGCTGATCTTCCTATTGCTGTTCGGAAAGGTAAACGCATTTGTACCCAACATCCAATCTCGAATTTTGTTTGTTATGGTTTCTTGTCACCCTTATATCACTATTTTGTTTGTACTTGGTCTTTTGTTGCTCTTCCAAAATCTATTTCTGAAGCCTTGTCCCATTATGGGTGGAGGAATGTAATGATTGAAGAGTTGCATGCACTATATGATAGTGATACTTGGGAGTTGGTACATCTTCCTTTTGATAATTCTATGGTTAGTTGTCGCTGGGTGTATACCTTGAAGATCAAATCTAGAAGGTTTTGCGGCTCGATTGAAGGACCGCTTTGTTGCTAAGGGATATACTCAAGTGCATGGTTTGGATTATTCAGACACAATCACTCCTGTTGCTAAACTTGCTTCAATGCATTTGTTCATCTCCTTAGCCATTGCTTGTCATTTTCCTCTACATCAGTTAGTTGTGAAGAATGCTTTCCTACATGGTGATCTTTAAGAGGAGGTCTATATGGAGCAACCACTTGGGTTTGTTGCTCAGGGGGGAGTTAGGTTTAGTATGTTTGCTTAAGAAATCATTATATAGTCTAAAATAGTCTCCAGATCATGGTTTGGTTGATTTAGTATTGTAATACTTGAGTTTGGCTTTTGACAGTGTGCAGTAGATCACTCTGTATTTTATTGTCATACTCCATTTTGCAGGATTTTTCTTATTGAGTATGTGGATATTGTGATTGCTAGAGATGATGATCAAGGCATCTAGGATCAAAAGTTTTTCCTACATAATAAATTTTAGACCAATGATTCGAGACATTGAAGTACTTCTTGGGTAGAAGTGTCGAGATCTAGTCTGGGACAGTCTTGTCACAAAGAAAGTATGTTCTTGATCTTTTAGATGAGATTGGGTTGTTGGGACCCAAACTTGTTAATACACCCATGGATCTTAACAATTAGTGCTAGATATGGGTGATTTGTTGCCTAATCTAGGATAGTACCGAAGACTTGTTGGGAAGTTGAATTATCTTAGTCACTCAATTAGACATATATTTGGCAACTAGTGTTGTGAGTTAGTTTCTTGCTTCTCCAACAAGTCACTAGGATGCAATAATTCGCATCTTGAGATACCCAAAAGGTGCACCAGGGAGAGGTCTCTTGTATTAGGATTGAGGTCACACCTTTCTTCAGGATATACAAATGCAGATTGGGCTGGGTTGCCTTCTACTAGAAGATCCACAACCGGGTACTGTGTCTTTGTTGGTGGTAATTTGGTTTCTTGGAAGAGTAAGAAACAAACTGTGGAGGTTAGGTCAAGTGTTGAGTTAGAGTATAGATCTATGGCTCACATTACATGTGAACTTGTTTGGTTGAAGAACATTTTGGAAGAGCTGGGTTTTTCACATTCTCAGCTTATGTAGTTGATGTGTGATAATCGAGTTGCAATTCATATTGCCTTCAACTCGGTTTTTCATGAGTGGACAAACTACAAAGTACATTGAAGTTGATTGCCACTTTGTTCGGAAGAAACTTGTACAGAAGCGTAGTACAACCACTTATGTGAAATCTGATTTTCAGCTTGCTGATTTATTCACTACAGCCTTGGGAGGTGTTCATGTGGAATTTATATATGTAACAAGCTAGGAGCATATGATATAGATGCTGCAGCTTGAGGGGGAGTGATTATGGTTATTTGGTCATTTTGCATTATTTGTATGCACTAGAGTTATGTTAGTAAGGGTATATGGTCATTGGCATGTACTTGACATATGTTATAAATAGAGGGAGAAACGTGTCAATGGTAGGTCTTCCATTTTACCCAATTATTCAACAAATACATAATATTACAAAATAAATATCTAAGATATGCATATATCACAAACAAACCCCCAAAACTTTATCCTACAACTAATTAAATTACAATACAATAAACTAATTAATTAAACACAACAATCCCTTGATGCGATATTTATGAATTAGTCACCAACAAAGGTCTGCCATAGTCAAATTTCTTATCCTACATCAAATCTCCCCCAGTTGGAAAAAATGTGGCCCAAATCTTGAAATGTTGAAGGATTGAAATTAAGAAGAAATGAACTTAGCCTCTTTGATAGTGCCTAAGTGATGCAAGAAACCTTGTTTATTTAGTAGCACCAAAGAAAAAAGAGAGTTGAGTTGAGAATTGACATCAATGAACACCTCAGGAATGACAAACTCTATAATAGGAGTGTTTTGAAGACTTTGGATGTCTTCACACATGCCTTTCCTTGCTTTTAGTATCTTTCAGTTGAGTAACTCTGATATGATGATTATTGTCAAATCCTTTGTCTTGGATGGCTGGTAGAGTGGGCTTCAAAATAATCTTCTCACCATTATTGTGAAGACGTGTCTCATGTCCTTGAATCAAACTCAAATCATTCAACCAGGAAAACCAAGGAGTATGTGACCAATATTTATGGGTATGATGTCACCCAAAACATTATCAAATAATTACCTATTTGGATAGGAAGTGAATATCTTTCACAAACATGTAGTGTTAACCCAAGATATCTCATAAGGCTCTAGGTGGTGCTTTGGATGAAGCTACATACAAGTGACACCATTTCTTGAAACCATATTCATAAGGCATCTTCCATCAATGATGATTTTGCAAACATTTTTTCTACAATTGAGAAAGGTATGAAATGGCTTGATATTTTGCCCTGCGTATGACAAAAGCCATTCCTTATTAATTTGTCACCATGTTGTTGGATATATATATAGATAGCAAAAGAAAATATTTCATAAAATAGGAGAAGAATTTTTAAAAAGGAGAATAAGACATCTCCCGAAATATCTGGAACAAAAAAGAAGGGAAAAACTAAAAAACAACAAAGAAAGAAAAGGAAAAATCAAGACAATAGATTCCTCCAATCTCGCTGAACTTTTGGAAAGCTTACTCCTTTGAAAAACCCAAAGCCAATACACCACAAAGAGGCCATATAGTGAATCTTTTCCAAAGCCAGCATCCAATTCAACTTCTTCCCCCAAAAGATCTGTGCATTATGCTCCAACCATAACCCCCACACTCCTCAAAGATGCGACGTTTCCATAAGGCAGCCCTATCCTTCCTCCTTCTAAAACCCACAGTGAAGTAGCCAAAAATTCCTCTACCGATATAGGACAAACCCAACTTTCTTGTTCCAAACCCTCCCAAGAAAAATCAAAATGCCAAAAAAGATGACATGCTGTCTTAAAATTATTATAGCACTTGAGAAAGAGCCTTCGAAGGTCTCTTGATTTGTAACAAGTTATTGGTATTGATTCTATCAAGCACGACCAACCAAATAAAAGCCTTAATTTTTGGGATTACTTTGGCCTTCCAAATAATATAATAGAGAGGAAAAAGAAAAAAGAAAAGAAAAGAATTGGAATGAATCAAGAACTCATAAAATGATTTACAAGAATAAACTAGGTACGAACATCCCTTTCTTGAAAAAAGATGACCATTATTCTACAAAGTCAACAAGCAAGATAGCTCCACTAGCTCTCTATCATCAAGAGACTTCTTGAAGTGAAATGAAAATTCCAAGAAGCCGAAGGACAAACTGAATCATTGGTAAAGAAAGGAAAAACTATTTTGCCCTAGGCTTAATAAAAAGAGACGAGGAAAAGATTTGGATAAGCGACCATTCCTCAACCACATGTATTTCCAAAAACAAATCTAAGAACCCCTCCCCACCTCAAATTTATTGTAAGGGATAAATATGAGAGATAGATCTCCATGGACTCTCCGAAGAACATCTTAAACTGGAATTGGTGTCCCAACTGTTCTCACTCAGCGCAACTTACTTCTAATAACTCTATGACAAAGGGAAGAATTTTCTAGGGAAAAAATGGTAAAGCCATTTAGCTAAGAGAGCAGTGTTTTTAGATACCAACTTTCCAAGACCCAACACATCCTCTAATTTAGACCTGCACCCTTCTTCCCAACTCACTAAATGATCCCTATGACCCCTGACTCTAGGCCATAAGAAATCTCTAATACTCTCTCAATATTACTAGCAATCCCCATTGGAATCTTAAAAATAGACAAGTATTACAATGAGATACTAGACAGGTAAACCTAAACAAAAGTGATTCTACCCCCAAGAGAGAAAAAAGCCCCCTTCCAACCATCTAAATGCTTTGCCACCCTTTGCACGATTAGATTCCAAAAGTCTGCAAATTTGGGATTACCCTCAAAAGGACCCCTAAATAAGTCAAAAGCCTATCCAGTAAACCACCCCCACAACAGAGGACCACTCACTAGTGCGCTCAACATGCACATTATCTGTTGTTAAATCACTTTTCCCCATGTTAATTTTAACCCCAAACACTCTCTCAAAAACATGGAAAATACCTAAAATATTTTTGAAAGCATGGTTATGATCATCTAAAAATAAAATGGTGCCATAAGCAAATTGAAGCTAAGAAACCACCACTCCCTCTCTCCCCACTACCAACCCTTTAACCAACCCCCGATCCACTGCCCTATCCACCATCCTACTCAAAACATTAGTGACTAGGACAAACAAAAAGGGGAAAGTGGGTGTCGTTGGCTTATACCTCTCGAGGCATTAAATCAAGATTTAGGTTCACCATTCACAATTATTGAGAACCACACATTAGACAAAAAATCCCTTATCCACCTATGCTATGTCTTTCCACAACCCTTTCTCACAAAATTTTTATTCAAGAAACTACGACTACCTTTTTCATAAGCTTTCTCAAAATCCAATTCAAAAGTGAACTCTCTCTTTCTTTCTCCTACGAATATCCTCCATTATCTCTTAGCTACTAAGATAGCATCCACTATTTGTTTCCCCCCACAAATGCATTTTGAGCTCTAGAGATAGTATTTTGAAGCACCACACTCAAAACCTATTAGCTAGTACTTTGGTGATAATCTTATATACAATAGAACTTAGACTAATAGGTCAAAAGTCCTCTAATAGATCTAGACTTCTTAGGCACCAAAGCAATAAAGTTGGAATTGATACTCTTGCTCAAAATCCCATTCCCATAAAATTTGGTAAAGCTATGATGATAGTTAGTTGGCATGTTAAAGGGTTAGGGGGTATTAGGAAGAGGAGCTTCATTAAGGATTTCTTGGACAAGTAGTCCCATAATATCATCCTTATCTAGGAAACTAAATTGGAATTGAGAGGGGGGGGGGGGGGGGGGGGGTGTTGTTGTTAGGAGCAGTTGGGTGGTTACTTTAGGAAATGAGAATTCCTACCCTTGCGAGGAGCCTCAATGGGTATCCTTGCCATGTGGAATTCTCAGCCTGTTTTTGGAGTGGATATACTTTGATGGGTTTTTTTTCTCCCTTTCTTGTTAGTTGAAGTGAGGGGGAGGTGTCAGTGGTGTGTCATTTTAGGGTATGGGTCCCTTCTAAGCCAACCTTTAGGAGCTTTTTTTTGGAAGGGCTCAATTATGTTTTTGGTTTTTACTCCTTAGGTGGATTGTTGGTGGTGATTTTAATGTCGTGAGGTTTTTGAGTTTTTTTTTTTTTTTGGGGGGGGGGGGGTGGTGAGGTTAGAGTTACTGCTAGTGTGCAGAATTTTTATTTGTTAATGAAGGATTGTGGTTTGAGAGATCTCCCCTTAGGGAATGCTTCTTTAACTTGGTTTGTAAGTGGGGCTAGAGCAGTAGCTAGCAGATTGGATAGATTCTTGTTTTGTAGAAGTGGTAGGATGAATTTCATAATCTTTTCCGAGGTGTTTTCCCAAGGACTACTTCCTATCATTACCCTATTTTGTTGGAATCTAGTAAGGTGTCTTTGGGTCCCTACTCCTTCTAGGTTCAAGAATTTGTGGTTGGACCATGCGACCTTAAGCCTTTGGTTAGGGATACTTCGGGAGAGGGAATGAAGAGGGGTTGGGAAGGGTTTAGATTCATGAGGAAATTGAAGCGTTTGAAGGAGAAATTGGAAGTTTGGAATAAGGAGGTGTTTGGTGATGTTAGAATTAGAAAATCTAGCCTTTTGAGTGGGTTTTCTTCCTTGAGTAGGACGGAGGAGGAGATTAATCTCTCAAAAAGCAAGGAGGCAAGAAGAGTTTCTCTAAAGAATGATCTGGAAGAGGCGATCTTAAGGAAAGGAGGAGTTGGAGGCAAAAGACCAAATATAAATGGGTCAAAGAAGGTGATTGTAAACTTTGCTTTTTTTTTTTTTTTAAATTTTTTCATAGGCCGACTAATGGGAAAAAGAGTAAAAACTTGATTATGGAGTTGGATGTAGGGGTTGAGAGAGTCATTAATGACCATTATCAGATTGTATCTATGATTACTAATTTATTTCATAAAGCATTTAGAGGAGGACTATTGTCCACCGATGATAAGAGTGGTTAAAGTGGAATCCCATAACCGAAGAAAAAATGGGTTGGTGAGAGAGACCTTTCGATGAGGAGGAAGTAAAGAGGGTGGTTTTTGGGATGGAAAGGGATAAAGCCTCAGGTCTCATTTTAATATTAGTTTCTTCCTAGACTGTTGGGAGGTTATTAAGGATGATTTGTTGAAAGTCTTTACTGATTTTTACTGGAATGGTATCTTGAGCAAGAGCATTAATTCCTTTTTTTTTAAGTGTTGGTGCTTAAGAAATCCAGATCTATCAAGATAGAGGATTTTAGATATATTAGTCTTGCCTTTGGTGTTTGTAAGATTATCTCTGAAGTTTTAGTATTAGGTTGAGTATGGTGCTTAATGAGACTATCTCTAGTGCTCAAAGTTCATTTGTTTCCTTTGAGTGGGGGACGCAAATGGTGGGTGTTGTTCTGGTGGCTAATAAGGTGGTGGAGGATATTCATAGAAATAGGAAGAGGGGGTTTGTTTTCAAATTAGATTTTGAGAAAGCTTATGATAGAGTCAGTTGGAGCTTCTTGGATATAGTCTTTGCAAGAAAGGGTTTGGTGAGTGGTGGCATCAGTGGATTATAGGTTGTTTGTCTAATGTGTGTTTTTCAATGATTATGAATGGTGAGCCCAAAACTTGGTTTAGTGCTTCGAGGGACATTAGACAAGGATCTTTTGTCCCCCTTTTTGCTTGTCCTAGTAGCTAATGTATTGAGTAGGATGGTAGATAGGGGGTTGGTGAGAGGATTAGAAGTGGGGAGAGAGGGAGTGATGGTTTCATTTTCAGTTTGTTGATGACACTATATTCTTTCTAGATGATCATAGCCTTTCTTTCAGGAGAATCTTAGGTATTCTTCAAATATTCAAGAGGGTGTCTGAGGTTAAAATTAATATAGAGAAAAGTGGTTTAGCATCTATAAATGTGCTTGTTGAGCCTGCTAGTGAGTGGGCTTCTGATTTGGGGTTTGGTTTATTGGGTTGGCCTTTGACTACTTAGGGGTTCTTTAGAGGGGAATCTTAGGGCTGTGGATTTTTGGAATCTAGTAGTGAGAAAGGTGACTCAGAGATTAGACAGTTGGAAGGGGGCTCTTTTCTCTTTTGGGGGTAAGAATCACTCTTATTCAGGCTTGTCTTTTTAGCGTTTTGTTTTTTTCTTGTTTGTTTTTAAGATTCTAGTGGAGATTGCTAGTAAGCTCGAGAGAATTATGAGAAAATTCTTGTGGTTTGATGTGGGGGGTCATAGGACCACTTAGTGAGTTGGGGAGAGGTATGTAGGTCTAAAAAGGAGGGGGTTGGTAAGTTGGTGTCTAGAAACACTACTCTTTTAGTTGAATGGTTATGGTGCTTCCCCCATAAGATTCTTCCCTTTGACATAAAGTAATAAGAAAGGTTGGGTTGGAAGGGAATGGGTGGGATAGCCAATGCTAGTTTAAGATGTTCTTATGGAGTCCATGGGGGTCTATTTATCCCTTTAACACTCGCACTAAATTTGAGGTTTTTGGGGGGGGGGGGGGTCTTGGATTCGTTTCTGGAAAGACCCATGGTTGGGGAGTGCTTCATTTTCCACATCTTTCCCTTGAATCTTTTGATTGAGTTGAGAGTAGAATAGAGCCATTTCTTTCTTTGCTGGTGATTTGAGTAGTCCTTTCGTTCTTGGAATCTCCATTCCAGGAGACCTCTTAACGATAGGGAGTTGGTGGAGTTGTCATCCTTTTTTTCTTATTGAATAATTGTGATCTTCTTTGGAGGGGGATGTTTGTTCTTTTTGCAGGTAGGCATGTTTCCTTCATCGTGCCGGGGAAGGAGGAGTTTGTTTGGGTGATGATATTGTGCGAAGTGAGTGGAGGAATTGAGGGGTCAAAGGGCTCCTATCTTCAGAGATGAGGTTCGCTCTGTGAGTCTGTAGATTCTTTCAAACTGCAAAGGCAAATTTGGACGATTGAAGAAGGACAATATAGAAGGGAGGAGGCAAGAAGTGCGCATCTTTATGAGAGAGCAAATCTTGGGGTGGAGGGCTTTCCTTGTAGCCTTTCTGTACGTGTCAAATGGCCAAGAATGAAGTTGTAGACATCCATAGGGTTAGATTAGGTGCTTCAAGTGTGGATCCACAGACATACAAAGGTTAAGGGAATGTGACAGCAAGCCAAAGGTGTTCCAGAGGCTCTCAACAAGTGTCTCCTTTGCCGACGTGCTCAGAGGTGCTTCGGTGACAAAGTTGGCTCAAGTAGAGGAGATCAATTCTTGTAGTCGTAAGGATTTAGGGGATTGTTTCCTAAACAACTCCATGTTTAAAGCGGCTAACAGATAACGAAGGTGGTTTTTTAAATTTTAAATCTTCTAGTGGTTTAAAGGCTTGGGAGTTGGTGGATCTTTAGCTCAAAAGCCCATTTTTTATGGGTTAAAGAAACCCAAGTTCATATGGGTTGAGACTTGAGCCCAATCAAAGCTATGGCATTGGCAAAACCAAGGGGGGAGTTCTAGGCCTTCCTAATACTAGGTTGGATAATAATGTTGGACGGAAGTTTAAAGTCACCATTGATGGAGTTAAAACAGATGCTAAGTGCCCAACGAATGTCACTTCTTCAAACAATGGGGAGGAAACTAACATTTTAGGTAGGGACTCTCAGCATGCTCCATGGGATTTCAATTTCACCTTAATCAATCATTTTTCTCCCTTACACTTAGTTCTTGAGGAGAAACAAAAGGCTTTGCCAGAATGGGAACAAGACTACGATTCTTCTTTCAATTTGCAAGGCCAGTTGAGCAATATTTGTGAGTCTGAGAAGGAATTTCTAGTTGGTTAGTGGAGAGACATTTTTGAACTTGCAGAAGAGAATAGATTGATACAACTTCTTTGAATGGAAGATTGGAGATGAAGATGAGGTAGGCTTGGGTCAAAATGTAAATGTTGAAAATAATACTCAATAGTTGGAGAAAGATTGTAAACATTAGAATTCTGAATTTGTGTAAGCAGGTAAGATTTTTTTGATCACTGTTTTGATAAGATGATGGCCTTAAGTGATAAGCGGTCTTTGCCTTTTGACCTTGAGCTTAATATCTTTTAGCGGATGATGTAGTTGTACCTTCTTTGGGTGTCCGAGGGGTTAATTTTATTAAGGTAGACTTTCCTATGGAGGATCCGTGTTCCTTGAGTGTTATCCTTCCCCTTCTTGCTCATTTTCTTCTTCCTTATGTTACTTTATGCCAGAAAGAGGATTCTCTTAGGAGGGAGGGCTGTGGGTTTAGCTCTAGGGGAGTTGAGAGAGACTATAAAGACTTGCAAGAACTCCTAGAAGACCTAGGCTTGAAATTAGTAGATCCCATAGGTAAGGAGGTGAGGTTGGGTTTAAACCCTCTAACTAATGAGAGAAAGAAGAAGAAAATGCAAAAGACTATAGAAAGTCTGGTTTCGTTCGATTAATTATGAGGATGGTAAGGGTGGTGCATGTTAAATTACGAAGATTATTAGTTGGAATACGCGAGGTCTAGGTGGTGTTAGGAAGAGGAGAAGAGGAGCTTTGTTAAGGAAGTTTTGTCTAGGTATTCCTTGAATATTGTTCTGATCCAAGAAACTAAATTGGAAATGATAAATAGGGGATTGTCAAAAGCATTTGGGGTGGTCGTTGTAGGGAATGGGACCTTTTTACCTTCTTGGGGTTCTCCTATGTGTATTTCCCTTTTCTGGTTTAGTTGAAGTGAGAGGTAGAGGTCAATGGTGGGTCTCCTTCATGTATGGTCTTTATATACCAACCCTTAGGAGTTCTTTCTAAGATGAGCTTTATTATGTTTATGATTTTTGCTCCCCCTAGGTGGATTGTGTGTTTGGAGATTTTAATGCGTTGAGGTTTTTGGGGGAGAAGATGGGGAGGGTTAACTACTTGTATGCAGCAAGTTGACCTGCTTATTTGGGGAGTGCCATATAAGAGATCCCTCTTTGGGGAATGCTATATTTACTTGGTTCCCAAGCCCCCCCCCTCCCCCGCTGAGGGGGGGGGGGGGGGTTGCTAGCATGCTTGATAGGTTTCGATTCTGTAATGAGTGGGAGGGCGGATTTTCTAACATCTCCCAAGCTGTTCTCCCAAGACGTACTTTTGATCAATTCCCTATTATATTGGAAGCAAGAAGGGTTTCTTGGGGTCCCGTGACTTTTAGGCTAATGGTGAGGAGTTCTTGGCAAGAGGAGTTGGAGAGAGGTTGGGAAGGGCTCAAGTTCATGAAGAAGTTAAAACGTGTTAAGGGGAAATTGAAAGTATGGAATAAGGAGGTATTGGGTGATGTTAGAATTAGAAAATCCAGCATTTCAAGTGAGTTGTATTCTTTCGATAGAAAGGAAGAGGAGATCAATCTCTCGGAGAGTGAGGCAAAATGGATTTCTTTGAAGAATGAATTGGAAGAGGTGATTTTAAAGGAAATGAGGAGTTGGAGGCAAAAGACCAAATTTGAATGGGCTGGAGATGGTGATTGTAATTTTGGTTTCTTTCATAGGCTAGCAAATAGGAAAATGAGAAAGGATTTGATTGGGGAATTGGGTTTTGGGGGGGGGGGGGGGGGGAAGGGGAATTATCATTGATTCTAGTTGGCTTGCCTCTGCGGTCACTAATTTCTTTGATAATTTGTATTCTGAGGAGGATTTTTGTAGATCGATGGCTGAGGGGTTGGAGTGGAATCCCATTTATGGAGATTAGTTGCGATTGTTAGAGAGACTTTTTGATGAGGAGGAGGTGAGGGGTTTGTTTTTGCGATGGAGAGGGATAAGGATCCATGTTCGGATGACTAAAATTTTATCTCTTTTTTTTTTTCTTAAAGATTGCTAGGATGTCGTTAAGGGTGGTTGTTTAAAGTCTTTATTGAATTTTATGGGAATGGGATTTTGAACAGGATTATTAATTCCACTTTTTTAGCTTTGGTGCCTAAGAAGTCTCGATTTATTACGGTAGAGGACTTTAGAACTATTAGTCTAGTCTTTAGTGTTTATAAGATTTTCACCGAAGTACTAGCTAATACTCAGAGTGTAGTGCTAGATAAGACTAGATCTAATGCTCAAAGTGCATTTGGGGCGTGGGTGGGGGGGGGGGGGGGGGGGAAAAATAGTGGATGTTATTTTGGTGGCTAATGAGGTGGTGGAGGATATTCATAGGAGAAAGAAGAGGGGGGTTCATTTTGAAATTGGATTTTGAGAAAGCCTATGATAGAGTTAGTTGGAGTTTCTTACTTTCTTGGAGTAAGTCTTTTTAAGAAAGGGTTTTGTTGAGCATTAGCACCAGAAGATAAGGGGCTCTTGTCTAATGTTTGGTTCTTTGTACTTGTGCATGGTAAACCTAAGTCATGGTTTAAGGCGTTGAGAGGTATTAGACAAGGAGACCCACTTTCACTCTTTTCGTTTATCCTAGTATCTGATGTTTTGGGCAGAATGGCGGATAGGGTAGTGGATCAGGGGTTGGTGAAAGGGTTGCCAATGGGGAGAGAGGGAATGGTGATTTCTCATCTTCAGTTTGCTAACGACACTGTTTCTTTTTAGATGATTAAGCCCTTCTTTCAGGAGTATTTTGGTATTCTCCAGGTTTTTGAGAGTCTTAGGGGTTAAAATTAACATGGGCAAAACTTGTTTAGCAACTATAAATGTGCCTATTGAGCACGCTAGTGGGTGGTCCTTTGATGTGGGGTGTGGATTATTGGATTGTCCTTTGACTTATTTAGGGAACCCTTAGGGGGTTAATTGCAAATCACAGGCTTTTGGAGTCCAGTAGGGGAAAGTGCAGCAAAGGGTTTAGATGGCTAGAACCTGGAAGGGGGCACTTTTTCTTTTGGGGGTAGAATCAGACTTTGTTCAAGCTTGTTTGCTCAGTATTCCGTTGTATTATTTGTCTACTTTTAATGTCCTGTGAGGATGGCTAGTAAGATTAAGAAAATTATGAGAGACTTCTTGTGGTCTGGAGTCAGGGGCGTCTCAGGGATCATTTAGTAAGTTGGGAAGAGGTTTGTAGGTCTAAAATGGAGGGAGGTTTGGGTCTTGGAATGTTGGTGTCTAAAAACGCTACTCTCTTAGCTAAATGGTTGTGGTGTTTTCCCCTAGAAGATTCTTCCCTTTGGCATAGAGTTACTAGATGTTACTTTGGGTTGAGTGAGAATGGTTGGTATACTAGTGTTAGTTTAAGATATTCTTTAGAGAGTCTCTGGAGGTCTCTCTCTCAGATTTATCCCTTGTTCACTCCTCACTAAATTTGTCGTGGGGAGGGGTTCTTGAATTTGTTTCTATAAAGACATATGGTTGGGGAATTATATCTTATCCGCATCTTTTCCTCATCTCTTCCAATTGAGCCCAGGGCAGATTAGTGTTATTTCCTCTTGTGCGGTTGATTCAGTTGGCCCCTTGCGGTTGATTCAGTTGGCCCCTTGGTCTCTTGGAATTTTCATTTCAGGAGATCACTTAACGACAGAGAGCTGGTGGAGTTATCATCCTCCTTGTCTTTATTGGATAATTGTCATCTCTCCTCAGGGAGGGATGTTCAATCTTGGTCTTTGGATCATTCGGGGGTTTATTCTTGCAAATCATTTATGAGTTCTTGATCTGTTTCCATTCTTTTTTCCCTCAACATTCATTTATTTTGAAGGCCAAAGCACCCCCAAAATTGAGGCTTTAATTTGGTTGATTGTGCTTAGTAAATTCGATGCCAATAACTTGTTGCAGATCATGAGACCTTTGAAGGCTCTATTTCCATACGTTTGTGTGCTCTGTTATAAGAATTATGAGACAGCATTGCTTCTCTTTTGGCACTGTGATTTTGCTTTAAGGATTTGGAGTGAGTTATTTGGTGTTTCGGGAGAAAATAGGGTTTCTCCTGTATCAGTGGAGTAACTGTTGGTACTTCATTTGAGGGTTTTGGAAGAAGGAAGGATGAGGGCTGTGTTATGCAAATGGGGACTTTTTGCTGTGTTGTGGGGTTTATGGTTGGGGCGTAATGCATGGTTCTTTTTGGGGGAAAAATTGAACTGTTAGCTGTTTTGGGAAAAGATTCACTACTGAGCCTCTTTATGGTGCCTTGGGTTTGGATTTTTGAAGGGAGCTAGCTTTCCTGGAGGTTCATTTAGATTGGAGGAATCCTTTGACTTGATTTTTCCATTTCTATTTTTGTTGGTCTTTAGTACTTTCCTTCTGGTTTGTTAAAAATTTTTTTTGGGAGATGTCTTATTCTCCTTTTTGTAAATTCTTCTCCTGCTAATGAAGTCTCTTCTTTTGCTACTAAAAAAAAGAAACCTCAAGACACCTCAAGACGTCAGTTTCCTTCGCACAATACATCTATCATCCTCAAAAGACAGAAAAATTCATCCTTCTTCAGCATGACAAAAGACACATGCGTACCTGTAAATTCCAAGATGCGGAACATCGAAAGATTAAGATGATTCAGGTTGAACGCCTTCCTTTCAACTTTGAAGGTAGAATGACCTCCCATTACACTCGTCTGCAATATCATTGAACGAGCCACAACTTAGTACAAAAATGGAGTGATTGGCGATGGATATAGATGGTAGAGCAATGGGAAATCATTGAAAAGAGGTTTCTAGGGGTAGGGGTTTAGAATAAGGGCAGAGAAGGCTGGTATTTTCGGATGCTCAAAGGAAGGAGACGATAGGAGAGAGCATTCTATCTCTCTCTCTCTCCATATATATATATATTTATAAATTTATATATAAACTGCAGCTGTGTATCAACAAAAGCCCTTAACACAATTTGCCCACAAGTTTCAGTCTACTCGTGCAAAACAATTAACTTTAACCCCAATTTCTCAAGAACTATCTTCAATTCACCTTTTTCCTTGAATATCATCCAGAAATTGAACAATTCATTTAGAAAATTGAAGGATCCCTCAAATGTGGCCCAAACTCAAACAGTCAACCTTTCTATTAAACAACTTCACAAAGCTGCAGGTTTTGTAGGAAAATATCAAAATAAAATGGCTGGAAGCTAATATGCTCGGTTTTGGAAGTTGCATAGCAGTGAAGTTTTTCCCACATGTGTGTCGCTGGCGCATGAGGCGTGAGTCACTGGTGGCTACTTTCTGATGAGGAAATTTGGCACAGTGGTAGATCAGAGGGTGGCAAGTTCAGTGGTAGTGGTGGACCAGTGGTGCAATGAAAAGAAAAAAAATACAAAGGTAGCTATGGTTTTTGGAAGGCTGATGGCTGCAAAGTTTTCTGATGGCATGTAGGACTGCACATATGGTCGGACAGTGATCTATTTTTGGGGAAGGGCTATTCCTCAATCTTTGGTTCTAGTAGTGGCGGAGGTGTCTTGAGAATCTTACGGCAATGTGGGGCTTGAATATGAGTGGCAAGACTGTAATTTTGGATGGAAGTTGCAGGTGGTTTTTTTTTTTCCCTGACTGAAATTTTATAGCAGAGAAGATTTCTAAAAGGGCTGAAATTAGGATTGCTAATTGATTACATGGTCGGTTTTGAGATGAGAGATAGACAGAGAGGGAGGCTGATGACTGGAGAGAATAAGAGATGTAAGAAGAGAAGTTTTGGTTCAAGAATCCTGCTGGAATTTTATTGCTGCATAGGAAAAAATGAAAAGCTCGAATTGAGCATAGAAAAGAGGAAGAAGAAAAATGAAGTGATAGGGGAAATGAGGAATTTAGGCTCTTATGCCGAAGATGCAGAATTGCATAAAGGAATTATAACCAAGAAGAAAATTTCGGAGAAAAAGAGTAAAGAAGAGAAGAAGACGATGAAAAAGAAGAAGAAGAAGAAAGGGATAAGGAAGAGGAGGAAGGAAAGGAGATACAAGAAGGGAAAAAAACATTAACATTCACTTCAATTACAAATTAAAAAATAACTAAAATCTTACATGCTTTCTATCATGAGCAATGCTTGTTCAAGGCATTATATGCTTGCTTGTGACCATTTGTCTTGTGTAGGGGTGTGCAATTGGCCAGTTTAGCCAATTGGGTCGATTAACCAAATTAACCGAAAAAAATTCAGTTAACTATTCATCATAACCGAACCGACCGAATTACCCTTCTTACCCGACCGTTACCCGACTGAATCGAATTTTTGGTTAATTCGGTTAACCAAATTTAACCGAACCAAATTGCAATTAATGTTGGAGAAAAAAATTATGATTGTATGTTTTCAAAATTCAACATGATAATTTTCAAAAATCATTTCTATTACATCCATGTTATCTTTTTATAAAATTTATTTTTACTTTTATTATATCAATCAATTATTAATACATGCTAAACACTCAAGATACTAAGATGTAACTCATGTAAGTCTTTAACATTTAATAAAATCAACCAAAATTCACTCAAATTCAAATTCTCCTGCATATAAATCGTCAAACACTCAAATTCACTTTGAAAAAAATTTACTGAGTTGCTAGTTTATCATCTTCTTGACTTTGAGCATATAAATATAAATTATTTAATAAATCCATATTCCTAGTTCAAGCATTGTCAACATAAATCCATAAAATTCTCTTGACTCTTGCGGGTCTAGAGTCCATAGTCCATATTGTGCTCAACTCTCGAAGGCCCAAAGTCTATATTGTGCTCGACTCTCAAGAGTTCAAAGTCCCTACTATTATATTACAGATCAAACATGAAATTTAAAATGTTTATACAAATTAAAACAAAAAACAACATGAATTCTAAATTGTTTCTGAAAAATTAAAACAAAAGCTGGAAGAAAAATTGAAATGGCTTCAGACATCAGCTACCACTTCATGGCTTCTTATCTCACAAACTCCCACTCCTCAGCTCCTGTGCTATAAATATATGAAAATGACAAACCATTAAAATTCCAAGTTTTCAACAATAAACCACAATAATAAATTATATTATGTCAATAATGATAATTGATAGCATGTAATTTCTATGACAAAACTCTTACTTAAGCATAATCTCAATGTGAAACTAACCCTTTGTCTTTCTTTGATTATTCACCAATTGTGGACTCCAATGCAACCTTGACAACTCTAAAAAATTGTATAGAAGCACTTGTATGCTATAATAACTAATCATTCAATGAACAAATGAAAATTTTTGACAATATATATATATATATATATATATTTATATGTATATAAATATAATATTACCTTTTTCTAGATTTCCAAGGTCATTTAAGTCTTCTTCAACCTTTATTGGACTAGATGAACCCCAGATCCAATCTTGCGTGCATATAAGAACTTGCAGAATTTTAGGAGTCAAAGAACTCCTAAAGGCATCAAGAACACGCCCCCCGGTGCTGAAAGCAGACTCTGAAGCAACTATGGAGATAAGTACTGCTAAGATGTCATGAGCCATATGTGAAAGGACGGGAAACCTTGTACTATTTACCTTCCACCACTCCAAAATATCAAAGCCCTCCACGTCCTTTTCACAATCCTTCCCTAAATACCTATCAAAGTCTGATGTGTTATCTCCATCTCCAATTTGAGTCTTGAACTTTTAATACAAAACTTTGAACTTTTGTTGTGCTTCCCCTTGACCAGTGGAGCTTGAAGTTTCACTTCTGTTTGATTCTTCATTTTTAGATTGTGACAACTTCTTATACTCAACAAACAATTCAAATGTGGTATCCTTAACCTTTTTCCCCATCAATAAACCTTTGTCACCTTCATACATCATAGAAAGAGCATGTTGCACAAATTTCAAGGGTCAAGAATGGATGCAACAAAAATTAACCTATTCATTTTATAAATGTTTCCCCAGTACTTGTTGTATTTTTCCTTCATTTTTGTACTCATTAAACTCAACTCCAAGTCATCATTGCTTTCCCACTCTTTTAGAAGACAATCAATCCCACTAATTTCATAAAAAAATGTATTATTGTAACATACAAAGAACTTGAAACTCGTAAAGTGAGGTCATAGAAGTGTTCCAAAAACATGACAAACTTTCAAACTTTTTCCCAATCAAATCTACTTGGTGTGCTCTAGCCTCAAGCTCAGTTCTAAAAAATGGATCTTCATCCCTAAACCTATCAAAAGCTATTTCATATCTTTGAGCTGTGTCTAGCATCATATAAGTAGAATTCCATAGAGTGCTAACATCTAGGCATAACATCTTTTTGCATTCTACTTTTTCTATTTTCACAATGCTTGAAATTTTTCGACCTAGCTGGTGAATGCCTAACATATTTGACTGCATCCCTAACATGAGCAACTGAATCCCCCATTTCTTTCAAACCATCTTGCACAACTAGGTTAATTACATGTGCAATGCATCTCATGTGAATGAATTTTCCCCCTAGAATGTCTTTTCTCCAATTTTGATTTTTTATTTATTTATGTAGGCTACTGTACCATCATTTGAACTTGCATTATCTACTGTCAAAGTAAACACATTGTCAACTCCCCAGTCAAGCAAACACCTTTCAATAGCCATACCTATCTCCTTGCCTCTATGACTAGAAATTGGATGAAAGTTAAGGGGTTTTTTGTTTAATTTCTAGTCATCATCTATGAAGTGTGCGGTCAAACACATATAATTCATCTTTTGCAAGGAAGTCCATGTGTTAGTTGTGAAACTAACCCTTTGAGAGGAGGATTTCAAAATTTTTTTCAACTTTAACCCCTTTTCCATGTAAAGGTCATAACATTCCCTAGAAATTATCCATCTTGATGGAATTTGAAAACGAGGGCATGTTACTTTCATATGATGTTTGAACTCCATATTCTCTGCAAATTTAAATGGCAATTCATCAGCAATAACCATATAAGATAATGCCTTTCGAATTGCTTCTTGGTCAAACTTCCAATTTGTAAGAGTTGCCTCTGAGCCCTCTGCATTTTTTGAGGCTAGTTGATAATTTAGTTGTCTGTTTTTTTTCTTCAAAATATGGATTTTGTGGACATCTAACCATATGATATCTAAGTGTGCACGTACCATTCTTTTTAGGATCAACACAGTAATCAATATGACAATAATGACACTTACCCTTAGTTTCTCCGGACTCGGTCACAAATTTAGTGAAGTGATCCCACACTTCAAATCTTGGTCTCATTCACTTCCTCATTTTTTGATTAGATTCAGTGGGATGATTAGTATCACTATCACTTGTCATGCTTGGATTTGAAGGTTGATGTTGGGAAGCCTCTTGTGTAGTTTTTGCATCCTCTAACACCTCCACCTCCATAGGCAAGTCATTACTCATTTTTCCTTTGATATAATATCTGGAAAAAAAAAAAAGAAAAAAAGTAAAGCGCAATCATAAATAAGAACTCTCAAATGGGTTAAAACAAAATCAAATTCAAATTGACTTAGCTGCACTAAGTCTAATGAAAAAGAAGAGTGCTAAGTACAATCACTATGGATGCTAATTCATACAAAACCTTGATTGCATATAAAGCCTTGTAAGTCCTTTAAGTTCACAGTAGATTGTTTACCTCAATAAGAATAATAATTTATACAAAAACCTTGATTGTAGTTGGTATTTTCCGGTTTTTGCAAACACTTAGTAAGAGAAAAATGATATGGAGAACAAAGCAAATGAGAATAAAAAATTTATGGGACAATAAGACAAAGACATCCAAAGTCTAGATGCTAACCTCCACTTCGTACAAAGGTTAAAAAGGATCTAACAAATTAAGAAGCAAAGAAAGCTCTTTTGCACCCCATATCATTGTGGTGCGAGCAAAAGTGAAAACCTAATAAAAACAATCCTTATAAGAAGGAATTTAGCGCAAAAAACAATATTCTCCAACCCAAAAATTAAGTCAAAAAATGAATCCAAGAGGACCAAGAGCCACTCCTTATACTCAATATAGAGAAAGAAAATGGGTGAAATCCATGATATGAATCTCCACTAGTTTTCATGAGAAACTCTATCCCAAGATTATCATCCCAAATATTCTCTTACAAGCCAAGTTAACTCTAGATCTTGATTTCAAAAATTCTAAAAAGATTAACTTCCTAATGGGAAAGATTGTAGCCACTTTTGTGCAAGGATGGATGCTAAATTCTTGAGACAGCTCCCTTGAACTCAATTATAACTACACATGAGGGGAAGATTTAAAACAAACCCTTGATGTATTGGAAATTTTTTAGATTATCACAATTCACAGTGCTCTTCTTTGTCATTAGACTTAGTGCAGCTACTAAACAACAACCAGTGTTCACACAAATCACACATAATTCAAAACACTACTAAAGTATACTTGAAACTTTTCATCCAACTAGGATAACAAATATTAAAGCAGCTTGAAACAAAAATCAGCACAAGATTCAAAAATCACAACTACCAGTTCTTAGGTTATCCATATGCGACAAAGATTAATTATACAGAATGCAGAAATGGCATAAATCTCAAATCTAATGACTTGTAACAACTCGAAACTCCGAGTCTGAGAGGCGCTCAGGTGACGGCCATAACAAGGGCTAGGGCAACGGTCACGAGCTCACGGCTAGGGCTAGGGCAACAACATGGTGATTGGCGACGACGAGGGGCCAAGGGCGAGGCGACTCAAACTCTCGAAGTTTCTACTCTCAATATCGAAGCCAATTAGTCGAACGGTGAGATGGAAGTTTGGATTTGGAGTAGGGGTGAGTAGTGAGCACAATGGATTGACAGAGTGGTTGCTGAAGTTGGATTTGAAGGGCCGGAGGTTGGCTGGTTGGTGTGGTCGTTGACTTGCTGGAGGGCGGAAGCTGGTTGGTCAGCGATCGCGTGGATGCTAGCCAGAGCTGGATGGTTGGATGCTAGAGGGTGGAGGGCCTGGACTCTGATGGCTCGAAGTCTCGATTCTCGAAGACTCGATGGAGTGATGAACGTTGGACGGCTGGATTGGAGTTTGGTGGGTGGAAACCTGGAGGCTGGACTACAGGAGGATGGACTACTGGAGGTTGGAAGCCTAGAACTTGGAAATTTGGAATGGCCAAATGGGAAGTTGGGAACCCTGATTCCCCAAGGCAAAGTGTGGAACATTGGAACTGGTATCGTGGATTTTGAATGTGGATTGTTGTTTGTGGAACTGGAATGAGCAAGAGTGGAGTGCCGACTATCGAGTGTGGGCTGTGGAGTGGGTAGGTTGGTAACTTGGGTTAAGTTAACTGGGTTATCGGTTAAACACTTAAACTTAAACTGTTAAAATGTTTAACTTAACAATAAAGTATATAATTTATATTTAATTATTAATTAGTTATATAAATTGGTTAAATTGGTTAATTGAAATTACATTTCTCCATCACAAACTGAAAACCAAATAACCTATTTTACCCAAATATAAAACCAAACCGAATCAACCAAATTTAGTCAGTTATTTCAATTAATTCGGTTTTCACCGAATTATGCACACCCCTAGTCTTGTGTGCATGGGATGAGTTATCATCATGTAAATACTAGTATAGGTTTTTAAATGAAAGTGTGTCAATGCCTTTGTGTCTAATGGGAGTACGACTCCTAGGACATTTTGATGTTTCCTAGTGCCAAAGCTAAAGTAGCATATAAAGATCTTTAGATGAGGATGAGCATCCATCATTCTTGTAAAACTCACTAGCTTCTGTAAACATATTTAATCTACTTACCTCCCTCCTTAAACACACGTTGCCTACAAAGGTGGTGTTAATGAATTACGTTGCTTTAGTGTTTACCGCATGCTTGTCATTTGCTTCCATGAATTGCTTACTACTTCCGCTTACTTTCCATTCAATTGATGTGAGAGTCTTGTGGTAAACTGTGGTATACTTCAGCTGACTAGTTAAATAGGAGTGCTTTAGTTAGTGTTGCATGGCCCTGCACAAGATGTGAAGTGTTTGGTGCATGATAGTTGGTATCAGAGCTTGGTTAATTGCTATGTGAATTCAATTGCTTCATATAGTGGGATTGTGTGAAGCTTCAATAGAAGACTATGCAACCAATATCGAGAGAATTGAGGCACTAGAGGTGCAGGCTTAGACAACCAATAACATGTCCATGGACATGTTTGAATTTGTTGACAAATTGATGCATTGAAGGGATCACAAAAACATCAATAGGTTGCTATGGTGGAGATGTGAGAGGACCTCCATGCGATAGTAGAAACTTTACAAGCCCAGATGGCTGATCTGAATGCAAAGATGAGCTTGATGGCTACTATTATAGGAAATTCCGGCACTACTGAAATGGAGTATGGAAGAACAAATGTGCCAAAACCTAGAACATATGGGGCTGCCTATGATGCTAAGGAGTTGGAGAACTTATTTGACATGGAGCAATACTTTTGTGCAATGAGGATTGACTTAGAGCAGGAGAAAGTATCCATGGCAACAATGTATTTGAGAGGTGACACTAAGCTGTGGTGGTGTACCAAGTATGATGAGATAGAAAATGGACATTGTATAATGATTGTTGGGCAGACTTGAAGAGAGCTCAACGCCCAATTCTTTCTTGAGAATGTTGAATACAATGTTCAATGTAAGTTGTAATAACTTAAGCACATTGATACAATCAAGGAGTATGTCAAACAATTCTTTGCTTTGATGTTAGATACCTAGGACATGTTAGAGAAGGAAAAGTTGTTTTATTTTCTTGAGGGATCGAAACTATGGGCAATGGCAGAACTTCACTGACAAAAAGTTTTAGACTTGTTTGCTGCACAAGCTGCTGTGAAACACTTGACTAACTGCACTTGCGAGGGTTCCACAATGTTCAAAGAGAGTGGCATGGGTGGAAACAACGGAAAGTCTTTTAAGAAAGTCAAACTCAAAAATGGGAAAGCTGACACCAAGACATCAACTTCAAAGGAAGTTTTGTCTTCTCAATCATTTAACATGCCCAGTGGTGAGGGTAAGATGACATGCTTCTTATGTCAAGGCCCTCATAAAGTTGCTAAATGCCCTTATAAGTCTTACAAGCTTCCATTGTAGAGGGGGCACTGCAAGATGATGAGGATGAGAAAATCTTGAGGATGGGTGCAATGTGGTTACTCAATGCATTGGAGAGGTAGACGAAAGAATCAAAAATTATCCAAGCTAAAGGGTTGATGTATGTGGATCTAAGGATCAACAAGAGCATATGTGCTATAGTTGATATTGGAGCTACCCATAACTTTGTCTCATAGGAAGAAGTGCAAATACTCAATTTGAACTTAGAGGATTCAGGACATATGAAAACGGTTAACTTTGTAGCTCAGCCTACTTTGGGAGTAGCCAAGCAAGTCATTATGAAGTTTGAACAATGGGCGAGACATGCGAATTTCACAGTAGTGTCGATGGATGATTTCCAAGTGATACTTGGAATAGAATTCTTAAGGGAGTCTAAGTTAGTATTGATGTCATTTTCTAGTTCCCTTTGTTTGCTGGGTGACCACCCTTGCTTGGTGCAAGTCATTGCGAAGAAAGGGGACGATAAGAAGTTCCTCTCAGCCATGCAACTCAAGAAGGGTTTGAGAAGGGGTGAACAGACATGCCGCACTGGTGGTAGAGTGGGTGCTTACTACTATCCAAGTTGTGCTGGATGAGTATAAAGTTGTGATGCTAGATAAACTACCTTATAACTTACCACCACGACCAGATGTGGAGCATGAAATCCAGTTGTTACCATGGATGAAGCTACTCACTAAAGGGCCATATTGGATAGTGTCTCCAAAGTTAGTAGATTTAATAAAGCAACTTGATTAGTTAGTGGAATTGAGTTATATACATCATTCCAAAACATCGTTTAGAGCACCGCTATTGTTTCGGAGGAAACATAATGGGAGCATGCAGATGTGTGTGGACTATTGTGCGCTCAATACGGTGACTATGTGCAAAAAGTATCCCATTCCGTTGATTATTGATTTGTTTGATTAGCCAAATCCTGCCAAGTACTTCACCAAACTTGACTTGTGGTTAGGCTGCTATTAGGTAAGGATAGTAGATGGTGATGAGTCGAAGACTACTTGTCTGACACGGTATAGGGTATATGAATTTCTTGGTGATGCCTTTCGAGTCAACAAATGTGCCAGTGACATTTTGCACCTTGATGAACTAGGTATTTCATGAGTACCCATGGTATAGTTAGATGACACTGTTGTATACAGTTCTACTTTTAAGTAACATAAAGAGTATCTGTAGAAGGTGTTCAATAGACTAAAGGAGAACAACCTTTTATGTGAAGAGAGAAGTGCTCTTTCGCTCAGTGGAGCATCAAATTCCTTAAAGAAGGAGCTATTCAAGATTGGAAGATCCCAACAACAATGAAGGAGCTATGTGCCTTTCTTGGACTTGCCAACTATTATTGAGAGTTTGTGGAGGGGTACGCAAGGAGAACTGCCCCTTAACAGAACTATTGAAGAACGGTCATAGGTAGAACTGGATAGAGAAGTGCCAAGGAGCCTTTGACAACTTGAAGGGTGCCAATGTGCAAGATTCAATGCTTGCTTTTTTGGACATCATGAAACCCATTGATGATGGGGATCGACATGCACTTCGAGTATCTTTCACGGATATTGTGACATGTGGACGACCATCCAAGGTCCATCATTGGATGTGAACTTTATTTACAACAAGTGAAGCTTCTCTTGGAAGCTAGTTTGGAAAGAGAATGACAACTTGCAAGTTAAAGAGTCTTGGTTTTTCAAAAAGTATTTATTTAGTTTTAAGTTCCTAGGCACCTATTTCCTATGACAAACTATTTCCTAGGAACCTCATTACCTTTGTTTTAAATGTTTTATTTTACTTTTTTATTTTCTTGCCATGTGCAAGTCATGCGCATGCTCATGTAAGTCTATAATATACCATTACTTGTATTGTAAAAGGGATCTTTGCATTTTCAATTGAAAAGGAAGCCTTTGCTTGAACTTGCGAATCTTGTTCCTCCCCTTGTGAGTGAGTACTGTGACGTCTCCCCGAAGATTGGGTGGTGAGAGACCACGAAAACATCAACGTCATCATCAACACTATACACCTACTCCTCTTTTATAGCTCATAGCCACAACCCCCCTCAAGTTTCATCCTTGTCTCTAGATTCCTAAAGATCAACAAGCTTGTTTGTGGTGTGATCGAGTACTCGTGTGTCTTGGGTGTTTGTCATTACGAACCTTTTGGTAAGCTCATTTCAATTCCTTGTTTGTGAGCCCCTAAAAGTACCTTGTAAGCCTTGAAACTCTACCCGAATCCTTGATTGAAAAACCTTGTTCATTCTCTTTGACTCTTCCTAGATTTTCAACATGAACATGCTTGCTAGTACTGTGCTTAGGGATATATGATTTGTATGCTAGGACTTTTGATCTAGGACTTCTAATATAACATCTTTTAAAGTGAACTTGATTACTTGAATGAAATGATCAACTAAGGGCTTTTAAACCAAATCATATACGTTTTCAAAATCTTAACAACTTGTGATCATTAGAATATGTTTGTGATGTTCATGCTTGGTTAGTTCAATTCTTCCCATAGATTGTGATATTGTGTGTGCGCTACAAAGAGGGTCAACCGTAGGACTAGGGTTACTTAGAACCGTCCTACATCATTTGAGGTACATATAGATGTATCAGACTATGCCCTTGGGGGAGTCTTGTCATAGGTGGGGCATCCTGTTACGTATGGGAACCACAAGCTTAATGAAGCGGAGTGGAAGTACATAGTTGAAGAGAAGGAGATGATAACAATGATACATTGCTTTTAGTGTGGTGGCGTTACCTAATTGGGTCAAAGTTTATGGTGAAAACAGATAACTCGACTGTTAGGCACTTCTTTACACAACCAAAGTTATTACCAAAAAAGGCTTGTTGGCAAGAATTCCTAGTGGAGTTAGATTTCTTATTTGAGCACAAGTCGGGGTGGATGAACCAAGTCGCAGATACACTAAGTAGAAAGGCTGAGCTTGTGGCCTTACAAACAATAACACACTCAACAATAAGTAAGGTTACCACAACAATGCTGGGGCACATTAAGGAGAATCTTACCAAAGATCTAGTTGCCTAAAACCTTCTAAAGCTAGTGGAAGAGGGCAAAGCGTGCCAACTCTAGTTAGAAGATGGATAGTTGATGACACCTGGTAACTGGCTCTTTATGCCTCGAGTTGGAGTCTTGAGGAAGACACTGTTGAGAGAACGCCTTGCCAGCATAACTAATAAAAGAATTCAAATTAGCTAAACTTATGCTGACCCTTATCTTCCAGTTTCTACTTTTTAGGTGGCTTCAAGAAGTTTATATCTCCTCAAAACCCTGTTGCATTACAAAGGATTGGAATAACTAAAGGTTTTTGGTCTATTATATAACTCATCGACAAGAAAATTTATTTACTTAGAAGAAGCAGCGTTACCAACATGCGAGCATATACGACATGATACATTATAGAGATGGCAAAGATTTTGGGGGAAAAAAATGCAGTAAGACACAGCTGTGCATGTTAATCAATCAATGTGATATTATGTATGTTTAGGTATGTTTTTCCTTTTGAATGAAAAGTATTGAGGTGATTTTCAAGAATCATTCATGCACATTCTACAAATAAATTCCATGTGCAAACTACGATTATACATTCATTAGCTACATTCATAGTAGAGAATAATCAACATTGAAACCTGGATCCAAGGGAAGGGGGAAGAAAAGAAAAAAGATAAGGAACATAGAGAAACAATCGGGCAGATAGCCAAGAGGCTCTGTTCTTTCTCACATAGCTGATGATAGCCGAGAGGCTTTGATTTGTCTCACATAGCTAATGGTAGGCAATGGCTTATCAAGAAATTTTAATAAATAAACAAAAAGCAGCTAATGGCTGGATTTTTTTTTTTTCTTTTTGAGGGGGGAGGCGGGGGGGGGGGGGGGTGTTGGAGGGTGTTGGGAGGGGAGAGGGTTGTGAGTGGAAAGGGAACGAGGGAGGGAGGGAGGGAAAAAAGAGAAGCCCAACATAGTAGTTGGCTTGAACTGAAGAAGGGAAGGCTTCTTCTAACAAATTCCTTTGCCTTTGGTCCGTCGCTTCTACTCTTGTTGTTGCTGGTCCAGTGGTGCAACGGAAGCTTGGGAGGCCCAATGGTGCAAGGAGCTAGGGCTCAAACTCTATCGACTACATCTCTCAACTCAATTTTTTTTTACCTCAGGTTACACCTACTGTGTTGAAGAGAGGACAAAATGCAACCATTTACGTTCAAGACACGTTCCAACCACGTATCAAATGTGTCGAAAAATGAAAACAATAAAATTAGGGGCCGTTTGGTATCACTATAAAAAATTATGAAAACAAAAATCAGAAATGAAAACCAAAAACCCAAAACATAAAGTAAAAACCAGAAACCAACAGCCTATTTGGTTATTATTTATAAAACTAAAACAAATTATAAGCTTAATTAAAAAGTGCTCATTTTCGTCTTTAAATCAAATAATATTATAAAAACATGGTTAAAATGATAAAATTGCAGAAGAATATGTATTAAAATTTTTTTTATAATAGAAATAAATTTTATTGTGCATGAAAATTAAAAAATAGTAAAAATATTTTAAATTGGCTTTATTTTCCATCATTTTTAAAATGTATGTATATTTTTATTTTAATTATATTTAAATTCATATGATCGTTTAATTTTAATTTTAATTTAAAAGTGTATAAAATGAATGATTTAATCTGAAAAAAAAAATTTATTTCTGAATATTTAAATTTCTAGCAACAGGTTGCCAAAACAACCGAAAACCATACCATAAAATCTGGTTTTCAGTTTTTTTGCGAACTGAAAACTAATAATAGAAATAGAAAAACTGTCAAGTGTCAATGTAAACAAATGCATTTTTATAATATGTTTCTTCACTGCAAAAACAGAAACAAAAAACAAAAAACAGCAACAATATCAAACGACCTCTTAATTTCCAACACGTGTTGGATGCTGACACTTGGGAGTTTAAATGAGTGTTGGTGCTTCCTAGATTATCTTAAATATGTTGCATAATTTTTTACAGAATTTTAATTTTCTCCTATTTGCCTGAAAGATGTAGACGCACGCACTCACATTTACCACTTGTTTTTGTGGTTTCAGCTAGTTGGGCTTGGTTTAGTTTTGAATGAAGTTGAAAATTCATGTGGAACTAGTAGATCCTGTTATTATTGACTACTCTATAACTATGGTCCTCGGACCCTCTCTATATTTCCTGCTCAAAATATTTTTCAGAGTAGTTTGCTTCTTAGTGACAAGCTTGTACTGTGCCTTAAATGACCCTGAAGAGAAATTGCAGGATGAGGACCTTAACATAACTGGGCCTGTGGACAACCTGCTTTCTGACTATGCAAGAAGGTTTAATGAAATTAAAACCCCTCGTAAGCTCCTATGGAAGAAAAATCTCGGTACTGTCAAGGTTTGTCACTTCAAAAATTTGTACTATGTATTCCATGGCCTTTTCTGCTCATGAATATTCATTTAAGTTTTCTCAGGGTCTCTCTGTTTAATTTTCTATTTCTAATATCCCTACCCCACTTGATAAACATGTAATTTTGTGTCATGTCCATCTGTTTTAGTTGGAGTTGCAATTTGAAGATAGATCAGTGCAGTTCACAGTGGCTCCTGTGCATGCAGCAATTATTATGCAGTTTCAAGATCAAAAAAGGTAACCTAAAAAAGTATCTTTATATATTGTTATTCTAACTCATTGTAACAACAGTTAATGTTTTTTGCTTGCAGTTGGACCTCCCAAAATCTTGCATCTGCTGTTGGGGTACCCGTGGACACACTCAACCGTAGGATAAATTTCTGGATAAGCAAGGTATATTTAGCCAACTCTCAAAAATTTTTTGGTTTTACTTTTACACTTTGTTCAGATGATTTATTTTTAAATTGAGAGAGAATCATGTTCGCTTGACGCATTCTTTTATAGTTAGACGAACCCTTATTGTGGTTGCTCATATATTGTTGAAGGATATTGTACCATAATACCATTTGTTTACTGGTTTTAGAGTTCAGCACTTGGTTCAAGTTAGCATTTGGCACCCTCTCTAGAGCAGTCAAACCATTGCCAATTTGATGATTTATATATTCTTATTTGCTTCTTTATTGCAGAGCCACATTGGCGATGGTCTTGATTTATTCACTTGCATAATATTTGCACAATTAATGGTTCAAATTTTGACTATCTTTTTATTTGCAAGGACTAGTTCAAATTATTCAAATAGGTATAAATTTTGTTCAAAATAGATTCCTTTGCAGTTTTAGTTTCTGATGCAGAAGTCTTTTCAAGCTAGAGTTTAAGGAACATTATACTAATCTTATGGCCACCATGCATCTTTGTTTTGCCCAGGGAATTGTTGCAGAATCACTTGGGGCAGATTCCAGTAACCACATATTCACCCTTGTGGATGGCATGATTGATGCTAACAAAAATGTTGCTAATGACGCAAGCTGTGAGGAGCTACTGGCAGGTGATGAGGAAAGAGAGAGATCTGTAGCCTCTGTTGAGGATCAATTACATAAAGAGATGACTGTATATGAGGTATGTTTTTACAAAGCAGAACTTTTTAAGGCTAATTATTTTGTTTATGATCAATTAAAATTTACTTTAATGGCTTTTTTCACTGTATTTTTGTGATCTAAGTTATTTTTTTACACAATTGAATAATTGAAGTTCGGCTTCTTTTTATTGGTGATCAGTTGGCAACATGTATCAAGTGCTGTCATTCTATCTTGTCAACTTTAAATTTCCTGCTGGAGGTTTATCAAAAAAAATTTCGGCTGGAGTTTGTCCGCCTCTGTGACTGATGATAGTGGACATAAAAAACAAAGGAGAATAAAATAGCAAAAACACAAACTATAAGCAGTTCATCACCAAGTGCCAATCAAATGATTCAATTGGTTTGATGATTTCCTGGTAAAGGCTCACTCTGGGTGGAGTCAGGTCAGGCTTGGAATTTCTGAGTTTGAACGTGATCCTCTTTTATCAGTTGGAGAGCACAAAAAAATTGCATCCTTCCACCACCCACCCCCCCCCCCCCCCCCAAAAAAAAAAAAAGTGTTTAAGAGCTAAAATGTAATCATTCCACCACCACCCGCAGTGCTGTTCATGTGTGCGCTGTTAGAAAAATCATATTCAGGCATATAATTTGCTGGTATCTATGTAATTGCTCCACTTTTCCTCCCAAGAAAAATTGCTGGTTATGTGAATGCTAAATGACGGTTCTGTTCCTCATTTGGATTCCTAATGGCACTTGGTTTTTCTGTGGAAATTCATCTGGCGGTGCTGACTGATTTCATTTTGGTTTAATTGTAGAAATTTATCTTGGGGATGCTTACCAATTATGGAAGCATGGCATTGAAAAAGATTCATAACACTCTCAAGGTAATATCATTTCATTGTGCTCCGTAATCATGATTAATGAGGTACCAAGACTGCTCAAATACTTAATGAAGACTACTTATTGCTGCAGATTTATTGTGTGGCGGATCCTACTTATGACAAATCACTCCAACAGCTGCAAAGCTTCTTATCAGGTCTCGTCTCAGAAGAGAAGTTGGAATTCAGAGATGGAATGTATTTTCTCAAGAAGTAATCAACTGGCAGTACAAGTGGCCACATTTGAAAGTTGGTATCACGATATGAACTGCAGTAGATCCATCTATTTGAAAACTGTGGCCATCTTGCGCTGGTGAGATTTTATTTTCAAACTTCAGGGAATCATTGTATAGTTTTTTTTTGTATAGATTAAATGCTCTAATCTTACTGAATATTCCTTAAAGTAAACTTTATTATTCTTATTTAAAAAAAAAAACTGAAATATGCAAATACAAATATATGTCCAAAGCTGATATTTGAAGCCACTATGCTCCTTTTTTTTTTTTTTTTTTTCCCACTTAGTTTGAAGCTACTATCCTATTTCAAACATTGATGCTCTCTGGGAACTTTCCTTGTGGTTGGGAATGTGCACAGGAAGAAACCAATTTCAGAGTTTCTGATTGTTATCAGCTCTAATATTTTCTCCTGTTCATATGTGAGTTCATGAAGACATTGGGATAATCCTACTTGGGATGCTCTGCTGAACATTTTCCTATTCCTGTTGCGCGTTGAAGCTGCCTCCTGTGCTTTTCCTTGCATTAGTGGGAAGCCCGTCCTTATAGATTTTCAGAAGGCTACATCCCTGCATTCTCCTAATGAGACAATACTCTTGTGGCCCGCACCATATAGAGGCCTGTGGATGGCCACTGTAAAAACAACCGTATCCATAGGAGTTCTAATGAATTGTTTTCCAATAGTTTGTTTCTGTTATTATTATTATTATTATTATTTCATGATGTTACCATCTGGAAGAAAGCATTTAGATTTTGTATTGTAATTTTATTATTAGTCTGTTAGGAAATCAAATAAATGAACCGATAAAAACAATTACTCCTGTCGCACAGTGGTTTCATCTGAAAAGTGAAAAGTCAAAAACGCAAGGGGAAAAGATGATTGTCAATGTCATGCATATCCATATCATGCACACGTCCCTACAACAGGGCGGGGACCATGCATTATTTTTTACTACGTTTGAATCCTTTCTTCTTTTCTGCAATGCCCATCTTCTTTTCTGCAATGCCTATTTTACTCTCAGCCTTTAATGCTCTCACCTATCGCATCCGCCCAAATCAAATACAACTACACGCATTTCTGCACTGTGATTTCATATTCTAAGAAATCAGAAATAAAAAACCAACACAAATACATCATAGGCACCATTAGGCGTCGTTGGGTACTGTCCTCCACTAAAATTGTACCATGTGAACTAAAATGGGGTTACATTGCTCAGTGATTCGTGCTTATCACTACACCATCTTAAATAGAAAATTGAAAGAACCATAAGAAAAGGCAATAACTAAGAAATTTGGAAAAAAAAAAAAAAATTTATGAAGTAGAAACAAGAATGTCTTTACGTACCATTTTTTCTTAATGACTATAATGCATATTACTATTGCAAAGATTGCTTGTAAGGTAAAATTATTGGCATTATATATATATATATATATATATATATATATATGTATGTGTGTGTGTGAGAGAGAGAGAGAGAGAGAGAGAGAGAGACTTGAATTTTGATTTCTTGAATTTGGTTAACAGGATACCCAAAAATGAATTGTAATGAATGTAGATTGTAGACCATGGTACTGCAAGATGAGGTGTGGAATGATTCAATGGAAAATGAGTCTTGAAATGCAAAAAATTGATAAATGTGTTATCATGTCTTGAAATCCATTGTGAATTGAGAGTCTTTGGGAGATCAAATTGCATAATACTTTCATGTCTCAAAACCTGAATTACACTAGCAGATCATGAAGGGAACTCATTCAAAAAATCTTCAACACCCGATGGTTATTCAAAAGACATCCTATTCTAATTGCATAACTCCGGCATCAAAGTAAAACATCTGTCCCCTCGTGGAACAATTGACATATGGTCCAATAGCACTTCGCGCTATAGATGATCCAAACTGATGTTTCAAAACCAACCACTCTACTAGTACTCTTCCCAAACTGTAATCAAACATTTGTAGTAACCCCTAAATATCAAAGAAGTTCATTAATATCAAAGAAGTTCATTTCACTACTTTGGAAATGCTCCTGTCCTACATTAATCATATATTTTTCCACTACACTAAGTGGGGCTAGAGCAAACATGGGTGCATAATTTGGTGTACAAAAATTAGAGAAAATTTACTTTTTTTTTTAGTTTTTAGTTTTGGCTTGAGTTGAAAAAAACAAATCGCAGATTAAATAACCTTATATGTATGTTATAATTTTATATAATATTAATTTGAAGACATTGTATACTTAAATTCATAAATGTTTAATCGGTTTTGCCAATAGCCGAACTAAGAACCAATTACACCCCTGTAATGTAATGCTATCAATTTGCCAACAACACAAATTAAAGCATGTGTTAAAATATGAATTATCAAAGCTTCAATATATTTCATATTCATATTTTGATGATTCTTGAAACACAAATTGACATTCTATGTATGAAAATATTGGCTATATTGTTTTAGAAATGCAAGATAAATATAGGTATAATGATTTCAAGTCATAGGATGATAATAAAACGATTTGTTAAGAGCCTTATGCATGCTAGCCGAATTGTTATGAGTTTTGTCTTTGCAATTACATTAGTACCTTGAAATATTTTTACAACTATAGTTGGATTTTTATATTCTTAAATTTATTCTCTATTGTTAAGATATTATGATTTATCTTCAATCGGTCCTTTAATTCTTATTAGACAAATTTCAAATATGAACTCATGAATATATTTGCTATTGATTGGACTTACCTTATCGCTTTGAATTGAAGATCTTTATATCTTTCGCTGTATTTAGGAAGGAGATTTGAAATTTTGAAATGGAGTTATGGTAAGGAAACTTCATCAATCAATTTTCATTTTCTTCTCTCAAATTTGAATCAGCTTATCTTTTTACCCTCTCTTGTACGGCGACACTCATCTTTGCATCTAATCGAAAACTACAGTATCAAATTAATTGATTAATGCCAATATTTTCTTACATTATGTGTATGTATACCAGGAAAAATTTGATTAAATAAGAACAAATCATATTTCAACCTTAGAATACATTTTTTATAAAATAAATTCATAAAAATAACTAAAAGCAAAAACACTATATAACCACTCTTAGTTTTGCTAAAAAGACATGCACTCGTTTTGAGATTTTTAAAATTCAATATGCTTTTCTTCATATGGATAAATTATACAAGGGACCTTTCTCTCCACGTGTCTGCGTGTCTGTTTTCTTAATATTAGACATGTGACAAATTAGTTATACATTCATTAATATCAAAGAGGGACCCATTTTCAGTAAGTATATAATTAAGGAAATAGGCACATAGACATGTGAAGGGGGAGGTCCCCTGTATAATTTCTCATCCTTAATATACGTTTTTTGGTATACTTATAGCCCTATCGTCAATTAAATAGCATAAATAGCCAATTTAAATTCAAAAAACTGAATATTTTGCCCAAGGTACACATAAAATAGCATAAATATTAGCCAAATATCTAGATAATAAACATGTAATCTCCTTATAAAAGTGTAGACTGATCAATCACTGTAATACCAATTCATGTGCATCAGGAAAAAATAGTCTTTTTTTTTGTAATCTTATTTGATTACTTAAAATAATTTGACGAAATTTTTTTTAAGTACATATTTTGTAATAACCCTAAAAAGAGTTATAGAAGATTAGTGGAGTGATTTCAAAAAAAAATAAAAATAATAATTAATTAAATTTAAAAAAGAAAAGAAAAATAAAATAAAATAATTAATTTTTTTATTTTATTAATAAAATATATTATTATTATTATTATTATTATTATTATTATTATTATCCTGAAGCTTCTTCTTCTTCTTCTTCTTCATTCCAGAGACCTGCGCAGTCTCTCTCTCTCCCTCTCTCCTCAGTTACATGACGGATTCTCGGCCGATTCGAGAATTAGTAGATACCGTTGAACTCCATTCCCCGCTGCCGTAATTTCTACCAGAGCGGATCGGTGGTAGGAGCGGCGTAGACGTATCTCATGGGATAAGCCAAATCTCCCTTTTTACCTCATTTCTTGCAAATTATAAGTCCGATTGACGAACGAACACCACCACGAGAATTTAGGGATGATTCTCTACAAGTCTAGTGGGACGGAATTCTCATGGGGTCGTCGTGGGTAAAACCCTAAATTTGGGGTACGAAGGTTATAAGGGGTTTATTTTTAATTAATTAGGATTAATTTAGAAATACTAAAATGTTGAGCATCTGGAGTTGAAGTAAAATTTTTGAAATTTAGGACCTGAGTGAGCGCCGCGGGTGTAATTTTGGGACTCGCAGGCAAAATTCAGAAAATTAAGTGGGGGTATCAAATATTAGTTTAAATGTTAATTTGGAGTACATGAGGCCTAGAGAAGGTTAGATGGGTAGTATTTTAGGAAAATAAATTAATTAATATGGAAAAATGTAAATTGTAGGATTTGAGTTTCGGGCGCCAAGCGCGTAGGATTTGGGGTTCTAACAAGACTCTCAGTAAGCCAGGTAAGGGAAATAAATTATAGTAGCATTTTTAGAATTACTGTTTAAATTAATATGTGAAAATGAGTATATGATATTTTACCTGAAAGCTATTATGATATAAATATTAGATAAATTGTGTGACATTTGAGTAATACTAAATTGTGATGCTTTGCAGTATAAAATTAATATATTATAAATATTAGATGAAAATTGTGTGACACATGACATGTGTTGAAAAATATGAAATATAACGATATGTATTTTCTAAGAAAATATTGAAATGAGAATGATTGATGTGATTAGTAGAAAATAATAAAATGTGATATTTATACGTGAATAGAAATTATTTGCATGAAAAATGAGATTGTACAAATTACTGATATGAGTATTTTGAGAAATATGAAAATTCGTGAAATATGATATGTACTATTATGAGATGATGGAAAGTGTATAGAAAATGATGAAAATATTTATATTGAACATGAAAAATATAAAGGAATCCAATTTCTCATGTTTTGTTATCAAGGAAACAAAAAATAAAAAATAAAAAAATATTTCAAGCGGACAAAAATTTGATTTTATACACTATTTACTTTCAATTTTCCTCAATTTTGAATAAAAAAAATTCTCTTTTTTTAAATAGTATTTTATACAAAGGAAAAAATATAATAAAAAATAAGTTTCTTTTTTTAAATCCAAATGCGTAAATAAAGTATGTCTGATTTCTTGTTGCCCTAAACAATAAATGAACCGAAAGCAAAACATACCTCATCGCCAAGATGAGATACACACAGCTACTCCCGTCGCACAGTGGTTTCACGGAAGGAAAGTGAAAAGTCAAAAACGCAATGTCCCGACAACAGGGCGGGGACCATGGCGAAGGAGAGACCGTCTCTTCTGTTTTGCTCTCTTCTGCCTGCCATCATTGTACGTCATCGTTGCCATGCATTGTTTTTTACTACGTTTGAATCCCTCCATCCTTTCTTCTGCAATCTGCGCTCAGTCTTTAATGCTCTCACCCATCGCATCCGCACAAATCAAATTCAAGATTTAAACTTCATCCTTCAGGCCATTACGCTGAGGAGGTACTCTGCTCAGCTCTCCCTCACTGCCCTCGTCTGCTTTACGGGCACCCTGCAGTCCATGGCTGTCACTCTGGGTGGACTCGGCGGCCGTCGACGGAGACGATGAAGTGTTGGTACCGGCACGCAAGGCGGATCTCGGCTTCTTGCCGCCCCACGAGAAGGATACGGCGTCGTCAAATCCCAAAATCCGGAGAGTGATTTCTCGCTGTCGCCAGCATATTGCTGGAAATCACTCACCGAATTTTGGAATTTGACGACGCCGCATCCTTCTCGTGGGGCGGCAAGAAGCCGAGATCCGCCTTGCGTGCCAGTGCCAACACTTCATCGACTCCGTCGACGGCCGCCGAGTCCACCCGTACCAGCCCTGATACGCCGCTCTTGTTCCCCTCCAAAGAGTCTGAACACCATCCGAGTCACTCCAAGATAAGCATCTCGCACAAAAGGGTATGTCAATTTCTTGGTTTTTTCTTCCTGATCTTTAGAGAGCATATCCCTGTTTAATCGAATGAATAATTCATTCTCCCATTCTGAATCTGTGTATAAGTGATTTCTTTGTTTCATAAGAAAACAAAAAAAACAAAGGGAAAATTGACCCAGAACAGAGACTCTGTCACCTTTGTGTCACATGAGTTATTGATTTTCCTCTTATTATTTCTTGTGGAACAGAAGGTAGATAACGCGAGCCAGATGATAGGCTTCGCCGGAACGAAAAGAAAAAAGAACAGGTATTTCATTTTATATTTCCCCCAATTTTTTGTCCTCAGAAATCAATATTCAATCTCAATCACCTCTGTTTTTTCTTTATATAACTTTTATGAGGTGGGGGTAGGTCTCTGCTTCTGTGGGTCAATATTAAACACTATATTCTATACTACAGCAATGGACTGCAGGGTGCCCGTAAAGCAGACGAGGGCAGTGAGGGAGAACTGAGCAGAGTACCTCCTCAGCGTCATGGCATGAAGGATGAAGAAAGAAGCCCATGCGAGGGTGGCAATGATGAAGAGAATGGAGCCTTAAGCCAGTCTCTGTCTGTATTACCGGCGGCAGCAACAGTCGTCGGTGAATGTGATGTAGGAGGATGGATGTGGCTAGACCACACCATGTTCACCACGTCTCCCTTGTACAGAGTCATCAGCATGGCTCCGCCTACCGTCACCACTGTTCCCACCACCTTCGCTTGACATCTCACCTTCTTGATGCCAACCTTCTCCATTTTGCACAGAACTGCCATCAGGAATGTCATTGCAGGAAGCATGTTGCTCATGGCACAGGAGAAGGTAGGTGGGGCGCCGTCGTGATTGTTATTACAGGTCATAGTTAGTTTAGTTAGTTTGTTCTTTATTTTAAGTTAAGTCTGTTGTTCACCTCATGATTTCTGTTTTCTTCCATTCTCTTGTTATATATACAGAGAATATCAGATTGTAAATTTGAGAATATTATTCTTCTTCTCTCTCTCTCTATTGTTCTCTCATTACTTGTTACATGGTATCAGAGAAATGATCTTAAGAAGGGTATGCCACAATGTCCATCCCTCCTTCCTCTGCATTACTTCTATGTCCAACACAAATGTAGAGAATAGGCCATACCATTTACAGAATGGTGATTCATCATGGTGAAAATTATCATACATGGAGCAGGTCGATGATGATGACCTTGAAGGTGAAAAACAAAATTGGTTTTGTAGATGGATCAATTGTTCAACCACCTTCAATAGATCCTTTGATTGCTTTATGGGAAAGATGCAACAATATGGTATGCTCTTGGATTATCAGTTCTGTGTCAAGAGAAAATGGAGCAAGTATCATCTGCTCACATACTACAAAAGATATGTGGCAAGACCTCAAGAACAGGTTTATACAAGGAAATGGACCCAGAATTTTTCAACTTCAGAAAGATTTATCAATGCTGGTTCAAGAGCATATGTCGGTAAGGGATTACTATACAAAATTCAAATCTTGGTGGGATGAATTGGCTGATGACAATCAGATTTCCACATGTTCTTGTGGAATTTTAAGAACTTGCACATGTGATGCCATTCAGCAGTTCTTGAAATATCAAGATAGACAACATGTTATTCAATTCTTGATAAGATTGAATGAATATTTTTCTCATGTTAGAGGTCAAATTCTGATGATGGAACCTCTACCAGAGATCAACAAAGTATTTTCTTTAATTGTTCAAGAAGAGAAATAGAGGGAAATTGGCAGAACTGGAGCAACTGATACTATGGTTTTTTTGAGTAAAATGCAAGACTCAAATTCTTCAGGCCAAAAATTTACTTCTGGAAATTAGCAACAAAGGAAAACAAAATTGGTTTGTATTCATTGTGGATTAAATAATCATACATTTGTTAAATGCTACAAAATACATGGCTATCCTCCATGATTCAAGTTTAACAACCCTCGACAAAAAAGGAAAGTCTTCATCAGCAAATAAAGTTATAAGCCAACCTCTTGATACACCCTTTGAGTCTGTAAATCAATTACCTTTCTCTCATGAGGATTGTCAGAAGTTGTTAGCTTTAATCCACTCTCAATCAAATGAAACCAATCACTCACCAAGCAGCCAATATTGTTTCTAACATTCCTTCACAAAAAACTCAAGGTATGATTCTTTCCAGCTTTCCTCCGAGCCATTCAGTATCTTCAATATCTCAGAATAATTGGATAATAGATACTGGTGCTACAAACCATATAATTCATTCCAATGATTTTTTTATGTCCATAACAAAGTTCTCAAACACTTCTGTTATGCTTCCCAATGGCAACAATGTACCAGTTACTCATCTTGGAACAGTAAATTTATCTAAAAGATTAATTCTTAAAGATGTACTTTGTGTACCATCTTTTTCATACGATTTGCTTTCATTTAACAAATTTACTTCATCTCAGCAATGCATTTTCATATTCTTACCCAATGTTTGTTTTATTCAGGAATTTACCCCATGGAGGATGATTGGGATTGCAAGAAAGACTGCTGTGCTATACATTTTGTAACAATCAGGTGCTTATGCTGTTGAGTCTCCATAAACATCAACCACTGTGAATTTTGTCACAACTTCCAAAATTTGCCATAGCAGATTAGGCCATCCTTCCATATCTCGATTGTATTTTCTTTCACGGAATGTACCAAATATAATTTTTTCAGACAAACCTGATAGTCATAGTACAATTTGTCATCTTGCCAAACATAAAAGGTTTCCTTTTGAGACTCATTCTTATAATAAAAGTCCTTCTTTCAATCTTATTCATGCTGATATATGGGGACCTTTTTCTATTTCAACTCATAATGGTTCTAACTACTTTCTAACCTTGGTGGATGATCATTCAAGATTTACTTGGACTTAATGAAAACAAAGTCTGAAGTCAAAAATATTTTCATTACCTTTTATAATCTGGTTGAAACACAGTTTGGCACAAAAATAAAATGCCCGAGATCTGACAATGGTTTAGAATTCAAAATGACAAATTTTTTTCATTCAAAAGGAATTTTACATCAAGTGTCATATGTAGAGACACCTCAACAAAATTCTATAGTTAAAAGAAAACACCAACATCTTTTAAATGTAACAAGAGCCTTACGATTTCAATCCAACATACCTTTGATTTTTTGGGGAGAATGCATACTTGCTGCAACATATCTTATCAATAGAATTTTATCTTTAATTTTGAGTAACAAATCTCCATATGAAGTTTTGTATCATTCAATCCCCACATATCATCATTTAAAGGTCTTTGGGTGTTTATGTTATGCATCCACTCTTGCCAAAAACAGATCCAAATTTTCCCCAAGAGCAAGAAAATGCATGTTTGTAGGATATCCTTTTGGTATAAAGGGTTACAAATTAACTTTATGATTTGGAATAGAAATTTTTTTTTTTATCTCCAAAGATGTCACATTTCATGAATCCTTATTTCTTTTATTATTCTCTTTGGATCCATATTCTATGACTGATAATTCATTTCAGTCAAATTTCATTTCAGAAAATTCTATTGCAATTCTTCCTAAACCAATCTCAGATTCCACTGAAAATGTTAGCTATTCTGTACCATTACAATTTGAACCTCCTTCAGATTTATCATTACATGATACCAATCAATTTCCTTCTTTGAGAAAATCAACTCGACAGCACAAGAGGCTTGGTTATTTGCAACATTATCATTGCAACTTAGCAACTTCTGCTTCTCAATCATCTAACAGAGATCCTATTCTTAATTCAGGTACAAAATATAGCATATCTGATGTTCTTTCTTATTCCAAATTATTTGAATCACATAAAGCTTTCTCAGCTGCTATTTATTCTGATTTAGAACCTTCCTTTTATCATCAAGCTGTCAAGCATGCTCATTGGAGAGCTTCTATGTTTGCAGAATTATCTGCATTAGAAAAGAATGATAATTGGATCCTTACTCCATTATCATCTCATAAAATTGCTATAGGTTGTAAGTGGGTCTATAAAATTAAATACAACTCTGATGGTTCCATAGAGAGACACAAGGCAAGACTTGTTGCGAAAGGGTATACTCAAATGGAAGGCTTAGATTTTTTTGAGACTTTTTCACCTGTTGCAAAGATGGTTACTGTGAGGTGTGTCCTGTCACTTGCTGCCATATACAATTGGCATATTCTTCATCTTGATGTTAACAATGCTTTCTTGTATGGAGAATTAGATAAAGAAGTTTATATGAAACTTCCTCCAGGTTATATTATTAAAGGGGACACAAGAGTATGTAAATTGTAAAGGTCTTTATATGGCTTGAAGCAAACTTTAAGACAATGGAATTCGAAATTTATCTCTGTGCTGTTTGCCATGGGTTTTTCAAAATCCTAGGCTGACTATTCATTGTTTACTAAGAAAGAAGGTAGCACTTTTGTTGTCTCGTTGTTATTTGTTGATGACATCCTACTAGCTAGTAGTGATATATCTGCCATTGAAAGTATTAAAAGTTCTTTGAGTACTGAATTTCAGTTGAAGGATTTGGGACCAGCAAAGTTTTTTCTTGGTATGAAATAGCCTGATCAAAAAAGGGCATCTCTTTGTCTCAAATAAAATATTGCTTAGAGCTTATTTAAGATTCTAGTTTACTTGCTCCTAAGCCAGTTTCTTTTCCTATGGATACTCATACGAAGTTATCTAAAGATGATGGTGCATTAGTGGATGATGTTTCAGCTTATAGAAGGTTAATTGGTAGGTTATTATACTCGACTCACACTAGACCTGACATTACATTTGCTATCCATCATCTTTTCCAATTCTTAGATAGTCCTCGAATGCCTCATTTACAAGCTGCTATGAGAATTTTGCATTATCTCAAATCTGCTCTTGGCCAAGGTTTATTTTTCCCATCCTCATCGACGGTTCATATCAAAGCCTTCTCAGATTTTGATTGGGCTAGCTGTATGGATACTCACAGATTAATCAATGGTTATTGTATTTTTATTGGAGATTCTCTTGTTTCATGGAAATCCAAGAAGAAGCACACAGTATCAAGATCTTCAGCTAAGGCTGAGTATAGATCAATGGTCTTCTCATTTGTGAAATTATTTGGATTAAAGCTCTCCTTACTAATTTGCATCAACATCATCCCCAACCAACTCTCTTATTATGTGATAACTGAGCTGCTCTTCACATTGTAGCCAACCCAGTATGTAATAACCCAAGGAATTTAATCAAGACCTCGTCGATGAATACAGGGGACTCATTGACGAGGGTATAGAGGATCTCGTCGACGAAGACATGCTTTGTCGATGAGGAAATACCAAGTGACTGCTTTTCCAAGTTTTGAATTTCGTTGATGAGGAGAAGGCATTCGTCGACGAATCTCCTTCTTGACCTCGTCGATGAAGCCCAACGTATAAATAGTATTAAACTTGGATTTTATGCAAAATTATCAGCGAAACCTTCTCTCTCTCTCTCTCCTCCACGGTTCTTCCCTCTTCTCTCTTTGATTCTAGCTGCGTTAGTCACCAGATCGGCGATCTGAGGCCACCGCGACGCTCCTCGGAAAGTTCTCTCCAAGTCTGCCATAGCAGATCGTTGGTGGGACGAAATTGAATTTCATCCCAAATTCAGGGTAAGGTCTTTTATACAATATTTGGCTTTCCAGCAGTTGTAGGAAATGTAGTAGTCAAAGAAATAGTGATATTTTTTTCTGGTAAATATTGTTTTTAGGGTGTTGAGTGGGGAACCCTGCGGGAGTAGAATCCGTCACAGTAGGGGATTTTAGCAAGAATCAGGTAAGAGAAATATGTTATGCTAGGTAATTCAATTATGATTCAGTACAAATCATATGTTTTAGCAAAATATTATTCAGACCATATATACAGTTTTCAGAGCCTGATAATATTGATATTTAGTTGTGTGGCATGAATTTAATATTAGATCAGCACAGGGTTTATATAATTTTTAGAATACCATGATTTATAGTATATATACAGAAACCTGTATTTTACAGCATTCTCAGAATATTATGATATACCAATTTCAAAACCATAACATTCAGTTATCGCAATTAATAAGATATTTCAGTTATTTAGTTATGCAGATACCTTAGATATTTAGTTATTATAGTTTATTCAGATCAGTTTATATAATGTTATGGTTATTTTAGTTGTTACAAAATCATGGTAAAAACAGTATTTTAGAAATATCAGTTATTTATATATAGTATCAGACCCTGATGGACCATATTCAGCCAGTAGAGCACGGTACCGTAGTTATATTCAATTCAGAGTGCAACCACTACTCAGATAGTATATGGTATTCAGAAGTCGATTGTGTCTATGTTGTGGACAGGCTCCCCATCATATATGGGTTGAGGGGGCTGATTTGACTATCGGACTTTCAGTTGACTTACCCTGGTCGGCCAGCCAAGTTAGGTCTTGCCTTCGGGCCGCACAACCCTGTCATGAGGGGTTAAATCATGACTTTCAGTTATCCATCCAGGTAATCTTTTCAGTTATTATATATATGTATGATCAGATTTATAGAAAATAGTCATACCTATAGATATTAGTAGTATTATGAATAAATATTCAGGAAAATTAGTTTATGTTAAGTAACATAGGTATGATTTATATTGCAACAGGTATACAGGTTTGACTCAACTTTGTTATTTATGGTATTTTCTAAGTTAGATTTTACTAGCATGTAGCTCACTTGCCACACACCAGCAATAGCATATTTCGTCTTACTGAGCATCGACTCATCCCAATAAATTGATATTTTTCTGGTGATCCAGGTAAGCGAGTAGATCAGGCTCGCAGATAGAGGGGGTTACAGTGCAAGCCTATCAGTAGGGTGAGTCTTTTTGGGGAAGGGAGTACTGTTGTGTAGCCTAATTCAGTTATATACGTGTAATTTGAGAATAATCTAGCACTCTGGTATTGTATTGTATATATGTGGTTGTGGATTATGTGAATTTAGCTTCTCGCTGCTTAGGCTGTAGTTAGAATTAAATTAGCAGGTATCAGAGCAGTGTGAACTTTAGTTTATATTTTTTTTTAAAAAAAAATTGAGCTAGTCGTTACCCAGTATACCATGAATGCACTAAGCACATTGAAATAGATTGCCAATTAGTGCGTGAGAATTTGCACGAGGGCCTGATTACTACTTTACATGTATCTTCTGTTGGGTTCTAAGTCATTCAATAATCTTTTGTCCAAAATGAATGTGCATAACATTTACACATCATCTTGAGGGGGACTATTACAGCTCATAGTTAGTTTAGTTAGTTTGTTCTTTATTTATAGTTAAGTCTGTTGTTCAGATCATGGTTTCTGTTTTTCTTTTTTCTTTTTTCTTTTCCATTCTTTGGTTATATATACAGAGAATATCAGATTGTAAATTCAAGATTAATGAGAAGATTCTTTTACTCTCTCTCTCTCTCTCTCTCTCTCTCTCTCTCTCTCTCTCACACACACACACACACACACACACACACATTACTATGTTATAATATTAGTAGGACTATACTTGGTGCTATGGGGAAAATACAAGGAGTACAAAGAGAAGGAAGTCGAAGTGATGTCAAAACCAGTGAGATAGAGTGGCGGAGAGATGGGGTGGTCGACGTTGATGCCGATCATGATTGAAGACATCGACATTGAAGCTGCAAATAATGACAGTACTCATGATCATGAACTGTGGAAGAATGAAATAAACAACGGGTCTGTGCCTACTTTTGCCATTAGTGTTCCAATTCCACAACTTCCCATGACTGTTGTGGAAGCACCAAAAGCTTAGAGAGAGAGAGAGAGAGAGAGAGAGAGAGAGAGAGAGAGAGAGAGAGAGAGAGAGAGAGAGAGAGAGAGAGAGACTAATAACTGTGGGTGAAATGATGTGAGGGAGAAAGAGGGGCTTTTTTGGAGTTTTTTTCCAGTTTATTATTAATTTATAATAATATATTAAATAATACTCTGTTCGAAAAAATTATTCCCAGAATGACGCTCACATAATCTTGCTACTTGGTCTAGCGAGATTTTCCACACGTCAGGACCAGCTTATTTCCTAGGGAAATCTCTCTCGACTAAGCAACGAGATTTGCTTGCCATGCGTCAACACTCGATTGGGTTGCCATTTAAATCTCGCTGGATATTGAATTACTCGGATGATGGCTTGTGTGGTTGTCTTGGTGATTGAATATAACAACTAGTTCCACATGTCATTGAGTATGAAGGTCGCTTGTCTTCATGAATTCATTATTGTTGGAACTAATATTTTATGCCTATGATGGCTTTCGGAAACCTCTTGCGTGTTCATGACAACCGGATTGAATGTGTGTTATTGGTTGACTTTGTCGAGGGTGAGCCTTAATGAGTGTCGCGCGGCCCATTAATTGGGTTTAAATTGGCGGTTCGTGACAATTGGTATCAGAGCATGGTTTGCGTGAGGTCGGTGGGCGTGAACACTATGAGTTGGAAAATGAGAATTTAAAATTTTGTAAAACAAAACAATGTGAAGGCATGTAAGGCAAGGGATGACTCAAGAGAAAATTGGTTTTGAAATACAATCATGGAACTAGAATAAGTCACTCCATGTATGAAAATCCATGGTATGGAGTAGTTGTAAGCCTCGAGGATAGGTTGAAATACATCAAGGGCATGATGCCATCTCTCATATCGTGAAAGAGAAAGACAAACAGAGCTTGCGGAATTCAAAGGAGGATTGGGCAGTTGGAAACTTAGCGAGGGTGCTATGACATACATAATCCCTAAGGGTAATGCCAATAGAGCTTGAGGTCTGCCAAAGAATATTGAGTTATTGGAAGCCTTAAGTAGACTGAAACTTATCGAGGGTGTGATGCCATCCATGGTTCCAAAGGGTAGAGCCAAAAGAGCTTGAGGCCTCCCTACGAGAAACAGACTAATAGAGTTTGAGGTCTATCTGAGAATATTGAGCTATCGGAAGCCTTGAATGGGCTGAAATACATCAAGGTCGAATGCAATCTAGAATCCCATGGGTTTGTGCCAATAGAGTTTGAAGCCACCCTACGAAAGTTAATTGAGATCGTTGCTATATTGCCCATACAAAGTATGGGAAGAGAATCCATTTCAATTTGATGGGTAAGTGAGTAGAGGACCTCCAGTAAGACTACAGAGAGAAGGCAATGATTCACACCAAGCACGCAATAAAGTAGGCAAGGTGCCACCAAAAAGTGCAAAAGGGAAGGTAACGTGAATGTTGCACGCTCTGTAAGTCAACATGGTAGAGAAAGGGTAATGGTTCACACCAAGCGCCCGAGAAAGTAGGTACAGTGTCACACCAAGCACAAAAGGGTTGGCAGGGTAAATGATGCATGCTTCGGTTGGTATGGCAGAGATAGGATAATGGTTCCCACCAAGTAACTAGGAGAGTAGGCAGGGTGACACGCCATATGCGCAAAAAGGGGTAGGCAGGGTGAACGCTGCTCGCTCTGACCAAGTTAGGATAGATAATTGCAAGCCTCTGATGACTTGAACGATGATTTGATGCGAGATTCGATAGATTTCAATACCCAAAAGACACCAACTGGAATGGATGAGTCGTACACCCTTTTCATTTCTTTACTAGTCGGTAGTTGTAGATACTTCACATAATTGATGAGTCATATCATTTTTCAGATCCTTAATTGTTTGTTGTCGTAGTTATCTTACACAATCAATGAGTCCCATCCTTTTTCAATTCTTTACTAGTTTTGTAGTAGTTATTTCACATAGTGGGTAGAGTTGTGTCCCTTTTTTAGTTCTTTACAAGTCGGGGGTTGTATTTCTTTTATGCCATGGATGAGTTGTACAGAGTCAAGATAAAATATGTAGGGTATAACCTAGCATACATGTAGTCAATGACGAAGGTCATCAACAACAAAAGTAGGAAGTCTTCTTACAAATACATCGATGAGGTCGTTGATAGAGTGAGTGGGGGAGAATGTTAGGGGTTGATAGTGTGACCTCGGTTAAATGGGGAGGAGAGATTTCTTCACTTGCTCTCACCAGTGATTTTTATACTAGATGTTGAATTACTCGGATGATGGTTTGTTTGGTTGTCTTGGTGATTGAATATAACATCTAGTTCCATATGTCATCAAGTATAAAGGTCACTTGTCTTCATGAATTCATTATTGTTGGAACTGATTTTTCATGCTTATGATGGCTTTCAAAAACCTCTTGCGTGTTCATGACAATCGTATTGAATGTGTGTTATTGGCTGACTCTATCGAGGGTGAGCCTCGATGAGTGTCGTGCGACTCGTTAGTTAGGTTGAAATTGGCGGCCCGTGACACTCAGCATATAAATAATCTATGCATTTGTAACATTTAACAATATATGGCATTACAAGATGAGGTGTGGAACGATTCAATGGAAAATGACAGTCTTGAAATGCAAAAATTTGATAAGTGTGTTATCATGTCTTGAAATCCATTGTGAATGGAGAGTCTTGAGAGATCAAGTTGCATAATACTTTCATGTCTCAAAGACAGAATTACACTTTCAAATCATGAAGGAAACTCTCACTCAAAAAATCTTACACTTGATGGTTTTTCAAAAGACATCCTACACTAATTGCATAACTTATGCAAGTAAACATGTGTCTAACCATGTTTATATGCTGAGCTTATCCATGTATTGTAGATGGACTGCTCTACATTAATTCATTAGGATGTGCAAACTAATATAGGTGGTCTAGTACATGCAAGCCCAGCCTATGGCAGAAAAGTCTAAGGCAAGAAATAACTCTATCAGAATTTTTAACCCAAGTGACAGGGACTTATCAAGAGAACTCTAGCTAGTTTAGCCCCTGTAAATCCTACGAATTAATCATAGGCAAAAAAGGTAGCTAGCACAACTAACGAGTTTACCCTAGCTCTTATAGGCTGAAAGTTCAATCCTCCCTTGAACTTGCTTTGCAGAGTGAGAATGGCGTCGCCCTCAACCTCTTCATGCGTCACCTCTAAGTTTCTCTGGCGGAAGTGCCACCCGAAATGCGTATTCGTGCCGTACTTTCCCCCCAACCAGCCACAAAAGTTCACGAACATCCACAAAGTGTTGGACGCCAGCCATGTCACCAAACTGCTGAACAAGCTCCACCCCCATCAACGGGAGGACGCCTTCAACTCTCTTGGGTACAAGGCAGACATACGCCTCCGCGACCCCATGTACGGCTGCGTCAGCGTCATCTCCCTCCTGCAACACTAGCTCCACCTGCTCCAGCACGACCTCTCCTCCGCCATGTCCGAGCTATCCAAGTACTAGAGCCTCGGTGTAACGGCCTACCTAATTTACCATAAATTTTTTTTTTCCATAATAATAATCAATATCATAATCCTAACAAATCATAATCAACTTGAACTCATAGGTATAAGAGATATACCTGAAATACAATACTGATACCTAAGTAATGGGAAACATAAAATCATAGACATATCAAATCATCCATCCAACACAATACCAGAGTTTTACTACAACTGTCATATACATACACATATCCCAAAATATCCAAAAAGTGCCCTAGGTTCACCACCCAAAAATCCGTCAAACCCTAGCAAAAAGACTTACCCTTCAGAATTGGGTAGAACAGTCGAACTCTAACGCTGCAGAGCTCTATCCACTCTTCTATTTGGGCTCTTGAAATGTTTATATAGCTAGAATGAGACATCTCTTAGTAAGAGAAATAAACTAATATCAGTGTGTGACAGCATGAGTATTTTTGTATTATATATATAACAGTACATAAATCATATTTAATGAAACTTTTTGCATCATATTTGGAAAAAACATAATTTATCATAACATGATAAAAATACTAAATTTCTATATATAAAAATCATCTCATATAACTGTACATGAAATAATGCCCTAGATGGATAGTTAGCTGGTGTCATGTCTTAACCCCACATGACTGGGTTGTGTGGTCCAAAGGAGGGACCTAGCAATGGCTGGCTGACCACGCTATATCAATATAAGTCTGTAAGTACGATGGGTTTGCTCATCTTGGTCCGAACACTAGAGGGATGCCTGCACTACCATAAAAACACATCGATTGCCAATCTCCCACTGCCCCTTACGACAAGTGGTAGCACTAACATATACATGATCGTTATCATATAGTTACGGTACCGTACTTCATGAAAGCCTAAACCAAGCCATCCGGGTTCAGATAACATATAGTATATCTCAAATGATGATACATAACTGTTTCATAATAATATCTATAAGGATAATATTTTCATGAATTCTCGCAGAGCATATCTTGTAAAATTCATGGCTCTTACGCCAACATAACATATTATATAAATCCACAACCCTTACGCCGGCATATCATATAAAGTCTATGGCCCTTATGCCGGCATATCATATAAAATCCACGACCCTTACACCAACATATCATATAACATTCATAGTTTGAAAATCCCTCTATCATTTTTAATATTTTCCTGTAAATAGTAATATCATGCTTATTCTGAAAACATAATATTTCATCATAGTTCCCATGGTAAATGTTACTCATGCCACACAAAAAGGGGTAACATTCAAAACATAAAATCTGTTCTAAAACCATATTTCTGATATTATACTTGAAAACTATATTTCTGATCAACAACATTATTTCCAACATAATTTTACAATATACATATTTACCTGATATTAAATGCAATAAAATAATAAATATATTTTCATAAGAAAACTGACTTAGTTATCCCCTTACCTGACTTACGAAAAACCTATGAATTACTCCAAAATCACACCTGTGTGTTCCCCAGCTCAACACCCTGAAATTTGCATTTCTCCCAACAAAATTTCAAGATAAACCCAATCCAATACCTTCCTCAACCCAGAAATACTAAATACCCTAATAAATATTAAAATAATCAATTTACCCAAAATTTGGGATGATTCCCAAGTATGCCTAATCAACGATCCACTCCAGTAGATGTGAAGAGAATCTTCCCAAGAGTAGCGTGGTAGCTTTGGATCGTTGAATCGGCGGAAGATGGAGCCGGAATCGAAGAGAGAAGGAGAGGGAGCCGAAGTTGAGAGAGAGAGAGAGAGAGCGACAGAGAGAAGGGTTTTTGCATGAAATTTCCTCACAGAAATGGATTTGAGCCTATTTATACACTAGCCTTTGTCGATGAGACACGTCACCTCGTCAATGAGGCCAAGAGGAGAGTTCGTTGATGAACATTTACTTATCGTCGACGAATTTTAGGCCCTGCAACAGCCATCTCGGTAATTTCTCGTCGACGAGACACGTGGCGTACAATGAATCTGCCGATGATTTCGTCAACAAACCCTTCTTTTATTATTTAAAATACTATAACTCTTCGAATCTCTACACTCGGCATCCCAGCCACGACCTCATCTCTGCCGCAGTAGCCACCTCCCACGTACACTAGAACTAAAAAGCTCATCCTACGAATTAATCATAGGCTATGTATTTGGAGTATAGAGAGATAGGGGTAGGGGTGGAGAGGATCTTTCTCTTTTTCCTTTAACTCTGATGAGCTTTTAGTAGTATAACTGCATATAGGTATGAGAAAACGTGATGCATGTTAAACAAATTTTATAAATGCATGGTTAAGCTCGGCATATAAATAATCTATGCATTTGTAACATTTGACAATATATGGTATGGCAAGATGAGGTGTTGAATGATTCAATGGAAAATGATAGTCTTGAAAAGCAAAAATTTGATAAGCACACTCATGTCTTGAAATCCATTATGAATAGAGTCTTGAGATATCAAATTGCGTAATACTTTCATGTCTCAAAGCCTGAATTACACTTGCAAATCATGAAGGAAACTCTTACTCAAAAAATATTCAACACCTGATTGTTTTTCAAAAGACATCCTACACTAATTGCATAACTTAGACATCAAAGTAAACATCTTTCTTCTCACGGAACAGTTTACATGTGGTCCAATAACACTTCGGCTATAGATTACACAAACTAATGTTTCGAAACCAACCACTCTACTGGCACTCTTCCCAAACTGTAATCAAACATTTGTAGTAACCCCTAAATATCAAAGAAGTCCATTTCACTACTTGGAAATGCTCCTTTCCTACATTAGTCATATATTTTTCCACTCCAGTAAGTGGGGCTAGAACAAACATGAGTGCATAATTAGGAGGGTACAAAAATTATCAAAAATTTGCTTTTTTCAGTTTTTAGTTTTGACTTGAGTTGAAAATCAAAGTGCCAAATTGATAAACAAATTAAATAACCTTATACGTATGCTATAATTTTATATAATATTATGTTGTAAATTGATCGGATATAGGAAGCACAACGAAATAAGTAAAACGCAACAAACAATCTAACACAACCAGTAAATGAGAAACAACAAGAACAACAATACGAGAATTTACGTGGTTCGGAAATACTTACATTCACAGGAGCAATCGGAGGAGAATTTCACTAAGAAATTTTTGGGTACACAATACACTTATCAAAATGATTTATGTTGTCTCACAATACACTCAGACCAGAATATATAGACTTCCCTTCGGAGGTTCCCCCAAAAAACCAACTAACTTAATGTTCAAATTCAAATTTTGAATTTCAATCTCGCTGCCCACAAACAAAATCGTAGATGGTTTTCCTGATATTTCCTGAAATCGTCAACAGTTTGTGATACCGAGAGCATGTTTCTATGCTGCACTATGTTCTTCTCCTTGTGTACGTTAATCATTTCAAGAAATGAGTCACAAATCACAATATATTAATTTGAAGACCTATTTATACTTAAATTCATAAATGTTTAATCAGTTTTGCCAATAGCCGAACTTAGAACCAATTACACCCCTATAATGTAATGCCACCAATTTGCCAACAACACAAAAACATGTGTTAAAATATGAATTATCAAAGCTTCAATATATTTCATATTCATATTTTGATGATTCTTGAAACACAAACTGACATTCTATGTACGAAAATATTGGCTATATTGTTTTAGAAACACAAGATAAATATAGGTATAATGATTTCAAGTCATAAGATGATAATAAAACAATTTGTTAAGAGTCTTATGCAAGCTAGCCGAATTGTTATGAGTTTTGTCTTTGCAATTACATTAGTACCTTGAAATATTTTTACAACTATAGTTGGATTTTTATTTTCTTAAATTTATTCTCTATTGTTAATATATTATGATTTATCTTCAATCGGTCTTTTAATTCTTATTAGACAAATTTCAAATATGAACTCATGAATATATTTGCTATTTATTGGACTTACCTTATCGCTTTGCATTGAAGATCTTTATATCTTTCACTGTATTTAGGAAAGAGAATTGAAATTTTGAAATGGAGTTATTGTAAGGAAACTTCATCAATCAAATTTTATTTTCTTCCCTCAAATTCAAATCCGCTTATCTTTTTATTCTCTCTTATATGGTGACGCTCACCTTTGTATCTAATCGAAAACTAGATTATCAAATCAATTGATTAAATCCTTGATTGAATGTAAGATGTTTTGTGCACATCTTCTCACTAACTTTCTTTTTAGGTTCCATAAGAGAGATGCTAGAGGAGCCTTGTCTATTTCTCTTTGTTGGAACAACATAGCACACAACTATTGCACTATTCTTGTACTTCAACATACAAGAAAAAGAGAAAAATATGAGTGTGCTTTGCCAAGTCTTTTCACATTCAAGAGCAAAAATAGAGTGAGTTATTTTGAAGGCAAGCTTAAAAGCATTCTTTTACACTTTCATTCTTCTTTACTTTATTTCAATAGGTTTGAAAGATGCACTTTTTCACCCATCAATTGAATTTAATTAAAAATACTATTTTGAGTTAATTATATAAAAGCTTGCGATGTAAGTTATGCATATTATAATTATTTACTTAGATCTTGTTATTAGTTATTGGATCGTTGGATTTGTGTACAATTATCCAAAAGCTATTTTAGCTTTAGTAATTGAATTGTGATTTCTGGACTGTGAGTCCATATGTGCACGAGTATATGCTTCGTTTGGCATACTAAAATATACAATGTGTTTGCTTGAGGAGTGAACATAAGAAAAGACTAAACCACTATGAATTTGTGTAGTTGTGCATTTGATTAGTTTAATTATTTTTATTTCCGCATTTTGCTTTTGATTAAATTGTTAAATTCCAATCATATAAAACATCAATTCATTCCTTCCTTCTTGGGTTAGGTCAATAGAATAAAAATTTGACACATATCAAAAGATAGCTCGGAGCATTAAGATGTTGAAAGTTTCAAGTGAGTTTTGAATGGCGTGCCCACATTTTGCATGTCGAGCTATTCTAAACCACATACGAATTTTCAATTGGATATTTGGAGGTGATCAACATATCATCATATATAAATAAATGGTGGATGAAAGTTTAGCAATAGTATAATTAAAAGAGAAATTTATAATGTGTAGAATCACCATGTAGTTTTTTTTTTTTTTTATGTAACACGAAGTTGTGATTGCTTATGTATATGTGGCTAAGGTTGAAACATGCTTATCTTACATAGTTTTTCCTTAACTTTTTTTATTTTTTATTTTTAAGTTTAAATCAATTTAAATTTTGGGCAAAATACATTGGACTCCACTGAGATTTGATAAAAAGACACTGACATTTCCTAAGGTTTCAAAAATTTTAAGAATCTCTCCTAAGATTTTAAAAATAAGGTTTTAAGAATTTTAGGAACTTTTCTTGAGGTTTAGGAAAAGTTCTTGACTTTTTGTCAAACCTATAAGTGTCTTTTGCCCTTTAATTTTTTATGACTATAAAATTACGGTCTTCCATCTTTTGCTTTGAAATATATTACATCTTTTGACTCTTTTAATATATATATATATATATATATATATATATATATATATATATATCCAACTCTTGCATTTTTCATTTCATTTCTTCCGCCTTTCCTTTGACTTTGTTCAAAATATCAAATAACTCTTTCTATCTCCTTTTTTTCATAATCCTTTAGAAGTGAATATTGTATTGAACTATACAATATGAAATAATTTACCAGCCTCTCACTCCATACTCCTTCCCTTCACCCTAAGACCTTCAGCATAAAATTACCACACAATTAACTATGATATGTCCCTCATGGGACAATTATATAATGTTTCAAATTCTGCACTTTTTACTTCTATAACATTATAATAATTCTCACAAACTATTTATATGTACAATTTACTTTTCAACTTTTGAGTATTTTTCGTATCTTTTTTTTTTTTAACTCTCTCTCTCTCTCTCTCTCTCTCTCTCTCTCTCTCTCTCTCTCTCTCTCTCTCTCTCTCTCTCTCAAATGAATTCTTTCATTTAGGAACCCAAGAAAGAATTTTACTAAATTAGTTTTTTGATAGAGAAGAAGTATAGTTAAAGAGGAAAGAATGTAGCAAGAGGAGAATAAGATCCTCCAATGGGAAAAATAAGAAACCATAAAAGGACTCCCCTTTAAGAAAACTCACTGCAAGACATGAGAGAGAGAAGCAAGTAGTAATTTTTTTCTACAGCAAAACAAGTGATCTTCTTCGCTAAAAAAAACTATGTACAAGCATTACATTTCTCCCACACAATTGCAAAGATTTTAGAAGTCCGCATTGTTAGCTTGATATACATAGATAAGTATCAATTTGGCTTTAAAAGATTAAGTATATTGGGGTTAGGATCCAACCTTATTTATAAGCATCCATCCTCTATTCTATTTTTTCAATTAGGAAAAAATTTACAATTAAAATTATCAATAATCTCTCCCTCACTTGTGAGTTTCAAATAGTCCCTTTTGAACGGAAGTCATTACTTATCATGATTATAGAAAAGGGATGTGTAACAACTTGCCTATTTTTTTATTGTTTTTTTTCATATATAACAACATACATAATAGCCCTAATCATGATCAACTCGGACCTGTGGGTATCGATGAAATACCTGGCATACATCTCTGATACCTATACAATGGAAAACATAAATTACATACATACCGTCCAACTAGTCACAATACTAGAGTTTTACTAAATCTATCATATGCATATATATATACATCCCAAAAAGACCAAAAAGTATCCTAGGATCATAACCCAAAAATCCATCTGATCCTAGCTCACCCACTTACCCTACAGATAGGGTAGCTCAGCCAATCTCTACTGCTGTAGAGCTCAGTCCGCCCTCTTACTTGGATTTTCTGAAATATTTGTATGGCTGGGGTGAGACACCTCTCAGTAAAGGAGATAAACTAATATCAGTGTGTGGCAACATGAGTATTTTTCGTGATATATATATATATATATATATATATAAATAGTACATAATTTATATCCGGTATAAACAATTGTATCATATTTGAATAAAATATGATTTAACATAACATAGTTTAACATACTAATTTCCTGTACTGGAAAAATCATCTTATATAACCATATCATACTTGATTATTACCCAAGATAGATAGATAATTAGCTATCGGCGGGACCTAACAATGGTTGGCGGACCATGTTAAGTCAAACATAGGTGTGTAAGTACGATGGGTCTGTTCCACCTGTTTCGGACTACTAGAGGAACTACAACACTCCCATAAAGTCACATCAACTGCCATCTTACACACTCTACATAAGATGTGTGGTAGCACTAATGTAAACGTGAACATACAGTTACGGTACCGTGCTTCGTGAAACTAAACTAAGCTATCCGGATTGTGAAAACATATAATACATTTCATAATATTGAACATAACAGTTTCATATTTCAGAGTAAAACATGACATAATAATATTTTCTTGAATCTTAACATAACATGCATAATTACGGCATTTTATGTCGTCATATCATAACGTAAAAATCATAACACTGGCGCTGACATGACATGACGTACTTGTACATGAAATTCTTGCACTTGTTAACATAATATTCTTAAAACCATAGTTTTTGTATTGTTTTTATGGTTTTTCTGAAAACTGCTATAACATGTTTATCTTAGAAAAATCATAATATTTCAATATAACATAATTTTCATGGAAATATTATACTCATGCCACACAAATGTAAGTAGCCTCATAAACTCATAATTTGTTTTGAAATCATATTTTCTTATAAAATATGTTAAAATCATTTCCCTATTCAACAACAGTATTCCCAGACATAGTTCTATAACATACATATTTTCCAAAAAATAAATTTTGTATAATAATAAATAATTTCATGAAAAAGGTTGACTTAATTTATCCCCTTACCTGACTTACTGAAAAGTCTAAAAACTTAACCAAACCTACTCATGTGGTGTTCCCAACTCAACACTCTGAAATTAAAATTTTCCCAACAAAACTTCAACATTATCCTACTAAAAACATTTTCCTTAGTCCAAAAACACTAAATACCTTATAAAACTTAAAATGTCCAACTTACCTAGATTTTAGGTTGGTGCCCAAGTTGGCCTAACCAACAAACTACTCTAGTAGACTTGTAGAGAATCTTCCCAAGAGTAACGTGGTGGCTTCTGATCATCAAACCGATAAGAATCGAAGCCGAAAATGAAGAGAGAAGGTAGAGGAGATGAGGTTTAGAGAGAGAGAGGATTTCATGCAAAATTTCACGTTGGAATCCCGAGGTTAGCGTGAAAAATCATTTTTCTCTCATTTTTTTATTTACTTAATTTCTATAATTTTTCGGGTCTTTACAGCATGAAACCATGAAAGTTCACTCATCACCACTCCTCTTCCACTTGCCTACATTCACAAGAACATTTACATGAACACTCGAACCCAACTCAAACTCTTTCCCTTTAGAAAAAATTGTCTCGCTTTGCATGCCTTGAATTACATTCCATATGCCTCCAAACCAATTCTACCTCGTACGTCATAACCCCATTTGAATTCATTTTCTAAGTTTGGATGATTCTTACTAGCCCTGGTCACACACTTAATCATCTAACTATTAGCACATTAGAAAAATTAGTTTCACACCTCAACTTTACAATGTCAATTGTCCAAAGTTATGAACCATTGACTTTGATACCATTTGTTAACACCAAGAAAATCCACAAATGGACTTGATATATATGGGTAAGCACCAACTTTACCCAAAATTATAAATTTATTGGGTCTTAGACCCAACCATGTATGTAAGCATGCATCCTCCTTTCTATTTTTTCAATGTGCAACAAACTTACAAGTGGAATGAACATCTCCACTCTTCCTCTAGCTACTTGTAACTGATATATACTACAAAGTATGTACTGAGCTTAAACAAACCCAAATTTTCCCAGATTTGCCCAAGAGAAAAATCAATGCAAAATAAAGGAGTGTGTAGATTTTGAATAATTCAAATACAAGAAACAAGCATTTAGAGAAATTTGAAAGAGTTTTATATTATTTTAATATTTTTCATTCACATCTATAAAATTTAAATTTTCATGTAGAGATGTTATCTGCTTTGACCCAATTTTCTTCCATAAAAGGCACCAACTTACAAGAGGTTGTCCAAACCATTTTATATTATCGAAATTTCCTTAACATACATTCGATATGAGATCATGATATACTTCTCTACTTAATCTCAAATGCTCTCATTAAAATATCTTACACTTCATATGAATTTACACCTCTATTAAATCCACCCACATAATTGTTGGGTTATTTCCTTCCATGTGGAGGAAAGCCCAAGTAGACTTTATTAAAAGCCCAAAGTCCGGCCCTTTAGTATGATAACTTAATGGAAGTTATAAAAAGATAAGGGAGAAGGGAGGAGCCATCACTTCTCAAAAGAAAGAGAGAAAAACATGATTTTTCTCATGCTACCCAACTTTCATCAAGACCCCGATCTCGCTTCGTCTGTGGTCCGATCGAACTGAAATTTGGAGGAGAGGTTCATGACTCAAGGAGCTATAATTTGGACGGTGGAGATTGAATTTTGAGCTTTGGGGTTGGGATTTTTTCCCATGAACAGTAACCACAATTTTGGTATATTCTCTTCAATTCTCTTTGTATTTGTCAAGATTGTTGATATCTTGATGAGATATATTTGTAATCTCTAATTGCGATTAGAGAAGACTTGGTGTACCCATTATTTGGTTGATAGTGGAGGTTTTAACTGAACTAGGCCCCATGATTTTTTTTCCTCACACTGAGGAAGTTTTCTGCATAAAAAATTGCTTGTGTTCTTGTGATTTGGTGTGATTGATTATTTTTTTTTTTATTATTTTCAACACGTATAAAAGTAGAGATACACTACATTTGCTTGCATATAGGGAGAAGAATTATTCCGCTGTGGTTGTTTGTTGGTATCTCTCCCAACAAAGTGGTATCAGAGCCAGGTTGACAAATTATCAAGCAGTTTGAGTTATGGAAGTAAATATTAGTAGAATGATTAATCTTAATGGTTCCAATTATCACATATGGAAAGGAAAAATGGAGGATCTTATTTATGTTAAAGATTAACCTACCATTGTTTCGTGCTAAAAGACCAAAAAAAAAAAAAAATCTAATGTGGAATGGACTTTGTTACATCGACGAGTGTGTGGGTATATCAGGCAGCAGGTAGATGATAATGTTTTGAACCATATTAGTGGAGAGACAAATGCACGTTCTCTATGGAGTAAGCTTGAACAGCTATATGTATTAAGTTTGATGATGAGATACAAGGGTTATGGTTGCTTGGTTTATTACCGGACTCGTGGGAGACGCTCAGAATTTCATTGTCTAACTCCACTCCAGAAGGTGTAATCACTATGGATATGGCCATGCCAAGAGTTGTTTGCTAAATGAAGAGATGAGAAGAAAAACACAGGGATCCTCTTCATAGTCAGAGATCTTGGTTATAGAAAAGAGGGAGAGAAGTAAGAGCAGAGGTCCGAAAAACAGAGATAACAGCAGAAGCAAGTCCAACAAGTTTGCAAATGTTGAGTGTCATCATTGTGGGAAACAGAGACACATCAAGAAATATTGTAGGCAATTGAAGAAAGAAAACAACAATGAGAAAGGGAAGGGAGCGAAGAATGGAGATGACAAAGATGGTGATGATAGAGTTGTTACCACCACTCCTACAAATTTCCTTACTGTTTATGATGATGAGATGATAAATGTTGCATACCTTGAGACTAGTTGGGTGATTGATAGTGGTCCCTCCATTCATGCTACATCTCGGAAGGATCTATTTACATCCTATAGATCCGGTGACTTTGGAACTATAAAGATGGGCAATGATGGCTTGGTTAAAGTCATTAGAATTGGGGATGTGTATTTGAAGACAAATAATGGAACGAGTTTAGTTCTTAGAGATGTGAAGTATATTCCTGACATTCGTTTGAATTTGATTTCTGCAGGTAAACTTGATGACGAAGGGTACTGTAGCACTTTCAGTGATGTATAGTGGAAGCTCACCAGGGTTGCTATAGTTGTGGCTTAAGGCATGAAGCACTCTGCATTGTATGTTCTGCAAGCAAAGATCTCCAACGACATCGTTAATGCGATGGAGGATAATGGTACAACAAAGTTATGGCACAAGATACTGGCTCACATGAGTGAGAAAGGATTAGCTTTACTGGAGAAGAAAAGTCTACTATGTGGACTGAAAAGTACACTTTTGAACAGGTGTACTCATCATTTTTTAGGGAAGCAAAGCAGAGTTTCCTTCAAGAATTCCCCTCATTCGAGAAAGTTAGAGATACTATATTTGGTACATTCAAATGTGCGTGGCCCTATGAAAACAAGAACACTTGGTGGCTTCAGATACTTTGTGACCTTCATAGATGATCATTCAAGAAAGTTGTGGGTATATACCTTGAAGTCAAAAGACCAAGTGTTGGCTGAGTTCAAGCAATTTCAAGCCCTAGTTGAGAGACAGACTGGGAAGAAACTAAGTGCATCTGGACTGATAACGGTGGAGAGTATTCTAGTCCATTTGATGAGTATTGTAGACAATAGGGTATTCGGCATCAAAATAATCCTTCAAAAACTCCTCAGTTGAATGGCATAGCAAAAAGTATGAACAGAACACTAGTTGAGAGAGTGAGATGTTTTCTTTCACTAGCCTGATTGCCAATGAGCACTGTTGTTCATGTGTTGAGTCATACACCCTGTGTTCCTCTACAGTTTGATGTGTCAAACCGAATTTGGACAGGTAAGGATGTTTCCTATAATCATCTGCGTGTTTTTTGGTGCAAAGAATTTGTGCATATTCCAAAAGATGAAAGGTCCAAACTTGATGAGAAAATGCAACAATGTATATTCCTTGGCTACGGTCAAGATGAGTTTGGATACAAGCTTTATGATCTAGTTGAGAAGAAAATATTGAGAAGCAGAGATGTCGTATTTGTAGAAGATCAGACGATTTAGGATATTGAGAAGGCAGAAAAATCTATGTCTCAGCAGGGTGACAATTTGACTGATGTGGATCTAGTTCCTTTGAATAATTTTCCATCTCAGGTTGATAATGATGTTCAGGATAACCAACAGGGTAGAGGTGATGTGGATGTTTCCTTACACGTTCAAGAAGTTACAGGTTCAAGGAGATGTTGAGACTGATGAGCATTTGATAGTACCAGAGATTCAACTAGAGATTCCATCCAAGAGGTCAGCTAGAGATCGACATCCTTCCACTTAGTATTTAGCAGAACAATATGTGTTATTGACTGACGGGGGAGAGCCCTAGTTTTTTGAAGAAGCCATGGAAGATGAACACAAGACAGAGTGGGTTGAGGTCATGCAAGATTAGATGCATTCATTGCATGATAACCACACCTTTGAGTTAGTGAAGCTACCTAAAGGAAAAAGAGCTTTGGAGAATAAGTGGATTTACAAGAAGAAACCAAATGAGTTCTCTTCACGGCCACGGTACAAAGTTAGATTGGTTGTAAAAGGGTTTGATCAGAGAAAAGGTATTGACTTTGATGAGATATGCTCTCCAATTGTAAAGATGTCATCGATCTATAGAGTACTCGGCTTAGCAGTTAGTCTTGACTTGGAAGTTGAGCAGATGGATGTGAAAATTGCCTTCCTTCATGGTGATTTGGAGGAAGAGATTTATATGAAATGGCCAGAGGGTTTCAGAGTAAAAGGGAAAGAGAATTATGTGTGCAAGCTGAAGAAAAGTCTATATGATTTGAAACAAGCACCGAGGTAGTGGTATAAGAAGTTTGAGCCTGTTATGGGGGAGTAAAGCTACAAAAGGACAACTTCATATCATTGTGTATTTGTTCAAAAATTCTCTGATTATGATTTTATTTTCTTATTGCTTTATGTGGATGACATGCTGATTGTTGGTAGGAATACTTCAAGGATTGACCAGTTGAAGAAGCAATTGAGTAAGTCATTTGCTGTGAAGGATTTGGGGCCAGCAAAAAAAATCTTAGCATAAGAATCAGTCGTGACATGAGTGCCAAGAAGTTATATTTGTCACAAGAGGAGTACATTAAGAAAGTGCTTCTGAGGTTCAATACGGACAAAGCTAAAGTGGTTAGCTCTCCTCTTGCTACCCACTTCAGACTAAGTACAAAGGAATGTCCTTCTATAAATAAGGAAAATGAGGACATGGAAAGAGTTCCTTACGCCTCAGCAGTAGGAAGTTTGATGTATGCAATGGTTTGCACAAGATCAGATATAGCCTATGCAGTTTGTGTAGTTATCTGATTCTTGTCAAATACGGGAAGAGGGCACTGGAATGCAGTGAAGTGGATCATAAGATATCTTCGAGGCACTTCTAGTTTGAGACTTAGTTTGGGAAACAGACAACCATTTTTAGTTGGATACACATATGCAGATATGGCTGGGGATGTGGATACTCGTAAGTCTACTTCGGGCTATTTGATAACTTTTGCAGGTGGGGCTATAGCTTGGCAATCGAGACTTCAGAAGTGTATTGCTCTTTCTACGACAAAGGTAGAATTCATTGCAACAACGGAAGCAACTAAAGAGTTGCTATGGGCAAAGAAGTTCTTAATAGAACTTGATTTCAAGTAGCAAAGGTATATGTTATCTTGTGGTAGCCAGAGTGCTATTCATCTTGCTAAGAATTCCAGTTTCCATGCAAGATCGAAGCACATTAATGTGCGATACCATTGGATCAGAGATGCGTTGAACGATAAGTTACTAGAACTTAAAAAGGTTCACACTAATGATAATTGTTCTGATATATTGACAAAGACACTACCAAGGGAGAAGTTTAAAGTTTATTGTTCGATCGCCGAGATGGCGATTCCCTCTACATAGTCGAAAAATGGGAGATTTGTTAGGTTATTTCCTTCCATGTGGAGGAAAGCCCAAGTGGGCTTTATTAAAAGCCCAAATCTCAGCCCTTTAGTGTGATAACATAAAGGAAGTTATAAAAAGAGAGGAGAGAAGGGAGGAGCCGTCACTTCTCAAAAGAAAGAGAGAAAAATGTGATTTTTTTTATGCTGCCCAGATTTTATCAAGACTTCGATCTCGCTTCGTCTGTAGTCCGATCGAGCTAAAATTTGGAGGAGAGGTTCACGACTCAAGGAGATACAATATGAACGGTGGAGATCAGACTTTGAGCTTGGGAGTTGGGGATTTTGCTCGTGAACAGTAATTGCGATTTTGGTATATTCTCTCCAATTCTCTTTGTATTTGCCAAGATTGTTGATATCTTGATGAGATATATTTGTAACCTCTAATTGCGAATAAAGAAGACTTGGTGTACCCATTATTTGGTTGATAGTGGAGGTTTCAATTTGATTAGGTCCTGTGGTTTTTCTTTCTCACACTAGGGAATTTTTCCACGTAAAAAATTGCTTGTGTTCTTGTGGCTTGATGTGATTGATTATTTTTCTTATTATTTTCAACATGGATAAAAGTAAAGATACGCTACATTTGCTTGCATATAGAGAGAAGAATTATTCCGCTATGGTTGTTTGTTGATATCTCTCCCAACAATAGTAACAACCCTAAGATACTATTGAAGCCCTACGTAATTATCTTGGCCTAATTTTAATAAGGTTTTTATGTTTTAACTAGTTTTGTCTCATAAAAATGTCTCACATAGTTATATTTTAAAATATTCTTGTATAGTTTAGATCTTAAAACATATTGCTCAATGTTATGAATCTAAAGATTATGATACATTGCAAAGAAAGTCCATAGAATATTCATATACTAATTTTTAAATATTTATAATACAAAGAAATATATATATGTGCAGTGGGCCCAAAGGAGATTCATAATTAGCGTAACAATAAATAAAGAAATTTGACATAGCCGTTGCAGTTGCAAACTGCAAATCCAAAAAGGGGGGATAAAAAACCAAAAAAAAAGATTGGCAGTGTGACCGTTGCAGTCACGAAAATTTAAACTCACAAGCAAAACACATTTCAGAAGATCACAGGGAAGAATAACAGAGTTAAAGATGACAGAAATGGAAGATCATCTGGAGATGGAAGAAGAGTTGATGCAGCAGCTGAGATCCAACGCCACAGAGCTCCTCCTCAGAGAAGAGTGGGAAGAGTCTGTGCAGGCATATTCTCAGTTCATCTCTCTCTGCCAACGCCAGATCTCAAAGACCCATCAACACTCTGATACAGATCCCCTCTCCAAACTCCACAAATCTCTCCGCTTAGCCCTCTCCAATCGAGCCGAAGCGTGGTCTCGGCTCCGGGAATTCTCCGAAGCACTGAGAGACTGCGAGCAGGCACTGACAATTGAGAGCACCCATTTCAAAACTTTGCTCTGCAAAGGTAAGATCTTGCTCAATCTCAACAGGTACTCCATGGCTCTGGACTGCTTCAAAGCAGCCCTTCTTGATCCGCAGGCTAATGCAAGCTCAGAAGCCCTTAATGGGTACTTGGATAGATGCAAAAAGCTTGAGTTTCAGGCCAGGACTGGAGCTTTTGATCTCTCGGATTGGGTTGCAAATGGGTTTCAGGGAAAGTCTCCGGAACTCGCAGAGTATGTAGGTGGAGTTCAGATCAAGAAGAGTGCCATTAGTGGGCGTGGTCTGTTTGCAACAAAGACCATTGATGCCGGGACTTTGGTCTTAGCGACGAAGGCAATTGCTATTGAGAGGGCTATATTACCCCAAGAAATGGGTGATTCAGGTAATAATGTGCAGCTTGTCATGTGGAAGAATTTCTTTGATAAAGTCACAGAATCAGCCGCAAAATGCCACCGGGCCCGTCATTTGATTTGTGTGTTATCGACAGGAGAAGATGAGGATGGCCTAGAGGTTCCTGATATAAGTCTCTTCAGGCCAGAAACAGAGGAAAGCAGGGACTTTTCACATGAGAAGCTTGACAGGGATAGGATTTTAAGCATATTGGATGTGAATTCTCTTGTGGAGGATGCAGTTTCTGCCAAAGTATTGGGCAAAAACAGTGATTATTATGGTGTTGGGCTGTGGATTCTCCCTGCCTTCATCAACCATTCATGTCTTCCCAATGCAAGGAGGTTGCATGTTGGGGACCATGTGATGGTTCAAGCTTCTAGGGACATTAAAGCAGGGGAAGAGATCACATTCGCATATTTTGATGTACTTTCCCCAGTTAAGAAGCGGCGCGAAATGACCAACAACTGGGGGTTTCAATGTAATTGCAGGAGGTGCATGTTTGAGATGGAGATATCTTCCAAATCAGATTTAAGGGAGATTGAGTTAGGTATTGAGAGAGGGCTAGACATTGGTTCAGCAGTTTATAGGCTGGAGGAAGGTATGAGGAGATGGATGGTGAGGAAAAGGGAAAAGGGCTATTTGAGGGCATCTTTTTGGGCTGCATTTTCTGAGGTTTACACATCGGAGAAGATGGTGAGGAGGTGGGGGAGACGGGTTCCAGCCATGGAGGTCGTGGTCGATAGTGTTGTAGAAGCAGTGGGAAGTGATGAGAGGCTGCTGAAGGTGGTGGTGGAAGGGTTGAGGAGAAGGGGTGGTGGGTTGGTGGAGATGGAGAGAGCAATCAAGTTGGGAAGAGGGGTGTATGGCAAGCTGGTGAAGAAGCAGGCAATGAAGACCCTTCTTGAGATTGGCCTTCATGAACACAGCTATTAACCTCTAATAGCTCTACGATGAAAGCTCTCTTTCCTTTTTCCTTTTTATCCCCAAGATAGATTTAGCTGGTTCAAAGTTTTTTTATCTGTCACTTTTGTTGTATCCACAGATAAATGTGCAAATAAAGTCATTGTTTTGGATTATTAGGAGAAACTGTCGTTGTGTGTTGTATGATCACAGCTTTGCACTGGCCAAACTACTTGAAATTTCAAGAATGCTTTGGTGTCAACACAGCGAAGGGAAAGCATAAGAAGAGATCCAAGAACCAAAGATTGATTTGGTTTGGAGCACAATTCTGCAGCATCAAATTCAACTTGAAGCCAGCCTAGGAAGTAAGGAAACCCAACATAACTGGGAGCATTCAACTCTATTTTTTGGGAATGTTTTAGATTCAAATTTGTATTGGGTTTAGATAACATGTAATATAAAATTGTATTTAAAATTGTTCAAATCCCATCAAATCCAAATTTTTTAAAGTCCAAAATTCATACTACCAAATACACGGTGAATTGATTTAAGCCCTTCTCTAACCAAGGAAAATATTTCAAAGATTGATTTAGGTGGTTACTGAAACATATGCGAGCTTTTTTTTCCCAAAAAGAAAAGTTTGAAAAACAGTTTAGTGATTACTTTATATTTTCACTTCTTCAATCAATCTTTTGAAAAACTTACTAAATCCATGAGTAGGCAAAAGTCAAACCATTGAATTGAAATATCTTAGTAACTAAAGGAAAACAAGCTAGAAGCCATTTACGTAGCAGTATCTGTCAAGTGAAATAAGAGCAATCTAAACTGTGAAAACAACATTGAGTTGTTAGTTATTTATTTTCCAAGATTCTTCAAGAAAATAGCACAATAGGTTCTTAAAAGGATTTCTTGATTGTACTTTTCATAGAGCTTTATATTTTCACTTCTTCAATCAATCTTTTGAAAAACTTACCAAATCCATGACTAGACAAAAGACAAATTGTTGAATTAAAATATCTTAGAAACTAAAGGAAAACAAGCTAAAAGACATTTACGTAGCAATATGTCACGAGCTAAACTTGTTCAGGGCATTATGCTTGTCTGTGACCACTTGTCTCGCATGCTTGGGATGGGTTTCCATCATGTAAATACTAGTGTAGGGTTACTTTCTGCTAGTAGTGTCTTTGTATGTCAAATAAGGCAATATGACTCATCGATCACTTTGATGTTTCCTAGTGCTAAAGTGGGAATGGCCTAGAAAGCTCTTTAGGGGAGGGTGGGTGTTCATCAATCATTATAAAACTCACTAACTTTTGTCAACGTGTTTAACCTATTTGCCTTCCTCGCTAAACACACGATGTCAACGGCGGTGTTGTTAATGAATTGCGTAGATTCAATGTTTACTGCTTGCTTACTACTGCTTTCATGAAAGCTTACTGTTTCTGCTGCCATTTGATTGAATGCTAATGAAAGTGTTTCGTGAATGAATGTTGGTAAACGATAAGCTGGCTAGTTAAACAAGAGTGCTTTAGCTAGCGCCGCACGGCCCTTTCACAATGGTGTGAAAATAGTCAGACCGTGACACTTGGTATCAGAGCCAAGGCTCAATTGCTATGAGAATTCAGTTACCTTCGTTGTGGGATTTAGAAAGCTTTGGTAAGTGACCATGGCACCAAACAATGTTGAGAGGATTAGCTACTAGAAGCACAAGTTGAGGCAACAACCAATATTGTGGCTGTAGAGGTGGCCAAGATGAGAAAACTTGTTGATGAAGTGGTGGGATCACAAAAGCATCAAGCAAGTTTGCTAGGTGAGATGTCAGAGGACTTTCACCGTACAGTGGAAACTTTGCAATCTCGGATGGTGGATCTAGATGCAAAACTGAATATGATGGTTCTTACTGTGGGAAACTTCAACGCTCCAGGAGTTAGCAAGACCAAGGTACCAGAATTCAGGACATATGGGGGTGCCCGTGATGCCAAGGAGTTAGAAAAATTTTTGTTTGATATGGAGTAGTACTTTCGCGCTGTGAGGATGGCCTCAAAATGGGCAAAGGTGGATACTGCGACCATGTACTTAGTTGGTGACGCCAAACTGTGGCGGCATACCAAGTACACAGAAATTGAAAATGGAAGCTATGTAATCGATAGTTGGGTAGACTTGAAGAGAGAGCTCAAGGCTCAATTCTTTCCTGAAATTGTTGAGTATAATACAAGAGAAAGCTGAAAGATCTCAAGCATATGGGGTCAATCAAGGAATATATGAAACAATGTTCTGCTTTGATGTTGGATATTCGGGATATGTCGGAGAAGGACAAGTTGTTCTATTTTATCGAGGGGATGAAACCGTGGGCAAGGACAGAACTTCATAGGCAAAGAGTTCAAGACTTGTCTGCTGCACAAGTTGCTGCAAAACGCTTGAATGACTATGCTGGTGATGTTACCACTTCGTCCAAACGGTTTAGCGGAGAGGGAAACAGTGGAAAGTCTTTCAAGAAAGGCAAACCCAAGAGTGAGCCGACTCAAAATCATCAACCTCAAAGGAAGTTTCGTTGTCTCAATGATTAATGGTCCCACCTTCAAGCCACACAACACTGTCATGTGAGGGTAAGACATGACACCAGCTAGCTATCCATCCTGTGTATTATTTCAGTATTGTACAGTTATAGAAGATGTTTTACATGATTACAGAAATTAGTACGATATTTATTATGAAATTTATGATGATATGATAAATCATGTTTTATTCAGAGTTTATACAACCAATTTTTATCAGATATGCATATTATGTATAGTTCATGTTTAAGCACGATAATACTCATGTTACCACACACTGATATTAGTTTATTTCCCTTACTGAGAGATGTCTCACCTCAACATTACAAATATTTCAGAAAATCCAGGTAGAAGGGCAGATAGAGCTCCGTAGCAGTAGAAACTAACCGAACTACCCTGTCAGAAGGGTAACTTGTTGAGTTAAGGTCAAAATGTTTTTTTTGGGTTATGACCCTAGAGTACTTTTTGGTCCTTTTGTGGATGATTGTACATATAGTATAGGTTCAATAGAATTCTGGTATTATGTCCGGTGTTGTATGGCATGTATGTAATTTATCTTTTCCGCTGCTTAGATATTAGAGATGTATGACAAGTAGATCCTTAGCACCCATGGGTCCGAGTTGATCACGACTATATCAGTTTAGCTAAATATCAGAGTTATTACGTATGTGGTTATGAATATATATATAGATGGTAAAATAGGCAGGTCTTTATAGTTTGGTATCAGAGTCTAGGTTGTTAGGTTCTGTAGACTTTAGAGTGTAGCGAAAACAATAATATAGGAAAAAGGATTCGAGGTTTTGTTCTGCAGTGTGGAGGTAGGACTTCCGTGGTGGTTTCTGCGTCTTTCAGGATAGGCATAGTAAACTATTGTCGGCTTATGTTTCTATAGTGTAGGACTGAATCTTGATTTAAGATAAGGATGTCAAGATAGTGGTTAGATACGTAAATTTCAAGCATAAGGTCCCTAAGCCATGCTTATTGTCTTTTTCAGGATGGACCTTGGGGGTAGTAGTGCTCATGCGAGCGGTCGCGATGGTGCAGGGCCCTTGGGTGTAGGCGGGGCTGATTCAGATGCGATATTACGCAGTGTAACTCAATGGGTAATGGCTGAGATTGCTTGAAGCTCCAGGGAATAGGGAGGTCTGTCTGCAGGCCATGGGTGTATGATAAAGAAATTCACCAAGATGAATACTCCAGTATTTTTAGGAGGAGCTGATCCTCTAGTCATCGAAAACTGGATGCAGGAAATTGAGAAAGTATTGGCGGTGTTGCAATGCACGGAGGAGCAGAGGGTCTTATTTTCTACCTATAAGTTGTCAGGAGAAGCCAAGAGATGGTGGACTGCGGTAAAACTACTGGAGGAACAGAGAACAGTACCTATAGCTATGACTTGGTGCCAGTTTAGAGAGTTGTTCTTCAACAAATACTTTCTGGCTACTACCAGGGAGACCAAAGTAGAGGAATTCCTGAATTTGAAGCAGGGACAGCAAACGGTCCAGCAATACGCAGCGACGTGCATAGAGTTGTCTCACTTCAACCCTTTATATCATTCCCGATGAGGCAAAGAAAGCAAAACATTTTGAAAGAGGTTTGAGGCATGAAATATATAAATAGGTAGCGGTGCTGAAAGTGCTGGACTTTGACAGAGCAATTGTGGCTGAGGTCAGTGAGCGGATGTGTGTAGAGGAGCAGGGACAGAAGAAAAGGTCCACACTTTCAAGTTTTCAATAGGGATCTAGTTGTGAGCCATGGAGGAGAGGTAATTATGGTATGGGATAGAGGCAAAAGATGAGGGGTCGTGAGGCTCAGGGTATGCATATCTACCTAGTCTGTCAGATGTGTGGAAAGAAACATCTGGGAGAGTGCCAAACGGGGAGAGGCATATGCTATCGTTGTGGTGGACCAGGACATTTAGCATGAGATTTTCCTACACCACCTGGTACTGCTTTTGCTCCCAGACCTTACTGGGGAGGTTATCAAGCGTCCCGTGGAGGCTAGCAGAGGAATGTAGCCCCAGCGAGGGTTTACGTATTGACGCCGGAAGACGTTGAGACCGCAGGCGACATTGTGATAGGTACCCTTACTGTTTTATCATGTCAAGATATTATTTTATTTGATTTAGGTGCCACCCACTCTTTTGTGTCTATGGGATATGTTAAAATATCTGGTGTTGAGACACAGATATTAGATATTGAACTGTCAGTAGCTACACCGACAGGGTTAGTGGTGAGGTGTCGTAGTGTGCTCAAAGGCTATCTAGTAGATATTTAGGGAAGAGTGTAACCAGCTGACCTAATTGTGTTAGACGTGCATGGATTCGATATAATACTAGGTTTGGACTGGTTGGCAGCTAACTATGCTAGTATCGATTATCATCTAAAAAGGTGATATTCAGACCACTGGGAAAGTAGGAATTAAGATTTATGGGGTCGCGAGTGCATTCTCTGCCTCAGTTAGTGTCAGTTATACAGGTGAGAAAACTACTCCTGGACGGAAGTCAGGGGTTTACAGCCTATGTAAAGGAGGTGATAAAAAATGAATTGAAACTTGTCAGTACACCAGTGGTAAAGGAGTTTCCAGACGTTTTTCCAGAAGAACTACCCTGGGTTGCCTCCTGACCGCGAGGTAGATTTTGCTATCGATTTACTTCCAGGGATGGCACCGATCTCTAAAGCACCTTATCGAATGGCTCTAGGAGAATTAGGAGAATTAAAGGATCAGTTGTAGGATTTATTGAATAAGGGTTTATCAAACCTAGTGTATCGCCCTGGGGAGCTCTATTTTATTTGTGAAAAAGAAAGACGGGACTATGAGGATGTGCATAGATTATAGGGAGATAAACAAAGTAACAGTTAAGAACCCATATCCTTTACCCCACATAGATGAATTATTTGATCAGCTTCAGGGTATACGGGTTTATTCAAAGATTGATCTACGCTCTAGGTACCATCAGGTAAAAGTTAGGGCAGAGGACATCTTTAAGACAGCATTCCCTACTTGGTATGACCATTATGAATTTTTGGTCATGTCATTCGGACTGACGAATGCACCTGTTGTATTTATGAATTTGATGAACACAGTCTTTCATTAGTATTTAGACCAGTTTGTTGTGGTTTTCATTGATGATATACTGGTCTACTCGAGGAGTTTTAAGGAACATTAGACGCACTTAAGGCTAGTACTTTAGATGCTCAGGGAAAAGAAATTTTATGTTAAGTTTAGCAAATGTAAATTTTGGTTATAAAAAGTTTGTGTTTTTAAGGCATGTTATATTAGGAGGTGGAATCTCAATAGATCCCAGCAAGATAGAAGCAGTGGTGAATTGGGTTAGGCCGAAGAATGTTCAGAAAATCAGGAGTTTCTTGGGACTAGTAGATTATTACTGTCGGTTTGTAAAAGAATTTTCAAGATTGTCAGGGCCTTTGACGTGACTAACCTGAAAGAATGTCAGGTTTGAATAAGATGACAATTGTGAACAGAGCTTTCAAGAATTGAAACAAAGGCTCGTCACTATACCAGTATTAACCATTCCATCAGGAGGTGATAGTTATGTGATCTACAGTGACATGTCTTTGAAAGTGCTCAGATGTGTGTTGATGCAGTAAGGTAAAGTTGTAGCATATGCTTTCAGACAATTGAAAGAATATGAAAAGAATTATCCTACCCATGATCTAGAATTAGCTGCAGTGGTTCATGCATTGAAAATTTGGAAGCGTTATCTGTACGGAGAGAGATGTAAAATATTTTCAGATCATAAAAGTCTAAAGTACTTCTTCATGTAGAAGGAGTTAAATATGAGACAGAGAAGATGGTTGGAACTTATTAAGGATTACGACTGCACCATCAGTTACCACCCAGGGAAGGCTAATGTGGTGGCTGATGCTCTGAGCTAGAAATATGGGGGAGCAGCGTACTTGATAGCAGTAATTCAATACCCAATCCAGATGGACTTGGAGAGGCTTGGTGTGGAGTTAGTAGAGAGTGATCCTCAGGCATTTATTGCCCACTTGGTGGTACAGCCTACTCTACAGGAAAGGATTAAAGCTGCTCAAAGAGATGACGCAGAATTAGTAGAGCTGATAGCTAAAGTGTAGGATGGACAGGGAGAGGAATTTAGTATTTCAGATAATGGAGGTCTGAAGTTCTATATCAAGCTGTGTGTGCCTGCAGATGTAGATATTAGAAGGACAATCTTACAGGAGTCTCACAGGTCTCTGTATACAGCTCATCTTGGCAGTACTAAAATGTATAGGGATCTTCGGGAATCTTTTTGGTGGAGCGGTATGAAAAGGGAGATAGCCAAATTTGTGTAGCTCTGTTTGGCGTGCCAGCAGGTGAATGCTGAGCATCAGAGACTGACGGTTCACTTCCCTGAGTGGAAGTGGGACCATATTTCTTTGGATTTTATTATAGGTTTACCTCCGGTGTTGCATGAGCAAAATGCGATTTGGGTTATTGTAGATAAACTAACAAAGATTGCTCATTTTATTCCTATTAAAGTTAATTACTCAATGGATAGGTTGGCAAAATTGTATATTCAAGAGATAGTACGATCACATTGTGTGCCAGTGTGTCTATAGATCGGACTGAGACCCACGTTTTACGTCACGATTTTGGAAGAGCTTACAGGAAGCTATGGGGTCTCAGTTATCATTCAGCACGACGTTCCATCCTTAGACTAATGGGCAGACGGAGAAGACGATCCAGATCCTTGAGGATATGCTACAAGTGTGTGTGCTGGATTTCAGGGGTAGTTAGACCCAGTATATGCCGCTGGTTAAATTTTCGTATAATAACAACTATCAGGCCAGCATTAGCATGGCATCTTACGAGGCATTATATGGTAGGAGGTTTCGTTCTCTATTATACTGGGATAAGATAGGTGAGAGGTGAGTTTTGGGACCAGAGTTAGTGCAGCAGACGTATGATAATGTCCGACTTATCAAAGACAGAATCAATGCAGCTCAGAGTCAGTAGAAAAATTACACTGATACTCGCCACCGAAAATTGGAATTTGATACAGGAGATCATGTGTTTTTGAAAATAGCACTGTTGAAAGGTGCTATGAGGTTTAGGAGGAAGGGTAAGTTAAGTCATAGGTTTATAAGCCCGTTTGAGATACTTGAGAGAGTGGGGTCAGTCACCTACAGGCTAGCTTTACCACCAATTTTATCTAGAATATATGACGTATTTCATGTTTCTATGTTAAGAAAATACGTCCCAGATCCCTCCCATGTGATCAGCTATGCAGGAATAGAACTCAATAATACGTTGGCATATGAGGAAACACTAGTGCAGATTTTGGATAGGAAAAAATAGGAATTGCGTAATAATAAAATTCCGTTAGTAAAAGTTCTATGGAGGAGTCATGCAGTAGAGGAAGCTTCATGGAAACTCGAGGAGCAAATACGACAAAAATACCTGAACCTTTTTAGTGGGGACCAGCAGTAATCAGAACAGATTAGGTAAGTAAGTAATGTTTCTTTTGTAGGTTAATTAGTGCATGTATAGTTTCTATTTTTGTTGGTTATGGGAGAATTTTTGTTCAGTTATTATAATTTCCCAGAACCATATATGTAACCACAGTATTCTTCCACCATAAGTGGGGGTAAGTAATAAAATAAGTAGCTCATTTTTCCTCAAGGGATGGTGTATAGTATGGATAGCAAATTTCGAGGACGAAATTTTTATAAGGAGGGGAGAATGTAGAGACCTGGAGAATTGTAGCAATTAAATAATAAAGAAAAAAGAGAGAAAAAGGATTTTTCAAGGGGGCTCAGCAGGGACTCGTCGACAAGCACAGAATATTCTTCGACGAGTGGCCTCTTGGGAACGTCGACGAGGACACGTGTCACGTTGACGAAGATAAGCCAAGAGAGATTATATCAAAGCCTGAAGTTCGTTGAAAAAGGTTACAAGTTCGTCGACGAACTCCCTTCTTGGACTCATCGACAAGGTGACGTGTCTCGTCGACGAGGCCGCACTTTATAAATATCCTAAAATCGGGATTCCGCGAGAAATTCACATGCAACCTCACTTTCTCTCTCTAAAAATCATCTCTCTGACTTCTCTCTAGGTTTCTGGCTTCGATTCTCGCCGGTTTGATGATCAAAAGCCGTCACATTACCCTTGGGAAGATTCTTTACAATACTGCCAAATCAGAATTATGGAATGTAGAGACCTGGAGAATTGTAGCAATTAAATAATAAAGAAAAAAGAGAGAAAAAGGATTTTTCAAGGGGGCTCAGCAAGGACTCGTCGACGAGCACAAAATATTCTTCGACAAGTGGCCTCTTGGGAACATCGATGAGGACACGTTTCACGTTGACGAAGATAAACCAAGAGAGATTATATCAAAGCCTGAAGTTCGTTGATGAAGGTTACAAGTTTGTCGACGAACTCCCTTCTTGTACTCATCAACGAGCTGACGTGTCTCCTCGATGAGGCCGCACTTTATAAATATCCTAAAATCGGGATTCCGCGAGAAATTCACATGCAACCTCACTTTCTCTCTTTAAAAATCATCTCTCTGACTTCTCTCTAGGTTTTTGGCTTCGATTCTCACCAGTTTGATGATCGGAAGCAGTCACATTACTTTTGGGAAGATTCTTTACAATACTGCCGAATCAGAATTTTGGTTTGGAGTATTTGGGCACCATCTAAAAATTTGGGTAAGTTTGTTATTTTAAATTTTATAAGTTATTGGGTATTTCTGGACTGAGGGGAATGTGTTGGGAGGTGTTGATTTGATGGGAAATGTAAATTTCAAGGTGTTGAGCTAGGAACATACAAGAGTAGGTTTGTTTAGATTTGTGGGCTTCTCAGTAAGTCAAGTAAGGGAATAAATTAAGTCAGTATTTTTCATGAAATTATTTATGAATATACAGCATTTATTTTCAAAAATAATATATGTATAGTATAGGGTGTGAAAATACTATTGTTGAACAGGAAATTAGATTTAATACATTTTATCAGAAAATATGGTTTCAGATTAGATTTCATGTTTAGAACATTATTCATATTTTTGTGGCATGAGTATAGATTTCCATGAAAATTATGTTATACCAGAATAATATGATTTTTCAAGAATAAGCATGTAACGATAGTTTTCAGAAAAACCATAAAAGCAGTACAGAAACTATGGTTTAAAATATTATGTTAAACAGTGCAGAAAATTTATGTTCAGTATATTATGATATGGCCGGCGTAGATGACGTAATTTATATGCTATGATATGGTCGGAGTAGATGCCATGATTTATATGTTATGATATGGCCATCGTAGATGTCGTGATTTATAATCGGCATAGATGCCTTAATTATGTACGATATGTTAGAATTCATGAAAATATGATCATGTCAAATATTACTCAAAAATACGAAACAGTTATGTATCATAAATATGAGTTGTACTATACGTATCAAAATCAGGACGGTTTAGTTTAGTATTTCAGACCATGGTTCCATAGCTATACGTATAAGTTCAAGTTTAAGTTAGTGCTCCCACACATTTCAGATAAAGTGTGGGAGATGGCAGTTGATGTGGCTAGTGCTACCACACATTTCAGATAGAGTGTGGGAGATGGCAGTTGATGTGGCTTTAGTGTAGTGCAGATGTTCCCCTAGTAGTCCGGAACAGGTGGGACAAGTTCATCGTACTTACAGACTTATGTTGACTTAACGTGGTCGGCCAGCTATTGCTAGGTCCCACCTTCGAGCCACACAACCCTGTCATATGGGGGGTAAGTCATGACACTAGCTAGCTATCCATCCTGTGTATTATTTTAGTATTGTATAGTTATAGAAGATGTTTTACATGATTACAAAAATTAGTACGATATTTATTGTGAAATTTATGATATGATAAATCATGTTTTACTCAGAGTTTATACAACCAGCTTTTATCAAATATGCATATTATGTATAGTTCATGTTTAAGCACGATAATACTCATGTTGCCACACACTGATATTAGTTTATTTCCCTTACTGAGAGATGTCTCACCCCGGCATTACAAACATTTCAGGAAATCTAGGTAGAAGGGTGGATAGAGCTCCGTAGCAGTAGAGATTGACCGAACTATCCTGTCAGAAAGGTAAGTTGCTGAGTTAGGGTCAGAATGTTTTTTTGGGTTATGACCCTAGAGTACTTTTTAGTCCTTTTGTGGATGATTATACATATATGACAGGTTTAGTAGAATTCTGGTATTGTGTCCAGTGTTGTATGGCATGTATGTAATTTATGTTTTCCACTGCTTAGGTATCAAAGATGTATGACAGGTATATCCTCGACACCCATGGGTCTAACTTGATCATGACTATATCAGTTTAGCAGAATATCAGAGTTATTACGTATGTGGTTATATATATATAGCAGAATATATATATATATATATATATATATATATTTTTATATTTATATATGTATATATGGTAAAATAAGGAGGTCTTTACACTCAACTTATCCTTAAAGAAGGATACAGGATGCATGAAAACAGTTAATTCTATAGCCCAGCCTACTCTGGGAGTAGCCAAGCAAATGACTGTGAAGCTTAGATAGTGGGAAGGTCATGCGAATTTATCAGCGGTGCCATTGGATGACTTTCTAGTCATTCTAGGAATGGAGTTCCAAAGGGGGACGAGGGTAGTGCTGATGCCTTCGGCTGGTTCCCTATGTCTGATGGGAGATCACTCGTATATAGTGCAAGTCGTTGCAATGAAAGGAGACAATGGGAAGTCCCTTTCAGCCATATAACTTAATAAGGGATAGGGTTAGGTTGAGCAGACACATCTAGCCACGGTGGTGGTAGACAAAGAAGTAGGCCAAGATTTGGAGCTTACGACCATCCAAGCGATGTTGGATGAGTACAGGGAGGTGTTGCCAGATAAGCTACATTACAATTTGCTTTCAAGACGGACTGTGAAGCATGAGAACGAGTTGTTGCCAGAAGTGGAACCACCTGCTAAAGGGCCATCTTGGATGGCGCCTCTAGAGATAGTAGAGTTGGGGAAACAACTTGATGAGTTGGAAGCGGGATGTGTTCGCCCTTCCAAAGCACTGTTGGGAGCATCGGTGTTGTTTCAGAGGAAACATGAAGAGCATCTACAAAAGGTGTTCGACAGGCTAAAGGGAAACAATCTGGATGTGAAGAAAAAGAAGTGCTCATTCACTCAGTGGAGCAACAAATTCCTTGGTCATGTGGTTGAACAAGGTCATATCGAGAGGGGTATGGAGAAGGTAAGGATGATTCAAGAACAGGAGATCCCCAAGATAGTGAAGGAGTTGCGTTCCTTTCTTGGCCTTACTAGATATTGCAGGAAGTTCGTTGAGGGGTATTCGCAGAAAATGACTCCAATGATAGGACTACTGGGGAGGTATTGTTGGCTGCACACGCAGGATGATGTGGTTGATTATACCAAAACTTGTCTCCCTTGCCAACAAGACAAGGGGGAGCAGAAGAAGTATGGAACTTTCATGACCGCACCAAAGTACTGTTCGTAAAAGGAGATGACACAATTGTTCCTTGTGACCGTTGTGAAACATTGGGGTGTTCTCCAAGTTATCATTTGTGACCGAGACTTACTGTTCGCTGACAACTTCTTGACATAATTTTTCAGGATATTCAGGTCACATCTTGACATCTCTTCGAGTTATCACCGACAGACAGACGAACATATGAAGAGATTCAGAGAGCTACTAGAAGAGTACTTGCGCCAATTTGTTAACGACAACCATGAGAATGACGTGCAACTACTTGATGTGGCTTTGTTCTGTGGCAATGCCCAAAGGAGCTCAACAACCAACAAGAGCCCTTTTGAACTTGTTACAGGCCAACAGTCGTTATTACCTCACACAGTGGGCAAGTCATACAGAAGAAAGTGTCTCAGGGCATACATCTTCACCAGAGAATGGAGACAGAATGCAGAGTTTTCCCGAGCCTATCTGGAGAAAGCTTCTAAATAGATGAAGAAGTGAGCAGATTAGGGGAAAAGACTACAGTTTCATGTCAGTTGCCTCAAGCCGTTTAACGTCAACAACAATGACCTGAGCAGAAGTCAGTCCAACAAAGCAGAGTTGAAGATAGTGCAACCTGACAGACATGAAGTTGAAGAGATCCTTGAAGACAGAAAGTTCATCCTCAAGGAAGAAGCGGCAGAAGTTCCTAGTGAAGTGGAAATGCCTTGATGACAAAAAAACCAACTAGATTTCGGCAGAAGATATAAAACCATTCATGGACAAAGTTGAAGTGTACCTAACGCCAAAGTCTACGAGGACGTCGACCGCATTAATGGGGGAGAATGTCACTATCTAAGCTTGTTCAGGGTATTATGCTTGCCTGTGACCGCTTGTCTCATGTGCTTGGGATGGGTTTCCATCATGCAAATACTAGTGCAGGGTTATTTTCTACTAGTAGTGTCTTTGTATGTCAAATAAGACAGTATAACTTCTCAGTCACTTCGATGTTTCCTAGTGTTAGAGTGGGAATGACCTAGAAAGCTTTTTAGGAGAGAATGAGTGTTCAACGTGTTTAGCCTACTTGCCTCCCTCGCTAAACAAATGATATCAACGGAGGTGTTGTTAATGAATTGCGTAAATTAAATGTTTACTGCTTACTTGTCACTGCTTTCATGAATGCTTACTATTTCCACTGTCATTTGATTGAATGCTAATGAAAGTGTTTCGTGAATGAATGTTGGTAAACGATAGGCTAACTAGTTAAACAAAAGTGTTTTAAGTAGCACCGCACGACCCTTTCACAACGGCGTGAAAATAGTCGGATCGTGACACAGTGTCAAGTAAAATGAGAGCAGCCTAAACTGTGAAAATAGCATTGAATTGTTAGATTATTTATTTTCTAAGATTCTTCAAGAAAATTGCACAATAGGTTCTTAAATGGATTTCTTGATTGTACTTTTCACAAAGCTAAGCTAATTCTCCAATAAAAAATACAAACACGTACAAAATAAATTATAAAAATATTGAAAATTAAGAGGGAAAAAGGACAAAGATTGATCCACGTAAAATTGAAGTGTCTTAGTTGAACAATGATTATTATATCTCAAATTGATGTAAAGTGAATGTTATTTGATCAATACAATAATCACTAAAAAATTCGCTAAAAGTGATCCTATATACTAGCAACTTCAACCTTCTGATAGACATGAGATCGAGTTAGAAGCTAAATTGTTAAGAGTTAGACTAATCCTCTTACACAATGGAGACCCAAAACTCAATGCAATCAAAGGAAGTTCAAACCTTTAATTAAATTTAGCACACTTTCCATTGAAAAAAATTTGAAAATCTACCAATGAACCAGTAACAATGTTACGAAATTCACTTGTTTCATTGAAAAAGATTTGAAGATCCATAGTGAACCATCGACCATATTGAGAATTTGATTACCATTTTGCACTCTCCATTGAAAAAGTTCTGAAATCCATTAGTGAACATTGACCAAGTTGAGAAATTAGAAAAATTGAGTAGAGGACAAAAGATTATATGCATCCTCATACCCATAATCTTAAACTCCGATCTTCAAGTCGAGTTGATACAAACAGAACATGCCAAACCAAAGCATAATAACAAAATGAGGACACTTATAATTTTTACATATCCCCCCAAACAAAAACTTAAAACGAGCCATTAATTTTTGTAATTTCCTTTTGCTATCCCATTCCCATCACTTGAAGACAAAAAACGTTGTCTAAATAAAACAGAAGGCAACATTCTTTTCATATAAATGACAATCACTTCAGCATCTGATAATAGCACCCATTAATCCAAGTAACTAATGCTACCATCCTTTCACATTTTCTTTTCTTTTAAAGCTCTTTTAGAGCTTCAATGTTCTTTTCCTCGTTAACCAACATCCTTTAAATTGACCATCCACAACTTGTACCATCATTTGCACTACCCATGCGCTAAAGCCTTCAGGCCCATGAGAAAATTAGGGGGCAAAAATGTCTATATACTATAGTTGATCTTTATCTATATTAATCTATAATCAATTACACTTCAAAAAAACATAAAGCCCCCAGCTGATCTTTATTCATATTGATCTATAATCAATTACACACTACAAAATGGCATTGAAATTGAAGCAAAAGCATGCTAGGCAATGTTTAACTGGGAAAACTAAAATCCAATACAGCACATTCAAGAGAACCGAACATGATGGGATGCCCAGTTTCGCCAAAGTCAGCAGTCCCATTTCAACACATTGATTCTCAGGCTGCATTTATATTAACAAATCATGAAAACGAACTCAAGACTGATTTCATACGCAGAAATCAATAACACAAGCTTGCAGTACAATACACACATCTCCATTCCTCTCAAAATCCCCTTAAAAGATTGGTAAACATGAGTGCTGTGCTTAGAATTTCCTTCCAAATGGACCTAGAGAACCCAGAAATCACCCATGTCAAGTCTCAAATGTCATTCTCACCAGCTTATTGTAAAGAATGCGATCATCCCTTCCTGTGTTGCTCTCCAGCAGTGCGCTTTGCACAAGTTCCTAATGGAGGAAATCATTAGTCAATGTGGGCGCTATATGGCCATAGCATATTACAAAGACAACCAAATCTTTTTAAAAACAAAATTTACACCAACAAAGTCAAAAGCAATGAAAATGGAAACAGATTCACCACACCTTGACATCCCTGTGTGAGAGGAATTTGCCCAAATTGTGGATAATCAACCTCATATCTTCAACCTGATAAATCAACATGATGAGTATCCTTCACAACCCTCACTAAGAAAATATAATACCAGCCAAAAAAACCTATATCTAGAACCTTACCCGGATATACCCAACTCGATTACGATCAAAAAACCTGAAAGCCTATTACAAAAAGAAAATAAACTCTTGTAAGTGATAAAACACAGAATACACGTCCACCCCCTTGAGGAATAAAGTTATAAGTAAAACACCTGCAGCGCTTCCTTGTCAACTGGAGTTTGTTTCTTCTCCCCCTCAACCTTGGCTTTATCAGTATTGGCCTTTGAGGCCGGAGATTTATTACTAGTCTTCTCCTCACCAGCATCTCCCAGTCCATTCTTCTCCTCAACAGTCACCTTTTCAGGTTTTGCGTCTCTATTAATCTTCCCTTCTTGATTTTCCTGTAAATTTTCAGAATCTGTTTTGGTCTTCTCATATTTATTTTCCTGTAAAAGAAATTAAAATAAAGAATTCATTAACCAACTCAAGAGAACTAGATGACCAACTAAGACCAATAAGTTTATTCAGTCTATTAATCAAGCTATGATCATCATCATGGTGACTACCTCATACAGTTGAAATGGGAAGATTTTGGGAATCTTAGATTACCAAATACAGCATGCCTAGTGGGTCTCAATCGAATTCAGGAAGCTGTTGAATGTGCAACCAATTGCTCTGACTTGGCCCACACCCATTTGCTTTCAATGGCTAGTATCTGTGTGACCCAGTTTTCCACATAGCAAGCTCCTTAATGGGGCGAGACTGCCACTGGACTTGGTGTGTTGGTAGTCCTTGCTAACTAAAATTTTCTTGGTTGAAATAGCTTTAATAAGAATAAATTATAAAGATGGGCCAGCAGTTGACCTAATAAGCTGAACACCCCACAACAGCTTAAGATTACAATCACAATGAAAAAATTGTGGATTTGCAGGTCAGGCACTTCTAACAATCAGAAACTTTTTTGCAATGGATTTGCAGCACCCTAAAAAATTGCAAAATAACACAAAGTACAAAACTGAAAAAATTGATTGCTCTACAGGAAATGAATGTAACAGGGGAAAAATAGAATTATAAGCAATAAAAGCAATACCTTGTCAGAGGTGTTATGTTCAGGGTCTCCATCCAGCATTTCTTCATCTGCCTCTGGGTCTTCCTCCGGATCTTCCTCCTCTGGATCCTCCTCTGGATCTTCCTCATCATCTGTTTCATCTTCCGGCTTTTCCTTTTCAGCTTCCTCAACAGAATCATCATTCTCCTTCAATTTTTCACCATCTACCTGAGAACCATCTGGAATTTCAGTTTTTGCATTTTCAGTTTCTGCAGGGGCCTCATCAGTCCTCCGACGCTTAGTAGATGACTTTTTTTCATTTTCCTTCTTAGTAGCTTCTTCCCGTTGCCTTTTCCGTTGATTTCTTTTTGTCACAAATTTTAAGCGCAGTTTCTGCTTTAAAAAAAAATCAAACATGTTAACAGGCCCAATAACAGATTTTAGTAATATACGTAGCTGATTAAGTGCCTCAAAACGAACCTGCAGAAATGTTAAAAGACGGCAACCCATTTGGTATTGAAGCATCTCATACAGTGATTCCGCAAATAGGGAAAGCTGGAAGAGAACATATGCAAAAACATCAGAGGAAATCACATGCAAAACATTAGAATGAAACTGTGGGCTCACCACACATTCAGCATCAAATATGAATGTAATAATATTACTTATGTCCAAATGTAAAGACAACAATGAAAATCATAAAAGAGACATGCAAAGAAAAAACGAACCTCAAATGATGATTCCTCAATATCCTTATCAGTATAATCCAAGAGTGAATCCAACGAAAGAGACAGTGAACGCAGCTGTATCATATGATTGCACAAGAAGACCAGAAATAATGACGGGCAAATCAAACAAGCATTTAGTGTATCTTCAATAATAGAATCAAATACACATTCAGTATATATTCAATAAAAATACAGTGCAGTATTATGCCATAAAGATCAGATTTAACATACTTTAGAGTCCTTGCTACATTTTGTCCACAGAAACAACCCAGGGTGCCGAGGAGGTTCTTCTAGCCGCTTCTTCTCTTTGGCCTCCCGTTTGCTCCTAGATTCACCATCCTTGTCTTTCTTCTCTTTCTCGTCCTTCAATTTTTCTTTTTCTTTTGATTTTTCGTTCTTGCCATTGTTGCCATCCTTAGAATCTTTCTGCTTGTCAGCCCCCAATTCCACCTTTTTTCCAGAGCCACTTTTCTCCTCAGCGCCCTTCTCTTCCTTTTTATCTTCTTTGACTACCTTGATTTCTGTTTTACTTGAATTAGAAGCATCATCCAGCTTCCCAGAATCCACTATTTTTGACTTCTTTTTAGGGATCGTCTTCTGCTCTGATTTGTTGGTCTGCCTCACCTGGTTCTCATCATCTACTACTTGTTCTCCAACATTTTCTGCTGCAGGCTGAACAACCATTTTATCATCCTTATCGCCATCTTTTTTGGTGTCAGAAACACCAGCATTAGATTCTGTAGCAGTAACTTTTCTTTTAGGAACCTTCTTTATAATTTTTTTCTTTATAGTTGTTTTCACACTGGAATCTTGTGCTGAGGCTGACTCAGGCTTTAGTTTATCTACAGAACCATCCAACTCCATCTCTATCTTCACCTCAGCTTGCATGTTTTTTTCTCCTTTATCAGTAGCTTTTCCAGCCATCACCTTTTTTGCAACTTTCTTTCTTGTAAAAGTTTTAACACCAGAAGAATGATTAGAAGATTCTTCCTGCTGAGTGAGGATTTCTAATTTTTCTAATTTCACATTCTTCTCCCCGACATCCTTCCCATCCAGTTTATCATTTTGAACATCAGCTGCATTATCCACACCAGCTTTTTTAGAAGCAACCTTCTGCTTGACAATCTTCCTTATAATTTTCTTCTTACCAGTCTTCACACTGCCAACAGTTGGAGCAGCAGCAGTTTCTCCCTGTTCCTTCTTCTCAATATTCTTGCCTTCTTCTCCTGTTACATCCCCATCTTTTTTCTCAGTTTCTTTTTCATTTCCTAACCCCTCTTTGTCGGCAACATTCTTTTTCATTTCGCTGCCATCTTTCACCTTTTTGTTGACATCTACCACCTGTCCAGAATCACTCTTTTTCTCTGATCCGTCTACTCTTTTAACATCGTTTGGGGAAACAATTTCCTTATCTATAAGAAAAATAAAATTAAAGGCATCATTTTGATTGCTAATGATAATTAGACAAAATAAGAAACTGTTCCTTTACCTTTAACAGCTTCTTTCTTCTCCTTAGATTTCTGAAAAAAAACGAAAATGATGTTAGTTAAGGCAATATATAAAACTACGAACCAGACAAGACTGGTGTTTGTTAAGGGGTGGAACACTAGTAACCCTTTCCCAACCTCTATTGTTATTCCTGCTTTAGTTTCTTTATTTTATTACCAGATGTTCACCCATTCACATTAAGAGCAAGCCTAGAGATGTATGGAAGTGAAACAAATAGTTTAACTAAATTAAGCAGGGACAAATCCAACCTGTTGAATGGGTATCCCCCATAAATCATGAGACTTCTACGTTGGAGGTCAAAAGTTCAAATTTTGGGATGGTAGATGGGCTACCTCCATTATGTACTCCACTCAGTGAGCCTCCATGGACCACCAAAATGCCTTTTTGAGTTTTTTTTTTCTTTTTTTTTTTTGGGTGGCCAAAATGCCTTTGTGTTTTTTTTTCATTTTTTTTTTGGGTGGGGGGGGGGGATGCATGTATATAACCAGTATGAATCTTAAATCACTTTAACAATCAAATGGATCAGAAGGCAAAACTGATAAAAGATTTTAGCACGTGCCCATTTACACATGCATCCAAGTCAAAGTCTATGGTCCATCATACTTGTATATTCAAAGAAAGTGGCATACTTCTTTTTTCAAAGAAAGTTGGTGTTGCCTCTCGGCAATAGCCTTCTTCTGCGCAAGCCATTGATCTCGCCAAGCATCCAATGAAGGGAGGCATTCTGATAAATCTGGAACAAACAGAACAGTGACTTCTTTGTGGCTAAAGAACCCATCCTTGCCAACTCTATCATAGTGAATCTGCAGAGACAAAAGACAATTAGCTTCCAGCATCATGAAAAAATAGCAAAAACCAGTCTGTCTCAAAAATTAAAAATTACACCAACACAAGTGCTTGTATAACAAAAATAAGTTTAAACCATTAGAAGAAAAAAAAAATGTGTGGAAATCACAAAGGAGTGTTCTGCACATATAACTTGTAAAGAAATTTCATGAAAAATTTTAAAACCATAATTACTTCATATTTTTTATTACAATAGATAGGAAGCACTGCTTAGAAAAATCACACCAACGGGTTCAATAACACTGCATGGATTGAGTTCAATACACTCTTGAGTATTGGAAAGCAGTAGGCATCAAATGCAGATTGGCACAAGACACATGATATGTAAAAGACTACACAAAGCAGAGTAGCAGACCTGAACCTCGGATTATTGCAAGAATTACAGAAATGTTACTTGTTTTACATTTTTATTTGGTAATCATATTTGGTCAAAACTACAGATGAAAAAGAACATATTTAAACAAGAACAAACATGTGTTGACAGATGAGCTCGAGACATTTCTACAATTTGTGACTGATCATATTTATCCTCCCTCCTGTGCTTTGTTTAGGTAGATTGAGATAATCAAGTAAATGCTGATACATTAAATCGTAAAGCAATTAACTTTTTTAACTGAGAGAAAAAACCCTCAACCCTCATTCGACTTTGTTATAGTATGTGCCTTCCACAGCAATGAATAAATTCCTCCACTTTCTATCAATCTCAGATTTGGTGACAATTAAATCTCTCCACACAGTGGCCATCAACCTCTACACTATCTTACATTGGCTTTGGAACATTTACCTAAAACATGGAATGTTTCCAGTTTGTTAAACAGCAACAGAATTGTAATACAGAACAACCTTGACTAAAAAACAATAATTACCATGCAATGATGCTCTAATTTTAGTATTTTACTAATAAAAATATTTGTTCTATGGAAAAAAACAATATCTCAGACCACTAGATTTGGTGCTTCAAAACAAAAAAGTACCAAGATGTGGAATATCCATACTAATTCCCAGTTCATAAGGATGTTAGCATTTTCTCATAACTATAGTTCGAAATTTTGGATCTTTTTTAATTCATTAATTTTCTTAATTACACTTGCAGACTTATTCAGGCTGATCCAGCATCGGCAGGGAACATAGCAACTAGTTTTCACCATTTCAATTGGATAAAGTACCTGGAACTTAAGAAAAACACTTTACTTAACAAAGATTGATCAGAACAAGTATAAATTACCTCAAGGAAACGATTCCAGTGCCGACAGTTTTGTAAGTCAAGTTGGGCAACATCTTTTGCATATCTAAAGAAAGATAAAATCACTTTAGTCTAGTAGAGGAACATCAATTTCTAAACAAGGGAAGATGGATAATAACAGAAATCATGTACGGCATACCTGAGGACCGTTTGAACCAAAGATGAGTCATCAACTGATGGATCTGCACCATCAACAGTATCCCATGGGCCTCCAATTGCCATGAATGAGTGATCTTTTTTAAGAATGGCAAATCTAAGGATATTACAAATATGAGGCATGCGATCATCAGAGGCTTTTTCAGATGACAGCTCCTCCAGAGCATTCCTGCTAAGTCCACTCATCAGAATCAACTGCACCAGAAAGATAAAGACAGACAAATGAATCCCAAGAAACCCACACATAGTTGCAGTGTCACATTGCAATCTGTAAATGATAAAAGACAATTTAATCCCACACACCCAAGTTGGGCCAAAATAATTGCATTGTATCATTCAACTCAAGCATCCTAATGTTGCAAGTGCAATCACCTTTGAATTCATTTCATCAATAGGCCCCCGGGATAATGGGCAACACAACAAGCAGTACCCAGGAAACCAAGAACAAAGGGTAAGCCAAGAACAAGTTCTCCCAACATGTTATGAGCAATCTTACTAAGTCAAGGTTGCTCACAAAAGGACCAGTCTATTTAAGTTCTATGAGACATGCTAAGGTTTTATTCATCCCCTAGGAGGACATCCCAACAGTTTGGCATGGGATTCCAATGTTGGAGATATCAGGTTTCAAACTTCGGGATGGTACCCTTTTGTGTAGCCGAAGCCCAATGGACCACCCAGTGTGCTAGTAGTAAGGTCTTATTCATATGTAAAAATGAAAAGTAAATAGTTGCTTTTTCACACTTCAATGTCTTGAAATGGCCTACCTTTGCATTCCAGACAGTACGTCCAGGTTCAGATTTTACGGATGTATCAGGCAACAAATTGGCGCATGGCTCTTTCGACTCAGCTACACTCTCTTCTTCAATGAAATCATGCTCAAAGCTGTATCACTCAACATCACGATGAATTATTATAGTTTTCAGCATTTTTTTTTCTTTCAATAAAACAAGGGCGCACTCGTACCCCTTTTCTTTTTTCCATGAAGAGGAAAAGAGCACAAAAAAAGATGGTGACTCACAACTACATCTGCATCATTCAACTGCTATGATATTCCTAAACTTTTCCATACATGCCTTCTCAAAAACTAAACCAGGCACACAGTAATGCATAACAAAAATATTTCTGCATGGCAGTAAAAATTTGACACCAGTAGCAGTGAGGAACACACTTTCTCATCCATTAGGCTTGCCTATTCAATTGAATAAATAATAGCCAATAAAATAATTAAGCAGAGAAAATGAGACCTTAAATGGCAATATAAATAAAAACATACAACAGCAAAATACCTAACAGGAGTATGAATAGAAAGCTTGAGGTCTTCCTTTGGCCAACTCACGACAGCCTGGAAACAATTGGAATGTCATGGATAAATAGACAGTTATCCACTATTTGGGAATTGTCCTGTTCAAATGAAAACTAGTTGAAATGACAGACCTTGGAGAAGTCTGGAGACACAAAAAGCCTGGGATATCGCTTATCAATTGCCAAATAGTCCCTCTCAACATCCACCAAACTAGACGAGTAAACCTGCAAACAAACAATTTCAATTACCGAAACAGTTTAATTCCGTAACCACATTCAATGCAGCAAACAAACATGGCAATGTCCATCGAAATAGTGCAAAACATATGAAAACATTTAACAATAACTACATAAGCATCGATTAATCATTCCTATTCTCTGAACAGCTCCTTTTGTTGTAGTGGCAATGCCATTATGAAAAGTATTATCCTATCATAAACCAAATTTAATAACAAGAAACTGCTTGAGAAGACACTTTTGCAACAGTTCAGATTTCCACAGCAGGAACTCCTCCATTAAATCAGCATCGCAAACTTACTAGAAGCTTGGAAGATATTATATGTGTGCAATAAATAAAGTCATAAGATGAGGACAAATGTTGTGGGGATGAAACAAGAAACAAGATGGTGCGGACCAAAAATGCGAACAGAAAATGAACTGTTAGAGTAAGCACTCAAAAGTCAAAACCAAGGCATTATTATGTGGAATAAAGATGGTCAAAAGACGAGTGAAGACGGAATTGTGATGGGATTGAATGAGAAGACAACGTGGAGTTGGCCAAAATAAGAACCAAGATATCCAAGGAGTAATCACCAAATCCAGAGCACAAAATGGTAACAGGAAGCATCTAACAGCAGAACATCCCAACTCCTAGGACAGCAACAGTAGGGGATAAGATTGATTCCTTCAACTCCAAACAGAAAAGAAGTGCAGATACTGGCGGAGAAAAAAATCATGATAATCATTGACGATTGAGCACTTGCATTTTTCTTTTTTTACCTTGCATACGTAGTCTCTCCTTTTTTCTCTAACAGGTGAATAACGCCTTCAGCATAACAGAACACCGAGTTAGTTTCAGGGCTGCAAGATATACAAGCAGCTATATATACAGAACTAGAGCAGGATGCAAAATTTAGCGTCAAGATCCACCTATGCAAAGCTTCATGACGTGGAGAATCTCGTCGTGAAGTTCTCCCATCTTTTGTCAAAGAGGCACCACGACGATCTCGAGAAATTCGCAGGGGAGTTCTTTCATGCCTAATATCTGGAACAAGTTTGCGCTCACGATCCCTCTCCCTGTCTCGTCGCTCCAATATGCGTTCTCTTTTTTCACGCTCCCTTTCTCGTTCTCGTTCTCGTTCTCGTTCCCGTTCGCGTTCACGTTCACGTTCACGTTCTCGTTCACGTTCGCGTTCACGTTCCCTCTCCCGTTCTCTGTCCTTCTCCCTTTCGCGCAGACGCTCCCTATGCCGCTCCTCCTCCCTTAGCTCAAGCTCTCGAAGATATCCACCCCTATCATCTTTACGCTCATCCATCCTTGAATGACCACCATGAGACAACACACTGCCTTGATAATCTGATTCAAGAGATGCTCCATGCAGCCCTTTCCCTGTGGCATAATCTCTTCCAGGAGGCAGGCTGACACCATAACCAGGATTTGAAGAACTTTGAGCATACGTGAGATCTTCTGCATTTCTGCGAGGAGCTGCCCCTAATATTGATGGAGCATGTTGACCACCATATGAAGAACCACTAAGCATTGATAAGCTGCGAGGATCCGCATCCACTCGACCACCGTAAGACAAAAGATCTTGACGAATGGCAGTACTCCTTGCTGCAAGATAATCAGCTTGTCTGCCAGAAATGTGTTTCTACTCAGTGTAGTAAGATATACAGTAGCATCTAACAAAAGTGGGCACAGATAGAACACAACCATCATTGAGATTGGTTGTATCATCAAATATGCAAGGACGAACAATGCCGTTCATTAAAGGAATATAAGGGAAAAAGAAATATACATATATACATTTACTTGCTCCAGAACACAACCATATCTTTGTCAAACGTTCAACACTTCCCCCCACCCCAACCCCCCGAGCCCCAAATTCCAATTCAGCCTTAGTTTTTTTCTTTTTTAAAAAAACATCCTCAGAATAAAAATGGTAGTCTCTAGAATCCAAATCCCACTCCAATTGTACAATTCTCTAGAAATTTTATCATATTTTTAACTATTAAAAAGTCTATTGATTAAGAAATCCATACAATGCCAAGCTCAATCTATGACTGATTAAAATTGTAACATAAAAATTTGTACAACAATACCTGGAAACCCCATCAACAGAAGCAGGTTGCAGTGATTGGGCTTTAAGCAATTGTTCTTGTCGAAGTAGTGATGCCTGGTCAATGCAATCATACAATACAGGGCTATTAAAGAAGTAGCATGCATAAAAGCACAAAATTATATATATATATATATATATAAAAATATATATGTAGGCAATGAAAAGAAGGGGAATATCACACAGACAATGAAATTACAAATCAATCTTTTAACCAAAATATAAACAGAAAGAAAATAAACCACCTGGTGTTGAGATGAAAAACCAACAGAATCAGCATATCGTCCAGTAGGTTCATTTGGCAAGTCCCTACCCGTATAAGCACTTTGCCGCTCAGCGTATTGTCTCCTTTCAATTGATGAATAATCAGAAATCTTCTCAGGAAATAACTGATCACTTTTATGACCATATCCATGGCTTGATGAGACATAGTCACCAGATGCATACTTAGGAGACTCAGGCATACCCGAGGCATAACCTCCACGGCCTTCCAAAACTGGTGGTCCAGCACCTTTGGCACCCATAGCAGGAATCTGTGCAAAGAAATTTACATCCATATATAACTTCACTATTGACCCAATATATACATCGGGAACCCAAAGTAATAAACAGACAAACATCAAATAGCACGACAAAGAATTGGAAGCACTGGCTGGGTCAGTAAAGAATGCAAATTAAGGCCACCAAGAGCATACATCTAGCAGAGAGGAAGCAAGAAATATTGAATAATAAATAACAATGTCCAATAAGGGACATGCTAAAATATTATATTACTTTATTATATGTATCATGACTTATCAAGAAGGACCTGCTTGGTCTCATCATCAAAAATTATGAAATGAAAATGAGAACTGAAAAACCAAAAACAGAAACTGAAAAATGAAAAATGGTTTTGGTTAATATTTCCAAAATTAAAATAAATTTAAAATCCTAATTGAATGCTACTTCATTTTTGCACTCAAACCAAATAACAATTAAAAATATGATTAAACAATAAAAATGCAAAAGAATTATAAGTAAAATATTATAATAAAAATAAAATTAACTATAACTAGTTTATTTAACTATACATTTTTAAACTCACTTTTAGTGCTCCAAGAACAATTCTACCATACATGATAATGGAAAAATGGGAAAATTGATTTTTTCAATTTTTTTCAATTTTTTCGAGAATGTATAGACATTTTTATTTTGATAATATTTTAACTTCACAGAGTCGTTTAATTTTCTGATTTTACCCACAACAATCAAATAAATTTTGAAGTACTGTACCAACAGATCATAATATCAAGTTTTCAGTTTTTGCAAAAAAGTGGCAATGAAACCAAAAGCTAGCAACATAAACAAATGCGCTGTGAAAACCTGTCTCTTCGCTTCAATGCATAGCAACAGAAACAGAAAACAAAAATGATATAAAACAGCGTTTAATATTTCATCTTATTGCTGTATTAAATCATGAAAAATAGAGATGAGCGTTAAGCAGCAACAATTCTGTTATTGGCTCCTGTATTAGGACTTTCAGACATTGTGGGAGCAATGATCTACAAATTGCAAGAAGGGAAACTAGCCAATACACTTGCAGTGGCATTCACAAAAGGTAACCGTTGCTCTTTCTAAAGTCACACCATATATACAGCAAATAAGACATGAGAACTTGTATAAGGCATCACAATTAAAAGAGAGAGAATAAATAAGATAACTTAAAATTTCAAAGCAATAGAGTGGTTCAAATAAAAATTTGAAAACAATCCCAAAGTAGCTGTGCACTCATTTCTTAAGTTGAGATGATATAAGGCAAGGCAAGAGTTGCATAAAATTCATGCAAAGAAAACAAACGAGCTCTGCTAACCTGTTGGGCACCGCTCAAAGCAGCTGATCCATACACAGAACTGTACTGCCCTCCATAATGAGCTGCAGCAGAAGGATGAGCTCTATATCCACCAATATCTGCTTCCTGAGAACCACCCAACATTGACGAGTGTCGAGAAGCCATGGAAAGTTGAGAACCCCCATCAGGTCCACCAACAGAATTTCCAGAATAAGCAGATCCCAGCTACAAAGATGCAGAAATGCGAAAAAATTAAGCCTCATGGACATTTTCTGTAATATGTTAATAATTGGAAGATTGAACGTAAATGCCAAAACTGATATTGCAATTTCTCCAAATCACTAGTAAAGAGTTTTGTAAAATTCTCAGCAATTATCACAAGTGAAAAGACATAAATCATGACATTATTAATACACACTTACATTTTGTCCATATGCTGACTGCCCATATGCATTGCTCCCTCGAGAATACATGTTTATGACTTACAGAAAGGTAATACCTGCACAGGGACATTGAAATTACCACTACCATAAAAATTTGCATGTACATACATTTTTTGTTGACAAAAGAATATTAGAAGCATCTAATTTGATAAATCATTGAAACTTTAAAGATGCCCAACTCCAACCCACTCCCCATACCAATTTACAAAAATATAAAAGAACATGAAAATAAATAAATATCATTAGCACTTTGCCATTAATTAAAACTTCAATATTGTGTTTCAGATGGATGAAAAATGGCAGCAATAAAGTAACCAGTATATTCCCAGCTACATAATCTTGAAAGGGTGGAATTAGATTTTCACATGCCAATGTTTTAAGTGAAATTTTGCTCTAGATTTTTTAGAGCGTATTTTCTTCCAATAAAATGAAACCAAGCATTGTACATTTACAGCATCCAAAAAATAACCTGCGGTATTAAGTAAATATTCAAGCAAAATGTTTACGATGAGGTCCATGACAAACATGCAGTCCATGAAAACATGCCTGTACAAAAAAGAGTCTAAATTGGCAAATCAATATAGAGCTGCGATCATCACCCCATATTCAATATCTGCTTGCAAGTATTTGTCACAGCTATCGCAAAGGCACAGGCAACAAAGTATCAAAGTTACTCATACCTTGTGCACTCCAGTTAAAATTTCAAAGATGCCTGGGCAATTCCAAATTATGAACCATTCATTTCTTTTTAAATGTGTTATCTTCTTCACATGCATAAGGTTGTAAATTGTAAATTGAAAGTCTACTTAGATTTCAGAAGGAGCAAGGAATATAAGGAGGTTCAAAAAGACTTATATTTTGAGCTTCATCTTTCCCTCATAGGCTCATACTTTCCAAGACCCAAATAAATGCTAATTATACCAGGTAAGATTAAATTAAGAATACATAATGTATTGATTTCATATTATTACTACAAAACCCCATAATGGAATCAAGATGTATTAACCAATAATTTGTTTCCAATCAACATTTGAATCTTGCTCATAAAAAATTTCACCATGCAATCAGACATTGGGTATGCAGTTAATGCCCAATCTAGCCAATATTTCCATCAAAACCCAGATAAATTATGCAAGTAAATGGGTTTGAACTTGAATTCGAAAATGATGCTCAATGCTACAGTTACAACTAAGACAAGATAATTTATTTTAATAAAAAAACTGCATTTGTTGATGAGAATCTCATCTGCTCAAATCACCTAAGATAGGGTTTAGGAGTGGAAATGATATATATGACGTGTAAACCCTCACTAAGAATGAATTTAGGACGGGCAACCTCTATGCAAAAACCGCCTCTAATGAGAATGTTAACACATCCACCCGCCCACCTTATCAATAGCCAAGACATAACATATTGTGGGGAATGAATCCAGACTCAGTTAAGGAAATACACCCAAGCCCCTTCCATGTCGACTCAGGGGGGAGGGGGGGAGGGGCGAAAGTCAACATGCTCCATCCAGAACCAAAAATCTGCAATCAACTTTAATGCGCAATCAAAAATTATCAAATTCAACATGCACTCACAGTTCCAAGGGGATTGAATACCAATAAATCAGAGAACGCTTAAGCAAAAGAACGAGGCTAAGTAGTTTTCACATATGAACCGCAAAAAGAAACCACTAAACCCTAACCGGACACCATAGAGAGAGAGAGAGAGAGAGAGAGAGAAAGAGAGGGAGGACGCACAGGTTAATCGGAGAAGAAAGAAAGGAGATGATGACGGCTGGGCTTCTTCGACGGGCGAATTGCACACCGTGGCGGTGTTGAGGAGATCCAACCCCTACCCAGCTGCCTGTCCTTCGAAGAGGAGATGAGGAACCAAAAATGAAATGAGTACGCTCCACTCACCCTGGCTATATAGGAGAGGATGTGAATGTCATTCTGTTATATGTTAGGGTTATGCGTGGTCAACGAAAAACTCAGTACATCCCTTAAACCCTAACCGCCCGGGTTACCCAAATCCGCCCTCGACCGAGTCTGGCCGGACTTACTCTCTTCCTTTTTTTTTAGCAATTAGATGAATTTTAGAATTGGGTTTAATTCAATTTATCCAATTTTATTTATTTTACTAACGAATTAAAATTTTGAATTTGAGTTGACTTAATTATTAAAAGAGTTTAACCCTGCGAGTTTTAATTTTGAATTTTTTAGATTTAAATTTATATAAATTTGATCAAAGTAATTTGAGAAAATGAAATTTGCATATTAGATTTGGATATATATAGATTTGAATAAGACGCATTATAAAATTATATATTTTTTTAAATTTATAAAAATTCAAATTCAAATTGCAGGATCTTGTTTCCAAACATTATTAGCATTTATGCTTGCATTTTCAGTAAAAAGGAATTCCAAACTTTTCCAAGATGATTGAACAATTTTACTTTTAATAACAAAAAAAGTAAAAACATTCACCTCATGAGATTGACAAAAAGAAAGAAACATTTTTTTAAAATTTCAAAAATTTCACAGACCTCCTCTCAACTTTGTCAAAAAAATATATAACTCCTAGTGTATTTTGTAAAAAGACAAATTTTTTTTATGGATGTAGGTATTCCAAAAATTATATGTTAGAGGAAGTTTATAGGACTTCTGAAATCTGGGGATAAGATTGTGGATTTTGGAAATATCAATGAAGGTCCTTGTATTATTGTCAAATCTTAAGAAAAATCGGTGTCTTTTTTTCTAAATATCACATTCATAAAATATGATAATTGAATGTGCTCCAACACAAAATATCCTCCTCGTAACTTGATAATTGCATAAAATATTAAACTTCCTTGAAGATACCATGATGGATCATCTTTTAAAAGTCCTATCGAAAGAAAAGATGATTTACACTTTCATTACCGTAATTACAAAAAAGGCAAATTCATGAACCATAAGGAGATAGTTAGCCTGTTTAATGGTAGTATAGTTGATGAAAAAATGTCTTGTACCATACGGAAGAGTCCCAGTTTGCATTAGGAGACTTAACTCTCAAAGTCTCTCAAGTAAGTCTAGGGAGAGGAGATGGAATAAGAACTTGAAGAGTCAATGATCCAAGAAAAACTATCTTTTATGCTCAGATCTGGCACCCCAACATTTTGGCTTTTGGTTTCAATTATGCTATAAGTGTGTCTCTTTAGCCATTTCTAATCTAGAAATGTCAAGTGTTACTTTTTGTCCCACATTGGTAAAAAAGTTTCACATTGGTAGAAAAATTATTTTTTAACTTTTTCTTTGTTTGTCCCACGTTGGTGAAAAGTGTTTTTTGGACTTGAGATTGAAGTTATATAAAGAACTCAACTCTCCAATTGTAAAACACACCTCAAAGTTATATTTTGTCAATAAATAGTGGATTGATCATCGACGCCCGAGGACATAGGAAATTCTGTACCGAACTTTGTTAATTTCTTATCTTGTTTTTTTTATTGTGTTTTATTATTAGTTTCTACATTGCTTTAGTTTTTTATATATTCAATAGCATTAGTTGTAGCATTGGTGTTTGGCACAAGTGAGGTGTCCGACACAACAATTAGTATTAGAGTTAGGTTGGACAGTGTCGATACGGAGGTGTTCCTCTGTTAGGATCTTTGATTCTACATTTGATGCCTAAGAAAGACTTTGTCTAAGCGAGTGTTCAGAGACCATTACGGTTCAGTCGCTCCTTGGATGTCGGCCTAATCAAAGTGAAATTTCATAGGACACAATTGGTACGTACTATTCATCCTAGGTCTTTTGCTTTGTTGGTTGCTATTAAATATATAGAAGATGGCAGAAACTAGTGCAGCAGTAGAAGAAACTCTGCCCTCACGAACTCTAACCCCTTCGACTTCGACATCATCGTCAAAGACGATAGCTAATGCTTGGTTTGAGGTGGAGAAATTTAATGGTACCAATAATTTTGGTATGTGGCAATGTGAGGTGATGGACATCATGTAATAACCCAAGAAAAAAAAATGAATAATAATAATAATAGTTAGTATTAAAAAAAAAAAAAAAGTGTTTCTCTGTTAGGATCTTTGATTCCATGTTTGATGCCTAAGAAAGACCTTGTCTAAGCGAGTGCTCAGAGACCATTGCGGCTCAGTCGCTCCCTCGAGGTCGGCCTGGTCAAAATGGAATTTCATAGGATAAACAGGGTAGACACTGTTTATATACGTAAATATGTACATAAAATAATGTTTTGACTGACATAATTTGTAGAAATATATGATAAAATAATAATAATGTAAGTATCATATGTGGGACCCACAAGACTGTGTGGGGCCCATATGAGTCCCGAAGCCGTATAGAGGTTTACACGAGTCTCGAAGCTATTTAGGATGCATAAAATCGTATAAGAATTATTCGAGTTACGTAGGATCCATTCGGGTCTCGAAGTTGTGTGGGGCCCACAAGACCGTGTGGGGCCCACATGAGTTTTCAAAATTCAAATTAAATTCTTGTTCAAAAATAAATAATAAAATAAATAAATACTAAAAATAGTTTAAAAGTAATAACAATGATAATAATGATTAAGAAAAATAATAAAATAATAAAATAATTAATTAACTAATTGATTAATTAATTAGGTAAGTAATTAATTAAGAATTTATTTAATGGGAATGGTGGCAAGCACTCCCACATGGCCTCCATCCCCATCCCATACTCAACCCATACCTTGCCCATCCTTTGCCCATTCTTTAATTTTTAAAATTATAATTTCACCCATCTCCCCACACTTTTACAAATTCCATTTCTTCCCCAAAATTTTCCTATAAATAGGGAGCTCTCAACCTTCATTTTTCACAACAATTTTCCAAGGAAGAGAAGGATTAGTGAGTGAAAGAATTTGTGGTGGAGAGAGAATTTTTGAATAAATTCTCAATCACCCACTTTTTCCGATCTCATTTCTTAAAGATAATTATTGTGTTCGTAGCACACGGTAAAAGAAGAAGGTAAGTAAATTTTGATTATGTTAGTTTCTTTTTATTTTAAATTCATACCCGAGTTTATTTGGTACGTAAATTTTAATTATGTTACTTAGTTCCACAAAATTTCCATAAGTTTATTTTTACGCATATTTAATTATACCAGTTCTATCTTTAATATACTTGCATCTATTTTTGGGTTAAGAAATGTTCCAATCCCCTCGGGTAAATTTTCAGCATTTCTTTCTATTCAAAAATAAAATTATATATATTTTTAATACAAAAATTGTGTGGCATGAGTTTATTTCTACGTTACATTTTTTTTATGTAAATATGAGTAAAGATGAGATTTTCACGATATTATTTTAAATTGCATAAATTATAATAAGATGATTTTCAAATCCCTTATGGCAACGAAAGTTCAAAGTTACAGATGCTCGGTACCGCAGCTTAAAGTTTATACGGATCAGAGTGCACCCACACTGTTTACAGAGTGGTTATTTATGTTAGTGGATTTCTCCTGAGTGCACACCTGGTTTAAGTCCAGGACTTAATAAGGAAAATCTCACTTAAGTTTACGTACGTTGATTTAGTTTGGTCGGCCAGCCAACTAAGTCCAGTCTTCGGACCGCACAACCCAGTCATGGGGGTAAACATGACTTACGGCAAACAGGCCTAAGGGTGGTTTTTACAATATATGTTTATACATATTTAATTACGTGTACAAAGTTACTGATAATTTGAAGGAAAAGTGTAAGTTACGTGAAAAGGATCATTTTGGTGCTTATATGACGATCTAAGGAAAACGTATAAGGAAAGTATATGTATGTTTATCATTAAATATTTTTACAGTTTTAAAGTTAAAAGTTTAATTTAGCAGTTATAGTATATGATTTAAAAATTTACTGTTGAAATTGATGACAAAAGTTTTATGCAGAAATTGTTAAATTTATGTTTATTCTAAAAGAAATCTTGAAGTTATAGTATTCATTATTGTTTTACGAAATTCTTTAAAAACTCATTTTGGCCACACACTAATAATAATCTTATTTACTTACTGAGCGTCGTCTCATCCCAATCATATTTTATTTCAGATAACTCTGAAGGACATGTCGGGAATCAGGCTTAGCAAGCATGCGGGTGGGGATTAGAAAAATAAAGATTGATTAAAAATATTAGTATGGTTTCAGATATTTATGTTTGTGTAATTTTCCTTCTTTTGAAATAAATGATTGTAATATGGAATATTAGTGCTCTAGTTTAATAAAAATTGAGTTTATTTGCTTCCGCTGTAAATTAGTAGTAAAAAGTTAATATCCCAGGCCTCTCGGGGTCGGGGTGTTACACATCATGTATCTTTAAGAATTGGATATTGTTTTGGATGATAAATCAGTAGATATGGGGGACAGAGATTGGGAAAAGATCAATCGTTAGGCATGTGATACGATTCGTCTGTGTCTCACTAAAAATCAGAAATATTGTGTTATGAAGGAGACATCTACAAATAAATTGTGGAAGACATTGGAAGATACATTTATGACCAAGAGTCTAGAAAATTGGCTCTATTTAAAAAAGAAATTGTTTCGCTTCCAGTATCAACCAGGTATTTCGATTAATGACCATATAAATGCTTTCAATAAAATTTTGGCCGATTTGTTAAATTTGGATGAAAAGGTAAGAGGATAGAGTTATATTGTTACTGAACTCTCTCTTAGATGATTATGAACATCTGACCACCACTTTATTGTATAAGAAAGATAAAGTTACTTTTGATGCTGTTTGTACTGCATTAATTAGTACTAAATGCAGAAAGAAGGATTAGAGGGTCCATAAGGAAACTACAGAAGCACTAACAATAAGGGGACGTTCTTAGAGTCATAAGCCTATAAGGAGGAGTAAATCTCATGTGAGGAGTAAATCTCATGGGATACCTGCTAAAGATGAATGCGCATTTTGTCACGAGAGAGGGCATTGAAAGAAAGATTGCCCTAAATTACAGCAAAAGAATAAAGGCAAAGTACATTCTAATGTCAATATAGCCAATGATGATGGAAGTGAGACAGATCTTTCTCTTCTTGGAACATGTTCATTACATTATTTTGGTGAGTGGATTTTGGATTCTAGTTGTTCCTATCACATGTGTCCTAATAGGGAATAGTTTTCTAATTTTGAAGAATTAGATGGTGGGGTTGCTTTTATGGGAAATGATAATACCTATAAAACAATTGTAATAGGATCAATACAGTTAAAATGTCAAGATGAAACTATTAAAACCTTAACTGATCTTAGATATGTTCCAAATCTTAAGAAAAATCTAATTTCATTGGGTGCCTTGGAATCTAGAGGGTTTACTATCACTTTGAAAGATGAAACCTTAAAGATTAAATCAAGTGCGCTGGAGGTGATGAAAGGAATAAGGAAAAATAACTTGTATTATTTACAAAGTAGTACAGTTATTGGCTCAGCAGCTATTGTTTCTTAGAAAAATGCAAGTTCAAATACAATCAGGTAATAGCATATGCAATTGGAAGAAAGATTGTCCTAAATTACAGCAAAAGAATAAGGGCAAAGCACATTCTAATGCCAATATAGCCAATGATGATGGAAGTGAGTCAGGTTTTTCTCTTGTTGGAACATGTTCGTCGCATTATTTTGGTGAGTGAATTTTGGATTCTAGTTGTTCCTATCACATGTGTCCCAATATTGAATGATTTTTTAATTTTGAAGAATTAGATGGTGGGGTTGTTTTTATAGGAAATGATAATACCTGTAAAACAACTGGAATAGGATCAATACAGTTGAAATGTCAAAATGGAACTATTAAAACCTTGATTGATGTTAGGTATGTTCCAAGTCCAAAGAAAAATCTAATTTCATTGGGTGCCTTAGAATCTAAAGAGTTCACTATCACTTTGAAAGATGGAACCTTATAAATTAAATCAGGTGCGCTGGTGGTGTTTAAAGGAATAAGGAAAAATAACTTGTATTATTTACAAGGTAGTACAATTATTGGCTCAGCAACTATTGTTTCCGAGAAAAATGCAGGTTCAGATACAATCAGGTTATGACATATGCGATTGGCACATGCAAGAGAAATATCTTTGCAACAACTAGCTAAGCAAGATTTGTTGAAAGGTACAAAGGTGTGCAAACTTGAATTTTGTGAGCATTGTATTCTGGGAAAACAGACTAGAGTGAAATTTGACACTGCAATCCACCAGACTGAAGGTATTTTAGACTACATCTATACAGATGTATAGGGGCCCACAAAAACGGCTTCATTGGGTGGTATGCATTATTTTGTCACTTTTTTTGATAATTTTTCCAGAAGAGTTTGGGTGTTTCTATGAAACATAAAAATAAAGTGTGTGATATTTTCCTTAAGTGGAAAAAATTAGTTGAAACTCAAACTAGCAAAAAGATTAAACGGCTCATATTAGATCATGGTGGTGAATACAAGAGTGACCCATTTATGAAGGTTTGTCAGGATGAAGGTATTGCTCGACACTTCACAGTTAGAGATACATCACAACAAAATGGGGTGGTAGAGGGCATGAATCAAACTTTGCTGAAGAAAGTTCGATGTATGTTGTCTAATGCTGAGTTAGAAAAAAGGTTTTGGGTTGAAGCTATTAGATATGCGTGTCATCTCATCATTTATCTACCATCATTTGCAATATTGGGAAAAACACCCTATGAGGTATGGTCTGGAAAGTCTGCTAGTGATTCTGATTCTTTGCATGTTTTTGGTACTATGACTTATTATCATGTTAAATAATCTAAATTGGATCCAAGAGCCAAGAAAGTAATATTATTGGGAATTAGTGCAAGAGTAAAAGGATACTGTCTTTGGTGTTAAAAGACGAAAAAAATGATTCTAAGTAGGGATGTGACTTTTGATGAACTTGCGATGATGAAGAAAACAATACGCAAGGTGTAACACCCTAGTCCCACCATGGGGGGCCCGGAGTGTCATGAGACCAAACACGTGTCTCTGATACCATTCACGCAACGAAAATAATTAAATAACCTCAAACAAAATACTATAGTTCTATATTTACATCTGCAAACCCCTAAAATACAATATCATTCTTCATATTACAAAACCAGAATAAAATATATTAAACGTAAAAACTAAATACATATTTGTTCTGTTATCCAACTCACAAAACTAACTGCACTCTAGATGTAATGACCCGAAGAATAATGGTATTTAAATAATAAGAGAGAGAAAAATGAAAATATAAAAAAAAAAAAAAAAAAGGCGGCAGTAGGCTTCGTCGACGAACGCGACGTTGCACTTTGGGCTCGTCAACGAAGGTACGGTTCATCAATGAGAAGATACCAAGAGGATGTTTTGGCAACTCTGAATTTCATTGACGAAGGGGAGAGTTCATCGACGAATTTCCTCTTGACCTCGTCGATGAGGTGACATGGCTCGTCGACGAAGCCCATAGTATAAATAGCCCAAACTCGGATTTTTACGCAGAAGATCAGCAAAAATTCTTTCTTTCTCTCTCCTCTACGGTTTCTCTCTCTTCTCTTTTCGATTTCGGCTCCAACGTTCGTCGGATCGACGATCTGAGGCCACCACAACTCTCCTAGGGAAATTCTCTCTAAATCTATCAAAGCGGATCGTTGGTGGGACTGAGTTGAAATTCATCCCTAGTATAAGGTAAGGCTTTTTATGCAAAATTTCGTCTTCCCGTAGTTATAGGAAATATTATTTACGGAAAAATACTGAAGTTTAGTTCTAGGAGTTGTCATTTTCAACGTATTAAACAGGGAACCCAGCGAGTGTAGGACCGGTATTTTAGGGGGTTTCTTTCCAGTAATTAAGTAAGAGAATAAACTAAAGTAGTTATTTTTCCATGAAAATTATTATTAATTAGAAGAATTATGTTCAAGAAAGCATGTATTATTTTTGTATATTATTAAGAAAATGCATACTTGGGAAAATATTACTATTATGTTGAAATGTATATATATATATATATATATATATATATATATATATAAGTATAAGATGCCAGAAAATATGATTTTAGAATATAATGTATGGTTTTACACAGTATTGTGTGACATGAATATTATTTTATGTGGAAAATATTATGATATGGCAATTTTATGAATAAAGTAAGTTTTTCAGAGATTATGAAATAATGTAGTACATTATGATTTTAAAATACATAATAAATGAATTATTTATTCAGAATGATATGTATGAAATGTTCGGCACAAGGCTGTGATTGATAGTCGGCGCAAGGTCGTGTTTTACGTATGATTTCAGCGCAAGGTCATATTTATGAATGTTCGGCGTAAGGCCGCAGATATGAAAGAAACTGGCGCAAGGCCATATGTATGTATGTTATTTCAGAAAATGCTATCAATATATTTATGTTAGACAAGTCTATCATCATGTATTATATGTTATCAGAATCCAGATGATACTTCAGTTCAGTTACACGAGCACGGTATCATAGTTACACAGATTAGATATTATGTTCAGACTTGTGCTAACTGTCCCACAAGGGTGTGGGAGATGGATAGTTGATGTGACTTTTAATGTAGAGTTGTAGACGTCCACCTGACAGTTCGGACCAGGGTGCGGCGGGCCCATCGTACTTACAGATATTTTTTACTAGGTAATGACCGGCCAGCCATTGTCGAGTCCGGCCTTCGGGTTGCACAACCCGTCATGGGGGGTAATACATGACATCAGCTAACATCCTAGGTAAATTTTCAGTATTATTAGCTATACCAGACAGTTTATGAATAGTATGATTTATTAGAAATATGAAAGCATATGTTTATGCAGTTATTAAATGATCAATGTTTTCTGGTATGCGAAATGTACTGTATATCTATATTAGCATAAATATTCATGTTGTCACATAATTGTATTTAGTTTATTTTCCCTTACTGAGAAGTGTCACACCCCTGAACTTAAATAAATTTCAGGAAACCCAGAAGGACCGGTGGATCGAGGCCACCATTGAGTCTGTTGTGCTATCCCATTAGAAAGGTAAGTTTGAACTAGGATCAGGAGATTTTGATCTGTTGTGCTATCCCATTAGAAAGGTAAGTTTGAACTAGGATCAAGAGATTTTGATGTGGGATCCTAGAGTTATTTTTGTATTTTGGGAGATTGTATACAAACACAGTGTTTTGGATTATAGTTAACTCTAGTATTATGTATTTTTGTAGTTATGAGAAAGTGATTTGTATTAATTGCTGCCTAGGTTCCGCTGTGAATGTCAAACGTGCCCCACTACCCATGGGTTTGGGTTGTTTATTTTATTAATTATGCTTAATTACATGTTAAGATAAGCAGGTCGTTACACTGGATCTATCTAAGCTCAATCATCTAGAAGACCTGAAAAATATTGATAAATCGATGGGATGAGACACATCTCAGTAAGGAAGAAATAAGTTACAACAGTGTGTGACTGAACTGTTTAATATAAAATTACAAAATATACATACGGTTGTATTTCACTACCAATAGCAGCCAAGAAAACGCATTCATAATCACATCATGGTCAACTTCTCTATCTCCCAATCACATACACACAACATAATTATTTTATTAATAATTCCCGAGAATAGAGAAGTCTACCCACCCATACAAGTAGATCCCCTCGGGTTATGTATCCAGGTAAAGTCTCCGAGAACAGGGAAGGTGTAGTGACCCGAAGAATAATAACATTTTAATAATAAGAGGGAGAGACAATAGATACAGAAACAGAAGGAGGCCGTAAACTTCGTCGACGACATTGCATTTTGGAGATAATATTAAATAATCATAGTTTTAGAAAATTTTCCAAGCTTCATCGACGAACACAGGGTTTCATCAACGAAGGTCTTCAGAATTTCGTCGACGAACACAAGGCTTAGTCGACGAGAAAATACCGAGAGACAGTTCGGGCTACTCTGAATTTCATCGACGAACACAGGGTCTCGTCAACAAATTTTGTGAAGGGCTCGTCGACGAAGTGACGTGTCTCGTCGACAAACCTGGCCCTATAAATAGTGGAAATTCAGGATTTTAACATTTTTCACCGAGCTCTCTCTCTCCTACGATTCTCTCTCCCTTCTCTTTTTGTTTACGGCCCCACCAGTCGCCGGATCGATGATTCGAAGCTACCACGACTCTCTTGGTGAAATTCTCTACAAGTTTGCCGGAGCGGATCGTCGAGAAAACGAAGTTGGATTTCATCCCAAATTCAGGGTAAGGTCTTTTATTGAGTTTTTGACTTTCTGGCAGTTATAGGAAATGATGTAGACTAAGAAATACTGATGTTTTGTTCTGAGACATTATGTTTTCAGGATGTTGAGTTAGGAATCCTGCGGGTATAGGGCCAGATTTTTTATAGGGGCTTTTCAAAGCTGAGATAAGGGAAATATGTTATGTTAGGAATTTTTATAAAGTTATTAGAGAATTTATAAACATATATTCATATCAGTTTATTATATAGTTTATACAGAATATGAGTTAAATGCTTGTGTGGCCTGAGTAGATTTTCATGAGATAAAGAATTTATATAGTTTTGTGATGTATCATACTATACTGAATACATAGTTATTGACAGTACATACAATTTACATAGTTTTTCTAGTATATGGGTTAACACAAAATATATATAGATATAGATTTATATTCACAGAGAAATGTATATGCTTATATAGCTTTTATATGAATGGTTTCATGAAACAGATATGTACATATATCCATATACATGTATACAGATACTCAGAACAGTATATATATATATATATACAATGTTATAGCATGCCACGTTTTCCTATTACCATAACATACAAAACATACAGGCAGAGTATATATATAGAATACAAAGATAGATATACAAAGGTAGCATCAAGATGCTACAGATACAGTACACAGAGATACAGTATTTACAGTACAAAAAGATAGAGTTATCGTAATTTTGGAAACATGATGAAAATAGTAAAAGAGTATATATGTATATAATATCAGATCCCTGAGGAAAGATACACAGATAGATACAGATTACAGAGCACGGTACCGTTGCTAGATACAGATAGAGTGCAACCACATATCTCAGATAGTATGTGGGTACCGTCAGCCATGCTCAGAGAGTATGCAGCTCCCCAGTACACTGGGTTGAGGGGGCCAGTTTGACGAGGTAGTAGCCAGTCCCGAGCTTAGGAGAGGATGCAGTTTGGCCGGGCTAAGGTAGTGTAGAGTATGATGACTTATCTGGAGGGTCGACCAGACAGAGTCCCGCCTACGGGCCGCACAACCCTCTCATGAGGGGTCAAATCATGACGTATAGAGTCCTAGGGAATAAGTACAGTTATATCTATATGTATACAGTTTTACAATATATGATGAGTATAGTATGATATTATCAGTATGAAAAGTAGAAAAGATATGATACAGTATATTTTAATTGAGAAAGAAAGAAATGTTTGAAAGATATATTTTACAGATCATTTATTGCATTACAGTTCAGTTGTTATTTTTAAGTATTCTTAACTTAGTTGCCACACACTAGTAATAGCATAATTCCACTTACTGAGCGTTGACTCACCCCATTATTTTACCATTTTTCAGGTGAGCCAGCTAGGTGAGCAGATCAAACTCGCGGATAGGAAGTAGTTAGATCACCCTGGTTATAGGGTGAGTTTTGTTAGAGCTATATATCTTTTTTTTTTAGTAGATGACACTGGAGGGATATTTTTGTATGGTCGATATATTCTGGATTTCGGTATTGTACAGTTTATGTATAAATGGTTTCATGATTTGTGTTTCCGCTGCGTAGGAATGTTTATTATTTGTATTTAAAAAAAATGATAAGAATTTTGAGGTCGTTACAAAAGGTCACCCGCCCATATAAGTAGCTTCCCTTTATTTTGATATCCACAAATAATTACCAGAGTACTCGCCTTCCTCAGCAAGCCCTCAGGTGGAGAATTTTACTTTTCCAAAAATACTTAAGTAATTAAAGTCACCCGCAACCAATAATAACCATTTCACAAAGTTCCACATGTACACACATATCACAATCATTCCACACAGGATATACACATTATCCATTCTCACCCACATAGGGTCCATATGTGACAACCCGAATAAAAATGGAATTTAAATGATAAAGAGGAAGGGAAATGGAAAAACATTAACAGAAAGAGGAGGCCGACTTCGTCGACAAATACAGGGGATTCGTCGATAAGGGTATAAGAGAATTTGTCGATGAAGACTTCACGTTCGTCGACGACATTGCACTTTGAAAGGAATAACTAAGGGAATCATCAGGGCTTCGTCAACGAATACAAGAGATTCGTCGACGAGAGTATAAGAGAATTCATCGACGAAGACTGAATTTCGTTGACGAAGAAATACCGAGAGAGTTTTGAGTCGATTGAATTTCGTCGATGAGGAATGAATTTCGTTAACGAAATTATTAAAGGATTCGTCGATGAATGACGTGGCTCGTCGACGAATCCAGTTCTATAAATATCAAAAATCTGAATTTTTAACTTCACCCTTAAGCAAACTCTCTCCTCGCTCTCTCTCCTCTTCGGTCCTCTCTCTCTCTCTCTCATTGATTTTGGGCCGAATTTACACCGATTCAACATTTTGAAGTCACCACGACACCCTTGGGAAAGTTCTCTCCAAATCTGCCGAAGCGGATCGTTGGTGAAAATAAGTTGGAAATCATCCCTAAGTTGAGGTAAGGATTTATAAGCCAAATTTGGTCTTGCGGTAGTTATAAGAAATGATATACACGTGAAAATACTGAAGTTTAATATTGGAAGTTTTCAGTTTCAGAGTATTGATTAGGAAATTCTACGGGGGTTAGACTAGGATATTTTAGGGGTTTTCTCAGTAGTCAGGTAAGGGAATAAACTAAAACAGTTATTTTTATGCCAATTATTATTATTTATGAGAAAATTTATTTTCAAGAAAACATGTATAATATTTGTATATTACGAAGGAAATGCACGTTTGGGAAAAATACTGATATTATGTTGAAATGTATGTATATGTATGAGATGTCAGAAACTATGATTTTAGAATACAATGTATAGTTTTATACAGAAAATATGTGGCATGAATATTATTTTACATGGAAGAATATTATGTTATGACAATGATACAAATGAAATATGTTTTGAGAAATTATGAAAGAATACAGTACATTATGATGTTGAAAATAGATGATAGATTGATTATTTTCATAATGATATACATTTATGTATGGTTTCGGCACGAGGCCGTATTTATGTATGATTTTGGCGCAAGGTCGTACTTATGAATGATTTCGGTGCGAGGCCATATTTATGTATGATTTCGGGGCGAGACCGTATTTACGAGATGATCAGCACAAGGCCGTATTTATGAAATGTTCGGCGCGAGGTCATTTTTATGAAAATTTTGAAAGATGCTATATTATTATGTACTATATATTATCAGAACCCTGATGTTAGTTTAGTTCAGTTTAGGAGCACGGTACCGTAGTTTATAGATCAGACGTTTATGACCAGATTAGTGCTAACCATGCCACGAGCGGGTGGGAGATAAATAGTCGATGTGGCTTTTAGTAGAGTGTGGACGTCCACCTGGCAGTCCGGAACAGGGTGTGGCAGGCCCATCGTACTTACAGACATTTTTGACTTGGCAGTGGTCGGCCAGCCATTGTCGGGTCCCGCCTTCAGGCTGCACAACCCGTCGTGGGGGGTAATACATGCCATCAGCTAATTATTCATCCTGTGTATGTTTTCAGTATTATTAGTATAATAGATGTTTACGTACGATATGATTTATCAGCAATTATGAAAGTATATGATTATTCAGTATGTTATGATAAATGTCTACAGATATTTGAAATGTACTGTATATGTATAATTACATTAAGTATTCATGTTGCCACACAGCTGTATTTAGTTTATTTTCCCTTACTGAGAAGTGTCTCACCTCCGAACATTAAATGATTTTCAGGAAATTCAGAGAGACCGACGGGTCAGGGCTGCCGTTGAGTGATTGAAGCTTCCTTACTAGAAGGGTAAGCGTTGAACTAGGATCGGGAGATTTTGTTGTATGATCCTAGTGTGATTTTGACTTTTTGTAGGTTATATATAGGAACAGTATTTTGATGATATAGTAAACTCTCGTATTATGTTTTATGGTTGGATGATTGAGATTTTATACCTACTGCTGCTTAGGTTTCCTCTGTGATTGACAGGTGTCCCCGTTACCCACGGGTTCAGGTTGACTTTTCTATTTATTATGTTACATTTTATGTTAAGAAATTGAGGTCGTTACACCATATCCACACAGAATGTAATGTCCACACAAGATTGATCCACACAGGACTATCATACATACAACATACATGTCAACACAGGACTAATCATCACACAGATTACAACACACACCACATTGTTCATGGTAAATAGGTAAAACAAATTCCTCATACCACTGCCAATGTTTTACACCTAGTATAAATGTCCATATAAAAACCTCCTCATACCACTGCCAACATTATATGACGATTATATCAGGTACGATATAACGACCTCCTCATACCACTGCCAATGCTATATCGCAATTTACATGAACCACAATACAAATCAAAAGCAAATCCAACCACTCAAATACATCCACGCATCTACCACAATATACACAATCAAATAGTATCCACAACCAGCCAGTATTTCCAACCAAGAAGAAATCGCAGCCCAAACAGTATTCACAATCACAATAATTCATTATCCCACAGTACTTGCAACCATTTAATTTTCAAAGCTATTTTAATGCCACACAATTTTTCCCAATATATAATATATTCAAAAATAGTATTTTCAATACCTGCACAGTTCAGAAAATTATATCTAAATATGTAAAATTTATACCTAAAATTAACTGGTTTAAAAATTAATAAAAATGTTGTTATAAAATATTTTCCCTTACCTGCTCCTCGGGATTCCTACCTAAACCGAACAAAACGAGACCCTGTATTCCAAAAATCTCCACTTTCTCAAATCTCAGAAAAATACCCATTTAATACTTCCTAGGTTCCTTATGTCTCAAAATAATAATAAAACCTTAAATTATTTCATTTACCCTAGTTTTGGGATGTTTCCCAAACTTCTCAAATTAAAATTCTGCTCCGCCTATGTTGCAGAGAATCTTCCCAAGAGTCTTGTGGTAACTTCCGATCGTTGACCAAGGAGAAACGGGGCCAAAAACCTAAAGAGAAGGTGAGAGGGCCGTTTTTCTAGAGAGAGAGAGGATACATGGAAAAAATCCTCCCTGAAAATGAAAGAATTAGCTATTTATAGGCAGGGATTCGTCGACGAGACACGTGGACTCGTTGACGAGTCCAAGCACATTGTTCATCGACGAAAACGGAAACTCGTCGATGAATTTCAGTAATATGAAAACCCCTCTTGATAAGTTCTGGTCGACGAGACATGTGCCCTCATCGACGAGCCAAGGCAGAATGCTCGTCGACGAGACCAATTGGTTCATCGATGATTTCTTACTGACACCCTTTAAAATATTTCTTTCTATTCCCTTTTCTCTTCTTTTATTATTTTTATTAATTAATTTTTCTGGGTTGTTACATTCTCCCCTCCTTAAAAGAATTTTGTCCTCGAAATTCGTTAATTACCCATTTACACAACCAAAAAGCTAATTAACCACATTCATACATTTTGACCAATTCAATCATATACATCACCGAATCATGCAAAGTTAAATAAAATTGATACACATACTAACATAAAAATATTACCTGGGGGCTTTTAGTGTTGTCCTCCTTAGGTGTACCCAATATATAGACACGAGCTGGGGCATCGCCATCGCGAGGCACCAGGTTGTTCCTTTAGTTCTGATTCAGAGTTGGTGCATTATTCGGCAGTTCTTGACATTCCCGGGCTATGTGACCATGTTTGCCGCATCTAGAGCATACGACACCCCTACTTCGGCATTCTCCCCAACGTTGCTGATTACATATAGGGCAGTGGGGGTGTGACGAATCGCCCTGTCGTTCCCGATCATTTCTTTCCAACCCCTGATCTGTAGAATCTCTGTCTCCCTTCACGACCCTTATCTGACATTTGTTTGGAAACAAGGAGACGCTGCCCTTTTTCCTTCATTCTGATGCCTCTGCACCTCTCTGCAGACTCGACTCTGCAATAGTAGCTTTCTCCACTAGTTCTATGAAATCCTGAATCTGCAAACACGGCAAATGCTCGTGAATCCTCTGATTCAGACCCTTGTCAAGCCACCTCGCCTTTTGGTATTCATTTGGAACCATAGAAGGTGCAAAGCGAGATAATTCTAGAAATTTAGCAGCATACTGCTGAACAGTGAGGCGCCCCCGTGTCAAGCTAAAAAATTCCTCCATCTTGGCATTTATGGTGGTGGCAAGAAAGTATCAGTCGTAGAAGACCTACTTGAAATGACCCTAGGTCTATAGGTACTGCTCATTGTTCCTCTAACAGCTTCATTGCATGCCACCACCGTTCATGTAACGACCTGCCATTTAACTTGGTTTTTATTTTATTTTATACTATACTATAACAACTATAATGCTTTGATACCAAATTGAATTAAACTCAATCATCAACCTAAACAGTAAGAAGTGGAAATCAGATGAACACAACCGTATATAATTATATACAATACCAGAGTATTAAAATGTTTCCCAATATATATATATATATATATATATATATATGATTGTTTTCCAAAAAAAAAAAACCCTCAACTGGCTAGGGCTATACAAAAATACTCCCAAAATACTCACTCTACTATCAGGGCAATACTGAGGCCCCTCTATCTACGAGCTTGGTCTGTTCGCCTACCTGGATCACCTGAAAAATGTTAAAGTAATGGGATGAGTCAACGCTCAGTAAGACGAAATATGTTGTTACTAGTGTGTGGCAATTGAGTTACAATACTGTATAATCATGTATCACTGAATCTGTAAAAACAATACCAGTAATATAAACGATCACCTTTTCCCGGTTGCTTATCATATCTGTACTTTAGGTTTCTACTCAAAATGCTTCTAATGTATATATATATTTTGTCTTTGTAAATTTGTATAAACATAGTAATAACTGAAAACTTCCCTGTGGATAATTGTGTGTCATGATTGAACCCCTCATGACAGGGTTGTGCGGCCCGTAGGCGAGATCTACCTTGGCCGGCCAACCAGGAATAAATCACTATACTCCATCAGTCTAATCAGCCCTCCTCAACCCATATCTGATGGGGAGTCTGTTCACTCGTGGGCTCAATACGATCGACTGTTATACCACGTATTATCTGAATAGGTGGTTGCACTCTATATACTATATGTAGCTATGGTACCGTGCTCTGTAATCTGTAATGGTCCAAAAGGGTCTGATACTATATAATACATCTCTATATATAATTATCTATTTTACCATGATTCTGTAATAACTGTATAAACCATGACGTTGTGATAAACTATATCTGTATCAACTGTATTTCTGAAATGAACTGTAAAATTGTATGTCATGGTACTATAAACTGTATCTACATCAACTATATTTCTATAATAAACTATAAATCTGTATAATCATGGTATTCTAAAGATGCTGTAAAACATGTTCACCATCTGTATATTCTGTATAACATACTCTGAAAATACTGCAAAACATACTTTTGTATTATATCAATATTCTCAAGCCACACAGTAATTTAAAACATATTAAATATACTTGATGAACTGTATAATTTCAGTTGTGAATAATAATCTGATAAAATATACATTTCATACAGAAATTCATTCTAATTTGCCTAGCATAGCTTATTTCTCTTACTTGTTTCCTGCTAAAAATCCCCTACTATAACGGGTCCAACACTTGCAGGGTTCTCCACTCAACACCCTAAAAATCAAATATCCCAGAACGAAACATCATTATTTATTTGCCTACATCATTTCCTACAACTTCCAGAAGGCCAAAAATTGACTAAAAGACCTTACCCTGATTCTGGGAAGAAATTCGACTCGATCCCACTGATGATCTGCCCTAGCAGACTTGAAGAGAACTCTGCCAGGAGTGTCGTGATGGCCTCAAATCATCGATCCGGTGAACTACGGGGCCGAAATCGAAGAGAGATGGATATGGAGCCATAGGAGAGAGAGAGAGGAGAGGGTTTCGTTGAGATTTCTGCGTAAGAAAATGAGTTTAGCACTATTTATACTGCGGGATTTGTTGATGAGCCAAGTCACCTCGTCGACGAGTCCTGTAGAAAATTTGTCGATGAACCAGCACCCTCGTCGATGAATTTCAGACTTCCAAAAATCCTTTCTCAGTATCTTCTCGTTGATGAAACAGGACCTCATCGACGAGATTCTGAAGAACCCTCGTCGACGAAGTCGGCTGCCTCATTCTATTACTATTTCCATTTCCCTCCCCCCCTTTATTATTTAAATATCATTATTGTTTGGGTTGTTACAGTTCAGCTTCTCCGACCAGTTTGAAGGTGGCGAAAAGAACCTTCTGCTCCTCGGTGCAGTTCAACACTACGAGTATCTTTTCCATCTCTTGCATCTACATCTCAACCATAATCGGGTCAGTGCCACCCTAAAAAAATGAGGGTTTCAGGAAGGTGAATTGATCAATCATGCAAGCTTAGTGCACTGGTGGGTAGCTTGATCCCCCGAAATCTCATCTTATCTCTTCCCTAACCTGACGAGCTATTCCTCGTAACAATCAAGAGGTGTCAATCTCATCCCCGATGGAAGTTCCCAATTCGCTTCCTTCTCCTTCATCCTCGCCTTTGCCTCTAGGATCCATCCCTGAATATAAATATATAACAAAGGCAATTTAGAATCTCCATATCTTAATATATTTGACATAATCATAAAACATGAAACCAATTTAATATCCAAATCCTAAATTAAACATATGATATCCAATTATCCGTAATCATCTTAACCTTCAAATTCAAATTCCAAATTTCAGTTTCTCTGCTTGGAAACATCACCGTCAAGGGATTTACCGTGGTTTTCTGAAACCGTCGACTGATTCAGAAAATCACATAAGTTCGTCAAGATATTTCTGCCTCTACGCTACAAAACAAACTTAAACTCTTGTCAATACCTTCATCTACACATTCCTACCTTTATTCAACTCAAACCTATGCTCTAGTATTAATCCTCCTAAAGTCTACAAGACCGTTATGCTCTGAAGCTAACTGTAATGCCCCAAACCCGCCACGTGGGGCTTGGAGTGTTATGAGACCAAACATGCGTCTCTGATACCATTCACGCAACAAAAATAATTAAATAACCTCAAACAAAATACCAGAGTTCTATATTTACATCCGCAAACCCATAAAATACAATCTCATTCTTCATATTACAAAATAAAAATAAAATATATTAAACGTAAAACTAAATACATATCCGTTCTGTTATCCAACTCACAAAACTAACCCCGCCCTGGAGCTATCTAAGCTCGATCACCTAGAAGACCTAAAAAGATTGATAAATCAACGAGGTGAGACACCTCTTAGTAAGGAAGAAATAAGTTACAACAATGTGTGGCTGAAGTGTTTAATATTAAATTACAAAATATACATACGGTTGTATTTCATTACCAATAGCAGCCAAGAAAAAGAGCTCATAATCGCACCATTGTCAACTTCTCTGTCTCCTAATCACATACAAATAACATAATTATTTTTACTGATAATTTCCGAGAATAGAGAAGTCTACTCACTCATTGTAACAACCCGCTTAATTTACTACATAATCAACCCTATTAATTATCATTAACTTAAAACAAAACAAAGTCAACCCGAACTTATGGGTAATAGGGACACACCTGTCATACACAGTGGAAACCTAAGCAATAATAGGCATAAAATTCATTCACCAAACCATAAGATACATTATACCAGAGTTATTTACATTCCACCATACTACTGTATATTTATGTACAATCCTCAAAAACATCAAAAGATAAAACTAGGATCTAATACCAAAAACTAGTTGATCCTAACTCAAAACTTACCCTCTTAGCGGGGTAGTAAAAACTGTCTCAACGGCGGCTTCGATCCGCCGATCTTTCTAGGTTCCCTAAAATGGTTTAAGTCACCTCTTAATAAGGGAAATAAACTAAATATAGTTGTGTGGCAACATGAATATTTACGTTCTATATAAATATATGTCACATGCTTGAAAACACTGATAATATTATAACTGAGTAAGCATATAATTTCATAATTCTACTAAATCATACTATATCTAACTGTTCATAAAATCATCTAGTATAACTAATAATTCTGAAATTTACCTAGGATGAATAGCTAACTGATGTCATGTATTATCCCCCATGACGGGTTGTGCAGCCCGAAGGCGGGACCCGACAATGGCTGACCGACCAGTGCTGAGTCAAAAATGTCTATAAGTACGATGGGCCTGCCATACCCTGGTTTAGACTACCATGTGGACGTCTACAACTCTACACTAAAAGCCACATCGACTATCCATCTCACACCCCTTCTACTGGCAGGGGCAGTTAGCGTAAGTCTGAACTGAACTGAACTGTATAGTTACGGTACCGTGCTCCTAAAACTATCTGAACTATCATTTGGGTTTTGATAACATATAGTATGTAAAGACCTGGGAATTTAAATAATTAGTAAATATGATAAATGAAATGGATTAATCAAAAATAATGAAGGAAAAAGGAAAGAAATTAGAAGCAAAAGCAGGCCTCGTCAACGAACGTCCTGTATTCGTTGACGAGTGTCCTTCTAAGCTTGTCGGCGAAGTCTGCTCCTTGTCGACGAAAAAATCCCGAGAGAGAATTTTGGAAACCCTGAATTTCGTCGATGATGGTATCTTCTCGTCGACGAAGACTCTACAGTGCCTCGTTGACGAACCCATGTGTCTCGTCGACGAAGCCCTGCATATAAAAAGGGTTTTTCTTCATTTTCAGCGTGAAATTCTCGAACTCTCTTTCCTCTCTCTCTCTAAAATGATATCCCAGCCTTCTCTCTTCGATTTCGATCTGGTTTTGACCCGATTTGACGATCTGGAACCACCACGAGGTTGTAGGATCGTTCTCTTCAAGTTTGTAGGAGTTGATCATTGGTTTGAGGGGCTTGGGAAACATCCCAAAATCAGGGTAAGTGAGTTATTTTGGGATTTCCTTAACGAATGTTGTTATTTGGAGCCTAGGAAGTAGTAAATAAGTATTTTTCTTAAGATTTAAGTTATTTGGAATTTATTTTAATTAAACTAGGATTTTTTGGATTCAGGGTCCAAGTGAATGCAATGGGTATCGATTTAGGGATCCTGCCAACGTAGTTTGAAGTCAGGTAAGGGGGAAATTTATATATTAAATCAGGTTTTTCATGAATTAAAAAGAATTATGTGTTATTTATGTATATATGTTTTTTTTATGAGAGTTTAAAATGCCAACCATGAAATTTATGTTTTCTAAGCCTAGGATTGTTTATATAGTTATGTATATGTGAAAGTAAACGAATGAAAGTGAAAGAGATTTTTTGAGGAATTAAGTAAGAAATGAAATGTATTTTTAGTATATAAATGTTAATTATGGGTTAGCTTATTTTGTAAGAAATGTATATAAATTTTACTGTTAAATTATGTGACATGAGATTCTATGCAAATATATGCTAATTGTATGAGATATAGGTTAAGCAAGTAAAGAATTATGAATAACATATGATATGGAAAATGTTGCTTGTGTATGTTAAATGCAACCATGTAAATGTAAGACAGCTAAAAGATAGTCATGTTAGCAAATTCTAACGCATTTCTATGTGGACTAACAAATGATGGCTAAAGACCAGCTGTAGTATGAAGGAATGAAATGAAAATGTTATGCAATGAAATAACAATGGAATGACCATGAAATGAAATGACAAATGTGAATGATGTAAATGGGAAAGAGTCACTTAAAGTGAAATGAAATGCAATGTTTAAGTTATGAACATAAACAGATGTGTATGAATGAATAATGACAGAAAGGAAGAATGTACTATGTTATTAGAAGTAATTACGTATGTAGAACATGTTACTATTAGGCGAGGCAAACTCTCCTCTTAAGGGCTTGTTGAGAAAGGTGAGTGCTCTAGGAGCTTCAGATGTGGTAGTAGCTATATAACGTGCTAGGGTAGAGGGAATCTACTTGTATGGGCGGGTAGATTTCCCTATCCTTAGGGCATTTGCCGTAAACTATGGTTGAATGCATGAGTAAGAGATCAAGTTAACACTTGAGGGTTTACTGAGAAATGTGAGTGCCCTGGTATGCTTTAGTTGTGACCTTATGGTTACCTAAGTATTAGAGCAGAGGGGTGCTACTTGTATGGGCGGGTAATCACCCTTATCCTTAAGTAATCTCGTGGGCTAAATTTCTGTATGTGTTTGATTAGGTTCAGAAAATGATTTCAGAGTTATGTTAATGATTTGCAAGTGTTATTAAAATGATATTCATATACCTTATGTTGGCCACACTCTGTTTTAATATGTATGTTCCTTTCCTTACTGAGATGTGTCTCACCCGAATATAAATGTTTCTTATTTAGGACATCCTCGAGATCGGGCTTAGGAGCTCGAGGGCATTTTAGCATTTTTGAGGACTATATAAGAAAGGGTATATGTTAAGCATATTTTGGGGATGTATATGTTTGTGTTTTATGTCTTTATGTTTTAAGGATGTTGTGAGAGAATGGTTGTGAATATATTGAAATGTGTTGGAGATGTATGTGTCTATGGAAAATGCAGGTGATGGATAAATTTTATGGATTTCGAGATAGGATATAGCAAACTTAGGTATTATGGAATGTTGGTATTATAGAACTATGTTTATGGATATTATGATTATGTTTTCCGCTGCGTATGTTATGGATTATGATTTATCAGGATATTATCAGGTATAACGCACCAAACCCGGGTTTTAGGGTTCGAGGTGTTACATTATGGTATCAGAGCAATGATTTTGGGGATTTTAAAGATTTAGGGATGATTTATACCAAAGTATAAGATTAAGTTAGGGTGAAAATAGGAGATAAATAGGTTAGGTATTGAGAAGTAGGTTTGGTGTAGGAAAGTATGAGATTTTGTTTTGTAATTTAGAGGCGAAAATACGTCGACGATTTCCTGTGATTTTTCTGAAGTAGTCGACAGCCTCAAAAAAGTCACGGTAAACCTTATATGTTTTTGTTTCTGAATTGTGAGACTAGTCCTTTTATGGAGATTTTGGATTTTATTGGATTTAAGTTAATGATTATGATATTTGAAGTTATGATATGGAAATCTTATCTCTTTTCATTCCTATTTTTAGGATGGATTCTGGAGATGAGAATATAGAGGCTGAAGGAAGAGAGGATTTAGTGATCTCTAGTGAGGAAGAAATAGATACCTCTAAGGTGCTATGGGGTATCGTTCATCAAGTTAAAGCAGAGATGAAAAAGGATCCAAAAGAACAGAACTGTCCACCTGCAGGACAGGGTTGCATTATTAAAAAGTTTATGAGGATGAACCCTCCAGCCTTTACAGGAGGACTTGATCGTGGAGCAACAGAGAATTGGGTACAGGAGATAGAGGATATTATGGTCGTACTCAACTGCACAGACGAGCAAAAGGTCCGTTATACTGCATTTAAAATGACAAGAGAGGCGAAGCGCTGGTGGCTTTCTGCGAAACTGCTAGAGGATCAGAGGGTCGTAAAGATAGCTCTTACTTGGGAGAGGTTCAAGGAGCTGTTCTTTGACAAGTATTTTTCTTCACCAATTTGACCCAGGGGGATATGACAGTTGCGGAGTATACGGCTAAATTTGTGGAATTGTCGCGTTTTGCTCCATTTTTTGTCCCAAATGAAGCAAGGAAGGCCGGGAAATTTGAGAAAGGCCTAAGGCGTAGAATCTACGAGCTGGTGGTCAGGTTTTAGGTCCAGAGTTTTTCAGAATTAGTTGATAAGGCCTCGGTGTTGGAGAAGAGTATTCAGAGCAGCACTGAGCCTTCAGAGCAGAAGAAGAGACCTGCAAAATCTAATTTCCAATTTGAGGTCAGTCAGGGATTAGCGAGGAAAGGAAAGGAAGCAATGGGCTCTGTATGCCCGAAGTGTGATAAGAGGCATGGGGGCAAATTCTGGTATGGCACTTTGAATTGCTACAGGTGCGGTAAGCCAGGGCACCATTGGAAAGATTGCCGAGAACCCTAGCCTATGGTAGCTGCTCAGAATCAGGACCGAGGAAAGTAGCAGGTACCACTTGGAAAAGGTGGTCCACCCCGACTGTATACACTTCGAGCTGAGGAGGATGCCATTAGAGAAGCAGGTAAGATATGATTTAATTTAATGAATAATGATTAAATGGTTTATATGATGATATGCATGTTGATTTCTTATGATGGTAGTTAGTAAATGAATGTAAGTCATGTAAAAGGATGATTAGATAGTAAAATTTTGAGGACGAAATTTCTTAAGGAGGGGAGAATGTAATTGTAACGACTCGAAGAATAATGGTATTTAAATAATAAAAGAAAGGGAAATAGAAACTGGAAATAGAAGGAGGCAATTGACGACGTTGCATTTTGGAAAGGATAAATCCCAAGAATTTTTCAGCTCTTCGTCGATGAATACAGGGGACTCGTCGACGAGGGTATAACAGGAGCTCGTCGACGAGGATGGGATTCGTCGATGAAAATATAATTGGGCTCGTCGACGAGGGAATATCGAGGGGATGATTTTGGGGTTTTTGAATTTCGTCAACGAAGAGGAGAGTTTGTCGACGAATTTTGTATTGACCTCGTCGACGAGGTGACGTGGCTCGTCGACGAAGGCCACAGTTTAAATAGGCCTAAAACTCATTTTGGCCGAAATTTCTTGCGCAACAGCTCTCTCTCTCTCCTAACCTTCGATCCCTCCTCCTTCTCTTTTCGATTTCAGGCCGAATTTCGCCAGTTCGACGATCTGAAGCCACCATGACCTTCTTGGGAAAGTTCTCTACAAGTTTGCCGGAGCGGATCGTCGGTGGGACTAAAGTGGGAACCATCTCAAATCCAGGGTAAGATTTTCTACTAAATATTTGGATTTTTGGCAGTTGTAGAAAGTGTTATACGCTTAGAAATACTGAATTTTAGTTCTGGGGAATGTTGTTTCTAGGGTGTTGAGTTGGGAACCCTGCGGGTGCGGGATAGATTTTCTTAGGGGCTTTTCAGGAATCAGGTAAGGGGATAAACTAAGCTAGTACTTTTAAGAAAATGTATGTATATATATAGTATTCGATTTCGGAAAATAAATATATTTATATATGATTTATATATTTGGGAAAATACTGTTAAAAATGATGGTATGTTAAATATGCGAAAAACTTGTTAGTGTGGCATGAGTAGGATTTGTTATGAAATACTGTTTTCTGGGAATGTGTTAATAATACGAATTTTTATAATGAAAAACTGGCATATGGGCCGAGATTTTTATATGATTTGCCGGAGTACGGGCTGTGCTATGTGTATGATTTGCCAGCGTACGAGCTGAGCTATGGATATATTTTACCAGCGTACGGGCCATGCTATGGATGTGATTTGTCAGCGTACGGGCTGTACTATGATATGATTTGTTGGCGTACAGGCCGAACTATGGATGTGACTTGCCAGCGTACGGGTTGTGCTATGGTTTGCCGACTTATGGGCCGAGCTATGATAAAATGTGTAATATCGGCGTACGGGCCGATGATTTTCATGATATATGTATATATGCAAAATGATATGATTGATTTGATAATTAATGATATGAAATATCCATGTATCACAGTTTTTGTATATGTTATATGATATCAGAACCTGGTTGGCTTGGTCTATGCTAGCACTTGCACGGTATCGTTGCTATGTATTCATAGTTTTCATGATCATGATATCTCTGTTAACGCCGCTGTACGGAGTGGTGTGAGATTGAATGGTCGATGTGGTTTTTAAGAAGTTTGTGAGCACCCCTGGTGTACAGACTAGGTCTGACAGACCCATCAGACTTACATAATGTACTATTGACTTGGCAGTGGTCGGCCAACCACTGTCAGGTCCCGCCTTCGGGCCACACAACCCAGTCATGTGGGGGTAATATATGACAACAGCTAGCTAACCTACCAGGAATGTTTTTGTATTATATTCTATGAGATGAAATATGATTATGAAAATGCAGTATGTTCTGCCATGTTATGATGATATATATATGTTTTCTCAGATATGACATAATAGTAATTAGATATGTTTTTATACAATATATGTATAACACGAAATACTCATGTTGTCACACACTAGTATTAGTTTATTTCCCTTACTGAGAGGTGTCTCACCCCAAAATTTTATAAACTTTTCAGGAGCCCCTAATAGGAGAGCGGGTAAAGCCCCGCTGATCTAGTACGGCAGATCTGCCCTTCCAGAAGGGTAAGTATTTTGATAGGGTCGGATGTATTTTGTGGAAATGGCTCTAAGACATCTTTTTGGGTTGAGTGAAGTGTATATATGTATACAGTGATTGTTGGTATTATAATGTATGGTATAATGAGGTGTTTATGATTTATATTTCCTGCTGCATAGGCTTCCGTGATGTATTTCTGATGTATCCCTGGTACCCACGAGTCCAGGTTGATTATGATCCGCTGAGATTTGTGATATTGATTTTATTATATTTAAAAAATATATATATGGGGAAATTAAGCAAGTCGTGACAGTAATGACCTGGGAATTTAAATAATTAGAAAATATGATAAATGAAATGGATTAATGGACAATGAAGGAAAAAGGAAAGAAATTAGAAGGAAAAGCAGGCCTTGTCGATGAATGTCATGTATTCATCAACGAGTGTCCTTCTAAGCTCGTCGATGAAGTCTGCTCCTCGTCGATGAAGAAATCTCGAGAGAGAATTTCGAAAACCCTGAATTTCGTCAACCATGGTATCTTCTCATCCACAAAGACTTTACAGTGCCTCGTCGACGAACCCACGTGTCTCATCAACGAAGCCCTGCATATAAAAAGGGTTTTTCTTCATTTTCAGCATGAAATTCTCAAACTCTCTCTCTCTCTCTCTCTCTCTCTCTCTCTCTCTCTCTTTTTAAAACGATCTCCCAGCCTTCTCTCTTCGATTTTGGGCCGGTTTTGACCCGGTTTGACGATCCGAAACTACTACGAGGTTCATAGGATCGTTCTCTTCAAGGTTGTAGGATCTGATCGTTGGTTTAAGGGGCTTGGTAAACATTCCAAAATCAGGGTAAATGAGTTATTTTGGGATTTCCTTAACAAATATTGTTATTTGGAGCCTAGGAAGTAGTAAATAAGTATTTTTCTTAAGATTTAAGTAAATTGGAATTTATTTTAATTAAACTAGGATTTTTTAGATTCAGGGTCCAAGTGAGCGCTGCGGGTATCGATTCAAGGATCCTGCCAACGTAGTTTGAAGTCAGGTAAGGGGGAAATTTATATATTAAATTAGGTTTTTCATGAATTAAAAATAATTACATGTTATTTATGTATATATGTTTTTTTTATGTGGGTTTAAAATGTCAGCCATGAAATTTATGTTTTTTGAGCTTAGGATTGTTTATATAGTTATGTATATGTGAAAGTAAACAAATGAAAGTGAAAGAGATTTTCCGAAGAATTAAGTAAGAAATGAAATGTATTTTCAGTATATAAATGTTAATTATGGGTTGACTTATTTTGTAAGAAATGTATATGAACTTTACTATTAAATTGCGTGACATGAGATTCTATGCAAATATATGCTAAATGTATGAGATGTAGGTTAAGCAAGTAAAAAATTATGAATAAAATAGGATATGGACAATGTTGCTTGTGTATGTTAAATGCAACTATGTAAATGTAAGACAGCTGAAAGACAACCATGTTATCAGATTCTAGCGCATTTCTACGTGGACTAACTGTAGCAAATTCTAACGCATTTCTATGTGGACTAACAAATGATGGCTAAAGACCAGCTGTAGTACAAAGGAATGAAATGAAAATGTTATGCAATGAAATGACAATGGAATGAACATGAAATGAAATGACAAATGTGAATGATGTAAATGGGAAAGAGTCACTTAAAGTGAAATGAAATGCAATGTTTAAGTTATGAACATAAATAGATGTGTATGAATGAATAATGACAGAAAGGAAGAATGTACTATGTTATTAGAAGTAATTATGTATGTAGAACATGTTACTATTGGGCGAGGCAAACTCTCCTCTTAAGGGCTTGCTGAGAAAGGGGAGTGCTCTAGGAGCTTCAGATGTGGTAGTAGCTATATAACGTGCTAGGGTAGAGGGAATCTACTTGTATGGGCGGGTAGATTTCCCTATCCTTAAGGTCTTTGCCGTAAACTATGGTTGAATGCGTGAGTACGAGATCAAGTTAACACTTGAGGGTTTACTGAGAAATGTAAGTGTCTTGGTATGCTTTAGTTGTGACCTTATGGTTACCTAAGTATTAAAGCAGAGAGGTGCTACTTGTATGGGCGGGTAATCACCCTTATCCTTAAGTAATCTCGTGGGCTAAATTTCTGCATGTGTTTGATTAGGTTCAGAAAATGATTTCAGAGTTATGTTAATGATTTGCAAGTGTTATTAAAATGATATTCATATACCTTATGTTGGCCACACCCTCTTTTAATATGTATGTTCCTTTCCTTACTGAGATGTGTCTCACCCGAATATGAATGTTTCTTATTTAGGACATCCTCGAGGTCGAGCTTAGGAGCTCGAGGGTATTTTAACATTTTTGAGGACTATATAAGAAAGGGTATATGTTAAGCATATTTTGGGGACGTATATGTTTATGTTTTATGTCTTTATGTTTTAAGGATGTTGTGAGAGAATGGTTGTGAAAATATTGAAATGTGTTGGAGATGTACGTATCTATGGAAAATGCAGGTGATGGATAAATTTTATGGATTTCTAGATAGGATATAGCAAACTCAGGTATTATGGAATGTTGGTATTATAGAACTATGTTTATGGAGATTATGATTATGTTTTCTGCTGCGTATGTTATGAATTATGATTTATCAGGATATTATCAGGTATAACGCATCGGACCCAGGATTAAGGGTTCGGGGTGTTACATAGTACATGATAATATATTGTTTAACGTAAATAATTAATAGCATTTTTATGAATTCTGTAATAACATAAATAATTACGGCCTTGCGCCGAATACATTCATAACTGCGGCCTTGCGTTGGGTATTAATCATGGCCTTGCATTGAACATATCATACATACTGATATGAATAAATATACTATTTATCATATATTCTAAAATCATAGTTTACTGTATTATCACATTATTCCTGAAAATAACTGAAACATGTTTTTTCTATAAAATTGGCTTAACATAATACAATATGCGTAAAATGATATTCATGCCACACAATACTGAATAAAATCATGAATTTTGTTTTGAAATCACATTTCTTGACATTTCATACTTAAAAATATATATTCCTGTGTAACAACATTATTTTCCCAAATATACATTTTCACAAATATACTCATATATAATACATGTTTTTTGAAAATTAATCTGCTATTAAATAATAATGATTTTCATGAAAAATCACTGCTTTAGTTCACTCCCTTACCTGATTACTGAAAAATCCCTATAGTGTCTAGTCCTACACCTGCAGGGTTCCCCGTTTAACATCTTGAAAATAATATCTCCCTGAACAAAACTTTAGTATTTCTTCAAGTACTACGTTTTCTACAACTGTGGGAAAGCAAAATACTAAATAAAAGGTCTTACCTTGAATTTGGGATGAAGTTCAAGTTAGCCCCACCAACGATCCAATCCAGCAGATTTGAAGAAAACTTCCCTATGAGTGTCTTGGTGGTCTTGGATCGTTGAACCGGTAAGAATCCAGTTCGAAATCTTAGAGAGAAGGGGGAAGGGACGAACAGGAGAGAGAGAGAGAGAGAGAGAGAGTGAGTGATTTTTCGTGAAATTTCCTGTAGAAAAATCGAGTTTGGGCTATTTATACACTTGCATTCATCGACGAACTTCCTTCATGGCTTCGTCCATATAACTCGATTTTTCTACACTCGTCGACGAAGCCATAAAGGAAGTTCGTCGACGAACGCTTATTCCTCGTCGACGAAATTTAGCGCTAAAAAATAGTCTCTCGGTATCTTCTCATCGACGAGACACGTGTCACCGTCGACAATCCCAATAAGCCACTTTGTCGACGAGGACCTGCTGTGACCCCCTTTTACAATTTCCTTTTTCTCCCTCTTTATTATTTAATCATTATAATTTCTTTGGGTCTCTACACTTATACAAGTAGATTCCCTCTACTATAGTGCTAATACGAGGGTACTCACCTTTCTCAATAAAGCCCCGGGTTATATATCCAGGTAAAGTCTCCGAGAATAGGGAAGGTCACCCGCCCATACAAATAACTTTTCTCTACTCTGGTATCAACAAATAATTATCAAAGTACTCGCATTCCTCAGCAAGCCCTCGGGTGGAGAATTTTACTTTACCAAAAATACTTAAGTAATTAAAGTCACCCGCAACCAATAATAACCATTTCATAAAGTTCCACATGCACACACATATCACAATCATTCCATATAGGATATACACATTATCCATTCTCACCCATATAGGGTCCATATTCACACAGAATGTAACGTCCACACAGGACTGGTCCACACAAGACTGTCATACATACAACATACATGTCCACATAGGACTAGTCCACACAAGACTTCATTACATAGATTATAACACACACCACCCTGTTCATGGTAAATAGGTAAAACAAACTCCTCATACCACTGCCAATGTTTTACCCCCCAATATAAACGTCCATATAACAACCTCCTCATACCACAACCAACGTTATATGACAGCTGTATCAGGTATGATATAACGACCTCCTCATATCATTGTGAACGCTATATCGCAATTAACATGAACCATAACACAAATCAAAAGCAAATCCAACCACTCAAACACATCCACACATCTATCACAATATACACAATCAAACAATATCCACAACCAAGGAATATTTCCAACCAAACAGAAATCATAGCCCAAACAGTATTCACAATCACAATAATTCATTATCCCACAATACTGGCAACCATTTAATTTTCAAAGCTATTTTCATGCCACACAATTTTTCCCAATATATAATATATTCAAAAATAGTATTTTCAATACTTGCACGGTTCAGAAAATTATACCTGAATATGTAGAATTTATACCCAAAATTAGACGATTTAAAAATTAATAAAAATGTTGTTCTAAAATATTTCCCCTTACCCGCTCATTGGGATTCCTGCCTAAACTGAACAAAATGAGACCCTGTATTCCAAAAATCCCAACTTTCTCAAATCTCAGAAAAATACCCATTTAATACTTCTTAGGTTCCTTATATCTCAAAATAATAATAAAACCTTAAATTATCTCACTTACCCTGGTTTTGGGATGTTTCCCAAACTTCTCAAATCGAAATTTTGCTCCGCTTATGTTGTAGAGAATCTTCCTAGGAGTCTCGTGGTAGCTTCCGATCGTTGAATCGAGGAGAAACGGGGCCAAAAACCTAGAGAGAAGGTGAGAGGGCTATTTTTCTAGAGAGAGAGAGAGAGAGAGAGAGAGAGAGAGAGAGAGAGGATACATGTAGAAAATCCTCACTGAAAATGAAAGGATTCGCTATTTATAGGCAAGGATTCGTCGACGAGACACGTGGACTCATCGATGAGTCCAAGCACACCGTTTGTCGACAAAAACAGAAACTCGCCGATGAATTTCAATATTATGAAAACCCCTCTTGGTAACTCCTCGTCGACGAGACATGTGCCCTCGTTGACGAGCTAAGGCAGAACGCTCGTTGATGAGACTAGTTAGTTCCTCGACGATTTCTTGCTGAAACCCTTTAAAATATTTTTTTCTCTTTCCTTTTCTCTTTTTTTATTATTTTTATTAATTATTTTTTCAGTTCGTTACACAAGGAGTCACCAATTGAACAAAAGACTAGTGGTACTCAACAGCAGGTGGAGGTTAAGATAATTTTGGGAAACCCAGTGAGAAATAAGACTGCACAAGGTAACTCTCCAGTTACGATGGGGAATAGTGTACAATAAGAGAAGATTTCAATTTGAGAATCTTCACAACTACAAGAATAAATTGTTTCTTAGAGGCCAAGACAAGAAATTCGAAAACCTACTTAGTATACTGATATAGTGGCCTATGTACTTCTACTTGTGGATGATAATGTTCCTTACACTTTCAAAGAAGTAATAAGGAACTCTGAATCAGACAAGTGGAAAAGAGTGATGGATGAAGAAATGCAGTATCTTCATCAGAATCAGACTTGGGAGCTAGCCTAACTGCCAAAGGGTAAGAAAGCAATTGGTTGCAAATGAGTTTATATAAAAAAAGAAAGATTTCCAGATGAAAATAATGTTTGCTTCAAAGCTATATTGGTTGCTAAGGGCTACACACAAAAGGAAAGCATTGATTATAATGAGGTATTTTCTCCGGTTGTTAAACATTCTTCCATTTGAATTTTGTTGGCTTTGGTAGCACAATTTGACCTGCATAATGCCACAAACTTGCTTTAATAGCTTAGAGACTTGCAAAAAAAAAAAAATGAAGAAGAAGAAAGATAAAATACTTTCTATGATATCTTTCTTAATAGCAAGTTCTATAAAATGTTTCACTATAAGCATAAGGATTTTGAGATTTGTTATAGAAATTTTTTTTTCTCTTATCTCTTCATTTGTGATACGGACATTGACATTGTGTTTGGGAGCATGGATTTCAAACTATGGATTTTGGATTTGACTAGATTTGGATAAATTTTAATACAATTTTATATTACATCTTATACAAATTTAATACAAATTCAAATCGAATCCCTCTCCAAACATAGGATGAGTATTTGCTTTTCATATTCAGTCCAACCAAAATCAAGATCATTAAGAAAAACTTGGATGGAAGTTGTAACTTTATTCTTGGACCCCATAAGATTCTAAAAGCAATAGATAACCTCACTTTTAATATCCTCAAAGTTGATCAAATATTTAATTCGAGATCTAGTCTTCTTGGCTTTGACAAAAAGTGTATAACTTTTTATTATTATTCCAAATTGGAGTCATTAGCCATGACACACTAGATTTCTACTTCAGAAACTCTCAGATCCCACTCAAAGTGGGAGCTTTGTGCATTGGATACAGCCTTTTACTTCATATAGAACCTCCTCAAGTTCCCCTTTAGCTTTTTTCAATTTTTGATAGGCACTAAACATTAATGTACTTCAACCAATCAACATTTACAACTATCAAAAGATTTTGAAAGTAATGTTGAAATCTAGTTTTGAGCCTTCAAGGGAAATGTTTGCTAGCTAGAGTTGAGCAGTGATGTGAATTTCAATTTGCTGAGTAGTGAGAACTCAATACATCTTCCTTTAGATAAGGCTCTTTATTGGGCTATGTACAAAGAGGCCAGAATAAGGAAAGTCATCAATACAAGTCTATATTTGGAACTCTCTCAAATCTCCAATACCTAATTTGTTGGAGCCAATAATAGTGTTGCTACTTCCTGTGGAGTCCCTAATAGTGTGAAAATCACCAAGAAGAAGCCAAAGGGAGTGATTGAGCTCTACAAAAATAGTGTAGAAGATAATTCCAAAAGTTCCCTTCAATCTTGAATATTATTTGAGGTATATATGAAAGAGATCCAAAATGTAGAGAAATTTTGAATTGAGGTACTGAGAGAAGTATATTGAAAGGAACTTCGCAATATCAATGATATTATAGAAAGTAGAGAAATAGTAAATACAAATTTTTCCTTAAAGATGGAATGTCGATGTCTATAAATTTGTTGAGAAATAGCTTCAAAAGCATCTGTCGTCACTTTAGGGGATTACTCATTTTATATATTTTTTTTGTTTTTGTATGATAAAAAAAAAAAATTATGATAAACGGGTTTTCTATTTCTAGTTATGTTTTCAATTTTTTTAAAAAAAAATAAAATGAATTTTTTTATGATTTCCAGTTACTTGTTTGGGGTCATAGTATTTTAATATCCATAATTTAATTTTTACAAATCAAATCATTCATTTTAGACACTTTTTAATTAAAATAAAATGACCATGTCAACTTAAATATAATTACAATAAAAATATTCACAAAATTTATAAAAAATTGAAGAAAAATAATAAGTCATTTAGATTTATTTTACTATTTTTCAATTATTATACCCATCGCGGTCCATCCCTTCCCCAAACCCCGTATACACAGAAACTTTGTGCACCACTTTGCTCTTTTTTATTAATGAGATTTTTCTCTAAAAAGTGAGTCTTGAAATCTAATAATTAACATAATTATAATTATTTTTATTTCTATTAAATATTTCAAATTTGTAGCTCTTTTTTTTAACTCTCTTAATCATACTGTTTAAATTGTCATTTGTTTCAAGGACAAAAATAAGTATTTTTTCATTCAAATTTTTAATTTGCTTTAATTTTAAAAATATTAATCAAATAAATTGATGGTTCTCAATTTTTAATCATGAATTCTGTAATTTTTAACACTAACATCAAGTGAAACCTCAACTTCACAAATTCTCATGTTAAGATTCATTGCAGGAGCAAGCCTTGCAACTTCCTTTCGCTTAAAGGGACATATAACCCTCTAATATTCTATTCTGCAATTTTTGAGATAATCTTGAAGAAACATTCACATTGATGTTTGGATCAAGCTTAGCTTGATTTATGTGTGTTGTACTAATAATATTAATGTTGCACATAATAACATCATTAAAGAACTACTGTTATTGGCAATATTATTATCAATTTTTTTTTTATTATACATGTGATGAGGTTACTGTGCTAAAGTCATTTTATATTATTTTTTCCCACTTCAGTGTACCATTTTACTAGCAAGGAGCCAACTTCACCATACTGATTTTAGCTAAATAATTGTAACACTGCATAAATTTTCTTACAGATTATAATAAACTTACTGCAAATGAGAGGGCATAAGAAATGAAGTTATTATACATGCATAAAAATGTTTTTTTATAAAAAAAAACAAAACTCGAAACACAACATAGTATTTCTGATGGTAAAAATCTTCAATACAATTCTTCTGCTGTTGCCTCAGCTTGATTGACACAACCAAAAAGTGAAGGAAATGAACCGACAGTCTGGGTTAGCACCTGATAATATTCATGAAACAAACCTCATCAAGAATGTACATGAGATCGAAAGAAGTATTTAGGTAGAAAACTTACTCTAGCTTTCAATATTCTTTTTTGAATAAAAGGATGAGTTTATGTCAGAAGAAACCCAGATTGCTAGGCAATAACATTCATCATCATAGCAGATACCTTCAAACATAGTGCCAAGGTTGTCTTCATGTTTTTCTTCACCTCAATGTTTAAGAATGATAATATTTTCATTCATTCTGCAACCCATGAATGGATCAATAATCCATGCGGCCTTAGCTTCCTACTTGTTCTGCATCTGGTGACAACTGCTTCCTCTCCAACAAGCACCATGGCTACACATCCAACAAGCATCATAAGTATGATACAGGTTGTTTTGTATTATTTCCATGTTTTTCAATATCTTGTTGGACTTGAAAAATAGTTAGAGGAGTGTTTTGAAATACGGTTACATCAGTCCAGGTTTATGGAATACCTTCATGTTAAAGTTTTAGCATTACATCTCCGCACACACCTAATTCGCTCAGATGGAGACCACTTATTCTACCTCCCCAATATATCTTACAGCTTGAGGATATTAATAGTTAGTTTCTTAGAAAGCCATTTTTGAGTGTGTGACCATATGACAATATACTAAAACAAAATGCTCTATATTTACAAATAACGTGTGTTATTGAATCTCTTTATAATCTTGAGCTAAGTTAGTTAAGACTAGCTATGATAAGAGCAGCACCAGAACTAGTTTCTCTAGCAGGAGAAGAAGAAGATCTAGTGCAGAATGCAGAAACTGAAATTCCTTCAGAAAGTAGGGATTGTCAGGAATGGAGGATGCCTCGAGCCAGTTGGGCCGAAGAATACCAGACCTCATGGATACCTTACAAAGAGACAATAAAGGTAATCGAGAAAGAGGTACTAAGGGATCAATTCCAACCTGGATGATTCCATAGTGAACATATCTTGCCTTTTTATCCATTGCTCTCTGGACCTCTTGTGTGGTTAGATATGGAACTATAAATGTTCCTGCATCCGTACTGAATACTTCCGCTGTTACCTCTTTTTCGATTACCTTTACTGTCTCTTTGTAAGGTATCCATGAGGTCTGGTATGCTTTGGCCCAACTGGCTTGAGGCATCCTCCATTCCTGACAATCCCTACTTTCTGAAGGAATTTCAGTTTCTGCATTTTGCACTAGATCTTCTTCTTCTCCTGCTAGAGAAACTAGTTCTAGTGCTGCTCTTATCATAGCTAGTCTTAACTGACTTAGCTTAAGATTATAAAGAGATTCATCTTCTGAATCTTCATTTTCTTATCCTGATTCAGAATATTCTGAGAAAATAGAATAAACACTCTCATCATCTGAGTCTATTTCCTCACCCCAAATCGGTTCATAAAGCAGTTCTGAAGTGTTCTCCATCAAGATACTTTCGAGGCTACCCTTCCTTTTTTCTGCTTCTGGACAATGATTAGCCTTATGGCCCTTCTTGCCACAAAACCAACAACAGTCACAATTTTCCAAGGATTTTCCTTGTGGACATTTGGGATATCGTCCATATTTCCTTTTGAACGATTCCTTGACATCTTCTCTTACCCTACTGGGTCTAAGATATCTTTTTTCCTGGGTATTTCTACCCCTTTTTAGAGCTCTTTCTTTTCCCAAATTTCTTCCAAGTCTTTCCTTTGACTTTGGATACTTTAGTCTTTTTCTTATGGCAAACTCCATCTACACAACTAGTTTTTACTCGTTCTGAGTATTTAGTTGGTTTCTGGTTACATCCATATCTTCCTGCTACCCCACTTATCTTGGGACAACAGTCTGAATTCATAAGGCATGTTCCTTACATCCTGAAACATATGCCTCTGTATATAATAAAGTCTTATCATTTGCCTTACTATTTCTGCTCTGACTCCGAGAGTATATGATACTTCTGTATCTCTCTCTAGTCTCTACTTAACGGCTTGTTTTACCACTTCTGGCCAACTACCGGGTAATTTATTGATAAAGACTTCCTTTGCATACGCTTGATCTTGTGGTTCGAGCTTGTAATACCATTATTGATATTCACAAAGAAACTCCTCAAAGTAACACATGTCACAGATCTGAATCTTTGTGAGAGCCATCCTGGCCTTCTCAACTAGCTTGTCCCCTTCATCAACTAGCGAATATCCTACAAACTCCTGTTTGAGGAAATCAGCTATGATAGCAATTACTTCATTTGGAGTTTTGATGGTGTTAATAATGATGGTACTCACATCTGAGTTCCTTTGAAGTATCTCCCAAAAATCTCCAGCATTTCCTCTTAGTGTGACTACTGCAAATTTATATGCTTGCTCCACTGAACAAGATTCTATTCCTCTGGTAAGGATATGATATCTAATATACATAGCACAATCATCAATCACAACTGCGGGATCCTTCTCGCAATTAAGCCTAAGGATGGTTCTGTTCTGGGATACTCCCTCTGCAACACTTTTCCTTGGTCTGAATTCCTCCTGAATTCTTCCTGGATAATTTAAAACAGACTCTTGCTGTTTTACCGTGATTTGGAGCATTTCCTTGAAAGATAACTTCTTTCGCTCCCATGGATGTGGTTCCATTCTTAGGGGCTGCCATACTGGCTTAGCATCCCAAGATGAAACTTCTGGAAAACTTACCGGTACCGTTTCCCAAAAACTTGATGGTTCTGCTCTTGCAATTCCACCTCTTACTGAACCCTTACTGGTTCTTGCAAGGATTCTTTCGGCACTGGCTAGTTTCTTAGCCTTGAGGTCTTCTACCTCATTAAGCCTTTTATTGATTCTCTTCTAAATCTCTGAGACTTCATTTTCTGTCCATTTTTCACGATGTAAAAGTTTATCCAACTCATCCTGAGCATTCTGGATATCTTTTGTTATGTCTGACAAAACTTTTGTCTCATCAATGTCTCTGAGAGCACTCTGAACCTCCTGTTCCTGTGCATCTTCATAGTCTTTAGTAGTATATCTTCCTGATATGCTACTTTTAACTTGAGACATTTGAGGGTTTTCTCCCCTACTGAGAGATTGTATTTTGTGCTCATAACTTTTCATTATTTCTCTAATTTTATTTGTGATGGACTGACAATCCTTCATTTTTGAAGATGAATGACATTTTGGCCGTCTGATTCAGATCCTAAAGTTCTGTGGAGTTGTTCTAACTGCCACTCACACTGCCTAATTCTAGATTGATAAAGACTAATTTGTCTTTCAATCTCTATTAGTTGTGATTCTAGACCTTTTTTAACTCTTTTTAGATCTGTCACAATAGGATGGAGGATGCCTCGAGCCAGTTGGGCCGAAGCATACCAGACCTCATGGATACCTTACAAAGAGACAATAAAGGTAATCGAGAAAGAGATAACAACGGAAGTATCCAGTATGGATGCAGGAACATTTATAGTTCCATTGCTAACCACACAAGAGGTCTAGAGAGCAATGGATAAAAAGGCAAGATATGTCCACTATGGAATCATCTAGGTTGGAATTGATCCCTTAGTAAGAAAAGGGCAAGATCTTCTTATCGTTATTGCAGTTATACATGGAAGTATTGGAAATTTTGGTAGGTCTTTACTAGGTGGAGCAAGGGCTAACTTGCATTCAGGAGCAGCCTGGATAAAAGTAATACTAGATTTACATGTTGACCTCCAAGACAAAAGTGTGGAGAAAACTCTACAGATTAAAGTTAATACGCGTGACTGGCAGAATATGTTAAAATGTAGCCCAGATAGGAGGTGCATTAGAATTATTGCCAGATTGTATTTAAAGTTCTATAATACGGGGAAACCAGCCCTCAAAAAGGGAGTTAGTAGGTTCACTCAACTCTTTAAGACAAATCAAGCAGACTTAGTTAGAGGGTTACAACCCGAAGTTATAAATCCAAGAGTGCTAAGTTAGCCTTAGATTTGGGTAACCCCAAGAACAGAAGAAAGATTGAAAAATCTTTTGGCAGAGTCAGTAAGACAAGAGGCAAATAGATTAATCATCACTAAACCTCTAAGTGATTATACTCCTAGTAGAGCGAGTATATCTAGAGAGGAAGATATTAATTCAAAAATTAGGTAAGAAGGATCTGGACCATCTGAATTAAGACCGTCAAGTAGTAGAAGGGTAGTTGGTCAGAGAACCATGAGAATCCCTATCTATGCAGATGAAGATGAAGACCAGTCTCATATAGCATATATGGGAGCATCCATTTTAAGCGCCAAATTTGAAGAATGGGCAACATTAGTTAACATTTCTATCGGTAAGATAGAATGTACAGCCCTTATTGACACTGGGTATACATGGTCATGTACTAGGATTAGATTTCCAGAAGTGACTTGAGAATCAGAAAATCTTAAGAGTTATAATTGGTAACAATGCTATTCTCCAGATAGGAAAGGTTGTCAGAAATGTAAAAATAAGGATGAATGACAAAGAATATGAGGAGCAAATTCTTGACCTAATTCCAGAATTACTAGACGATTTCCTTTTGGGAAGTAAATTCCTTAGAAAATATCAGCCATTTACAATATTTTCAAAATGAATTATCCTAGACAATCATTTCATTTCGAAGCCCTCAGGTACTATTGTAAAGAATTACATGTTAGTAGAGGAAGAAAAATCGGGAGAGAAATCTAATTATCAGGAGAAACTTGATAATTGGAAAGAATTGATATCAAGAAGTATTCTAAAGGTAAATTAGTTTGAAGAAGAAGAAAGTAGTCTTGAAGAAATCAAAAAGATGCTTTCAGAAAACTGGTCGGAGAATCCGCAGGCATTATGGCAGAAGGCCATGCCAGAAGCTGATATTGTGCTTAAAAATCTCGATATAGTCATCAGGAGTAAAGGGATCAGTTATCTAAATGAAATGATAAAGGAATTTGAGAAGCAAATTCTAGAATTATTAAATTTGTGACTCATTAGGCATAGCACGAGTGAGCACAGGAGTGCAACATTCATGGTGACAAATCATGCTGAGCAAGTACGAAGAAAAGCGAGGATGGTTATTGATTAAAGAGATCTGAATAAGGAAACAAGAGACGATGGGTATAATTTACCTAATCAGAAGTCTCTTAGAAATAGAATAAGAAGGGAGAAACCTTCAGTTTATTATAAATTCGATCTCAAATCAGGGTACTGGCAAATAAAGGTCAAAGAAAGAGCAGTAGCTCTTACAGCCTTCACTGCACCCATTGGACTTTTCGAATGGCTAGTTATGCCATTTGGATTGAAGAATGCCCCGAGAATTTTCCAAAGAAGAATGGATAAAACATTTGAAGGAATGACTGGATTTGTTGCAGTTTACATTGATGATATTTTAGTATTTAGTAAAAATACTAAGGATCATTTAGAACATTTGAAGCAGGTGGCACAAGTGTTTAGAAAAGAAGGAATGGTTCTTTCAGAAAGGAAAACCATTTGGATGCAACCTCAGATAGAATTTTTAGGTTTAAAAATTTGAGGTAATGAAGAGGAGCTTCAACCACACATAGCAGAAAGACTATGCGAATTCCCTAATGAATTCAAAGATAGAAGACTGTCAATGCTTTCTAAGAGTATTGAATTACATTAGAAAATTCATAAAGGATTTGGCAGAAAAGGCAGCACCAATTCAGAAAAAGGTTTTAGTAAAGAATCCTTGAAATTGGACTTCAAAGGATATTGAAATTGTTAAAGCCTTAAAGAAAGAAGCCAAAAATTTGCCAAAATTAGAATATCCAGATGGGACAGAATTAGATATAATTCTGGAAACCAAAGTTTCAGATATAGCATGGGGGTGCGTTTTAAAGATCAGAAAGATTGATAAAACAGAACATCTCAGCAGATACTGGAGTGGATGTTTTAATGGAGCAAAGCTTAATTACCCAGTTCATGAAAAAGAATTATTGGCAGTCCTTAAAGGAATTAGGGCCAATGAACTTTTCTTGAGTAAACCATTTATCGTTAGAACAAATAGTTCCTATGTAAAGCATTTCATGGGAATTAAGTTAAAACGATGCACCCAAGCAAGATTGGTTAGATGGAGGAATGAGCTACAATATTACTTCTTTAATGTAGAACATATTAAGGGAAGAGATAATATTATTGCTAATACTCTAACCAGATATTTGAATTCTTGCAGATTAGATGGCAAGCAGTAGCAGTAGCAATAGCGGTCATTCCAGATTTTCAATTTGTCAAAAAAGGCATAAGGTGGCAGATTGCCCAGTTGCCAAATTTGTTGACAAACAGAGTCAAATAACTTTCAACCCCAGAAAGAAAGAAGAAAGTAGCAGAGGAAAGAGAAGCGTTTCTCAGAAAAGAGAACGTCCAGTTCCAGTTCAGGAATAGAGTCTGATGAAAAAGGGAAGTTCATCCAAGAGAGATGAAGAGCCCAGCTACAAAAGTCATATTCAGTGCTTCGTGTGCAGTCAGTTTGGTCACTATAGCATTCAATGCACCTAGAATCCTAGAGCCAGGAAGTGGAAAGGAGAAGAGATGCAGAAAAATGAAGTAGTTGCAATCAACAAAAACGTTTCAGGATCCAGGAGGGATAGGGAAAAAGTCGAAGTAGTCGATGTTGATTACGTTCTTGAAGACTTTCTGAGAATGACTCCAGAAATTACAAGGGGAAAAAGACATTTGCTAGAAGGGATTATTAATAATCCAGTAACACCAGCAAATACAACTTTTTCAGTCAATCTTCGAGATGTAGTAGAAATTTTGGAAGAATTTGAATCCATTATTTTAGAATACTTCAAAATTATTAATAGGGAGAGTATATCCGAACTTATTTACTAGCAGATTAAACTCAAGGTGGAAATGGATATTTAGCTACAGAAATACAGTTTTACTACCAGAGCGATAGTCAGTATTTCAGAATATCCAAAATTGAAGAGGTTTTGGATGAAAAGTGGATTGTGTATTCCAAAGCTACACATTACCAAAAATATTAACCCTAAACTTCTTATTGCAGTACAGAAGGCCTTTAGGACAGGAGAAGTTCAGTTTTTTGGGTTTAGCAAGACAGGGCAAGCTTTCGAATTCTTGCCAGCAATGGTAAAATATGTGCTAAATTTTACTAATCCAAGACAGATTTGGTGGACTAGCTATATTGAACCAATTGAATTGAAGTCAGGAAAAGTCTTGTTCTGGAATCTTTTTCCATAGGATTGGAAAGAAGGAATAGTCTCAGATTTTCATGAAGAAGAACTAGATTGGGAGGATTTTCAGAAACATAGAAAATTCTATGATTTGGTTCAAAATTTATAGGGAATTTATCTTCTAGAAGCTAGGATGGCTTTAGACTGTATATTTTTCTCAGATCATGAAATTCTGATTGCAATTGAAGGAAAGTTTCTCCAGAAATTCGAAGAAGCAAATTTAGCAGAATTTGCAATCAATGCAAGAGATATAATTAATCAAATTAAGAATTGGGAGCATCATCTTCCTTCAACGTAGGTCATGAAGAGTGATCTTCAGATAGTACTCGTAAAAAAGGAGCACGATGAAGAAATCATTAGTGCCCTGAAAGATCTCTGAAGGAGGACGAGATCTTTGCCAAGTGAACAGATTAGATGATAGTCCAAATGATCATCATATCCTAGGCCAGACTGAGCGGACTACTCAAGGTCATATCAGACACCTGTCCAGAAATGTGTCATATCCTAGGCCTCGCCGAAAGGACGATTCGTCGGGTCATATCTTGTGTATTTAGTCAAAAAAGTAGCTTTATTAAAGTTGTCAGAATTTTGTTTTGTTTTGAAAAGGTGAGTCAGCAAAGCATGTGCTGTCCCCCTCTTTTATTAAAGTAGCTTTTACTTTATGTCAAAGTAGGTTTTGCTTTTGCTTTACGTCAGACATCTGCTTTTGAGAAAACAAGTTGTGCTTATCCATTAACGTTTGCTTGCCTATTTAAGGGAGCTCCGACCCTTATGATCGGAGAGGGAAAATTAAGAAACATTAATACAAGTTTATTCATTTCAAGAAATCTCTCTCTTTGAATCTTTCTTTCTATTCCAAACACTAGAATGTGACGGTTGAAGTTCTAAGGAAGCCCAAGGAAGCTCGTTGGAAGAGTTCACAGAGGTTCCACATAGACACCAAGCATACTAGTGGGAAACGAAAGGTTACCTGTTACAGCTTTGAACAGGGTTGCAGAAAGATATCAGGAAAAGGTAATAAATTTGTTATTAATTAATTTTCCTTTCCCCCTTTGTCACTCTTCTGTTATGCCTGACAAAACTTTTGTTTCATCAACGTCTCTGAGAGCACTCTGAACCTCTTGTTCCTGTGCATCTTCATAGTCTTTAGCAGTATATCTTCCCAATATGCTACTTCTAACTTGAAACGTTTGAGGGTCTTCTCCCCTACTGAGAGATTGTATTTTGTCCTCATAACTTTTCATTATTTCTATAATTTTATTCGTGATGGACTGACTATCCTTCATTTTTGAAGATGAATGAGATTTTGGCCGTCTTATTCTGATCCTAGAGTTCTGTGGAGTTGTTCTAACTACCACTCACACTGCCTAATTCTAGATTGATAAAGACTAATCTGTCTTTCAATCTCTATTAGTTGTGATTCTAGACCTTTTTTAACTCTTTTTAGATCTGTCACAATAGGATCTTATTCAAAGTTGGCTTTAGAAGAATCTAGTTTGAAGTATTTCTTTCTCCAAACTTCTTCTATTAAATTCTCATAAAATCTTATATTTGATTTTAATGAAACCTTCTGATAGAAAAGTGACCTTTGTTGTCTATCTCTTTTACTGATCATAATACCATATTTCTCCTCCTAAAAAACACTGATACTAGGACACAGGCTACATCTAACATACAAATTCTCTGATGTTTCCTAATTTTGTCTAATGTAACTGGTTTTCAAAAACATAGATTTAAAGAGCATATGAAATTATCTTGGTCAAAATGGACTTTGAAAGAAAACTATTATCTTAGTCAGAATGGTATACAAAAGAAAATTTCACCTGCATGATGCAAATGACTCTGTATTGACAAACGCAAACATCCTTGCAATCAAATCCAATCACTAACTGCCTTTCAGGATGGGGAATAAGAAACTCTTGGTAAGTTGAGATGCATTGTTGACCACATGAATTAGAATGGGCAACGAAACATCTTCATGAGCAGGGACACCTGTGAAACATATAAACTATAGATAATAGAATCCAGCATGGAGATAGATAATTTCAATCCTTAAGATTAGATATTGACATCCACTTACTGACACCCCACTCCCACCCCATTCCCGAAGCAAAAAAAATCGTGCTAAATATGAAACTTAGAAGTAAATAACAAGAGCCAAGAGAATGCATGTGTAGAACCTGGCTTTGGCTCAGCAGTTCACATCTTGGCACCTTTGGGGAATGTCTAGGGTTCAAATCCCCATATTGCAGATTCCTCCCAATTTTAGAAAGAGGTGTGTGATTTTGGGGGTAGGGGTAGGAGGGGTGTTGGGGGTTTTAGTTTCGTGGGAGGACCCTATGTGACCACTGGAAGGGTACCACAGACTAAAAGAAAAAGAAGACGAAGGAGAGAGTGCATGTGTACATTTTGAAACTTCAATCATTTCTCCATTGCTTCTAGCCCAAAAAGAGTGAGAGTGCATGTGCATATATTATTATATAACTGATATATTGATACTACATTATTGGAGTGGGTCAATTGAAGAAGAGGCCACTTGGGTGAAGATACTTGAGATCAAGACTATAGCCAACTCCCCTTCCCAGTACCTTTGCTAGCCAGGATGGGAACTGAGTAGCTACATATCCCCAGACAGACACACATGTGCGCGCGCACACAGAATGCTAGGCCAAGCATGGGACCATCGCCTTCTTGGCACCACAGCAGTTTTGGCACCAAGGACCCTAAAAAAAAAAAAAAAAAAGCCTCAGAGAACCTAAAACATCTTTGGATATCCCAGACCAGTCCTCAAAATTTACATTCCCTGCAACCTCCTCCAAAAATCTATGCATGTCAATGAAAAGGATTCTTATCCATTAACTTGGATTTCCCATTTGTCGTCTCTCCCTGCCATCTAAATATCACCTCTAGTGATGAAGGTTTTATGTGGCAGCCGATTACCATCAGCAGTTTGATTTTTAACAGTAATCTACTCTATAGCCCAATAATTTTTTTTTTTTAGAACTATACAAGTTTAGGCCTGATTCAGCAGCAGTTTGTTTCCCATTTACCATCTGTCCATAGAATCCAGTTTCCAAAACTGTTCCACACAAAACTTGCAATCAAAAGAGGGTTTGCAATTTTCATTGGAAGCTTGACTGCAAATATATGATTTTATGATGATTTGGTTTAAGAATGATATATTTCATGTTTTATAACCATCCTAAGACTGATGGGCCTAAAAAAAATAAATTTGGGATTTTTGCATATAATCAAATTAAGTTTTGGTAATGTCAAGCCTGTGTTTACGACTTTGTGACATGGGCAATAATACAGTCATGATACCCAAAGCATGCACTCATCCATATGCTATCATCATAATGAGGACATAGGATGGGTTCTTGATGGAGGATCTATCAGCTCATCCCACCACTGCACTTGAGCAAACCTAAGAATACTAATTCTTTTTTGCCAGCATGCTATGTTCCAGTCCATTGTATGCATTAAACTAAAGAAAGCATCAACAGTCATAGAATCAAGCCTCTATATATCTTATGCATACGTTGTTTGCTGCAAAAAAGAAAAATTACATATGTTATAATCAATTTCATTGCAACAGGGTGGTGGGAAAAAAGTATTAAATATACTTTTATTACCCTCGTTCAAAAGAAGGAACATTCTAAGTAAATGGAAGACTTCTAGCCAATAAGTTTAGTTACTAGTCTTTATAAAATCTTGGCTAAGGTGTCATCTGTTCTTGAGAAAATTTCAGGATTGAAGATCAACATGTTCAACAGTGGGGGGTTGCAGGTATAAATATGGGCAAAGGAGATTTAGAGGCTTTTTGCCACTTTAGCTCACTGTAGTACTGTACCATTTTAGACTGGCCTCCTAGTTATTCAGGTCTCCCTCTTGGTGCAAATCCTCTTACCTCTTGGTAGCTGGTAGTGGAGGGAGGGTAGCAGATTGCAATGTTCGAAAAGGCTTATTTATGTTGTAATGTTAGAATGGAGGGGAGAAGAAGAGAAGGAGAGACGAGTAGAGAAGAAGAAGAGAAAAAGAGAGGAAAGAACTGAGTGGCACTTTCCGGGAGGCTACGTACAGCTCCAGGTCTGCCCTCTTATATATTATTAATAAAAATAAATTCTTAAAGCATAAAAATACCCCCATTAACACAACCTAGTTATTAAAATACCGTATTCTCTTCTAACACTCCACCTCAAGCTGGAGGTGCATAAATATCACCCAACCCAGCTTGTAACAAACAAGGCGAGCTTAATAAAGGCTTCGTAAAAGCATTGTCTAGCTGATTGACAGATTTCACAAAGGGAGATCACGACTTTCTTCTATTGGGAATTAACATGAAATTCTCAAATTTTGTGAGAAACAAAAAAAAAATAGAGAAACAATCCACGCCAAAGAAAAACAATCACACGCACAAGACAATATTTACGTGGTTGGCAATCTGGCCTACGTCCACGGAGTTGCAGGGATTTCCCTATTATCAGGAAGAAAAATACAGAGAATAAGCCGTATAATGATTTTCTCTCTCGCTCTCAAAATGACGGTCTAACCTAATCACCAAAAAACAATTGTTTTATATGCTGCGCATAGGGTTCTGAATGGGCTACAAAACGGGCCCAAAGAATTTCTCCCAGGGGAAAATGAGTATGGCTTGGGCCACCACGCAGCATTATTTCGGGTCGGGTCATCATCATCCGGATCAAATGAAACTAGGCTCCACAAAGCCCAATATCTTCAACACAACATCCCTCACAAAATGACAATCAACTTCTATGTGCCTCATCCTCTCATGAAATAGTAGATTGCTAGCAATATAAATGGCAGCTTGATTATCACAAAATACATCTATTAGCTTCGTTAGCAAGAATCCCATATTTGACATAAAAGACTTCAGCCACATAAGCTCACCTACAGTATGAGCCATAGCTTGATATTCAGCTTCAGCACCAGATCTTGCTACAGTAGTTTGTTTCTTGCTATGTCAAGTAACAAGATTACCTCCCACAAATGTACAATATCCAGTAGTAGACCTTCGACCATCAATAGAAGCAGCTCAATCTGCATCGAATTATCCCACAATTTCACAATTTCTATTACATTTATATATCAAACCTTTACAGGGAGAGCCTTGGAGATGCTGCAAAATCCTACAAACAGCACCACAATGTGGTTGTTTGGGATTTTCCATAAACTGACTCACCACCGCCACTGCAAAAGATACATCAGGTCTAGTGATAGTCAAGTAGATCAACTTGCCAATCAACTGTCTATATCGACGTTTGTCTTCAGTGTCCGATCCAACATCCCTAGACAACCTCACATAGAATCTATAGGAGTATAAACTGACTCAGCTCCCAAAAAACCAGTATCACCTTAGCAAGTCCAAAGTATATTTTCGCTAAGATAGATTCAACCTTTTCCTACACCCTACAATCTCAATACCAAGAAAGTAACACAGAATACCCAAGCCCTTTTGAAATTTTGCTTGACACCACTGCTTAACATCTGCAGTCTTACTATGGTCACTGTTAGCGATGATGATATCATCAACATAAATAACTAGAAGTATAACATCTGTCTCCATTTTGTAAACAAAAACTGAATGATCAGCTCTGGATAAAGCCAAATGCAGAAACTACAACACTAAATTTTTCAAACCAGGCTTGAGGAGATTGTTTAAGACCATAAATGGCCTCATGCAACTGGCATACTTTACCATCCTCCCCCTAAGCAACATACCTAGGAGGTTGCTCCATGTATACTTCCACCTGCAAATCTTTGTACAAGAAGGCATTCTTCACATCCAACTGATATAAGGGTCAATCAGAATTAACTGCCTATGAAATCAATACACGAACATAATTCAATCAAGCAGTCAGAGAGAAGGTCCCAAAATAATCAATACCATACATTTGGGTGTTCCAATTGGAAACCAACCGAGCTTTAAGTTATTCCATGGAGTCGTCTAAAAGAAATTTGATGGTGTAGACAATGACATTTAACCAACTTTTTACCATGAGGAAGATCCACCAAGTCCTATGTCCCTGGAGTGGTCATGGCATCCATTTCTATATCCATTTTGCATGCTTCCACCCATGGTTAGCAAGTGCTTCAACATGCGAGGAAGGGATAGAAACTAAGGAATAGACAAGGCAAAAGAACGCATAGGACAAGGAAGGTGAAGAAAAGAAACATAATGAGTGACAAGTTCGAGTACCTTTTTGGTGAGCAATGAGCACATCCAAGTCACATTGGGATGGATATCCACAAACAGAAGTTGAAATAGGGATTGGCAAAGGAAGTGCCAGCATGGTGATACTGATGTCTGTGCTTGCTTTCCATGGTTCATAAACCTTCATTTGTTTCTTTGGATTAGTAATGAATAGATTTGGAAGAAGGGCAGAAGATTTCACGAGAGGGATAAGGGTAAGAATAGGAGGATCAACACAAGAGGGGGGGAGGACCATAAATCATTGATGGAAACAAAATATATTCATCCAAGGAGGACCTAAAACTGGATAAATAGGGTGTCCCCTAAAAAAGCGTGACATTAGCACTATATATTTTCTACTAGTGTGGGGAGCATAACATCTATATCCTTTTTAAGTTCTCGAGTGCTTCAAGTGTACTTTGATTGTAGAATATCCTTAAAATTAAAAGAAAAGTTTTATAGGACGGTTATAAGACCAGCTATGCTATATGGATCAGAATGTTGGGCAACTAAGAAACAACATATCTAAAAAGTGAAAGTTGCCGAGATGAGAATGCTTAGATGGATGAATGGTATAACATTGAACAATAAATTAAAAAATGAACATATTCACAATAAGTATATGTAACTCATGTAGAAGATAAGATAAGGGAGGGACGACTCAAATGGTTTGGGCACTTGCAACATAGGCCATGTAGCGCACTAGTGAGGAAGAGTGAGTTAGTTGTTGTGAGGGGTAGTAGAAAGGGTAGGGATAAACCTAAAATAACTTGGAATGAAATCATGAGTTAAGATTTAATAGCCCTAAATTTGTTTAAAGAAATAGTCCATGATTGCATAATTTGGCAGAAATGGATTCATGTAGCCGATCCCATTTAGTGGGGCTTAAGGCTTGGTTTTGTTATTGTTGTTGTTGTTATTGAGCACCCAACAAAGCCACATTTAACAGCAAGAGGAGAGAACTTGTCCTGACTAGTATCTGGAGCATGAACAAAACATGTGCACCCAAAGGCACAAGGCACAATAGAAAACATGGATGTTTCTAGGTACACAATGGAGAAGGAAATTTGTCCCCCAAGTCTTGAGGGCATCCTATTGAGTAGAAAACAAGCTATAAGAAGAGCATCAGTCCAAAAGTTTCTAGAAACATGCATATGAAGGAGTAAAAACCGTACTTTGTCAAGTAAATGTCAATTTTTCTATTCAGTTACTCCATTTTATTAAGGGGTATGCATGCATGATGTTTGATGAATAATCCCTTTGTCCACAAAAAGACTGAAGCTCATTTTGGATAAATTCAAGTGCATTATCAAATAAAAAATTTTGAATATCGGTGCCCAACTGAGTTTTTATTTCCTAGCAGAAATGAGTAAAAATACTGATGACCAGTCAAATTCTTGACTCCAAATGAATCCCAAATATCTGAATGAATAAGAGAAAACAATGATTTACTACAAGACTTAACTCTAGACGGAAAAGATGTCCTAATATGCTTTCCCAATTTACATGCAAAACACTCAAAACGAGAAATGGACTTGAACATATGAAAAATTGTAGTTTTTGAAGGGATGGATGACCAAGACGAGCATGCCAATGATCAAGAGAAGCACCATGAGTAGGAATTGAGTAAGTTGTATGACAAGAATTGGGTCCACCATGACCATCATCGAAATAGTACAAGCCATCCTTCTCAAGCACTCCACCAATCCTCTTCTTCATCTGGAGATCTTGAATAACACAATAAGAAAGAAAGAAGGTCAAAAAACAATCATGAGAATTAGTTAGTTGACTAACTGGTAGAAAGGTCAAGGGAAATTTAGGCACATATAACATGGACAAAAGGAATAGAAGGAATGGAAAGAATATTCCCAAATTCAGAAAACAATGTAAACAAACCATCAGCAAGAGTAACCTTAGTGTAAAAAATTGGGGTCTAAGGACTCAAACAAATTGGGAGTACTTGTCATATGAGAGGAGGCACTAAAATCTATAATCCAAGGTGAGGAGGATGAAGAGGCAAGAAGTTTGATTGTACCTGAATAGGCCATAGTAGCAAAATGACTGAATTTGGAGTTGTTGAACCATGAAAAAAAAAATTGTTAAACTCCTCTCAGGACATGTTGGATGATGTACTCAACTCCACAGTAGAGTGGCTAGGTGCGTTTGAAATGTCAATAGTAGAATCGCCTTCTGCAAGAGATTTACTGGCCCAAGCTGGTTTCCCAAGGAGATTCCAACAACGATTAAAGGTATGATTTTCCTTGTCACAAAGTGTGCAGATTCAAGAATTGCCACGGCAAACACCTCATCATATTACGCAACTGCTGCCACGACCACAATCCAAACCCCATTCTCCAAAACTTTCCCTACTATAGTTACAGTTAGTATCCATGGCTGACTTATTATGGGAAGGAGTTTGAGCAGTTGAGCAGCACACATTGACACAAACGCACTTACAGGGCTTCAGAAAAAAAAATAAAATAATAATAATAATAATAATAATACAGAACTTACAACACTTAAACTCTCCAATAATCCAGAACTTCAATAGGCAGTTATGACCACAGAGCTTACAATATCCAGGGAAGAATAACTTAACCACCAATAACAGAGCAGACCAGAGAAAAGCACTGCAAGCATTTAATAAACAACCTGGCAGCAGCTCCAAGCATTACAGCTGGCAGCAACTGGAAACAAATGCAGAGAAAAAAAGAAATAAATATTTGATCACTAATTGAAACCAACCAGCAATCAGTACAAGATTGCAAAAAAATACACGTCAACAAAGTAGCATCATCAGTAAATCACAAACAGAGTGACAGAAGAACAGCAGCAGCAGCAGCAGCAGCATACAAGAAACAGAGTACAACTGAGTTCACATCAACAAATCACCATGAAAACACACAGCTTCCTGCCAAGGATGCTTCATAACCTAACACAGAAAAAGGGTGTCCTCAAACGACTCTCAAACCAACCAATAAATCAGATTTGAGGATTGATTAGGGAAGGATAAGAAAAAAAACGAAAACAGAGTATCAAAACCAATTCAGATAAATCAGATTGGAAGGAGAACAATGCTTTGATGCCATGTTGTAAAGTTAGAGTTGGAGGAGAAAAGAAGAGAAGGAGAAGAAGAGAAACGGAGAGGAAAGAACTGAGCAGCAGTTTCCTGGATGCTACATACAATCGTACAGCTCCAGGTCTGCTCTCTTATCACGTCTTAAGGACAAAAGTACCCCCATTAACACAACCTAATTATTAAAATATCATATTCTCTTCTAAAAATTTATCTTTAGAAAAAGAGTTTTTCATTAATAGGAAGAGAATTTACACAAGGGAGAAAGAAACATCTCCCCAAAAAGGCTAGGAGCAATCCAGAAAAAGCAACTAACAAATATTTCACTAACATTAGTGCTGTTCTTTCCAACATCCATATTTATTTTCTTTCCCTTTAGAGTTCCAGCAGGGGTGGCTACTTACTTGGAGAGGATTATGAGAGATTTTCAGTGGTCAAGTATTGGAAAGAAAAAAGAGGGATTATCTAGTTGGCTGAGAGAAGGTTAGAAGACCTAAATCTGAGGGAGTTTTGGGCCTCGGGAATTTGGTGTCTGAAATAATCTTGCTAGTTGGTAAATGGTTATGAAGATTCCTCTCAGAGGTTGAATCGTCATGACACATGGTTACTAAAAGCAAGTATCAATTGCATAGAAAAAGGAGGGATACTAGGGGTAGTTCTTATACTAGCTCTTGGAAATTGATTTCCGAGATAGCTCATTTCTTTTTTTAACCTGTTACTGTGATGGGAATGGGAATCATATCCATTTTATGGAAGATGTTTCGTGCGTGAGGTTTCATTGTAATCTTTGTTCCGTCATCCAGAGTGTCTCTCTTGCATAATGCCTCAGTTAATGCTTTTTATTTCTTTTTCTTTTGGGTGAGGGCTCTCTTTCTTGGAAATTTTCATTTTTTTAGAAATCTCAATGAGAGAGAAATTCAGGATATGACCATACTGTTGCAAGTGCTGGATTCTTTTGTTCCTCGAATGGGTGGTGATATGAGGATTTGGATTAGAGACTCTTCTGGTCTGCTTTCCAAAAAAATATTTTCTTGCCTAGTTGTTGCAAAGGCCGAGCCCTTCTATTTTTCTTCTGAACCATTTTATTTGTGGCTAAGGTTCCTTTTAAGAGCAGGCTTTTATGTGGATTCTGGCTCTTAACACTAATGATTTGCTGCAAATGAAGAGGCTTCACAGGGCCATAAGTTTGGATATTTGTAAGATGTGTTTGGAGGCAAGCGAGACCAGCTATCATTTGTTAGCTTTGGGTCTTTTCTTCCTCAGTTTTTAGGAGGCTATGGTGCTTCACCAGACTGTTAATGTTGGCTTTGGGAGGAGTAAGAGGGGAATAGCTTTATGGACATGTGCAGTTTTAGACAATTTTTTGGATAGAAAGGAATTTGTTTTCAATGGCAAAACAAATTCCCTGCATTTTTTTTGGGATAGCTTTACATCATGGCTTCTTTTTGGGCTCAATATTTGGGTTTCTTTCGAGGAATTTGCTGTTGGATCTTCAAAGGACTGGAAAGGGGCTTTGATGTAATGCTTTCATCTCTTTGTTTATGTTTGAATTTTAGGAGGTATCTTATCCTCCTTTCTTGTAATTTTAGCCCATCTTTATCAAAGAACTCTTTTTCTATTAAAAAAAATTGAAACTAGAAAGGGAGTTCATTTGGTGTTCAGAATTCAATGCTTGAATTTCAAAGAACTAGAAGTTATATTGGATGAATCATGATGAGAATACCTTCTTTTTTTCAAAAAGCACATGGAAATTATAACGATAGTAAATAGTAAAATTTTTCATATAGTGATCCCAAAGGACCTGCATTTCGTTTCAAGTTGGTGTCTTGCACTCAATGAGTTGCTCTCACAAATTCCAAATGCTAAAATCAATGAACTTTATTCTCCAATCCAATCGGAAAAAACACCTAGCAATAAACAATGAGATTGAATTAAATTAAGAAAAGAACAAAGTAGAGAGCATTGTTAGATTGCCAAGAAAGTATAGAAAATAAAAGAAAACTCAAACTCTGGTGAGTGTGTGTGTGTGAGAGAGAGAGAGAGAGATAGAGAGACCCAGCTCCTAAATTGACTTCAGGGTGTGCTTAGAAGTAAACTGGCTAAGGAACAATTTCATAATTGACAAAAGTCAAAAAGGTTCTTCATAGAGGCTGCGGCAGAACAATTTCATAAATAACTGAGCAATTTTTTAATCCCAAGGATGAAGTATGCATGACTGTAATGTGCTTTCTCCACAAGAGCAAGTGATGTAGGACAAGAAGCAAGACCCTTGAGAAGATTTGGTTCAAGGGATTGTTGGGCTTAGTAAGTAGTTTATTATGTGTTTAGTTTAATCAGTATAGTATTATGTGTATTGGGGCTTGTTCATAGTATTTGTGTGTTCTAGGGCAATGTTTGTATTATAATGAAGTTTTAGGGGTTATATGTGTAATTTCATGCGAAGAGGCTTTCTTGTAAATTGTGTGTGAAAGCCATCTTCTAGGCAGTTGATGTTGAATTTGGATTGAAGTGAATGTGAGTTCACCCTTGTATCTCCTCTCTCATCTGTTCTCTCTTCCCTCTTCTTCTTCCCTTCTCCTCTCCTACATTCTTTCATGGCTGCAGATCCTAGATGCTGTCCCTGCATCATTTGGCATCAAAGCCCAACCTTGATCTCCATTCTTCCATTTCAGCTCCCCCATCTTCCCCTTTCACTCTTCTCTCCTTCCTACTCTCCTATGTTCTGTAACTTCTCTCTCCCTCTCTGCCGCTGCTTCTTTTTTCTTCTCTTCTTGTTCTCCTCTAATTTTCTGTTCTGCCCCCATTCTGTTCTCTTATTCTCAGTTCTTATCTTCCCTTCTCCTCTCCTACATTCTTTCATGGCTGCAGATCCTTGATGCTGTCCCTGCATCATTTGACATCAGAGCTCTCCCTCCGCTGCCGCTTCTTTTTCTTCTCTTCTTCTCCCTCTCCTCTGTTCTGTAACTTCTTCTCCCTCCCCTCAATTCTCTTTGCTCTTGCTCAATCTTCTTCCTCATTTTCTGTTCAATCCAACCCCCTATTGCCCTTTGCGACATCAAAATCTTGCAGAAGCCAAAAACCAGCATGCTTGCACTGTTCTGCAACTTTCCAGAAAAATTACAATCATGCCTCTGACTTCGAAACCGTAATTCCCACATATTGCAACACCACCACCACCATCAGAAACAGACACCATCAAAAGGCATGCCTGCAAAGTTTCATCGCCGTCTGACCGCCGGAAAATCTCCACATGCCAGCAGAAGATTCCCCAACCATCGGCCCTTCAAAATGCCCAACATTCTGTATTTGTCTCATCACACCACCACCATTATTGTATTCCCCACCCTCTGATCTACCTCTGCCAAAAATTTCATCGCCGGAGGCTCACTCGCTCCACGGGCCAGCAATGTGCATGAGGAAAATTTCCAATCTGCCTTGTATTTTCCAGTTCCCAAGAAACTATTCCAGTCACGAGATTTTAAGCTTCCTCCATGATATTTTTACCAGCAAGGAGATATTTTGATAGTGGACGCAATATTTTGCAAGCAAGCGAGATTGTTTAGCACAAAATGCTAGAAATTGTCATTGCCACCATAAAAAATCAGGTTTTGTTGCTGCAATTGTGAGTTTATAAGTGAATTTTGTTTCATTTTTACATGATACTCGAGATTAAAGGTGGCTAGAAGATAGCTCTTGAGAACTGAGAGTCAACTTCTGGTTTTGCATGAATTAGATTGAGAATTGTGGCCAACTTGTGTTAAGGACATTTGATGATTTATAGTTGCAGTGAGTATATGTACAAATCCAGCAATATGGTGACAAATTATTGGACAAAGGAATGCCATCTAGCATACCTTGGGCACAATTTTAAGTTTTTCCATGCCTTTCTCAAGTTTCTAGGAAATGTTTGCAAAATTAACATTGATGGAAGATGCCCTATGAATATAGTTTCTACAAATGGGGTCACTTGTATGCAACTTCACCTAGAACCTCACCCAGAGCCTCGTGAGATATCTTGGTTTGATAACACTAACTTCAATGTTTCTAAGATGTTTGATTCCTATCCATGGGTGCTTATTTTGATAATGTTTGGTGTGATATCATACCTATGAAGATTGGCCATGTACTCCTGGGTTCTCCTTGATTGGATGATTTTGGTGTGACTCAAGGACATGAGAATACATATATGTACCACTTTAGTGGGAAGAAAATCATTTTGAAGTCCACTCTACCAATAAACCAAGACAAAGAATCAATCACAATCACTCAACTTGAAGACACTACAAGCAAGGAAACACGTGTTTTTGAAGGCATCGAAAGTCTCTCAAAGATTCCTATTGTTGAGTTTGTCATCCCTGATATGTTCATTGATGCTAATTCTCAATTCAATTCTATGGTGTTGCCAATAGGGTGTGGTTTAAGCACTAGCATTCGAAAAATCCAAGTTTGCTTCTTACTTCTGATCCTCCAGCATTTCAAATTTCAAGGCCAAAATTTTTGTAATTAGAGGAGATTCGATGTAGGACAAGAAGCAAGACCTTGGGAAGATCCATGTTGGAGAATATTTAAGAAGATTTAGGTTAAGGGATTGTTGGGTTTAGTTAGTAGTTTATCATGTGTCTAGTTTAATTAGTATAATACTATGCATACTTGGGGGCTTGTTTGTAGTATTTGTGTATTCTAGGGGTATGTTTATAATGTAATGTAGTTTTAGGAGTTTATGTGTAATTTCATATGAACAAGCTTCCTTATAAATAGTGTGTGAAAGCTATGTTGTAGACAGTTGATGTTGAATTTGATTTGAACTGAATGTGACTACGTGAGTTTCCCCCTTATATCTCCTCTCTCCTCTCTTCCCTCTTCTTCTTCACTTCTCCTCTCCTACATTCTTTCATGGCTGCAGATTCTTGATGCTGCCCCAGCATCACCAAGTAAAGGTTGTTCTTCACCGAAACTATCAGAAAATACAACTATGGTTTTTGCTCGAGATTGACTTTAGGTCAAACAAAGATAAAACTGTTCTCATTAATCTTCTTGCAGAAAAAAATTATAATTAAATTCATTTGCATTACGATTATTATTATTATTATTATTATTATTATTATTATGTCATGGTAGGTATGGAAGTTTCTTCAAATCCCACATACTAGGAATCCACCATTATCTCCATCAACTTGCAATTCATTATGTTGAACAAAGGAAAAGAACTTTTCTAGGTACCCCCAATCTATGCTGGATATATTAAGGAAATGCAATATAGGTGCTACGTGCAAGAGTAGCTCTGTAAGGTATTATCTGCTTTGGCCTGGGCCTCATGGTTTTTCCAATAAAAAGCGCCTCACAAAATTGAAGCCTATACAATTCTTGTATAACCAAGATCTCCCAATTACATGCCCGATGTGGGATCATGACACTATGCGTGGTTTTGCTCATAAAAATTTAAGAGGATCTTTGTCATCCCTTATTGGTCCCAATAGGTGGGGTGTTGGGGGTTGGGAAGAGTAGGTTACTTAGAAAATACCTTTTTCTTATGGTCATATCTATGTTGAGTTCTTTACCAAATTGGGGTTATAGGAAAAACAAAATACAAAAATGGGGTGAAGAGCAAACATATTACAAGAATGGAACCCACAGAAAATGGCCAGAATGTTGTTGCCTGATTTTTGTCCGCATCTCCAAAATGTAGACCAACAGAAAATAAAAAATGGGCAAAGTGAGCCAAGGTAATCAATTTGGGAGGGGGGAGGGCAGCTCAAAATTCAAACCCATTAAAGAGGAGGTTTCGTTTGGGGGGAGGGGGGGCTTTAATAATATACATATAAATAATAATATGTCAATATATACAACTATAGAATAAATTACTAATAATATTAACTAATAATAAATATTTATAAGTTAGGTATAATAATAAAGAATAATACATAGAAATAATTATAATATGAATTTTTCCAATTTGTAACATTTCAAGTGGGAAATGGAGCCAATGTTTACTTTTGGCGCAATGTGTGGCATGAGAATCATAATCTTAGAGCAGCATTTCCTTCCATCTACAACTTGGCTTGTGATAGAAATGCCCTCATCAGTCATCAGCTCCAAATCACTGATCAGGAAATTTTTTGGGACATTCCTTTTACAAGGAATATGGCAGATTGGGAACATCACACACCCTCTGACTTCTACAGATGTCTATACAAATTCCATCATCAAAACATCCCCAATGAGCCAAAATTGGACAAAAATGGCATTTTCACTGTCACATCTTTATAAAAGAAGCACTCACCGTTGGGAACAAATTGCAACAACTCCCCTTGGATTCACATTTGGAGGACAGTAGTCCATTCAAAGGTTGCCTTTTTTGCTTGGAAGCCCGTGCATGGAAATATTTTTAACCCTCAACAATCTGCAGAAAAGAGGGCTTACAGTCATGATTTGTTTTTTATATGTAAGGCTGAGGCAGAATCAGTTAACCATATTTTTCTCCAAAAGAAGATATAAATGCATTCTTCTCATTCCCCTCTGTGTTTTTGCTTTTTCATTAATTTTACCTTAAAAACTAGGATTCTCCTAAGATTAAACCCTTACTCTATGTTTGGATAGACCTTGAATTTAGAGTTATATTGGATTTGGATAAAATGTAATATAAATTATGATGTTAAAATTTGTCCAAATCCATCCAAACCAAAACCAAGGCCAGAAATTCATGCTCCCAAAAGCAGCATTAGAAGCATCCCAATGGTTAAAACTTGAGACTTTCATGTTATAAGTCTTTCCTAAGAGGGATGAGAAGGAATATGAAATGGGAAATGGGCTATCTCCCATGGCCAGGCTTCCCAATTGAACAAAAAGAAAAAGATCAAAAAAAAAAATCAAATATAAATTGAGCTCCATTCACGCAGGTAGAGCTCATCCTCCTCCTAAAATGGCTTTTAGCTTAGAAAACACCATTATTTCTATGCCACCAATGGTATTATGGTAGTTGCGTCTACTCAGCACTGGAAAAAATCCTCACCTCCTACCGTTTATCAGTAGACAAACTAGCACCAAATCCCTAAACAATCAAAAGAAATTCCCCATCAAATCTTTGAAAAAGAGAGACAAGATTAAGGCATATAAGAAGAAGACAAGGAGATTAAGGCATTGGTTACTACTATGAACTTGGCCGGCGACGCCACACCGACGGCACCACAAATAGATTTGGGGAAATTTCAGGAAAGCATGATGGTAGATCGCGATTGGGGTGAGAGAAAACAAGAACAGAGTGGGGGAAGTACTAATTTTTCTATTAGATGCCCAATTTTAAATATCAATACCGAAAGAAAAAAATATGTGAAATTTTTAAAAATCATTTTCCGAGAACACAACCCTGTTATTTATAAATACAGTAGCATGTAAATAATAGTATAAAATATTTTATAATTATCAATAAATTTTAGATAATTTTTTAAAATAAGTTTTACCCTAATTTAGTTTATAAATTTTAAAGTGGGAATATCTAAAATTATTTATAAAAAAAATAGTATTTTATTTTAACTTATAAAGCACAAACATTCTACATATGGAAATTTAATTACACTCTAAATGTAATTTTATAATTTTAATTATTTTACTAATATATATATTATTGAAATTTACTTATTTTAAAAATATTTGGTGCCACTTTCAAATTATAAGAATAATTTTTTTAATAAAATAATTTATACCATCCATACATCTATATATAATACAAAAATTTATTTTTTTTAAAAAGATTAATTTTATATAAATTTACTTTTAAAAATAATGATACTTCTGTTTACAAATTAATTTATAATTATATTTTTTAGGAGTTTTTAGTTTTTTCTTTCAAAATACATGGATATTTTTTTTCATAACATAATTTATATTTTTCATATTTTTATATAGTATAGATGAAATAATTTTCTCTCCAACTCTCCTAAGAAATTCTCCTTCTTTATCTTCTGTAATTAGTTTTCTTTACTCGATTTATCAACAATTTTCTGATCGTTAAAGGTCTAAGATAACAAGTATGTTTCAATCTTCATTTGTTTGTAATCTTACAATTCTCTCGACGAATGCATTTCGGTCGCCAACGAAGAAGTGAACGATGGTGGTAACGAAGATATTTGAATTATCAACAAAGGTATTGACAATAGTTACACCTGGAAGTAAAGAAGACAATAATCCATGTTCTTTTTCATTGAGAACAAGACCTATAATGTGATGGAGAAGCATTTTGTTTGTTATTTGATGTACTTTTTCATCATCTTCCCAGCCTAAAACTTGAGACTTTCAATATAATAGTTCCGAAGTTGATCGTGAGCATTATGGTTTAGTAGTAAGAACAGACAAGAGACTATAAAAGATTTTAGGTTTGATTCATACAAAAACGCCCAAAATTACCAAATGTTAATAATTGTTGGCCCAAAAGGTCCCAGCGCAATAAGTTCATCCCGAATTCTCAAGAAGGAGATTGTCCATTATCAAAAAACATATATTATAATGGCGCCAAACTCTAGCCCTAGTCGGGTTTCTCTTATTAATGGAAGCATGAATGCAAATAATGCTTTGACTTCCTAAACCAAAAAAAAAAAAATATCTGCCGAGTCCACCTTCCAACTAAGAGAGCAAAAGCTAAAAACAAAGTGTTTATGGAAGCATATTAGACAATCAACATAGGAATGGAATTCATCATGGGGATAGCAATCATGTGTTAAAATATTGTGCTTGATTGCAGTCCAAAGCTCTGCGCCCGCCTACTAACTATACATAGGACTGGAAAATGGGTAAAGGCTACTAATCAAGTGACTGATCATCATTCTCAGTGCAGCTACTTTGGAGGGCATAGAGCAGACAACTGGAGAGCCTTTTGTTTTGCTTTTGCTTTTGTCTCTTCTTTTACTTTGCTTATGTTTTTGCTTTTAAGGTTGAGAATTTTTTTGGCCTTCAAAGATTTTATAGTACTAGGCATGCTACATAGCAACCATTTTTTTCTTTTTTCTTTTTTTTTTAAAAAAAAACAGTTCTACTATTGTGGTATATAAGAGTTACATGAATTTTATAAGGGTTTGTTTGGTTTTTTTATTTTTTTTGGGGAGGGGGGAGTGGGGTTTGTTTCTATATAGTGAATAAAGAGATTATGAAAAAAAACATCATGTTTTTTTCATATCAATTTTTTTTCTTTTGTTATCAATTTCATTTGTTTTTAAAAAACTAACAATTCTTTTTATAATTTGTTGTCATAATATTTTACTATCTAGAATTATTCTTTGTGGAATAAGTGCAAATAGTTTTTACTTAAAATTAAAATAAAATGATAATATAAAAATATTCATGAAATTTTTAAAAAAAATAAAAGCCATTTAAAAGCATTTTTTATAGCGTTTGGATGTATGGATTTCGAAGTTTGGATTTGGATTTGTGCGGATTTAGATAAAGGATAATACAAAATTATATTAATTTTTTTAAAATCCACACAAATTATATCCAAATCCAATCTCCGAAATTCAAATAAAGTAAAATAATTATAATAATTTTATTTTCGCAAATGCAGGGACAAACATGAGCATTTGTTCAATCAAGCTTTTAATTTATTTTAGTTTAAAAATTTTATATATATAATAGGTAATGTTGCTAGCTTCTAAAATCACGGGGGTTGAGAATGAAGAATCTTTAAAAACAAGTGAACCACATGCTTGTGGTCCATTCCACCTCAATATTGTTCCTTTCACCCCCTTCATTTCTTTTCTTTTTTTAAATTAATTCGTCAAATTAAATTTAGGTTAAAAATTAAAATCAATCAATTTTTGTTTTATTTGGTGACAAGAAAGAAAGTTAGACTTTATTCGGTTGTGCACCGAAACTCATATTCTAAATTTGAAAAGAATATGATAGCGTTTGAAGTTTAAAAACTCGATCTACCAAAAAGAGAAGGCTTATAACTTTAAAGAGTATGACACCTACAACTATTTAACCACATAAAGCAACAAAACCACTTTTGAAAATATAATTAGACATTATATATTGAATTGATTCTATACTGATTATATGTGTTGTGTCTGTGTTGTCACGATGACATGACATCCTTGCTTTTATTTTTCTCATTGAATTTTGCTCGATAATATAAACAAAATAATCAAATAAAATTTCTATCGTCTATTTGGCATTTGCGTATCTTTTAACTGCAAACCCCATAATAATGGTATCAATACTCAATTTTGTCCTCCAAATTTCAAAAAATAAAAATAAAAAATTTAACATTCTTGAAGATTTTTTATATGACAAATGGGATTAAAAAAGGGCGAATATGCGCGTATTAGCACTACTAATTAATCAAGGCTAGTGATTATGTAATGTATAAAATCTATAATTACATCACTTTGCGTACAGTCTACATGGTGCAATATGTGATAAATTTCATTCCTATTTAGTAATTTGACTTTAATATTTGATTTCTCACTAGAAGAGGCAAAACTAAAATATCTAACTAAATAATTATGCCAAATTGTTAAAGTGTGAACGTAATCATCTACTAAATTTCATGGATTTTATTATGACTTTTAAAAATGTGGATAATGTCAACCTGATTATGTCAAACTTTTTAGTGCCAATGTGTTATGTAAAACCCCCAAACAGCACAATGGAATATATTTGTGTAAAATGATCAATCACACAATGTAGCACTTTAATGATGAAAATACAGAATAATCTACAACCATAACAAGTAAATGAAAGCAATGACAATCACAAAGACATAAGAAATTACGTGGTTCGAAAATGCCTACATCCACAAGAGCAAATGACAAGGATTCACTATCTTCTTGTGTAAATTATAAGATCAATACAAGAACCTCTCAATTCTCTCAACAACTATCAACTGACACTCTAAATATATCACATATGATATATATATATATATATATATATATAGAGTTTCCGAAGGTTTTCCCTCCAACCCCAACCATACAAACATTCATCTTTTAAAATTTGAAATCCGCCCTAGGTGTCCCGAGCCAAACCATCCAAGGTTTCAGACAGAATACAAATTATCTAAAATCCTACTCCAAACTATTGACAATTAGAGCCTTACCGTTGACTGTTTTCCTTGTTGCTGCTTGATTCCCTTCATGTTTTCCCTTTGTGTATGCTATCCACTCAGTATGTGAGCCACAATTCACAACAATCTTCACCTTGGCAATCATATGCCCTTTAGGAGAAATTGAAAACATGAGCTCGCTGCTCCACCTTGAACTTGGGATGTTAGGTTGGGGCTGCCTCTCGTCTAACAACTAAAGACAAACACCAAGTCCAAGCAATGCCGCTTGAACTTGTCGATGGTAGCTTTAGCTTTTACCAACAACTCTGATTCAGTTGTAAATGTTTCACCCGAAGACTTCACCCTGGGCTTCCAACAAGGCCTTCCCACAATAGTAAACACAAAAGCTACTGCAAACCTTCTATCACCAAAACCCCTCGCATATTTTTCAACAAATCTCACAACTGACAGTCCACTCTGTTGCCCACCGAAACACCCCATTGCACCACCATGGGGTACCTTTGACATATCCCAAACATCACAGCCCGTCTTTGGGTACCAAGCGGTAGACATTTCATATCGGTTCTCCACAGAACCCCCCTAAGATGGCAAAAGAAGTCTCCCTACGATTCTGTCCACAAAGTCACCCTGAAATAACACCAATATCCCTGCAACTCTGTCTATGTGAATCATCACAGTCCATATTCAAAGACAATTCAATGCATAGGGAGCACATGTCCCTTTATGATCATTAGTGACTCTGAGCGTGCATTCTAACCATTTATACTCACTCAGTACATATCATTCATGAACAATATTTTAATGCATTCGAATTATGACATTTTTTATTGCTTTGAATTTTTGCAATCTTCATATTCGAAGTCTCTTCTTCCAATGCTTTCCAACTCCATGTTAGGCCAATTACTCCAATATTCCAAATTTAACTTTCTTCTTCCTTTTCCTATTTCTCTAGTGTTCCATTTTTGTATTTTCATCATACTTCCTGGTCATCCTTTGGTTATATATTGTCTTTTTTTTTTCTTCTAGTGAGTCTAAAGAAGATTCTTTGAGGTAACAATCTTATTTAGCCCACCTTTTGATCACATGGCATGTAATAACCCGAATAATAATAATGTAATTTAATAAAGAGGAAGGGAAATTATTAGGGCCTCGTCGACGAACACAGGGGATTCATCGACGAGGGTATAAGAGGATCTCGTCGATGAAGATAGGATTCGTCGACGAGGAAATACTGAGAGAGGTTTTGAGCAAACTAAATTTCGTTGATGAGGAGTGGGTTTCGTTGACGAAATTATTAAAGAACTCGTCGATGAGATGACGTGACTCGTCGACGAATCTAGTCCAATAAATATCAAAAACCTGGATTTAAATGTCAAAAATTAGCAAAATTTTACTCTCTCTCTCTCTCTCTCTCTCTCTCTATTCGGTTTCTCTCTCTTCTCTCTTCGATTTCGGGCCAGATTTCCGTTGGTTCGACGATCTGAAGCCACCACGACGCTCTTGGGGAAGTTCTCTCCAAATCTATCAGAGCGAATCGTTGGTGAAAGTAAGTTGGAAATCATCCCTGAGTTGAGGTAAGACTTTTTAAGCCAAATTTGGTCTTACGGTAGTTATAAGAAATGATATACACATGAAAATACTGAAGTTTAGTACTGAAAGTTTTCATTTTTAGGGTATTGATTAGGAAATCCTACGGGTGTGAGACCAGAGTTTATAGGGGCTTTTCTCAGTAGTCAGGTAAGGGAATAAACTAAAGTAGTTATTTTCCATGCAAATTATTATTATGTATGAGTAAATTTACTTTTAGAAAAGCATGTATTATATCTGTATATTACGAAAGAATTGTATACTTGGGAAAATACTGCTAATATGTTGAAATGAATATGTATGTATGAGATGTCAAAAACTATGATTTTAGAATACAATGTATGGTTTTATACAGCAAAGGTGTGGCATGAATATTATTTTTCGTGGAAAAATATCATGATATGACAATGATAGGAATGAAATATGTTTTGAGAAATTATGAAAGAATACAGTACATTATGAGGTTGAAAATACATGATAAATTGATTATTTTCAGAATGATATACATATGTGAAATGATTTCGGCACGAGACCGTATTTATGAAATAATCGGCACGAGGCCGTATTTATGAAATGTTCAGTACGAGGCCGTATTTATGAAATTATGAAAGATGTTATATTATCATGTATTATATGTTATTAGAACCTGGATGTTAGTTTAGTTTAGTTCAGTTCAGTTCAAGAGCGCGGTACCGTAGCTTATAGATCAGATACTTATGATCAGATTAGTGCTAACCACCCCACGAGGGGGGTGGGAGATGGATAGTCGATGTGGCTTTCAGTAGAGTGTGGACGTCCACCTGACAGTTTAGACCAGGGTGTGGCAGGCCCATCGTACTTACAGACATTTTTGGCTCGGCAGTGGTTGGCCAGCCATTGTCAGGTCCCGCCTTCGGGCTGCACAACCTGTCATGGGGGGTAATACATGACATCAGCTAGTTATTCATCCTGTGCATGTTTTCAATATTATCAGTTATAACAGATGTCTTATGTACGATATGATTTATTAGCAAATATGAAAGTATATGATTATTCAGTACGATATGATAGACGTTTACAGAAATATGAAATGTACTGTATATGTATAATTGCCTTTAATGTTCATGTTGCCACACAACTGTATTTAGTTTATTTTCCCTTACTGAGAAGTGTCTCACCTTCGAACTTAATTAATTTTTCAGGAGACCCTGAGAGACCGGCGGGTCGTGACCGCCGTTGAGTGAGTTGAGCTTCCTTGCTAGAAGGGTAAGCTTTGAGTTAGAATCAGGAGATTTTTGTTGTAAGATTCTAGATTTATTTTGATGTTTTGGAGATTGAATTCAAATACTGTATTTTGGGAATATAGTAGACTCTGGTATTATGTAATTAATGGTTTGATGTATGTAAATTATTTTTACTGCTGCTTAGGTTTCCGCTGTTTATGTCAGGTGTCCCCGCTACCCATGAATTCGGGTTGATCATTTTATTTATTATGTTTCACTTTATAGTAAGATTTTGAGGTCGTTACATGGCAGGTAACAATGAGTTTGTGTCTTTTGGTGCTACCTTACCATCAATCAATTTGAGGGGCATATGAATTGAGTTTTCTAGCTTTGCTTTAGTATATCCTCTTAGTAATGAAGTCAATCCCTAACTATAAAGGTAGAGATTCTTCTTTTGTGGGAAGATTTTCTAAGACGTCTAAACCCTTCAACATAGGTGACCCTTGGTTGTGGTTGACTTTCTGCTTTTAGGGTATTCTATTTCATCCTTGAAGAGTCCTCCATCCTATTTTCTTCTTCTTTTGATAAAGTTGATATCATTCTTCTTGGTAAGGTCTGCTTTTATGCCAATGATTTCAAGGCTAGGTTAAATCTTCCTTTACCTTCATTAATCAGAAAAGTTGTTTGCCATTACATTCTTGCTCTAGCCTAACTAGCCCCTTGTGGTTCGTGTATCCTACGATAATTCGTTTATCTTTTAGTTAAAAGTGATGTTTAAATGTAGGTTGATGTCTTTTAGGATCTTTCCACAATTAAAAGCTTGTTTGATGATGTGGCCTAGTATTACTTATTTGCAAAGGGAATGCAAAAGTGTTATGCCCAAAACCCCAAATTTCATTTATAAGAAGTCAAAGGACTTCTTGTTTCTTAGTTAGAAGAAGGATTGGGGTATAGACATGGAGTGGGGTAACTCTATGCAACACTTGGTCAGCCTATTCCTTTTCCAAAAGGAGATGGAAATTAGTGTGGCCCTAAATAGGGTTGAATTAAATTCATTTGGAAAGCTGATTACCTTCAAAAATATGGCCACAATTTTTGCTTAGGATGGTTTGTTTCTTTCTTGTTATTTAACTTTTTTATGATCTAACCACTTAGTTGTACCTTGTAGGGACGTTGATCTTACTTTCCTTTTTAATTTTCTAAATTAAAAGATTGGAGTAAGATGCTAAGATGAAACCCAAAGTCCACTATCATGGTGGATAAAGGGAAGGAGGCTAGTAAAGGCTTCCCACTAATGAGCTTAAGAAAAGAAGTTGACAGTCAATGAACTAGACTAAAAAAAGACATGTTAGGACCCTTTTGTTAGTTATTACTACACACTAGCAAGTGGGATTGGCATATTTCCATATTTCCTTACCCCTTGCCTATTTATCCACTTTTGAAAGAGCCTAGGGCCAACAAGTCCATCATTGTTAATGAGAAAGAGGCAAGTATGATCTTAAAGGGGTAATCTTTGCTAGAGGACAAGAAGGGGCTATATAAGATGTCTAACAAATCCTTAATGAGCCAAAATTTCCAAACTTTATCAAGATGTGTCATCTCTCCTTTTACATGGTTATGTAATCTGGCCTAAATGTGAGAGCTTGATAGTTAACTCCTATGTTGTATGTTATAAGGCTCAATTTAGCTAAAAATATGGATGTTCAATGGTGCCTTGAGAATTGAACCCAATTCCCGTATATTGTGATCCTTCACCAAAAAAAAAAAAAAATCAACTTATACCAAAACTAAGTTTAGGGTGGCCCAAGATAAATCCAAAGCAAAGAAGAGTGAAGCCATTGAAAATGCCAAGGTTAGGGTTGTTGAAGCATAGAAGATTACAATTAGAAAAAAAGGCCAAAGCTAATTACTTTGACATTAACACTTTAGTAGATTTACATTATTGTGAAGGATTGTTAGGGCAAGGTTAACCCTCTACTTTCAACAATTTTGCATCATTTTGTCTTAAATTTTGCTAAACTTAAGATCTTGGTCTCCATCAATTACTAGTCACCAAATGCCTTGTGAATATGTGTTCCTTTACTTCCAATAGGTGCTTTTGCATTATCAAGTCTCAAGCTTCATTAGAGTTAAAATCTTGGCTTACCATTAGTTTCAAGTCAATGTAAGCCTTGTGAATCTACACCTTTATCTCTTGACCTAAGTTCCAATGTAGAGATCTAGAGAATTTAACTTATGAGAAAATGAGAAAAATAAAGAAAAGAAAAAGAAAGGGAAAGAAAAGAATAAAGGAAGAAAATTTACAGGGCAAAGCAGCAGGGACTCGTCGACGAGTGTCCTGCGCTAGTTGATAAGGAGATATCGAGAGCTAGGGAAAATTTCAGATTTTCAGGGTTCGTCAACGAACCCATTGATTTTGTTGATGAATGGTCTTCATTGACTCGTCGATGAAGCTTATATTCTCATCGATGATTACACGTGGCCAGCCGTCTATATAAAGGCAAAAATCAGATTTTCAGCGAGAAAATTTCCTCTCCCTCACTTTCTCTCTCTAGGTTACGGCCAGCCCACCTTCTCTCTTTAATTTTAGCCGATTTTAGCCCGATTCAATGATCAGAAGCTACCACGAGGTTTGTGGGGAGATTCTCTACAAATTAATCAAAGCGGATCGTTGAGTTGGGGTCCCTGGGCACCACTCCAAAACCATGGTAACTAAGGTATTTTAGGGTTTAATTGTTAATTTAGAGTATTTGGGGCCTAGGAAAATACTGAATGATACATTATTCTGGGAGTTGAATTGATTGAGTTGGGTAAATGTGAATTTCAGGGTTTTGAACTTCGAACACCGAGAGGCGTGGATTTAGGGTTGTTAGCAGGCCTCTCAGTAAGTCAAGTAAGAGGAATAAATTATAACAGTAATTTTTTTTTTTTTAAATTACTGGTTGAGTAAATATGTAAAAATGAGAATATGATATTTTTCCAATGATTATTATGATATGAATATCAAATAAAATTGTGTGGCATGTGATTTATATTGGAAATGTATTTGAAACTGGGTTATGTGATTTGCATTGAGAATAATGAGACTAATATATATTCATTTCTGCATAAAACATTTCAATATATATATATATATATATATATATATATTGAAATGTTTTATGCAGAAATGAAGATAAGGGGAAACCCAGTTATGCTTTATATATTGAATTGTGAGGATATGAGATTTGAAATATGGGAAATGATGAAAAGTAGAATGCATAATTGTTTTATTGAAAACGATGAATTGTGATATACCAATGTGTATTTTATTAGAAAGTGATGGAATATAATATATAGGCATAGAAATATTTTATATAATAAACGAGGAAATAAGGAATATCGATATGTTTTATTGAGAAATGTTAAAATACGTGAAATGAGATATGTACTATTATGAGATGAAATGTGTATTTATATAATGAGAATGAAACATAAAATGATGAGAATATTACTGATGTGATGAGATGAACCAACATACTGAAATGAGAATACTGAAATGTGAATATTGAAATGTGAATACTAAAATGTGAAATGAGAACCCTGATGGACGATTATTGGATAGAGAGCATGGTACCGTTGCTAGTGAGGTGTTCGTGCAACCACACGGTCTCGTGGAAAGTGTGGCGTGGCAGTCGATTGAGCCAATGAGATGGTTAGTTTTGCCACCTAGAGTCCGAACCAAGTGTAGACAGGCCAATCGTACTACAGACAGAAAAATTCCTTATTGATCTCACTGGGTAGGCCAATTGCGGTTAGGTCTAGCCTTCGGGTCGCACAACTCGGTCATGGGGGGAAGCATGACGATGTGAATATCCTCAGAGCAGCCATGAGTTATAGACAGAATGTGTATTTGTTATTGGTGGACACTCATGAGTTATATTGTGGAATGAAAATGACAAATGAAAGAGTGTAAATTTAATGACAAAAATAATTAGGGCGAAGTAAAACTCTTTGCCCGAAGCTTACTGAGTAAGGTGAGTGCCTTGATAAGTATCAGTTGTAACCGCACCTGAATTAATCGAGCAAGGTTACAAACAATATTAGAGCAGAGGGGCGTTACATGTATGAGCATGTAATCTCCCCTATCCTCAGGTATTTTCGCCGATAAATATTGGTTGTATATGTATGAGTATGAGAAATGGTATCAAAGCTTATAAAATTATGTTTTATAACTATATGATTATGAGTACATATTTGTATAGTTTCTCAAAAGATATAATCATTAAAATGAATATATTATGATATAACTCATGTTCCATACACTGTAAATAATTTATTCCGTTTTATTGATAGGTGTCTCACCTAAATATTTAAATATTTCAGGGAACCGTGATAGATAAGGAGATAGAGCTCCTAGATAGAGGGGAGCTAGTACCCTGATAGTCAGGGTAAGTGTTTTGTATAGGGGATGTGTTTGTGTAATCCCCTAGGGTATGTTGTTGATTTTGGATATGTGTATAGATATGTGTATATATGGATGGATAGTTCTCTGGTATTTGTATTCTAGATGGTTCGTAAATATTAACTTTCGTTGTTAGGCAAGTTTGTATGAGATTGACTATTTATCCGGTACCCTTCGGGTTGGTTATGTTGATATGGTATCAAAGTTTGTGACGTGGCAGATGATTGACTTATTGATTATTGTTTATACAAAAAAAATGATATGAAAATCGGGGCGTCACAGTTTGGTATCAGAGCCTAGGTTGTTAGGTTCTACAAACTTTAGTAAACAGCGAAATACAATACCAGAGTATAGGAATGCGTTTTAATGAGAATATAAGATGGGTATGTTGAGATATAAGTCAGTTGTTGTTAGAGGATGAGATTGAAATTTAGGGTTCTATCTTGCGGCCTGGAGGCAGGAGTTTCGTGATTGTTTTTGTGATTTTCCTAGGGTGATGACTTCAGGAAAACCATAGTAAACTATCGTCGGTTCTTGTTTCTGAGTGGTAGGACTAAATCTTAAATTTGGATTGAGGACGTTAAGATGAATGGTTATAAAAGAATATTTTATAGGTTTTAGTTTGTTGAGTGTATTAGTGGTGTTATGATGATAAAGTTCTAAGGCTGTCTTGTATCTTTTTCAGGATGGAGCCTAGAAGTAGCAATGCACATGTTGGAGGTGATGAGACAAGGCCTTCCAGTATGGGCGGCGGAGACCCCGATGCAGTGCTACGTAGTGTCACCCAGTAGGTGATGACAAAGATGGCCAGGAGCTCAGGGGAGCGGAGTTATACGATTGAGCAGTTCACGCATATGAGACCCTCGTCATTCTCCGAAGGGGCTAACCTATTCATGGCTGAGAACTGGGTCCAAGATATAGAGGAGATGTTTGCAGTGCTCCCTTGTACCGAGGAGAAGAAAGTATCCTTTGCTGCATTCAAGTTGGCAGGGGAGGCATAACGCTGGTGGAGATCAGCAAAATTATTAGAGGAGTAGAGACCTAAGCCTATAACTGTGACCTAGAGCTACTTCAGGGAGTTATTCTTTGAGCGATACTTCCTTGCTACCATCATAAATGTGAAGGCAGCAGAGTTTTTACACTTGGGCTTGAGATAGGGTTTGTATAAGCAGGTAGTGGGCTTTCAGGTCCAGACCTTTTTAGAGCTGGTAGATAAAGTTACAGTGATTGAGACCAGCCTACATAGAGGTGCTGGAGCATAGAGCCAGAGAAAGAGGCCTATGCCTCTCGATTTCCAAGCAGGTTCTAGCCAGGGACCTTGGAGAAGGTAGGAGAGTAGAGGAGGTCGAAGACAGGGGATGGGAGATCAAGTGATACAGTGCAGACTGATGCCCCCTATTTATCCCAGATGCTACAAGAGCTACCCAGGAGAGTGTTAGGTCAAAGAGATGGTATGTTACCAATGCTATCAGCTTGGCCACATGGCGAGAGACTGTCGAGCACCGCCAGTGAATGCGCCTGCTCCTAGACCATATTAAGGATGTCACCAGGCACCCCGAGGCAGTTAGTTTGATTCAGGGGCGACTCTCTCTTTTATCGCACGAGAGTTTATTAAATTTTTTGGGATAGAAACTTAGCCACTAGACATCAGTTTGTCAGTTTCTACGCCGACTGGGGTTGTAGTGTTATATAGGAAGGTACTTTGGAACTATCCATTTTGTATTCAGGGGAGGTTTTTATTAGCTAATTTGGTGGTTTTAGAGATGCATGAGTTTCAGGTGATTTTGGGGATGGACTGGCTAGCTGCCCACTATGCCAGTATTGACTATCATCATAGAGAGGTAGAATTCAGACCTCCAAGAGAGGAGGAGTACAGATTTATGGGGACATATGTGCGTACCCCACTATAGATGTTATTCACCATTCAGGCGAGGAGGTTGTTGTTGGAGGGCTGTCAGGGATATTTGGCCTACATGAAGGAAGTATCAGAAGGGGAGCTGAGGTTAGAGGATATCCCGATAGTAAGGGATTTTCCTGATGTATTTCCAAAGAATTTGCCGAGACTACCTCCTGATCATGAGGTGGAGTTTACAATTGACCTAACTCCGGAAACAACGCCAATTTCTAAAGCACCGTATTGAATGCCACCGGTGGAATTAAAAGAATTGAAGGAACAACTACAAGAACTGTTAGATAAGGGGTTTATTTGGTCCAACGTGTCCCTATGGGGAGCGCCGATTTTGTTTGTGAGGAATAAGGATGGGTCGATGAGAATGTGCATCGGCTATAGAGAAATTAATAAAGTGACTATCAAAAATAAATACCTGTTTCCTTGCATTGATGATTTGTTTGACCAGCTACAGGCGACACAGACTTTCTCGAAGATAGATCTACGGTCTGGGTACCATCAGGTGAAGGTCAAGGTGGAGGATGTTCTAAAGATGGTGTTTAGGACTCAATATGGCCATTATGAATTTCTGGTTATGCAGTTTGGATTAACAAATGCTCTTGTAGTGTTTATGGATATCATGAACAGGGTCTTCCACTAGTATTTGGACCAGTTCGTAGTGGTGTTTATCGACGACATACTGGTGTATTCAAAAAGCTTGAAGGAGCACGAAGAACATATGAGGATAGTGCTTCAAGTGCTGAAAGAAATAAAACTGTATACGAAATTCAAGAAGTGCGAGTTCTAACTGAAGTAGATTACCTTCCTTGGACACGTGGTATCTAGGGGTGGTATTTCAATAGATCCGAGCAAGATTGAGGCGATGGTAGATTGGGTACGACTGAAGAATGTGCAGAAGATCAAAAGCTTCTTAAGATTGGTTGGGTACTACCACAGGTTTGTTGAGGGTTTTTCCAAACTGTCAAGCCCACTAACTAGATTGACCAGGAAAGGTGTGAAGTTTGAGTAGTCTGATGAATGCGAATGGAGTTTTCAAGAGTTGAAGTACCAACTCATCACTGCACCGATTTTGACAATTCCTTTAGAAGAAGAGAGTTTCGTAATTTATAGTGATGCATCACATAAATAGCTCGGATGTGTTCTGATACAGCAAGGGAGAGTTGTAGCGTATGCCTCTAGAGAGCTGAAAGAATATGATAAAAACTATCCTACCCATGATCTGGAATTAGCCGCGGTGGTCTACACGTTGAAAATTTGGAGACACTATCTATATGAGGGTAGGTGTAATATTTTTACAGATCATAAGATTTTGAAATACTTCTTCACACAGAAAGAATTAAACATGAGGCAGAGGATATGACTGGAGCTGATAAAAGATTACAACTGCACCATCAGTTACCACCCGAGAAAGGCTAATGTAGTAGTTGATGCTCTGATCTGGGAATTAGTAGGAGCAGCAGTGTCAACAAGGATGATTCAGCATCTGATTCAAATGGATTTAGAAAGACTTGGGGTGGAACTAGTAGAGGGTTATCACCAGGTATTTATTGCCAATCTGGTACTATAGCCGACCCTACGGTTAAGAATTAAAGTTGCTCAGATGAAAGATGCAAAATCAGTGAAGATTATGGATAAAGTGTAGGATGGTCAAGAAACAGAATTTAGTATCTCGGATGATGGAGCCTTGAGGTTCCACACCAGGCTGTGCATACCTCTCGGCCCTGAGATTAAGAGGATTATCTTGGAGAAAGCACACCGATCCCTTTATACATTGCACCCAAGAAGCACTAAAATGTATAGGGATCTTAGGGAGTTATTTTGGTGGACCAACATGAAGAAAGAGATAACTGAATTTGTGGAGTAGTGTTTGACATGCCAGCAGGTGAAAGCTGAGCATCAGAGACTAGCGGGATCATTGCAATCACTTCACATTCCTGAATGGAAATGAGAGCATATTTCGATGGATTTTGTCACAAGGTTACCGCCGACATTGTATGGATAGGATGCCATATGGGTAGTCGTAGACCGGATGATGAATACTGCCCATTTCCTTCCCATCAGAGTTAACTACTCCATGAGTAGATTGACTGAGTTGTATATTCAGGTGATAGTTAAACTGCATGGCGTGCCAATGTCCATAGTATCAGACTGAGACCCACGGTTCACATCTCAGTTTTGGAGGAGTTTGCAAAGAGCCATGGGTTCTCAATTGACGTTCAACATAATATTTCATCCTTAGACAGATGGAAAGACAGAGAGGACTATATAGATATTGGAGGATATGTTGCGAACTTATGCACTGGACTTCGGGGGTAGTTGGATACAGTTCTTGCAGTTAGTTCAATTTGCTTACAAAAATAGCTACCAGGTCAGGATTGAGATTACACCATATGAGACGTTATATGGTAGGAGGTGTCGACCTCCATTGTATTGGGACAAAATTGGCGAGAGACATATTTTGGGGCCAGAGTTAGTCCAGCAGAATTATGATAAAGTCAGACACATCAGAGACAGAATCAGGACAACTTAGAGTCAGCAGAAGAGTTATGCAGATACTCACCTACGAGAGTTGGAGTTTGATGTAGGGAATCATGTGTTTCTGAAAGTGGCACCAATGAAAGGGGTTATGAGGTTTGGGCGGAAGGGTAGGTTGAGCCCTAAGTATATTGGACCATTCGAGATTCTTGAGAGAGTGGGTCCAGTTGCCTACAGGTTAGCCTTACCACCGGTGCTGTCCAAAATTCATGGCCGTATTCTGTATATCCATGTTGAGGAAATACGTCCCAGATCCCTCCCATGTGATCAGTTATGAGGCAATGAAACTTAGTGATGCCTTGTCTTACAAAGAAAAGCTAGTGCATATTTTGGATCAGAAGGAACAAGAACTATGCACAAAGAGGATTCCACTAGTAAAAGTACTATGGCGCAATCATGCAGTTGAAGAGGTTTCGTGGGAATTAGAAGAATAGATGCGCCAGAGATATCCTATCACGCTCTGAACCCGAAAATGGGAGCCAGGGTTGAAAATGTAATCTAACCTGTTTCGATATTAAACAAACCATCCAAAGACACAGGACAGTGGATGAGGGTCCGACCCCGTGGGGTTCCCAAGCACCCAGTACACATCCACATACAATCATATACGCAGTGGAAAAAGGTTTTTCTATATACATACAGTACCATACCAGAGTTTATACAAGAACAAAATCAAGGCTCCAACAGACAACGTACAATCGGGTGGCCAACATATCTCAAAATGGCAACCCACAAAATAAAAGTCCTAACACTTACCCAAGCGCTACCTGCAGTACACCGACCACTACGCTCCCAACACAAGGACGCTAGTTTTGGTTACTCGAAGGACCTAAAAATATGTACATACAGTAGGGGTGAGACACCTCTCAATAAGGAAGAATACATGTTATATCGGTGTGTGGCATTTGAGTGTTATCATGACGCAACATATACACAGTTAAATGCAATTCCTGTACTAATTTCACAACAGTGCATACACGCATACACACATGATCAAGCAATCCCGGTGTTATCACACCCTTCGCCCTGAAGCCGACCCGCGATATCCAGCGTTGGCTCGTAACTAACCCGCGAAACACGGCGCCACCGGCACATGGCTAGTCCCAGACTCCCATGGCATCGTACCAGCACAAACTGGTGGATCCACACCCTTTGGTGATTTGCTGGTAAGACTCACGCCCTCAGATATAGAGCTGGACACTCTTGCCAAACATGGCCTAGCGATTTCATATGCCCATGGATATAAAATCGGACACTCTCAGTACCTAGAACAAATTCGGAACCCCGTTCCTACTCGCATTTCAACCAAAATACAACACATGCATGCTCATATAACCAAACAAACTACACTCATTTGGTAATCTAAAATCATGGTTTTCCAAACACATATAGTTACACAAGTTAAGGCATGACCATCCTTATAACACAGTATAAATCATCATATACATTTGGTTTCCAACAAAACCAGGGATGCAACCCGATACCCCCTTTTTCCTAAAACTGTAATCATGAAAAATCCATAGTTTTACCCGTTAGATCCCCCCAAATGAGTAACCAAAATGCACAGAGGACTGTGAATCACAGTTCTATTGAGTATAATTTCAAAAATAACTGATATAAACACAATTCCCCTTACCTTAATTTCCTCCAAATAACAAATCCCGAACTCCAAGACTCCTAAACAGCGAATCGAGTTCCAAAACCTACAAATCCCAGTACAGAAGGTACTCACAAAAATGTTCTCTACAAAACGACCAGATCAGAATTGAAAAATGAGCCTAACCTCGATTTTACGCCAAAATTCGAAAATGGGCGAACCGAAAATCTGATCTGTAGAACTTGTAGAGAATCCTTTCACGATCCTCGTGGTAACTTTGGATTGTTGAATCTGACGATGAACGGTGAATAATTCTAGAGAGAGAGAGAGAGTATATGGTGAGTTTCTAGAAAGATAGAGAGAGGATATTTAGATTTCTTAGTTGAGAAGTAATGTAAATTCCTTTTTATAGCCTTTGACCCGGCTACCCTCGTCGACGAAATAGTGTCCTCATCGACAAGCCTGAGATTCTCGATTTCCCAAAATCTTGCGGCTTCTCCTCATCGACGAGTTTATAAACTTCGTCGACAAGCAGAACAAAGCCTTCGTCGATGAAGCCCGCTCAAATTCCAATTTTACCCTTCTTTTTATTATTTAAACCCACATATCACGGTTCGGGTTCTTACAGTCTCCCCTCCTTACAAAAATTTCGTCCTCGAAATTTGCAATCTCTCATTCATACAACTGAACACATACACGCAACTCTAGAGAGAAACCGGTGACTACTACAATACAACCCCATCATAACACATACATACATACCCTCACTTATGGCAGAAGAATACCGTGGTTACAAACATAAACCGTCTCAGGAGTTCACAATAACGTACACTCCCAACGACTAACCACCTATCCCAACCTAAAGTAGAGAAATATACACATACTTAGAACAACTGCGGTTACTTCCGTTGTATTTCTGTTTCCAATTCCCAAGAAGCTTCCTCAACCTCATGGTTCCGCCACAATACCCTCACTAATGGTATATCTTTGGTACGAAGCTTCTGAACTTTACAGTCCAGAACCTGAATAGGTATCTCCTCATACACTAAAGTATCCCCAATTTCCAAATCATCATAACTGATAACATGTGATGGATCCAGCACGTACCTCCTCAACATGGATACGTGAAATACATCGTGGACCCTTGAGAATGCTAGGGGTAGTGCAATCCTGTAGGCTATCGGACCCACTCGCTCAAGAACCTCGAATGTGATGTACCTCGGGCTCAGCTTGCCCTTCCTCCTAAATCTCATCACCCCTTTCATCAGAGCGATTCTCAGAAATACCTTACCCCCCACCTCGAACTCTAACTCACGACGGCGAACATCTGCATAACTCTTCTGCTAACTCTGAGCTGATTAATCCTTTCCGGATCAAACCCACCTTCTTAGATGCCTGCTGCACAAGTTCAGGTCCTAACACCTGACGTTTACCAATCTTATCCCAATACAAAGGAGATCGACATCTCCGACCATTCAAAGCCTTGAACGGTGCCGTTTCGATATTAGCCTGAAAGTTGTTGTTATAAGCGAACTTTACTAGTGGCATAAATTGTATACAGCTACCACCAAAGTCTAACACACAAGCTCGCAACATATCTTCCAAGATCTGTATCGTCCTCTCTGACTGTCCATCAGTTTAGGGGTGGAACGCTGTACTGAAAGTAAGCTTCATCCCCAGTGCTTCCTACAAACTCGTCTAGAATTGAGAAGTAAACCTTAGATCTCGATCTGATACAATGGACGCAAGTACCCCGTACATCTTAACTATCTCATGCACATACAAGTCAGCAAGCCTACTTAAATGATAGCTAACCTTCATCGGTATAAAGTGAGCAGATTTCGTTAATCTACCATAATGATCACCCAGATAGCATTCTGCCCGTGAAGTGCTGGTGGCAATCTGATCACAAAATCTATGGAAATATGCTCCCATTTCCACACCGAAATAGGCAAAGGCTGCAACGGCCCTACCGGCATCTGATATTCAGCTTTTACCTGCTGACACGTCAATCATTACTCCACAAACTAAGCAATCTGCCTCTTTAAACCAGACCACTAGAAGGTCTCGCGTAAGTCCCGATACATCTTTGTACTACCAAGATGTACCATATACGACGAACGATGTGCTTCCTCTAGAATCATCCTTCTGATCTCATTGTTGTTCAGAACACATAGCCTGGTCCCAAACCTTAACACACCTCCCTCAGAGATGTTGAACTCCGTAGCCAATCCCTACTGTACCTTTTTCATAACCTCCACCAACTCCGCATCACTAGCCTGCGCGGCCTTTATACGTTCAAACAAAGTCGGCTGGACCACCAAACTAGTAAAGAAAGCCTGATGATCACCATGCACCAACTCTATATCTGAGCTCTCCAGATCCTGTCTGATGTGATGCTGAGCTACAACTGCAGATACAACCGTAGGTTTCGACTTCCGACTCAATGTATCAGCCACCACATTAGCTCTCCCCATGTGATAACTGATGGTGCAATCGTAGTCTTTAATCAACTCAAGCCACCGCCTCTGCCTCATATTCAACTCCTTCTGCGTGAAGAAATACTTGAGGCTTTTGTGGTCAATAAAGATCTCGCACTGTACACCATACAAGTGGTGTCACCAGATCTTCAGTGCATATATAACAACAGCCAACACTAAATCATGCATAGGGTAATTCTTCTCGTATTCTTTTAGTTGCCGAGAAACATATGCTATTACCCTACCCTGCTGTATAAGCACACACCCCAGACCCTTTAGAGATGCGTCGCTATAAATCACAAACCCACCATCCCCCGAAGGAATGGTCAAAACTGGAGTAGTAACCAGTCGGTGCTTCAACTTATGAAAACACTGCTCACAATCATTGGTCCATTCAAACTTCACCCCCTTCCTGGTCAATCGATTCAGAGGCTCAAACAGTTTAGAAAACCCTTCTACAAACCGACGATAATAACCTGCCAGTCCTAAAAAACTCCGAACCTACTGCACACTCTTCGGCCTTACCCAGTCAACCACAGCTTCAATCTTGCTAGGATCAACTGATATACCGTCTCGAGTCACCACATGGCCTAAGAATGCAATCTGATCCAACTAGAATTCACACTTCTTCAGTTTAGCATACAACTTCTTCTCCAGCAGAATCTGTAATACTAACCTCAGATGGTTCTCGTGCTCTTTCGAACTTCTCAAGTATACCAAAATATCATCAATGAATACCACCACGAACCGGTCTAGGTACGCATGGAAAACCTCGTTCATAAGATCCATAAATACTGCCGGAGCATTTATCAACCCAAAAGGCATGACTAAGAACTCGTAATGGCCATATCTAGTTCGGAAAGCCATTTTTGCAACATCCTCAGATCTGACCCTCACCTTATGATACCCTGACCGTAGGTCGATCTTTGAAAAACCTACGTCCCCTGCAACTGGTTAAAGAAATCATCGATACAAGGCAAAGGGTAATGATTCTTCACAATTACCTTATTAATCTCACCGTAACCAATGCACATAAGCATCAACCCGTCCTTCTTCACAAACAGTACTGGAGCTCCCTAGGGCGAAACACTAGGTCGAATGAAACCCCTGTCCAGTAATTCTTGCAACTGCTCCTTCAACTCTCGAAATTCTACTGGAGCCATCCGGTACGAAACTTTAGAGATCGGTGCCTTGCCAGGTAGTAACTTTATCGCGAACTCCACCTCCCGATCCGGATATAAACCGGGTAAATCATCTAGAAACATGTCCAAAAACTCGCTGACTACCTGAATATCCTCAAGTCTTAACTCATCTCGCGGCGGTTCCTTCACATAAGGTAGGTACCCCTGACACCCGTCCAAGAGTAGCCTCCTCACCTGTGGTGCCAATAGAATCTGTGGCGTCGAAAGCACACATAACCCTATAAACTCGTACTCCTGCTCCCCAGGAGGTCTAAACACTACCACCTTCCTACGACAGTCGATTGTAGCATAACTGGAGAACAACCAATCCATCCCCAATATAACATCGAACCCCAACATGTCGTATACCATAAGATTCGCCTGTAGCCGCCTTACTTGAATTAACACTGGGCAATATGCTAACATCCTCCTATAAAATGATATAGTCCCAGATGGTGTAGCTACAGACAATACCTCGTTCATGAGTTGGATCTCAACCCCACACAATTTAGCAAAACTCAAAGATACAAAAGAATGGGTCGCACCCAAATCAAACAAGACCATTTTTTAACTATGATGTACAATAGGATTGTTCTCAAAGCATCGGTAGAAATGAATTTGAAAATATAATAAGTAACTAAAATAATTATAATTATTTTTTTTCATTTTATACTATTTTCAATTTATATTCCTTTGCATTTTATTATTCTAATCATATTTTTTATTTATTATTTGTTTCAAGGACAGTAAAGAACATGTGTTCAATTAGGTTTTTTAATTTGTATTAATTTTGAAAATGTTAACTAGTGCTCATTTTCAAATTTTAATTCCCATATATTTCTTGTTTTAATTTGTATTTTTAAAATTTTTCATGTCTATAATTTTTCACAATAGCACCAAGTAATCTCCTATAAAACAAGATCATTAAAGAGTTTTTCCTCAGACATAATGATGACTAAAGTAACAAATATTGGTGTATGAAAAAGAGTGAGATTAGTGTTGACTAATGAATGAATATGATAACTCATTTTTTTTTGTAAGAGCAAGGGATAGACTAATCGATCTATCAATTTATCTTCATCAGTAATTATGTTATAATCAACAAGTCCATGTTGTCTTGCATTTGATCTATTCTAACTTGCATATATTCACCTGACATGATATCTATAATGGTCTAACGCGCTCAACTAAACCTAACTATTCATGAGTTTGGCATAATTTGATCTTATGTCTTTTCTCATCATTGGTTAAACAACAAGAGAAAATTTAAAAACGAAAGACACATTTTCCTTAAACAGAAGAATACAAAAAAATAATATCACGGGCCAATAGCGAATTAAGGTAAGACAAAGTAATTAGGCAACAATTAAGACTATGAGTAATGCATAGAGGTTAGCTAGACTGCTTTAACCTTTTCTTCTTGTAGGCAGCCATAGGTGTGGGGAAGAGCTAACAGTAAGTAGAAAAAGAATGAAGAGCTCCTATGGAGGCTACCCTAGGTGACTAGGTCCCCCACTCTGCCAAACAAAATAACAAATGGTACTTACTACTGTGCATGGATGTTGATTGGCTTCTAATCCGCCATCACGTACCATTGTTCCTCATATGCTACGTCACCCCACCCTACATTTATTTATTTATTTATTTTTATGACATTAGATAATCCAATGACTTAAATTATATTCAAATTTCTTGTAATGTTTTTTTTTTTAATAATCTGAGAACTCCAGTCAATATCGCGCGACTTTGAATACTATGGTGCGACACCAAATTCGAAGATGAAAATCGTCCGTCCATTAACGGACTCATAGTAATTCACCGGTATAGTGTCTTAATGAATGTTAAAATTTGATATATATATTGTTGATTTACAACCTAACAGTTTAAACTTTTAAATAAAGTGGTAATCTAACATAATATCAAAACTCTGATTATCAGGAGATCTTAGGGAATTGAACCTGTGACCTTATGGTTACCAAAGTCACAAGTCGCCTTTACTACTTGAATTGACAATTATTAAATTAGGTATCAATAGAACTTTATTGTACATATATAATGATAATAATTTTTAATAAATTTTAGATATTAAGTTAATTTATTACTGAAATAATAAACATATTTGTCTGTGTTTTTTTCCAAATACTAAGATTTAATATTTATTAAAAAGTCATATTTTTCAAGACTCGAATCCCCATACATAACTAAAAAAAATTAAACCTTGATTTAATTAAATGACATGAATTCTCATTATAATAATCATCAACAAAGCGACGCCCCCATATATTATTATTAGCTATCACCATCCAAAGCTAATCTCTCTCTCTCTCTCTCTCTCTCTCTCTCTCTCTCTCTCTTTTAGGTACAAGACCAATACCCTGAAGCTTACTTGAGCACTTGGGTATTGTCATTCGAAAAGTGAATGGGGCATGCATCCATGATTAGAATATGCTCTTTTAATGTATTATATACTTTTATTTATTATAAAAAATCAATGGAACAAGTCATAAATAATATTTTAGTTTTCATAAAGAAAAACATTGTTCAAGGTAACACTAATCTTAGAAGTAGGATATATTTTTCATTTAATTATTTTTTATTTTTAATTATGAATTGTGAAAAACATGAAATGTGTTTAGGTAAAAAATTATTAAAGAGTATTGCTCATGTTACATTAAAATATATTTTAAATGAAAAATTCAGCGTGTAACTTGTGCCTAGCCGTAACTTAAAGACTAGAATTATCTATGGAAACTAACTTTTGAAATTTAGACTTGAATATTATGTACAAGGACTGAAGTTTTATCTACAATTTTTTTGTTTAAATTGCAGAAAAAAAAAAACAAAACTTTAATTGTGAGTTTATATAAATTTAAATGAAATATTATATAATTAATTTTATGATATTAAAAGTAAAATAAATAAACACAAATGCTTATAATACAAGTGTACTTACTTTTATAAACTTATTATTTTTAAAAGATAAAGGAGAGTTAAAAAGGCACCCATATAAGTTAAAAATAATTTTTAATTTTAAAATTAAATTATTTATTAAAGTACTTATATGTTCATAATTTTTAAATATTATAATCATAAGATAAATTATAAATTAAGAATACTTTCAAAAAAATAATTGAAGCAAAAGAGTTGATTAAAATGAGACAAACTTTCCCTGATGAATAATAAAGATATACTAATAATATTATATATATATATATATATATATATTATTAGATAGGAACTTCAGCCACCAACAAGCCTTTCGGACCCTTGATGATGCACCAAACCAACGGATCAGCGTCCTCCCCTAGGTTTCGCTGATCAGGATAAAGTTTGGAATGCGAACACGGCTTTCGCGCATCAGTTGAATGTTCGGTCAATTTGACTCTCGGGACAGATCTCTATTACCATCAACGGTCCTCGCTGACTCATAGAGAACTTTCACTATTCATCGTATGATCTACGAGTTTCGAATTTGATAATGTATAGCTTTTAAAAATAATATTTTAATAAAATATTTGGGACCATAACTTCAAATTTATGAAAATATTTAAGGTTAATCACCTCAGTCAGCTATAAAATATGCATTAATTGTGTTTGAAAAAATGGCGTGTGGATAATGATTCAGACATTGAAATTTATCTTTATTTTCCTCCCTCCCAAACAAGAAAAAAAGAAAACTTTTTGTTTTCTCACTTGGATATTGAAGACAATAGAAAACAAAGCAGCTGAGGTCAATAAAGACGAGCCACCTAACCCGCCCGCATGCTAACGGAAAGGGCCCACGTGGGACCCACTCACATAAGTTCCTCCCCTCTTCATCGAATATTCTTCCAATCGCATCTCCCGAAGACGGTTACCGTTGGCCTCACGCCACGTGCTCACACGGATCTTATCCGCAGGACCAGATCCCGCCACCTAAAGTTTGTAATACTACAATTAAATAATAAAATTTCTAGAATTTAAATTAAGTTACAGCAAAAACACGTAACCGAATTCGTATTACCATAGGCTTATAAAATTGAACATTTTTTTTGTTTTTAATTTATTTTTTTAGAATGTCGAACTTGCCCTTATATTAGTTATTGATTAACGTCTAATATAATTTTTTTAAAATACTCTTAATTAAATTGAAATAGCTTATATAACTCTTAATTTTATTTTTACAAATTTTCAATTTTTTAAAATTAAGAAATGTAAATCTCGCACGTTCTCAGTATTAATTAAATAAATTAAAAAATGTGGGCTTATTATATGTGGGCCCGCAACGAAAAATAAAAAATGGTTCAAAATGGAGGGCTTGGCTGGTCCAATAGGAAGAGAGAAACGACGTGGCCGGATAAGAACCACGCTTCTCTCGTGCTTATCCTTTGCGGCACGGACACGTGTCCATTTCCCAACTGCCATGGAAGGCTGCTTCCGAGGGTCCGGTTCACCGAGCGCCTCCGTTCGCGAGTCCGAGGTAAGGAACCCGTGATGGCCCCCACTCCCTCGAGTAGGAAAATCTCGCTACTCTCCCAGTCCCCACTGTACCTATTGGATAGCATCGAGCAGGGAAGAATTGCGGCCTTGTGGGGCATTCTCTGCTGATGTCATCGCAGGCATGACATTGCAAATTTTATTTATGTTTTATTTTTTTTTATTACATAGGAATAGCGAGCCACTGATGCAAATTTATTTTTAAGAAATAATAAAGTGGATTATTGATCATAAATACTCTCAATTAAAAGAAATTTTTTCTTCTCGAAATGGAAATTAAAACTTGACTCGGACACGAGCGATCGTAATAAAATTATAACGCTCAAATTTTGTTCAATTGTAACTTCAATTCAATTAAACTTGATTTAAACAAATCAAAACTTGATTAGGCGTATGAGTAATACTGCGAAACTCAAACTCATTTTGTTAAGATATTTGAGTAATTTGAATTCGATTCGAACTTAAATAGAATTAAAGTTGTAGAAGTAAATCTAATTTATATAACTTCTGCAATTTGAATTAACTCATTCAATATATATTGGCTTTGTCAGTTTCAAATACATCCTAACACATTATAGAATCAGATTAAGTTAGTTAATTTGGTTGAATGAAATTGAAAGAAGAGAATCGTATTTTCCATTTGATTACTTTATTCTACAAACAAGCAAGAGGTAAACTCACAAGACGTTCCCAAATTATTATAAAAGAAAGCCAAGAGAGGCATTTTTACCTTATAATTCAACCGTACAAGTTTCTTACTCTTCGTTAATAAATTTATTAAAAAAAAAAACATAATACTTTAAATTTTCGTGTCATTCTAACATAAACACACAGTAATAATTTCAATAAAACAATCTCATTAACAAAAATTTCAAGGGGATGGGATCACTTAAACGACAGTCCACCATCATAAATACAAATTTTTCGATAGCATCAAAAGATCTGGAAAACAAATTTTGGTCCTTTCAAAGCTTTTGGTTTGAAAATCTATTATCCATTACTTCTTCAAAATTTGACGTCACCAACATGCCCTAATTAAACTTCTATCGCCATCCAAAGTCATACTTATCCACTCCCCCACTAAAATAATGAGAAGCCCCATCGGTGTAACTCTACGCGTGTATAACCGCGAGTGAGCCAATCAGATCACGCGTGAGGCACGCTGGTCAAAGAAACAGCCAATCAAGAACATGGGAATCCCACAAAACGACAAAACCCTTCACCAATAAAACGGCGCAGCCTCTCCTTTCCAACATTTCAAACACCCTCCCTTCGCTTGATCTCTTCCTTTCTTCCTTTCTCCCTTTCCCCTTCCCAGGAATTAGCTTTTTCCTTGATTTGTTTTTCTTCTGGGAATTCCTTGGGAATCACACAATGGAAGGGAAAAGGAGCTCTGAACTCCCCCCCGGATTTAGATTCCACCCCACTGATGAGGAATTGATCATGTACTATCTCCGCAACCAAGCAACGTCCAGGCCGTGCCCTGTTTCCATTATCCCTGAAGTGGATATCTACAAGTTTGATCCATGGGAATTGCCTGGTTCGTTTTCCAAAGACAAATTAGTTTTGATCAATCATTGTCCGTTTCTGTTGTCACCCATTTGCTTATGTACTTTGTTGTTTTATGGATTGTAGAGAAGGCAGAGTTTGGAGAAAATGAATGGTACTTCTTCACTCCCCGTGATCGGAAGTACCCGAACGGGGCGCGACCCAATCGGGCTACCGTTTCGGGATACTGGAAGGCTACGGGGACTGATAAGGCTATCCATAGCGGGTCTAAGTATGTTGGGGTTAAGAAAGCTCTTGTTTTTTACAAGGGGAGGCCGCCGAAGGGGGTTAAGACCGATTGGATCATGCACGAGTATCGACTAAGTGACTCGAGGGCTCGACCCAACAAGCAAAATGGGTCTATGAGGGTAAGCACTAAGCCCTTGTGAGTTGTAACCCGAAGGGGAAATGGGTTTTTGGTTCCCCTTGTTTTTAATAATGAGAGATTGACAAACAATGGGTTGTGTATATGTGTTTTTGGTTTCAGCTGGATGACTGGGTCCTTTGTAGGATCTACAAGAAGAAGCACACAGGGAAAACCATGGAGCACAAGGAGGAAGATTCAAATGCCCAAATGGCTATGGTGAATGCCCATGACATCAGTGAGCAGCAAGTGTTGAAATTTCCAAGGACTTGTTCACTTGCTCATCTGTTGGAAATGGAGAACTTGGCACCCATTTCTCAGTTCTTAACTGATAACTCGTATAATATCTCAACCTATGATTACCAAAACATGATGGGCAATGGTGAGATTGAGCACAGAGAGGTTGAGAAACTGCAGTTTTGTGAAATCCCAAACCAATACACAGATGCAACAAAGTTCCAAGTGAATCAGACTAGTTTCCTAAACCAGGCAATATTTGTGAACCCAGTGTACCAATTTCAGTGATCTGGTTTTGCCCTACAAGAAGCTGGGAACAGGACTGGTTAAACATGATTATTGTGGACATTATTGGCACCAAGTTGTATAAAATTGTTACCTAGGAAACATATATTGCAGAAAACTTGTGAAATAATATGGACGATCTCTCTTTTTACACACCTAAATGACCCATACAGAGGCTTTAATGGAGAAATCTGATTTGTTGTCCTCAAGAAAGCCCATGGTAATGGACACAACTTGATATGTTTATCAAATCATACTTTGAAAGGCTCCCTTTGGTGTGTTTGGGAACAGGACTCTGCACTTTGGATTCGAAATTATGTGGATTTAAGGAAAATGTTAAACAACTTTATATTGAATTTTGTCTTTAAGTTTTACTAATTCCAAATGCAAGAGTTCAATTAAATTTGTATTACCAAACACAGCCTTCAAAAAAATCTTGTTTGACAACTATGTTGTGAATTATGAGGTGAAAATTGGGAACAAATCCTTTACTATTAGGGCATAAGCATAAGTACTATGGGGTTTCGTTTAATCAATGGCTTAGCATTAAAAGTAAACAACAGTTTTATTAGAGTCTATTGAGATAGCACTAATGTTCACTGGTTTAATTTAATCTAATTCAATTTTTTGTTATCATTCTATCCAGGGTAGGCTAAGAAATTTATAACTGGTCAAAAACAGACTACTACAAAGTGTAAGAGAATTGTCAAAAGACATTGTGGAGAATTTGAGTTAATCAAAAGATGCCACAAGAAGTCTGGTGGTAGCTGAAATCCCATTTGGATTGACACTGACATTTCAGGCTTCAATCAGTAATTTACCTAATTTATCGCTGCAAACGTACCATGAAGTTTGAATCAGATTTTTGTTAGTCTCAGCGGCCTCTTGATTTTTTGAGTTGGTCATACTTAACTGTACAGATATTAAAATGTCAACATCTTGGATAGTCTAATTTTATAGTCTGATAAATAAGAATTATTCTTATATAAACTTTATCCCGACCCATGTCATGATATTTGCATACGTGTAGAGAAAATACTAGAAGCCTTCTTTGATTTTATTGGCATATCACTCACCTCCAAGTTTAAACATATTTATATCAGAAAATTAGAATTAGGTCAAGGACACCATGAACGTGAATCCATTTTTAATCCACAACATGCAAAGATTGTTGGAAAGGTATGGCTATTTCATTGGCTTCAACACTTACATCTCAACTGCATTTTCTCTACCAAGCTCTTTATAAGAAAACTCTGTCAACACATTACATTCCATTGATACTAATCTGAAATGGAAGAAGGGAGGAACCTTTCATCCATTTCTCCTTCCCAAGGTGGATACAACATGAGAATGCTACTCGTGGTTTGCATGGTGCTGTCATGGATGTTTGTCCACAGATGGAGCCAGAGGAACAGTAAAAGCCCAAGAACTTGGCCACTTGTAGGGGCAGCTATTGAACAGCTGCTGAATTATGACAGAATGCACGACTGGCTTGTCGAATACTTGTCCAAGTCAAAAACTGTCATCGTCCCAATGCCATTCACAACTTACACATACATTGCAGATCCTGCTAATGTAGAACATGTCCTCAAAACCAACTTTGCCAATTACCCAAAGGTGAAAAATCTCATTCTGACTTCAGAAAATCCCTTCCATGTCATCAAATTGGAAATTTTTAGAGCATAGAGGTAGGTTTTGCTAATTTCAAAAGTGGCTGCAACAGCATCCTGCTTGAGAAATCTCAGGAAATTTTTATTGCTTTGTTTTGCTGTTATTATGCAACTTGCAACTAGATAGAATTATACGTGACTTAGATTCTGTATGGTCTTTTCATCTTCTCATTCTTTCCCTGTATTTGATAAAAAAAAAAATGTACTGGCTGAAGGGTGCAGTGTATCACTCATACATGGAGGTGCTGCTTGGAGATGGAATTTTTAATGTAGATGGAGAGCTCTGGAGGAAGCAAAGAAAGACAGCAAGTTTTGAGTTTGCATCCAAGAACTTGAGGGATTTCAGCACTGTGGTTTTCAGAGAATATGGCCTGAAGCTCTCTGCTATTATAAGTCAAGCATCTTTCAACAACCAAGAAGTAGACATGCAGGTTATTTGCTAATCTCTGCCTCTACACATTTTTTGCATGTCTTATGGCTGAAGGGAGCTTGAACTTTCTCTGTTTTTTTTTCCCTTCCTCTTCTTCTTTTTGAAGGAACTGCTGATGAGGATGACTTTGGACTCCATATGCAAGGTTGGGTTTGGTGTGGAGATAGGAACTTTGTCCCCAAATCTACCTGAAAATAGATTTGCACGAGCTTTTGACACTGCAAATATCATTGTTACTCTTAGATTCATCGACCCTCTTTGGAAAATTAAAAACATTCTTAATATTGGCTCTGAAGCTCTACTTGACCAGAGCATTAAAATCATTGATGATTTTACATACTCTGTTATTCAAACAAGGAAGGTTGAGATAGAAGAAGCCCGAGAAAATCATAAACATGATAAGGTAACACAATGGGAGACTTCAATAATTGGTCTTCTAATGGCAATGTTTTCTTGAATATATGAAAGAAAAGAATAAACCCATCATTGATATAACTCAATTCATGATGAAAATGATCAGATAAAACACGATATATTATCGAGATTCATCGAGTTAGGTGAAAACACAGGGAGCAACTCAACTGACAAAAGCCTCAGAGACGTGGTATTGAACTTTGTGATTGCTGGCCGTGACACAACAGCAACAACTCTGTCATGGGCCATATACATGATAATGAGCCACGCTCATGTAGCTGACAAGCTTTACTCAGAGCTCAAAACTTTTGAAGAGGATCGAGAAAAAGAGGAGAACATCTCGCTGCTTCAGAATGATGCAGAGGAACCTGAATCATTTGATCGAAGAATTGAACAATTTGCTGGACTATTGACTTATGATTCAATGGCAAGATTACACTACCTGTATGCAGTGATCACAGAAACACTTCGTTTGTACCCAGCTGTTCCTCAGGTAAACATTTCTAATGGAACTGGTGGATGTGAAAAGCACCATTAAAGATAACCAGTCCCTCCCTCCATAAAGAGTCTTTCACCAATATATGCTTTAATGAAGAGAGTGTATGTTTTCAGGATCCTAAGGGTATCCTGGAAGATGACATATTGCCAGATGGAACCAAGGTAAAAGCAGGAGGCATGGTGACTTATGTACCCTACTCGATGGGAAGAATGGAGTACAACTGGGGTCCTGATGCAGCTTTGTTCAAGCCTGAGAGATGGCTCAAAGATGGTTTCTTCCAAAATGCATCTCCATTCAAGTTCACTGCATTCCAGGTATGATTATGTAATCAAGAGTCCTAACCAAGGTTCAAATTTCAGATAAGACAGGCCAGGTAACTTCATCAAAGTACAACACCTAAACTTGAGTTTCTTGTTTTTTCTTTAAAATTGATCCTTTTTCTAATTTATGATGCTTAAAACAATTATATTACATTATTTGGTGCAAAAAGTGGATCATGATTCCTCTTCATGCTGATCTGCAGGCAGGGCCAAGGATATGTCTCGGGAAGGACTCAGCATATCTTCAAATGAAGATGGCCTTGGCCATTTTGTGTAGGTTTTACAAGTTCAGTTTGGTGCCAGGGCATACAGTGAAGTACAGGATGATGACAATTCTATCAATGGCACATGGATTAAAGCTTACAATCAGCAGACGCTCTTAAAATGCCACTCCCCTGCCATAATGAAAGCTTGCAAGCTTTGCAATTCAGTATGCATGTATTATCAATTTAGACAATGTAGCAATCTCTACTCATAAAAATGACCTAATCACTCAGGTGACATGCTTTTTTTTTCATCTTTGGTGAAAATGAACGTCCAATAATTAGATTCTGTTTACGATTGATTTTCAAGACAACCAAAAATCAAACACAAGCAAGAGTAATGGACTGCGGTGGAATACTTTATGCCCTGTCCAAATCCCAAAAAGAAAAAGTAAAGAGCTTTATGCTCTATGAAATTCCTGACAAGAACTAGCTCTTTCAACCTAGACTGCAAGGGCTTTAGAACCCACACCTTCAAGAGAAAATCATAGCGTTCCTGCTAAGAAAGAGATGTGAAGCAAAAAAAAAAAACAGGGAAAAAAAAGAAAGAAAAGGAGCTATGTAGAAAAGACACTCCAGTTGTAGGCAACTGTTGAGTCAGTGAGAGAGGTATCAATGCTTCAAGTTTCCAAAAGCCTTCCAATTGCAATCTCTAGGATTACAAAGCTCAAAACACTGATTTCATGGAAAAACATAGGTCAAACTTTTCAATGAGCAGTGAGATGACCATATGCTCACTTCTTGATATCAGAATACTTCCTAATTATATAGAATGGAATAGTATATGACAGTTGAAAACTTAGCTTCCCCTAGACCCAAAAACCTTTTATGTCCATTGTGCAAAATATGATATATTTTACAGAACTTGAAAATGAAAGCCTTCACTTTGTAATATATACGATCCAGAACCAAGTTCAATAAGAAGTAAAGATCGCTTTAGACATCCTGGAAAAAGAAAAGGAGAAGAAAAAATAAAGCATGCTTTTAGAGAGGGTAATTACCCTTTTAAAGCACATCTAGGGTGGTGGGAAAAGGAAGAACAATGCATCAAATAACAGCAATCAGAAGGCTTGAGTTCATTCATTTCTTGTCTGCCAGCACTGCAAATTACAGACTATTTCATGAGTTGACTGCATAACGATTTTAAGTTTGTGCACGGCACAATTGTTTTATTTTATACAATATATTTACAGAAGCTGTGCTGAACAGTCATAGATTACACACAAGCAGCACTGCAGCAGCATAAACTAAGAAATTAATTTCTGCTTCTTATCTTTCCATTCTTGAATTTCAGCTTCTATCCTTGCTTCAACTCTTGCACGGAACCCTGGATACGGCTCATAACTGCAGAAGGCTTGAAGAGCCTGAAACAACCAACATCGAAACAGACATAGTTCTTAAATTGAAGAAACTGTCATGAAAAAGCATGCAGCTTATACAATAATTACCTCCAGCAGTACAAAGAAGGGAGCCATTAGTAAGGCTTGAATAAGGTTGTCCAAAAGAGCTGGAGCTCGTTTCTGTCGAATATCAATTGATTTTTTAATAAGAAATTTATGATATAAAATACTAATTGAATTTCAGGAATATGAAAATGAACAAAAAAAAAAGATGATCAAGTTACAGATTACACAAGTTACCTCAAAGACCCCATGGCCAATAAACTGCGCTGTCCAACATATCAGCTGAGCCACCAGAACAACCTGAAAATAAGTTAGATTAGTTAAATACTTAAAATTTAAATGAAACTAGTCTGATTTACATAATCAAAGGGGGGAAAAAGTAAGTGGTAGATTTTCTGAACAATAACTAAGATCTGACTTAACTAGAAACAAATGAAGGTGTGTGCTATTGCACTCACACAGCAAATTGGTCGCATATGTATCAGACCAAACTTCTCTAGGTTGGCATTCACTTCTCAGTACGATTATCTCACTGACAACATGCCGAGATGCATTTCATGACATCCGCATTAAATAGGAGTCACTGACTATCAATCAGCCAAAATTGTGAATAAATGGCTGTCCTGACAATTTCATGTAGGAGGAATGCTAGAATAATTGCTCCATTCAGTTTTTTACGACAGGGCCACTTGACATTTCTTTCAAAAGTAAAAATTGAATATGAGTGAATCTCTGAAGTTTCAAGTTTTCAATCCCCATTCAGATTTCTTTTCTATATCTACTTTTTATTTATTTTTCAGATAAGAAATAAAAATGAGAATCAATTTGAATTGATTACCACATATTATGCTTCAAGAAAATTTTCACTGTAACAAAGTTTACAGCTTTCCGTAAAATGGAAGAATATTTTTTGTTCTAGGTTGCTTTCTAAGAGAACAATTGAACTTCTATTCTGAAAACATCACATTCAGCTAATAGCACGCCACTATAAAAAAGACGAAGCCTCAATCAACAGCTGCAATGCAATCCTTTTCCTGGTCTTTTGACTGCCAGAACAAATGCATCTCAGAGAGAGAGAGAGAGAGAGAGAGAGTGAGTAATCAGATAATGTCTGCCTATTTAATTGGATGGGTTTTTGTTCATCTTTCACTGTTTCACATTTGCTCCCCCAAGTCAAATGGAAACCACAGGGACACTTCAGAGTAAATGCATCAGCTGGAGTACATGCAGATTGAGAAATCCACATCTTGATGAAAGTTTTAGTAGCTATTAACATTGCTCGAAAAACCCTGTGAGTTTGTTTGACATTGTGAACAAGTCTAATACCAATAGCCACATCATGATAGACACCACTTCAAATGATTGCTAGTGACTACAAAACCTAGGTAGTGTTTGGGAGCAGGAATTTTGGGCCTTGCATTTGGATTTATATGGATTTAAATGAAACTCAATACAATTTTACACTACGTTTTGTTCAAATCCACATAAATCCAAATCCAAGGCTTGAAATCCAAGCTCCCAAATACAGGGTTATAGTTTTTCATGAAGGAGGTGTGCCTTTAAAAATTATCATCATTTTGTAACATTGCAGTGTCATATTTTCCCACTTTCCATCTTTAGATCTTTTTATAACTAAAGTCCAAAGATGCCATAGAGGCCATAACAAAAATCAACAATGCAAACCACTCCATAAGATCAATTTGCAACTGGCTGTGGTGGGGGTAGGCAGCAAAAGATCTTCCTTCATTAACCTCTATCTTGCGAGATACTAAAACCTATTTTTAGCCCTTACTGAATAGCTTAAACTTTTAGGTTGAGTAGTTTCTCAACCTTGCAATAGGCAAGTCTCAACATTTGGCAATCCATTTCTACATATTTCCAAATTCAAGGCCCAAATCTAGTATTCCCAATGCAGCCTCAGTTCTTTCAAATCCAGAGCCGTCAAAGGCAACTACCAACTATGCTGCAATATATCAATGCCCCAAGCGACATAGGATGATGATGAACATTACAAGGAAAATCAAATGAGCCCGTTGACTTTTAACAAAGCATTTGAAAAAAAAAAAAAAAAAGAATTGCCCAAGCATAAATATTAAGATCATGAGCATCAAAACATAATCAGAGTGAAGTTGTTAATCAAGGAAAAACAACAACAACAATAATAATAATAATAAGACACCTCATTTCAGAACACGGATTTGGGCTTTGACTGGATTTTGTGCAAACTTGGACAAACAGCAACAATGGTTTGTATTGAATTTTGTTCCCAAGCACAACAAGAATTAAAACGACTAAACAGACCACTACAAAAAGAACCTCAAACTTCCATAACGGAAAGAATCAAAGTTTCAAAATCAACCACAGAAAAAATCAATTTTGTCAGAAGTTGTTTCACAAAACATAATCAGAGTGAAGTTGTTAATCAAGGAAAAACAACAACAACAACAACAACAACAATAATAATAATAATAAGACACCTCATTTCAGAACACGGATTTGGGCTTTGACTGGATTTTGTGCAAACTTGGACAAACAGCAACAATGGTTTGTATTGAATTTTGTTCCCAAGCACAACAAGAATTAAAACGACTAAACAGACCACTACAAAAAGAACCTCAAACTTCCATAACGGAAAGAATCAAAGTTTCAAAATCAACCACAGAAAAAATCAATTTTGTCAGAAGTTGTTTCACAAAACATAATCAGAGTGAAGTTGTTAATCAAGGAAAAACAACAACAACAACAACAACAATAATAATAATAATAAGACACCTCATTTCAGAACACGGATTTGGGCTTTGACTGGATTTTGTGCAAACTTGGACAAACAGCAACAATGGTTTGTATTGAATTTTGTTCCCAAGCACAACAAGAATTAAAACGACTAAACAGACCACTACAAAAAGAACCTCAAACTTCCAGAACGGAAAGAACCAAAGTTTCAAAATCAACCACAGCAAAAATCAATTTTGTCAGAAGTTGTTTCACAAAAACAATCGGTGTAGTTCAATCGAAAAATTCATATCAATTCATGAACAAAATACAAAGTCAACGCCAAAATTTACCTTCCAAGCCAGAGAAAACCCGAGCCGATCGGCAAGGAAACTGCTGGAAACCCAACAAATCACACAGAGGAAGGCAGCCAAAAGACCAGATTTCACATCCAAAGAGATATAAAATAAGGCGTAGATCAGAGTAAGCAGGAACCCAATATTGAAGAACAGTAAAACATTGTTCCCGAATAGCGAAAACTCGACAGAAGGAAGGTGGAACAAAGAAGGCGTGAAGTAAAGGAGAAGAAGGGCTGTGAAGAAGATCGGCCAAACAAACACCATGTGTATGTCGATGTTAACGGGGTTGCTGTGGTAGGCGCCATAGAAAGCAAAGTGCTTCTCAAGATCCAACAGCCGAACCTTTCCCATTGAGGAATTCAATGAAGTTCGTCCAAATTTTCGCTCAATCAGTGATCCCTTGCACAGATCAATGATTTAAGCATCACAGAGAACCCTAGAGCTATCAGATTCAGTGTTCAATGATTTAAGGTGTATTTCGTAATTTGGTGTTGTGTCGGGATCACTCATCGCAACACTGCTCAGAAAACATACATAATTTTGGGTGAAATTCAAAACACCCTGAAAATTTTGAAATCCACTAATTTTCAAAAATTATTAATTTTTTAAATTTGATTTTATTTACCAGATGAATATATGTATAAAATAAATTTTATTTTTTATAAAATGATATGATATCAATTTCATAAATTAATTAAATTGAAAAAATCAAATAGTTTAACACCTTAAAAATTGAAGAAATAAATCAAAGTGTCAATTCTCCAATTAACCAATTCCATTACTTTGACTCGATCAACAAAAAAATTATTTTATTATCATTTTAAAAATTAAAAAATATATATATTAAAATTTTAAAATTATTAAAAATACTTAATAAGGCCACAAAATGTTTATAATATAAAATTTTTCATACAAATAAAACATACCAAAAGTCATAGTTAAAGCATAGTTCACATTTTTAAATTTAAGTAATTTATCAATTACAATATTAAAAAATGTGAATTAAATTTCAAAAATTCAAATACAGTGTTAAAAAATATGAACTAAAATTTCAAAATTTATACTTCACAAATTAAAGCCGAATGTTACTTTTTTCATGAGTAAAATATGAATGCTAAATAGATAAAAAAAAAAATTAATTTATATTACTTGGTTAACCTTTGTTCGAACTAATTCACCAATTTTTTTTTCTAATTTTATTTACGCTGTTATGTCATCAAATATGATAGTCTGTTAGGCTCAAAAAGCAAGTCATAATTCCACCAACCGGTCGACATGAATCAATTTTTAGACTATGTTTTTAGTCCTTTAATTTCTGTGAAAATTGTATATAACAACCATTTTGGAACATTATACTCATCTAACTATTTTTTTTTTTTTCAGAATAATTAAAATTATTTATTTATATCATATATTTTAAAAATTTTAAAATAATAATTTAATTATGTTATCATGTTATGACAACTTGACCAGATCTAATTGGATCAGTTAGTTCAATCAACTGGGAATTGGGCATCTAATTTAGCTACAAATTCAATTATCAAAACATTGTACATGATTGATCAATTTTTCTAATTTAATTTACTAACTTCTTGAAATTTTTCTAATTTATCTTATCACAATTGAATAAAAAGATAAATTTTCATTTTTTTTCACATGGATTTAACAATTGACTAACCATTCAAAAGATTGATTTGTCCATAGAATTTAATCTCGCAAAAATTTTAATAGTTTTACAAATTCAAGGGATAGGATGTCATTTTAAAAACTCAATGGGTGTCATTAGATTTTACCTTATAATTTTTTACTTATCCTGAATTTAAATTTAAAGTCATGTCCTCAAATGCTCAAATATAGGGTTAGATTGAGTGTGAAAGCATTACTTGAATTATTGTACTACTATTATTAAATTATTGCACGGCTGGACACTTGGACAGCATTATTACAAGAAACATAAATAATGACTTGTAAAAGAAAATGAAATAAAATATTTGGGACTATAATCACCAATCCACAAACATGTGGATTTTATATATTCACAAATCAATCGAATAATCCGGAAGTGTTCAAATATGAGCTTTTCTTGCAAAAGATTGCCCTCGTTTCAAATGATATCAAACCCAAAAAGCAGGCCAAATATCTAAATGATGCAACAACATACTATGCCAATAGTATTCCCCCCCCCCCCCCCCGCCCCTTTTTTTTTTCTAATGCTATCTGCCATTTAATTTTGTGTCTTGCACATCCTCTGGCTCTGGCTGAGTTTGAAAAATAAACCCAAAGATGTTTTAGTCCTTTGCTTTTGCAACTTCAACGGCAAAAGTTTAGAACAAATATCACTTTTACACATGATTTCTTGAATTAACTCAAAGAAACGACGGGGCTGAGTTTAAACGTTGGGCAGCTGATTACGGAATCAATTTACCTAATAATTTCTCCTACTACAGAAAGCAATAAAATAGAAAAAAAACCGTGCCTGAGCCAAGCATTCTGCCTCATAATCAACGCTTACAGCCTCAGCTAGCTGAATAAATAAAAACAATCAGTATCGGCTACAACTACAATCATTGTACATAGACTATTAACTCAAACGAATACACTGTACAATGGGTGGGAACCAAAAATGCCATAGCTGCCATAGCCAAACAGCTATTGGCTTCACTGGGTTATCTTGACCTTCTATGGACCAGTTCCACCATAGGTAGCCATCAACAAAATAAGCTCCATACTTTGTAATGAAAGTTGGCAGCAGTTGAAGATGACTGCCCGAACAAAAAACATTCAGCACCCAACATATGATTGCTACAGCTTCACACAGGTTAATTCTATCTGAAAAATTTGTCAGATCAAGCAAAGAGCTTCAGTAAACTTAGCAAACAATTTGACAAGAAATACTTTTGGCAGGAAGAATGGACAGTTTCATTGTGATATCAAGATAGAAGGGAACTGTGCCCTTCTCCATTCCCCCCCCCCCCCCCTTTTTTTTGTTGGGGCTTGCTGGGTATCTCTGCCCCACGTCTCTGTCACTTTGAAGTTGAAACAACTGCATTTTGATGATGATGATCATCGTAGGTGTTCAATTTCAAATTGGAAATCAGCAGATTCCAGATAGAGGAAGATGCCAATGGAGGAGAGGGGAGGATAATATAATATGGTGGCCAGCAAGTTAACATCCAGTATTTTCAGAGAGAGATAAATTATGATGTGGATGAGGTCCAAATAGATGTGCATCATCACCTTCTTTGTCAGCCATATTGCGCATGGTCAATTTCTACTTGAACTTCCCACAAGAACCTGAGACATGGTGGTCGCCACCCGTTTCATGTATGAATATTTGAGGAAGCTGTTCTCTGCCACAAACAAACATCACCAGTTTAGTAGATCTAAAAACTTCAAATCACATGGAAAAATAACAAACCCTTTATTAGTATGACAACAACAAGAATGAAATATTTGGCCATCAAGATACAAAATCACAAAATAGAGCCATGGAGTTGAGCTATAGATTATGGGCAATTGGCAAGGGAAAAGAATTAGAAAGAAGTAGATTTGCAGAAGCAGAGCAACTCGAAACAACTGGATAAAATAATACTAATTAGAGATGACTTAGCGTCACGAGCCAAGCTTGTTCAAGGCAGTATGCTTGCCTGTGACCCCTTGCCTTGTGTACATGGGATGTGTAACCATTATTTAAGTAGTACTACAGGTTTTTTCATTTAGTATGTTTATGCCTTGGTGTAAAGCATGATTCCGAGGTCAAGTTGATGTTTCCTAGTGTCAAAGCTAGAATAGCATATAAGCTTCTTTAGGGGAGAATGAGTGTTCATCGGTCATTGTAAAACTCACTAGCATTTTGTAAATGTGTTTAGCCTACTTGCCTCTCTCGCTAAACACACATTGCCTACGGAGGTGTTATTAATACACAACGTTGACTCAACGTTTACCACATGATTGTCATATGCTTATATGAATTGCTTACTGCTTCCACTTACTATGCATTTGACGGTTGTGAATGCGTTATAGTGGTAAACCACGTTATACTTTGGCTGACTAATAAAGCAAAAGTGCTGTAACTAGTGCAGCACGGCCCTTCACAAGGTATGAAGTGTTCAGCCCCTGACAGTTAGGTTTGGCCAAAAAGACCAAAGTGCAGAAACCCTGAAAAGATGAGAAGCGTTACTTGCAATGATTTAAGTGTAGGAGAAAGCCTGAGTTGCAGACAAAGTCGTAAAAGGAGATTATCCAAACTCTGACAAGTGAGGAAAGGTGGTTAATAACTTCTGTTGTGGACCACATGATAGTTGTGAAAAGCAATGATAAATTGGAAAACCCATTGAACTACACTTATTCAGGAATTCAATCACACTTGAACAACCTGAAACCATAGATCTTAGTCTATATAGTAAGAAACCAAATATTCTCGAGTACTCCTGTACTTTCTTTTTACTTGCTCGTCTCATTTTGCATAATTTATTCACTTCATCAAGGGTATGTTTGTTGGGGAGATATGGAGAGAAGAGAAAAGAAACTAATAGAAGAGAAGGGAAACTAGTTTCTCTCCTGTTTGGTTCACCAAGAGCAAAACTTGAAGAAATCTATACTTTTGTGGTTGGTTCAACAAATGAGAGAGGAAAAGAAAAGAAACAGTATATATTCAGTTTATAATATTATCCTTTATATGGAAAGTGCAGGATAATAGGGTAATAACTAATGACAATAAGTAAAATAATTTACATTAATATATATATATATATATATATATATATAATTTTTTACATTAATCCAATTGCACAAGATCCCTTAAATGCAGCACATTAAACTCCATATGAAAATATTTTCAGTGGCCGTATATTTTTTAGAAATAATCAAACTATATATAAAAATAAAGTAACATACATGAGATTTCTGGTTTTAGGAATTTTTTTTTATTTTGTTAAGGGACAAAATTGTCTTTGCAAAGTTGAGAGTTGGTCATTGTCTCATTGAAGAACATACTTTTCTTTTTGTAAAGTTAAGAGTTGGTTTCTCTTCATTTCTCTCCAAATCTCTCTGATTTGGGAAGAAAAAGGTAGGCCTTTCTCACCCCTTTTTTTCTCTCCTCGTCTCTCGACTTCTTTTCTCTTCTTCCCTCTTGAGCAAAACGAGAAATGCAGAGAAACTATTTCTTTTCCGGCCTCTTCACTCCACCCTAAAACTAACACTTTTTGACAACTCAAGTCCTCTGTACCACTTTTTCTTCTAAAACTCTGCTCTCCATCCTTCATTTGGGATGCATAGACACCAGATTCTACTGTCAAAAAGTTTATGAATGAAAATAAGAAAAATATATAATTATTTTTGGCAGCCAAGTTTTCATATTGAAAAGGAACATAGGTAATAAGCTTAGAAAGGAAAAATCTTCATCATAGAACAATTACTAACGTTTCATTTGCTTCTTGGTAACTGTAGCTTGCCGCAATAGCCAGAAGTTGTCCTCCATTGTTGTACGATAAGGAAGCTACACTACTGGGGCACCTTGCCAACTGACAAGAGAGAACATAACAATGAAGGTAATGACAAGTGAGAATTTTTTTTTTAAATAGAAAAGGTAAGTTGTAATGATTCATGTGACAACAGGCATATGCATATTTTACATGAAAATAGGCATCTGGTCCGCATCCAGACAGGAGACAGCAATATAGGAGTCCTTCAAACCACTCATTTATGTACCAATTGCTTTTTCATGACTAGAAGTTGTTGCATGGTTTCAAACCAAGAAAAGATAAGAAAATAACACAAGAAAAACCATTTATCACCTAAAGTATTACTTGGTTTGATATCTTTATGATATAATAAAAACTTAAATTAAGGTGTTATTGATTACTGGTCATATTTAATGGTAATCAACAAAGCTTTTCTGAGGTGGAGTCTTCCAACAGACTAAATTTGGTTTTTCTGATCATGCACTCAGACACTAATTGTGTTATACATTTATAAATCAACAATCATCATCTTCAAGGTAAGAAATTCAACCATTTTTTTTCAGTTCAGACATAAGATCTAAGAGTTCCTTAGACCTTCTGTATATATATCAGGGCATAATACAGAGCATTAGTGCAAGTACCAGCATATGCAAATAGAAAACTTGCATCAAAATCAGATACAAAGTACCTCAAATATTCTTCTCCTACTTTGAGAATCCCATGCACAAATGTATCCTTCATTATCGCTGGTGACCAAAATACTACTGGTGCTAAATCACAAAAACATAAAATTGTTAAGCATTCCTAGCCTGTGATGATAAGCTAATAATAAAGGCAGACATACAGTGGATTAAATACAATGTCATTCACTGCTACAAGATGATCTCTTCCATTTTTTGACTTCGGATGACACCGAAAAGTATACCTGTAAAGTTCATGAAATGTGAAAAGGACCATAAGGCGCTGTAAATAGTCCAAAAATTATAACAAAAACCTTATGCAAGCACAACACTGACATTAAATAAATCAAATTCTGAAACCCCTCATTGCAGAGCATACAGTTACGGTATATTGGTATCATATGAAAAGATAATATAGCAGTGCCATTAGTGCTCAGTTGTGGGAAAATTTTTCAGGTTTTAACAACATTTTGAATGATGCTTGGTTGACCGAGTAAGATAATCTAGAAACCAACCCCAAGTCATTTGAATTAGATGGATGGGGAATCTCCAATGCTACCCGTCCATCAACTGTTCCAGCAGCGAATCCTGCATGAATAAAAAACCTATTCAAAAAAACTTAAATACTTTGTTAAAGGAATTGCCATTATACAACCATATTTTGATAGAAGGAATTAGTAATTTGCAATAATAGAAAATCCAAATAGCTGGAGCAGTTTCTACACTGAAGATGTGATTAATTTCTACTTGCACAAATTAGTCAATCAGACAATATCTAAAACAAACAAGAAGACGGCACAGATTTTACCTTGGCAAAATTCAGGTAACAGGAAATGGAATGTCCCAATAATAATGGCAAAGTTTTAAAATGTTGCTTTTTTCATGAAAATAAATAAATAAATAAATTTAAACTACATCATTTACAATTTGCAAAAGTGGCACGGAGTAATACCTTCACAATTATTAGGAATTGAGCGTATACATCTTATTCGAAGGTTCGTATATGATTCTTTTACTTGGAGTGATCTCTCCAAATTACGCAAGTCATACATATTTATGGATTCTCCGGTGGCAAACATCAAATTAAACCCACAGAGTGACATGGAATCCACCGCAGCAGTCAGAACTTTTGTGTATGTGAGTGCCTTTGCACAGCGTATGTCCCAAGACATTATCTTCCTGTCCCAACCAGCAGAAATCACTTGATCTACAATCAGAAAGAGCACAATTTAATTTTTCATTTAAATAAGCAGAAAGACAAAACAAAGCAATAGATAGGAACCACTTATGTAGCACAATGAACTTCCTATGTGTCAAAGATAATTATCCATCTGTAAGAGAGTATCTGTTACAAGTCTGGAAACACACAATTTGGGAGCTTGGGTTTAGGGTCTGACCTTACACCTTCACAATCACATGTCCTGAAGTACCTACCATATCTAGGCATGCGAAATGTATAACAGTGGAGACAAACTCAAAAAACATTGTATCCTCACTACTAGCAGTCAGATACATAAATCCATTTTTCACAGCTTAAAAGAATGAAATAATCTTGTCCAACTTTTCTCATCGCATCCTTAAAAGTTTCAAGTTTCACCCATCCTCAACAAATTGGATTACTCAGATATCTTATGCCTATTTCAATTTTTTGTTGTAATCGTCTAGAATTTAAATGCAGGGCATGTAACCCTTAAATAATATTATCACCCTATAAATTTCCTCATTAGATTGTTCAACAAATTATAAAAATATTTTGAGAGTTAAATCTGTTTTGCCTGACAGTGAAGAGGTATAAAGTTCCCACCAGAATTAAAAGAACATTTGTCTAAATACAAATAATAATTTTAAATAGAAACAATACTGAAACTTGAAGGCCATCACAGTAAATACACAGCCTTGATCTCCAGCAAACAGTTTACAATTGCCATTAGCTCCTTGGCCAGATATTTGTACTTTCATTTGAACTGCTAAAGTCCAGATTGCATGTCAATTTACATGAATTCTTCCAAAACAAAATTAAAAAAGTAAAGCCTGTTTAAATTATAAACTGCATAAATATGACATCTCTTCTTGTAAAATTAACTTCACCCTGGCTAGATCCATCCCCATACATGAGGTTGACCATGTTAACTCTCCTTTGGTTCACAAAATCATAAACCCATAATTTTATCAAAAATATCTTTAGTACATTCAATTTTGATACAAATCAGGCGAAGATAAAGGCAAGTCTCACAAAGCTCTCTCTCACAAGAATATTGTTGATATTTTATAAAGGCAGAAATGATTCAACAGGAACCAATGCACTAGTAGTAAATCGCCAACCTAAAAGCCCAAAAAGAGAACAAGATAGAGTTTACAAAATAAATATGCTTTTGTGGTGTTTAGTTTGTGGACTGAACCAACGATTCCCAGGAATCCTCATTGGTTCCAAATTTTTCTCATGTTTAGTTCACATTTTATAATCGAAACGCTATATATTTCCACAAATCTATTCAACACTGGCATTCCTATTCCCATTAAAAAGGTGGGTATCCAGATTCCCAGGCTGTGGGAATCACAATATATATATATATATATATATATATATGAGTGACAAAAAAAACCTTGGTTATATTTTAAAAATCGAAAAATACCCTCGCTTCTTAAAAACCTATTGCAATCCCAAATTAATGTTCTTTCCCACACTCTCCCCCATTGTACGAATAGATTTTTAAAATAATGTGGGAATTTTGAGATGGAAGTTGGTGTTGACTCATGGATTTTAAGTTTAAATTTAGATTATGTAGGTTCAGTTAATATGGAATATACCAACCCCCCCCCCCCCCAAGAAAAAATAAAAATAAACCTTGAATCTTCAAAGGAATTGGAGGGGAGCATGTTGAGATTGCAGCTGGTGGACTCGTCGGCACCCGCACCAACCAGCTGCTTATGCCAAATTTTGAGCTGCAGTAGGTGGAAACTGGCAGCCACCTTCACCTACATTGCCCTCCTTGGTTGACTTGCACCCCCCATCTCAGGCTATATAAATGTGATGGGTGTTGTGTGTGTGTGTGCAGAGTAGAGCAGTAAGGTGTGCAGAAGCTGTGTGCATTGTGTGACAAAGAGAGAGAGAGAGAGAGAGAGAGAGAGAGTTGAGTTGAAGGCAGTAGCCTCCTCCTCCTTGTATTATTCTCCCAATTATAGTGAAGTTGTGCGTGCTCCGTGGATGTAGGTCAGGTTGGACCGAACCACGTAAATCCGATGTTCCATTTTTGTTATTTATTTTTGCCCGTGTGTGATTGTTGCTCCTAGATCCACCCCCAACAGAGCATTATCATTTGTTTTTGTTTCTTTGCTTTAAGAGGATCTCTTATCTGCCGCCCCTAGTAAATTCTTCTCTTTCCTGATAATGAATTTCTTTTTCTACCAAAAGATAAAAACAAGGCTAAACAATATAACTTGATAGGCATATTTGTGAATTGCATATTATTAATATTATTGTTTTAAAAATAGTTGAACTATTGCATTAGCTTTGAATTATATGTGATTTGTGTTGGGGGGTGGATCTAGGAGCAACAATTGCACACGAACAAAATACACAGCCACAATGGAACACCAGATTTACGTGGTTCGGTTGAATCAACCTACGTCCACGGAATACACACCAATTCACTATAACCGGGAGAATAATACAAGGAGGAGGAGGCTATTGCCTTCAACTCAACTCTCTCTCTCTCTCTCACACCACACTCTCTGTTCTGCACACACAGCTCTACACATGAGATCTTGCACACACACAGACATCTCATTTATAGCCATGGAGGGGGGGTGCAAGTCAACCAAGGTGGGCAATGTAGGTGAAGGTGGCTGCCAGCTTCCACCTACTGCAGCTCAAAATTCAGCATAAGTAGTTGGTTGGTGCAGCTGCTGACGACTCCACCAGCTACAATCTCAACAATCTCCCACTTAGAGAAAAGTAGCATCTCAACCAGTGTATAGGCAAATGATGTGCTCATATCTATCTTCAAGCATGAAGATCAACTGAAATTGAGCACAACTTCAGCTTCTCAATAGTCACCACCTTCCTATCTACTGGATTCTTGCAGACTAATCTGATGGTTGTCAGCTTCACAAATGGTGCAAAGATGTCAGTGTAGTCAATCCCTCCCTTCTGCTTGAAGCCTTTGACTACCAACCGAGCCTTGTACCTCCTAGACTCATCATGCTCCTCTTTGATTTTGTACACTCACTTGTTGTGAAGGACCTTCTTACCTTTGGGCAATTCAGCTCAGGGCTAGCTCTTCGCAATATGGGGTCCTAAGCGAATGATTTAATTAGGGCCATTAATATTTTGTTTGATTTTTATTTTTAATTAAAATTAATTTTTCTAACTTTTTGAGATTCAAAATCATTAATTAAAGTTTTATATTCAATATTTTCAAGTTTTTTTTTTTTTTTTTTTGTCTATTGATAACATAACCAATCCATTTAATCTTTCTGGTGACATAGTTGATCGTAAATATTTTTTTATAAGTTTAAGTTTTGAAAAACTTCTTTCTACAGAAACTACTGTCACAGGTATCGTTAATAAAATTCTATAAGCAATAAATGCATTTGAAAAACAATCTATCTTTTTTATAAATACATTGAGACTTGAAAAAGAAAGAATAAAATTGCATTTACTTTGCATTTTAAAATACAATTTCATTTACTTAATTGTGGGAAAATCAATGTATGGGAAGATAGCATCATAAATAATGTTAACATTATTACATTAAAAAAAAATTTAGGGGCCCCAAAAGGCAAACACCTCAGCCACCTTAAGGACAGGCCGGCACTGACTCAGCTAGTTCCCACGTTCTGTTGGAGGTGAGGGACTTCATCTTGTCTTTCATCACAAGCTCCCACTTGTTCGTATCTGCCACCTGACATGCTTCATCATAGCATTCGGGCTCTCCTCCATTTGTAAGAAGTAAAAAATTTATATACCTTTTATTTGATACATGGGGCCAAGTATCCTAAGCTCCGGAGCTAGAGTAGAAGGCGGTGGTGCGACAATCTGCTCCACTTATTCTTTCGCCTGAGGATTCTCGGCATCCTGCTGTTGCGTCCCGACACCTTCTAGGACATCATCCATATCTACATAGGTTGACTCTCTTTGAACTGGTTCGGTGGATTCTGCTATGTGTCTGTCCTTGTACATCACCTTTTCGTTGAAAATCACGTCTCTGCTTCTGATCAACTTCTTGTTTTCATCATCCCAAATGCAATACCCATATTCATCTTCACCATAACCGACGAAGGTGCATTTCCGAGACTTAGGATCAAGCTTGTTTCTGACATTATCATTGATATGTACATATGCAACACAACCAAAAACTTTCAAATGTGAAATGTTCTCCTCTTTTCCACTTCATACCTCTTCTGGTATACGGTGGTCCAATGGTACTGATGGACCCCTATTAATCAAGTACGTTGTGCCGATTGCTTCTGCCCAGAACTGCAATGGTAAGTCTGATTGTATACGCATGCTTCTAACTCTTTCAGCCAACATTCGGTTCATCCGCTTGGCTACGCCGTTGTGCTGAGGCGTACCTGGCCCAGTTCTTTCCATCTTAATACCATGTTCAGAGCAGAATTTCTTGAACCCGGTGTCTTCATACGCACCACCATTATCTGTTTTCAACTTCTTGATTCTCAAACAAGTTTCGCTTTCAACCATAGCTTTTCATACCCTAAAAGTATCAAAGACTTCCGACTTATACTTCAGAAAGTAAACTCATACCTTCCGAGAATGATCGTCAATGAACGTGACGAAGTAATTCCTTCCGCCTATGGATGAGATGGGTGTCGGTCCCCATACATCTGAGTGGACTAATTCTAGTCTCTCCTTCTTTGGGGCACAGGTGTTTGTCTAGAAATTGACCATCTTCTATTTCCCGAATATGCAATCCTCGCACACGTCAATCTCGACCGACCGTAAACCACTCAATTTTCTCTTTGGGTGCATCACCCTGAGTCCTTTCTCGCTCATGTGACCGTGTCGTTGGTGCCAGATGTTGCTGTCGTCATTTCCTACAGCAACAGAAATAGACATGGAGGCATTGGAGGTTAGATAAAGTATTCTGCTTTTCTTACCTCGCATAATCGTTAATACACCCTTTGAAACCTTCCATTCATCGCCAATGAATGTCATCGTGTATTTCTTATCTACCAGTTGACCAACTAAAATCAAATTCTTTCTCAGGTTTGGAATATATCTGATATCGTTCAGCTTCCATACTGACCCATTTATCGTGATCTTCACAACTCCCTTGCTAGCTATGTCGCAAGGTTGATCGTTGCCAAGGTATATCTTACCAAAATTACCTGGTGTGTACTCCTCTAGGCAATCTCTATGGCAAGTGGCATGAAATGAGGTTTCGGAGTCTAAGACCCAAGACTCCTGCTTGCTCTCCAAATAGCGTATCAATGCATCTTTCTCTCTTGAGGAAGAGACGAGATTTGCTTCTGTCTTCGCCTCAAATTCCTTTCTCGGACTTTTGCACTAGTTTTCGAAATGCCTGACCTTCCCACAGTTCCAGCACTCAACGTTCTTTGTGCCCGGTCCTAGATCTGCTGCGATTGTTTGATTGTCCATGTCCGCTTCCTTTTCCTCCGCTTTCCACGTTCAAGGCTGAACTTGAAGTGGTGGCATTATTCGACTGCATTCTGATCTCTTCCATCAAAATCATGATGATGACCTCATCGTACTTCAGTTTCGATTTTCCTATGAAGCTACTGATCGCAATAACAATACCTTTCCAACTCTCAGGCAACTGACTAAGAATCAGTAGGGCACGAATCTCACTGTCAAATGTAATTCCAACCGAGAGGAGTTGATCCAACAATTCGTTGAAATTATTCAAGTGTCCGCTAAAACTTTCACCTACAAACATGCTCATGGTAAACAATCTTTTCATCAAGTGTACCTTATTCGCAGCTGATGGCTGCTCGTACATATTGGATAGCGCATTCATAAGGGACTTGGTGGTTGTCAAGTGCTTGATGTTGAAGGCAACAGACTTTGCCAACGTCATTCTGATAGCTCTGAGAGCTTTTCAGTCAAGCAACTCTCACTCGCTCTCCTTCATGGATTCTAGTTTCTCCTTCAATGGTAAGTGCAACTCTTTACCAAACAAGTAGTCATCAATCTGCATTTTCCAGAAACCGAAGTTCATGTCGTCAAACATCTCAATTTGTGAGCTTTTTTTGTTCGACATCTCGATTCGCTAATCTAGAGACGGAATTAGCTCAAACAGAGAGCACGGTTGGATCTGGAATAGCTGAAAACCTTAGAAATGGTTCAAGTTGTTCAAAAAACGGACCGTAAATGGCTTCGAAAAGCCCGGTCAAAGTTTTGGTCAAACCTCAATCAACTTTAACGGGATATTCCCTTCTGACGGAATATCCGACGGCGTTAACTGACGCTGTCTGCTAACGTGGCACGATGGGAACCACTACTGACGTGGCGCTGAAGTGGCGCTGTGGGGCCCACTTGCTAGCGTGTCGCTGTGGGACCTAGCTACTGACATGGCAACTGGCGTGGCGCTAGGGTCCCCAACTATTGACGTGTTGCAGGACCCAACTGACTGGATGCTCCCGCGGCGCATTGACAATGAGCTAACGGGGCGCTGACTCAGTGCTGACGTGGTGATGACATGGCCGTCTTCGACCTTCAAACACTCACCGGGCAATTGCCGGCGTGTGGGAGCGCGTGAGGGCACCTGTCGTTCACTTGCCAACGCGTGAGGGCGCATAGGAACGTCGCCTAGCCATCGGTGGCGCGTGCGGCCTCGTCTGAGTTCCGTTCGAGCTCTAGTTGCCACTGCTTGCTTCGTCTCAACGAGAGGAACGCAATGGTGACCTCAACACTGAGTTTTGAGACACTGGACAAAGACTCCAATCTGAGAATTTTTCTCCGATCTAGCGATTTTGCTCCAACCTCGCTCTGATACCAATTGTTGGGGGGTGGATCTAGGAGCAACAATCGCACACGAACAAAATACACAACCACAATGGAACACCAGATTTACGTGGTTCGGCCGAATCAACCTACGTCCACGAAGCACACACCAATTCACTATAACCGGGAGAATAATACAAGGAGGCTATTGCCTTCAACTTAACTCTCTCTCTCTTTCTCACACTCCACTCTACTTTGTACACACAGCTCTACACATGACATCTTGCACACACACAGACATCTCATTTATAGCCATGGATGAAGGGTGCAAGTCAACCAAGGTGGGCAATGTAGGTGAAGGTGGCTGCCAGTTTCCACCTACTGCAGCTCAAAATTCAGCATAAGCAGCTGGTTGGTGCGGCTGCTGACGACCAGCTGCAATCTCAACAATTTGTATCTTATTTTAATTATTGTTCTCAAAATTGTGTTTTCTATGAGTTGGGTAAATTTCATTTTTAGTAATTTTCATGAAGTTTTGTTAAACTTAAGGATATTTTGGGAATAGAATGTTATTTTATCAACATTCCCATGAATAAATCAAACGAAGGTGCAGGAGTACCGCATGCCTAGGAATCTATCAAATAATATGCCTCTAAACCAAACATAGGAATCTTATATTCCCAAGAATCATGTATCCCAAGAATCATGATTCTTAGGAATCTCAGAGCTAGAGGGCATCAAGATGCTGCCAAACACCATATTCACGCTTCTCTATCAATACGCAATTTATAACTTTACATAACTCATTTGCTTCAAAGATTTTAAGGCAATAAATAGTACAGATGGATTTTTTTCCTCTTTGTTTCCTGAGAAAAACTCTTAAAAGTTTGACGACCAAACCAATGCATTTACCTTTAGATATGTCTCTGTTAGCTTGATATACATTGCTGGCCCATAACCTAACAGCTTAAGCTTTTAGGTAAAGTGGTAATCTAACATGGTAGAGCCAGTTCTAGGAGCTCCTAGGTTCTAGTCTTGTTGCCCACGATAGTTATGTAATGTTTAAAAAAATTATTGTATTCCCTATAATGAGTGTTATCTACCATGTGTTTATGTCACCACGTGTTGTCAAGCTACACGTGCAGGGGAGTGTTAAAGCTTGATATACATTGTTGGCCCACAACCTAACAACTTAAGCTTTTAGGTAAAGTGGTAATCTAACAGCCTCTATTAGAAGTCAATGATGTACTCTTAAAGGAAAATCTTATTCTCAAACACGCATGCCTAAGCAACAATTGAATTTAAACCATACTACATGCTACAAAGATCTTGTCCTATACTTACTCATAAGTTTAGAGGAGGATAAAAGATAATTTCTACATAAAACCAGCAGAAAAAATTATTTACATAGGGACACGAAAAGGTGCAACTGGATGTTTGTGGATGTTTGAGTGTATATGTGGGTGTTGGCCTGCCTGTGAATCAAGAAAATCTTTCTTAGGGTTAGCACGTCAATCAATAGGCAAAAAAAAAAAAACCGCAATAAAACATTCTACCACTATGACTTACTCGTCTAGCAATAGATGGTGACTAGTATGGACTAAGGATTGACAATTAGAGAGCAAATTCACAGATCAATATGGACATGCAATCCCAAAAATTTTGAAATTTAAATAAGAAAATAAGTGAATTCTATCTCTATTTCCCAACATGACGGTGATGTTGTTGGTGGCTACAAGTCTTTAGCATCCTAATATAAAAGAGATATTTAGAAAACACAAACTGAGATCTATTAACAGCGAAAGCACATTGTGTTAGCAGCTTACGTGTTTCATCAGAATACTCTATACAGGTCGCTAAATCATCATGATCCCCAATCGTATCATGGATTCCTAAAAGCAAATCATACCTAAGGAAAATTTGACAACAATGTAAATTGTTAATAACCACAAGAAGGCTCATTAATGACCCCATAGACTGGCAAAAACAAGATGGAAACTTGAGTGCCACATTAAAACAAGGAATGCAAAATAACAAGGGTTAAATATTTCCTGCCTTCTAAACCAACCGTGTATGCCATTACAAAAAATTTTGTTGTCATGTAAAGAACAAGCACATACAAGTGTTATGTTTGTATGAGGCAAGTATGCACTAGTAGACATAGCTCAAGTCATGCATATCAATCAGAATGCAACCTAAAAAATTATCAGATAATATTAAAAATGTATTAGGGATGGTGTCAACTCTCTAGCATGATTTGACATGCTCTCCCTATCCTTTCCATCCTTTCCCTCTCACAAGATCTCTAGGCTTTCTAGAGACTCAAAAAAACATGAAGGGAAATAAATAAAATATGAGGGAATCCACTTTTTTTTTTGTCTAGATATCAAAGAAAAAAAAAAAACGTAATGAAACTAATTTTTTTTCTTTGGCATGTCCCTTTGTACTCATTTTTCTTAATGCTCAACACATTTGAATAAATTTTCATTCCTATTATTATAGTAGAAGTTGTGATTATGCATGAAATATATTTTCCCTTCAACCTCTCTTCCTTTCCTTGTCATTTTCCACTAGAAAATCCTTGATCCAAATGGAGCCTTAAGGGTAATAATTTTACCTCAATTCTACGATAGAATCAAATTAAGTCAATTCAATGAAGCCTTACTGGCAAACCCTTTTTTTTTTAGGTCCAATCAATCTCTTTCTAGAGCCCAATCTTCTATAAGATCAAAAGCCATCATTTCTTTCCTTACCAACTGAACTAGTTGAGCTTTGTCTTTTTCAATCACAATGAATTGAGCTTTGTCTTTTTCAATCACAATGAATATCGATAAGACAGTTTCTTTCAGAAAAGTACAGATGAGGCATTGATGCTAACACTCAAAGGAGGTGAATATTTTTATCCAGATAAAGTAATATAAATGTTAGAAATGAAATGATCTTTGATGAATGAATGTTTCAATCTTAGTATAGACACCTCTCTTAATAGTATTCAAAATCAAAATATATTAATCTGTGCATCATTTACAAGCTTCAGATTAGAAGCATAAATACTTTCAAAAGCTATTAACAGTTAAAGTACCAAGATGAGCGCTGGTTAAGTAACTCTCCAAGTCGCATGATTTTCCCAATGTTACATCCCTACAAAAGATGCCATTGCACAACCATATTTTGTTGTGTGACTATCATGTGCGGCATGATGACCTATTGTTGAACTCAAATCAACTTACCCATTTACAAAACTGCCACTGAAAAAAACCATGTGCATGTGTAAAATTTTTTAATAAGCCTAAGGAGTCGTTTTGTATCACTATCAAAAATTATGAAAACAAAAACCAGAAACAAAAATAAAAAATTGAAATGCACTTTTTTGTCCTTGGATCAAATAACAACTAAAATAATATGATTAAATAATAAAAGTACAAAATAGTACAGATGAAAAATACTATAATAAAAATAAACTATAATAGTTATTTTACTAAATTATTATATATCAAATTCATATTACAAAAGCAATATTATTGTAAATAACAATTGAAAAATAATAAAAATATTTTGTAAATGAATTTAATAATTTTAAAAAAAAAAGTTATGAACATTTTTTATTCATATTTTGAAATCATATAATCATTTTTTTTTTTTATTAAAAGTTTGTATAAAATAAATGATTTGATCCAAAAGAAGTTAATATTTTATATTCAAATATTCTGACAACATGTCGTCAAAACAAAAATCATAAAATCTGATTTTTAATTTCTCACAAACAGCTGATTACCAACAACAGAAACAGAACTAGTGGAGTAAGCAAAAGTGTTTTCATAATCTATTTCTTCACTGCACAGAAACAGCCGAACATAGAGAACAGAAATGATATCAAAAAGATCCTAAGTTAATTCCAAGATATCTTCAACAGTAAATAAAATTTCTTCAACATTCATTAAAGTTACAATATTTCATTTCATAGCAATGTAAATAAGACATTCAATGAACGTTTATGACAACTTAGTGCTTATTTAAATGGACGTCGACACTAAATGTCGGAAATTTCAGTGCTTGAGAGTTGAGACAGCGACAGGTTTATATTGACAAAATTCAATAATAGGGTGGCTTCTGCAATTAATGCAACTACAAACCTTGTAACAGAACGATCAGAACCAGCAGTAAAAGCAACGGACTCGTGCTGGAAACAGCAATCAAGAAGTGCAGCCTCCACGGGAACTTCTAATCTGATCACAGAACTATCCACGTCATATAATCGAAGACTCTGCATCGAAAACACACCATGTAATCGGAAAACACGCAGGAAATTATGGAGAAAATTAAAGTACATTTTGGTTAGCATTCAAAAGTACTTTCGTTGCTCTGAAAACAACAATTGCATAGAATTTAGCGCCCGCAGGTTTGGGGTGGAGAGCAAGTAGCTCGAAATGCTAACCAGAAGGAAAACAAAAAATGGAGTCGAGATTATGAAGAGCGATATTACAGAGTCCCAGGAAGAAATGAGGAGGTTGTTGCAGTGCGGAGCAAATCGGATTCTCGAAATGGCATCCCGAATTGGGTTTTCGAACTTTAAACAAGCTCCGTTCATTTCGGAACCGCGAAGAGTGAACTCAGTCAATCAGAGCAAACACATCTAACTTTCTCCGGATGAATCTCAATCGCAGATTGAGCAATGTGTGGGCACGGATTTGGTCCCAAAAAACCCTAATTCCCTCTTTGAGTGAGTTCGCGCCCGAAGATTTTTCCTGTTCAAATTTTCAAATGGTGCGGCTCTCTTTCGTCGTTTTCCCTTTATGAGCTCTCTCGTCAGTCGGCACCGGGCAGTCCACGGAGTAGCAATTGGGCCGCACGGGTCCGGAGGGCTTAACTGGGCCGGGCTTTCACAATCATGCATACCATTTTTTAAATTATTTGTTAGGGCTTGTATATTTTTTTTAGCCAAAATTTACATATATATGTATTCTAATGTTTACAATATAAAATTTTAGCCTGGCTCAAGTTTGAGTCAATTTCAGTTTAAAATTGAATGTGCTTGTCCAATCTTTCATTCAAGTTCAAACAAGAATTCAAGTGGACCCATGAGTTTAATTTTTTGGATTAAACTTTTAATAAAATTATAAATGTAAGAACCCGAACCGTGATAGATAGGTTTAAATAATTAAGAGATGAGTAAATTGGTATTTGAACAGGCTTCGTCGACGAAGCTAGAGTTCGTCGATGAAGGTCATGCATCTCTCGTCGACGAAGTTCAAAGGCTCGTCGATGAGGAGAAGCCAAGGAGTTTCAGGAACTGATGATATCAGGATTCGTCGACGAACCCTCCGTCTCGTTGACGAGAGAACTATAGAGTCTCGTCGACGAGTTTGCCCGGGTCAAAAGGGGCTATAAATAGAAATTTCATTGCTTAACCATTAAGAAACTTCAAATCTCTCTCTCTCTCTCTCTCTAGAACTCTCCTTACTCTGTATCTCTCTAGATATATTTGTCGTTCGTCATTAGAATCGTGAATCTAAAGTTACCACGACGATCGTGGAAGAATTCTCTACAAGTTCTACGAATTGAAATTTCGTTTCGAAGATTTTTGGGTTTTGGCTTAAAATCGAGATAAGGCTCAGTTTTCAATTCTGATCTGGTAGTTTTGTAGAGAATAGTGTTGTGAGTATATTCTATACTATTGATTGTAGGTTTTGGAACTCAGTTCACTGTTTAGGGACTTTAGAGTTCGGGATTGGCTATTCGGGGAAAAGGTAAGGGGAACTGTGTTTATATCGGTTATTTTTTAAATCAGACTCGGTGGAACTATGGTTCACAGTCCTGTGTATGTTTTGGCTACTCATTTGGGAGAATCTAATGGGGAAAACTATGGGTTTTTCATTATTACAATTTTGGGAAAAAGGGGGCGACGGGCTGCATCCCTGGTTTTGTTGAAAATCAAACGTATATGTTGATTTATACTGTGTTATAGGGATGGTTGTACCTTGACTTGTTTTAAACTATATGTGTTTGGAAAACCGTGATTTTAGATTATCAAATGGGTGTGGTTTGTTTGATTATATGAGTATGCATATGTTGTATCTTGGTGAAACAGGAACGGGGTTCCGAATTGTTCTAGGTTTGAAAATTCGGCTTTTGCCGAAGAGTGCGCAATACCACTAGATTGGCTGGCTTTCGAGCCGAAGGGTGTGCGAACACCAGATCTGCACCTGTTCAACGCTGATGCTATGTCAAGTTACCAGGGGCACCGGCGTTTGCCGAAGGGTGTGAAATATCACCAGATTGCCGGCGTTAGCCGAAGGGTGTGAAATATCACCAGATTGCCAGTTTTTACCAAAGGGTGTGAAATACCACCAGACAGTCCTGCTTCGAGCCAAATGGTGTGATGACACCAGATTATATTGCTTGTTTTGTGAAAATATTGGAACTGGTTTTGATTATTTTGACTATTGAATTATGCATGTTAGTATGTCATGATAACACTCAAATGTTACATACCGATATAACCTGTGTTATTCTTTACTGAGAGGTATCTCACTCCTACTGTATGTACATTTTTACAGGTTCTTTGAGTAATCGGAACTAGCGTTCTGGTGTAGGGAGCGTAGTGGCCGATGTACTGCGGTTAGCGCTTGGGTAAGTGCTAGGACTATATTTTGATGGGTTACCATTTTGGGATGTGTTGGGCACCCAGTTGTACTTTGCATGATAGAGTCTGTCTTTGCTCTTGTATAGACTCTGGTATGGTATTGCATATGTATATCTAAAATGACCTTTTTCACTGTGTATATGATTGTATTTGGATGTGTTTAGGGTGCGTGGGAACCCTACGGGGTCGGACCCTCAAATCTGTGGATGATTTGTATGATACAGGGACATGTTAGGTTACATTTTCACCTCTGGGTCCCATTTCAGGGTTCAGGGCATGACAATAAATGCCCGTTGAACTTAAACTGAACTTGAATACACTTATCCACCCAAACTTGCTACTAATTAATTATATTTTAAATTAAGCTTAACTGATATATTTATGAAATAAACATTCTTTAAATACAAATATGAAGTGGTGTAACAGTACTACCATGTAAACATCCTTTTATTCTACCAATGATATTAGCTTCTAATTAATGAATAATTTCGTAACTCTTATCTCTTAGCTCTTGATACTCGAAAACTGAAATAAAGAGACGAGATTAGATTTGTCAAATGAAAAATTAAGAAATTGGAAAAATGAGTAAAAAATGAAAACCAAAAGAGAGTCAAATTTAGTGGACGGTCATTTAATATCTTTATCATCACTTCTATGTGACCCTACAAGCTAACAAGAAAAATTTTAAAAGGACCTAATCCAAGTCTATGTATAAACAAGCCCAAACGAGTCTATACATGAACTTTTCACGAGAATAAATAAGTGTCGCGGGACAATACTGCAAAGGAGTAATAAAGGAAGACAATGACCTTGTATGTTGATTTTCAGGGATTTGTTGAGGTCGTCTTTTAGCCAAAAAGCTCCTTACTTTGTAAAGATGGAGGGAGGATTGTCATAGTATATACATAATCTTTCCCCACTTTTTTATGTAGAGAGGTTGTTTCCTTCAATTCGAACCCAAGGTCATTCAGTCACAAAAGAGCAACCTTACTCTTGATTCAAGACTTGTTCTCATGTAGGGATTAGTTACCCCATTTGTAATTCTTTAAGAATCTACATTATAAACTTGAACTCTTTGAGTGAATGTTTATTCAGTTACATCATTGGCTAAGTGAATGTTTGTCTTATTACATCATTGGTTAAGTAATATAATTGCATATTTAGTACATAGGAATCAAATTTTATCACTCAATATCTCTCTCTTTTTATTCAAAATTTCATCTCATTATTTTCTTACCCCAACCAAACACGACATAAGTGAACCATTTTATACTATTCAATGAAAGTTTGCTATGTTTGTAACTCTTACCTATTCAAATTCATGGTTGCATATATTATTGCTTACGTTATTAATTACAACTTTTATGCAAGTGACTTATGCAATGTTTTGTGCTAGCATGCTTGAACAAGTGAATGTTAGTTGACTTTGTTGGAGGAGGATGTCTTCGACAAGTACTATATGATGATTTCTAATGTCAAAACATTCAAGTCCATGACATTTAGTATTAGAACCATCCCTAAGGATGCTATTGTCATGTTGGTGGTGATAAAGTTCATAATATGTTCATAATCAAGATTCAATACAAAAGATTTTAATACAAAAGAGAGGGAGAAGGAGATTGCAAAAGAGGGAGAGAGAGAAGTCGCACGTAGGCAGCACTTAGCACACAACTACAATCCTTACTTCACAACACAATACCAAAGAATACATAATAGAATAAACCTAAACCTAATATATGTACATAGACTAAAATGCCCCTAGTTAAATATATATTATCTAACATCCCCTCTCAAACTCATGATGGCGCACCGAGAAGCATTGAGAGTTTGCCGAGTAGAAACTGGAAACAACTAATAGTGTGGTACTTTGTAAAAAAATCAGCCAACTGCATGGTAGAGGAAATGAATGAGAGAGAGAGAGACGGTACCAAGGAGAACATGATGACGTGTGAGATGACAATCAATTTCAATATGCTTAGTGTGTTCATGAAAGACAGAGTTATGAGCAATTTGAAAAGCACTAGTGTTGTCACAATACATAGGAGTGGGCTCAACAAGTAAGACACCCATGTCAGCAAGTAACTAATGCAACCAAACTATTTCCACAGTAGTTGAAGCCATGGCATGATACTCAGCCTCAATAGAAGAACAAGAAACTACAGATTGCTTCTTACTTTTCCAGGAAATGAGAGAGTTACCAAGAAAAATACAGAAACCAGTTGTCGACTTGCAGTCTGTAGTTTCTCCAGCTCAAATCAGCATCAGAATAAGCATGAAGTTTCAAAGTAGATGTAGAAGGAAGTAATATACTCTGATACAATGTCCCTCTAATATAACGTAAGATACGAAGAACAGTAGCCTAATGGATCATAGTGGGAAAGGAGACAAACTGACTCACAATATGAACTGCATGTAATATCACGTCGAGTGATGGAGAGATAAATCAAACTATCAACAATAGTACGGTATAAAGTTGAACCCGCCAATGGAACCCCATCAGAAGAGGTATAATGAACATTGAGTTCAAGAGGTGTAACGACTCGAAAAATAATATTATTTAAATTATAAAGAGGAAGGGAAATGAAAACAGGAACAGAAGGAGGCAGTGTTCATTAACGACATTGCATTTTAGATATAAAAACCCAAGGAATTTTCTAATGGCCTTGTCGACGAACATACGGGATTCGTCGACGAGGGTACAAGAAGGTCTCGTCGACGAAGGCATGTTTCGTTGACGAGAAGATACTGAGAGAATGTTTTGGGCATTTCTAAATTTCATCGATGAAGGGAATAGCTCGCCTCGACGAATTTTCTATTAGACTCATCGACGAGATGACGTGGCTCGTCGACGAAGGCCGCAATATATATAGCCCTAAATTTCGTTGAATTGCAGAAAAATCAACGAAAATATTCCTCTCTCTCTCTCCTACAGTCCTTCCCTCTTCTCTCTTCGATTTCGGCCCCGTTAGTCGCCGGATCGACTATCTAAGGCCACCACGACGCTCCTGGCGAAGTTCCCTTCAAGTTTACCAGGGCGGATTGTAAGTGGAATCAAGTTGAATTTCTCCCTAGAATCAGGGTAAGGCTTTTTATTCAGTTTTTGGCCTTCTGGTAGTTGTAGGAAATGATGGAGATAAAGAAATGATGATATTCTATTATGACGAATGTTGTTTTCAGGGTGTTGAGTAGGAAGCCATGCGGGTGTTGGATCAGTATACCATAGGGGCTTTTCAGTAGTCGGATAAGGGAAACATGCTATGTTAGGCAACCATATATGATTTCAGTACAAATTATATGCTTGTATTAACTTATTATTCAAAATATATATACAATTTTCAGAGCCTGGTAATATTAATATTTATTTGTGTGGCTTGAGTTGATAACATAAACAGTACTATATTTATAGAATTTGTGAATACCAAGTTTATAGTTATTAACAGAAATACCATGATATTTGCATGTTTATAGAATGACGAATTTTCAGTGTACAATATACTTAGATGTATGCATTTTCAGTAATTACAGAATAACACGTTTATCAATACCATAATGCCCTAATAAACAGATATTCATATAGCAGTTCAGTTATACATAAAACAGATTTCCAGTTAGTTTATTTAGAATTTCAGATAAATTCTATGAGGTTATGATTATTTTAGAAACCACAGTAAAAACAGTATATTATAGATATTAGCTACTTATATAGTATCAGACCTTAATGGATCAGACAGTAGAGCACGGTACCATAGCTACAGATATTCAGTTCAGAGTGCAACCACTTTGCTCAAACAGTAAGTGGTATGAGGTCGATCGTGCCTACGTCAGGACAAACTCTCCATCAAATATGGATTAAAGGGGCTGATTAGACTGTTGGAGTTCAGTTGACTTACCTTAGTCGACCAATCAGGATAAGTCCCACCTTCGGGCCGCACAACCCTGTCATGAGGGGTTAAATCATGACATACAGCCATTTAGAGAAAATTTCTCAGATATTATGAGTACTATCAGACTTTTAGAAATAGTAGTATTAATATGAAAAGTAATTTCATATAGATTGGCATATTCAGTTATGTAGTTAATGGTTTTATTATACGTTATGTAATATCAGCACTTTTGGATTCAATTAATCATATTATTCTTAAATTAGATTATTTTTACCAAACTATAGCTCAATAGCCACACCCTAGTAATAGCATGTTTCGTCTTACTGAGCGTTGGCTCATCCCAGTGTTGAATTGTTTTTCAGGTGAACTAGCTAGGCTAGCGGAACAAGCTCGCAGGTAGAGGGTCTATTGTACTGCCCTTTTGAGAGTGAGTATTATTTTAGAGTGGCATGTTTTGTAAACCCTTGGTATCTGTAAGGGTAGTTTTCGAGAGGACTGCAATGTTTGTTCCGTTGTGGGATGATTTAACACTTTGGTATTGTATTATGTGTGATTTTATTTTATATGATTGGCCTTCCGCTGTTTAGGTTAATGATCGAATTTAAAACTAGGGAAAAAGATTTTATTTTATTAGTAAGTCGTTTCAAGAGGAGTTTCTATAGTTCGAGTATCATTAAGACGAGCTTTTTGAATGACATCAACTGCATATTTAGATTGAAAGAGGAGATAAACCTTAGGAGAATAGGCTACCTCAATGCCAAAGAAGTATCTCAGGGGTCCCAAATCTTTCATTTCGAAGTGGTGGTGCAGCTTTGATTTCAATTCCGCAATCCCATCTGTATCATCGCCAGTTAAAATCATATCATCTACATAAAGAAGGAGAATAATACGCCCAGCAGATGTATAACGAGTAAACAAGGAAGAATCATGATCATTTGAGCGGAAGCCAAAAGAACAAATAACTTTAGAGAACTTTTCAAACCAAGCCCTTGGAGCTTGTTTAAGACCATACAAAGCTTTTCTCAGTCTACATACCTCCCCTAGACGATGAGAAACAACAGGGGTGGAGACATATAAACTTCTTCTTTGAGATCCTTTTTTAGGAAGGCATTCTTTACATCTAACTGTGAGAGGTTCCACTAGTTAATAGAAGTTACTGCAATCAAAGTACTTACAGATGCCATCGTAGCAACCGGTGCAAATGTCTCCTCATAATCAAAACCAACTTTTTGAGTAAACCCTTTTGTAACCAAACATACCTTATATCTTTTAACAGAACCCTCAAACTTAGTTTTGATCTTGTAGACCCAGCGACATCCCACTACCGTTTTATTAGGAGGAAGAGGTATCAACTCCCATGTGTCGGTCTTATACAAAGCAGCAAGTTCTTCATTCATATCATGTTGCCGAAGAGGGTCAAGAGCTGCCTCCTTATAAGAAGCAGACTCACAATGGGAATGAAGAGAAACTAAAAAAGTAGCAAAACTAGAAGAATAACAAGAATTAGATGCAAGAACATATGAATCAATATGAAAAGGAGGCTTACGCAGTCACGTTGGATAATGAGAAGATGCAGGGTCCACATGATCAGAAGATAAAGAGGAGTCCGCCAAGGAGGATGGGGGATTTGTACCTGCAGAAGAAAATGAAGGACAAGGAGAAGAAATAAGAGCAACTGAGGAAAACTCTAAATCAATATCACAAGTAAATGGATCAATATTTACAAGGTTATACTCATTTAAGATGCTAGAGCTTGTTGGAATAGAGAGGAAAGGAATGTGTTCAAGAAAGGTGACATGACGAGAAACATAAAGTTTTTGTGTTATGGGATCATAACAACGATATCCTTTTTGTCCATCACCATAACCAAGAAACACACACATAGAGGATCGTGCAGACAACTTAGAGCACTCAGTATAAGGATGAAGGACAAAGCATGTGTATGAAAATACTCTGGAGCCTTGCCGCATAATTTCTTATAAGGAGAGACTCTACAATTAAGAGCAGTAGGAATTCTGTTAATCAAATGTGTGGCAATTAGAACTGCTTCTCCCCAAAAAACTTTGGGAACATTACTAGAAAGGAGAAGGGATCGAGTTGTCTCATTGATGTGCCAATGTTTTCTTTCAGCCACACCATTTTTCTCAGGAGTGTATGTGCACGATGATTGATGTATGGTGCCATCAGAGGTGAGTTGAGTGGAAAACTCAGTAGAATTAAATTCCCCCCCCCTGTAACAACCTACTTAATAAACTAGTTTTTTTTATATATACTATGATAATCTACTTGCTCTGATACCAAATTAAGTAGCAAGAAGCGGAAATCATATAAACATAACCATATGTAAATATATATACACAATACCATACCATACAATACTAGAGTACTAACATGTTTCCCAAAATATACACATATATCTGTTCCCCAAAATACGCTCAACTATACTGGGATATACAAAAATCCTCCACAATACTCACTTCATTGACAGGGCACTACTAAAACCCCTCTATCTGCGAGCCTGGTTTGCTCGCCTACCTGGATCACTTGAAAAATGATTCAACACTGGGATGAGCCAACGCTCAGTAAGACGAAATATGCTATTACTAATGCGTGGCAAATGAGTTACAATATTATGAAAATATGTTTTCATATAATCATGTATAACTAAATATGAAAATACAGTACAAGTAATAAAAATCCACCACCCTTTTCATGTTGCTTAACATAATAGTATTGTAGGTTACTATTTAAAATACTTCTAGTGTATATAAGTATGTTCCTTGTTTCTGTAAATCTGTATATACGTAATAATAACTGAAAGCTTTCCCTGTAGATAACTGTGTGTCATGATTTAACCCCTCATGACAGGGTTGTGCGGCCCGTAGGAGGGATTTACCCTGGTTAGCCAACCAGGAATAAATCACTATACTCCATCGGTCTGATCTGCCCACCTTAACCCATATCTGATGGGCAGCCTGTCCATGTCAAGGGCCTAGGTGATCGACCTACTACCACGTATTATCTAAATAGGTGGTTGCACTCATAACATAACATAATATCTGTAGCAATGGTACCGTACTCTGTAACTGCATAGTCCAATAGGGTCTGATATTATATAATATATCTCTATATACCACTATCTGATTTACCATGATTCTGAAATAACCGTAATAACCATGATGCTGCATAAATTGTAATTGTAATTCATACGTCATAATACTGAGAATTGTATAATCATAACACTGATAACTGCATAATCATAGTACTGAAATTCGTATTATCATGGTGCTGAAATTCGTATAATCATGGTACTAGAATTCGTATGATCATGGTACTGAAATTCATAAAATCATGATACTAAAATTCATAAAACATATCTCCGTACTATATTCATATTCTCAAGCCACACCGTACTTTAATACATAATTTTCATAATTTAATAAACTATATAATATATCAAAATTTCCTAACATAGCATATTTCCCTTACCTAACTACTGGAAAGCCCCTATGGTATACTGACCTAACACCCACAGGGCCTCCTACACAACACCCTGAAAATAACATTTTTCAGAACAGAATATCAATATTTCTTCACCTACATCATTTCCTATAACTGTCATAAGGCCAAAAATGGACTAAAAGGCCTTACCCTGCATTTGGGATGAAATCCAACTTTGTTTCACCGATGATCTGCTCCAGTAGACTTGTAGAGAACTTCGCCAGGAGCCTCGTGGTGGCTTTGAATAGTCGATCCGGTGACTGGCGGGGCCGAAATTGAAGAGAGAAGGGAGAGGGGCCGTAGGAGAGAGAGAGAGAGAGAGAAGAAAAACAGAGCTGAAATTATGTGAAAAATGGGTTTTAGCACTATTTATACTGCAGGATTTGTTGACGAGCCACGTCACCTCGTCGATGAGTCCTTCAGTAAATTCATCGACGAACCTTACCCTTCGTCAACGAAATTCAGAGTAGCCCAAATCTTGCGCTCGGTATTTTCTTGTCGACGAGATCTTGCCTTCATCGACGAGGTCCTAAAGACCTTCATCGACGAACCCCTGTATTCGTCGACAAGTCCTGACAATTCCTTGAAATTATTATTATCCCCAAAATGCAATGTCGTCGACGAAGCCTACTGCCTCCTTCTGTTCCTGTTTTCATTTCTCTCCCTTATTATTATTAAATAATATTATTCTTTGGGTCACTACACCCCCCCCCCCAAATCGCACCTGAAACACGTAATGACAGTTGAATGTTGTGTTTGAACCAAATCACGAAACATTTTATAGATGCTAATGAAATCAAAACATTTTTTCATAAGGTATATCCAAGTAAAACGAGCATAAACATCAATGAAAGAAACATAATATCGGGACCCTCCATTTGAAGCAGTAGGAGCTGGTCCCCAAACATAAGAATGGATTAGATCAAAGGGTGCAAAAGACTCTGATGTACTCTTATTAAAGGACAAAACAGAGAATTTTGCAAGCTTACAACCACTACAATCAGAAAGGTTATGAGAAGATAAATTTCCTAAGACACCAGTGGAAGCCAAAAATCTCATTCGATAACTAGAAACACGTCCAAGACGTGAATGTCATAAATAAAAAGTAGAAGAATTAGAACGCAAACGAAAATAAGACAAGTCAACACTAGAACCAGCAAATTCTTTGACTTGAAGCTCTTCTAACACAAACAATCCCCCTTCCTACGGCCTGTCCCAATCAGCTTCTTAGAATGTGGATCCTGCACAAAACATGAGGTTGGAGTAAAAGAAACATAGTATCCACAATCACATAGTTGACTAATAGAAATCAAATTCAATGAGAGTTTAGGAATACAATAAACATCAGAAAAACACAAACAAGATGAAATGATGGAACCGGTACCTACCGATGGCATTGGGGTACCATTGGCAGCCAAAAAAGATGAAGGTGTCAAGGTAGAATGTAATGACCTACTAAATTTTTTTTTAATAATAAATACTATGAAATTTACACTGCTCTGATACCTTCTGATTTAAATCTAACCATCAACCTAAGCAGCGGGAAGTTGAATATGTAAAACATAACCACACATATATTACAATACCAGAGTGTCTGAGTGTTCTTCAAAATTTACATATACAACTATTCCAAAAATACCCTTAACTGAAACTAGGGCAATACAAAAATAATCTCCCATAATACTCACTTTATTGACAAGGCAGCACTGTAGCCCCCTCTATCTGCAAGTCTGATCAGCTCGCCTAGCGGGATCACCTGAAAAATATCAACTAAATGGAATGAGGTGGCGCTCAGTAAGAAGAAACATGCTATTATTAGTGTGTAGCAAGTGAGTCATATGTTCGTAAAATCTGATTAGAAATTACCATAAATAACAATACTGGAAAAACCTGTATACTTTTTTTTTTTTTTTAAAGAAGGGTTGTACCTCCATTTATTTATTAATAAACCCTCACTTTTAGTGGAGGAATACCATGGTTACAAGACAATCAATGGGAGAAAAAAAGATAAAACATTAAAGGCCTCTAAAAAAAACAACACGAACAACCAGCTAAAAAACAGGGTTACAATATAAAACATGCTAATGTAGCTTAACATAAACTGATTTGAAAGGATGTTCTATTCATAATACTAATAATATTTATAAGTATAACTATTTTCTATAAATCTGATTGTAATATGTATAATAACTGATAAAATTCCCTGGATGGATAACTGAAGTCATGAATTAACCCCTCATGACAGGGTTGTGCAGCCCGAAGGGTCCCCTAACCTAGCTGGCCGACCAGGGTAAGTCAACTGAACTCCGATAGTCAGATCAGCCCCCTCAACCCATATCTGATGAGGAGCATGTCCACAACATAGGCACGATCGACTTCTGAATACCACTTATTATCTGAATAGGGGTGCACTCTGAACTGAATATAGCTACGGTATCGAGTTCTGCTGACTAAATCTGGTCCATCAGGGTCTGATACTATATAAGTAACTGATATATCTAAAATACAGTTTTTGCCATGATTTTGTAACAACTGAAATAAACATAACATTATATAAACTGATTTGAATAAACTGGAAATACTGAATATCTAAGATATCTGCATAACTGAATAACTGAAATATCTGAGTAACTGTAGTAACTGAATGTTATGGTTCTGAGGTGTGTATATCATAATATTTTGAAAATACTGTAAAATACAAGTTTCTGTACGTATACTGTAAATCATGGTATTTTGAAAATCATATAAACCTTGTGCTGATATAATATTAACTCATGCCACACAACTAAATATCAATTTTATCAGGCTCTGAAAACTGTATATATGGTATAAATAATAATTTACTAAAAACATATGATTTGTACTAAATCATAATAAAATTGTCTAGCATAACATATTTCCCTTACCTGATTCCTACTAAAAATCCTCTACTGACACAGATCCTACTCCCGCAGGGTTCTCCACTCAACACCCTGAAAACAATATATCCCAGAATAAAATATCATTATTTCCTTGCTTGCTACATTTCCTACAACTACTGGAAAGCTAAATTTTGACAAATAGTCCTTACCCTGAATCTGGGATGAAATTCAACTCTGTCCCACCGACGATCCGTTCCAACAAAATTGGAGAGAACTTCCCCAAGAGCGTTGTGGTGGCCTCAAATCATCGATTCGACGAACGACGGGGCTGAAATCGAAGAGAGAGGGAAGAGGAACCATAAAAAGAGAAGAGAGAGAGAGAGTTCCACTGAATTTCTGCGTAAAATTTGAGTTTAACATTATTTATACTATGGGATTCGTCGACGAGCCACATCACCTCGTCGAGGAGGTCAAGAGGAAATTCATCAACGAACTCTCCCCTTCGTTGACAAAATTCAGAGTCACCCAGAACCTCCTCTCGATATCTTCTCATCGACGAGTCCAGTACGCAATGTCGTCGACGAAACCCGCTGCCTCCTTCTGTTACTGTTTCCCATTTACCATTTTCTTTATTATTTAAATACTATTATTCTTCGGTTCGTTTTACATATTATATACTTTTGCTCGTGTATTTGTCATCATCATAAAGGGGGAGATTGTTGACTTTACGAGTCCAATCCGGTTTTGATAATGAAAAATCACTTGGTATTTGATCTGTACATTGAGTTTGTGAACAGGACCTGTATTAAGCATGCACGGAAGGATAACGAGTCATGGAAGCCTTAAAGTAAAACATACATATCTTGGCAAGATCTATGGAACTCAAAGAGTACGAGAATCAAGATGCAAGCAACAAAGTTCAAGAACGTCATGGGAATGGGTACTTAGACCTCATGTATTTATATTTTCGTATAATTTAATTTGAGGCTCAACATATACCCTAGAATGACATTAGGACTCATGCATTTCATGAACATCATTAGGGTACATTCATGGACTTAGAAATATTGTTAAAACCTTGGAAAATGTTTTTATAAAAGAGCCAAGAAAGAGAGCAAAGCAGATTTTTAAATTAGAAAAGAAAAATTCAGAAAAAGGGTACTTCGGTAGCCTGAACTCAACCTCAGTCGCCTGAAAAAATTTTTTAGGAGCTTGAAGATTAAGTTCGGTAGCCTGAAGAATTAATGGGAAACACAAAATCTGGCTGAGGCACTTCGGTCGCCTAAACCTAGAACTTCAGGCGCCTAAACTTGCCACTTCAGGAGCCTAAGTCCTACTTCGGTTGCCTGAACCTGTATTCCAAGTTGATTTTTTGAAGCACTAAGGGACTTCGGTCGCCTGGACTTCAATCTCAGTCGCCTGAACTTGCAGGAAAACTTCAAAATATGATTTTTATTAAAAGGATTCCCGAGATATTTCTTTGATCCAACGGTTGAGATCAATTCTAAGAGTAAGACACTATATATACTGAATATCTAAACCCTATTACGTTAGCCAAACGAAAAGATAAGAGAAGAGAACTTCGGTTTGAAAGAGAATTGAGAAATTTGAGCATATTGATACACGATTGCCTGCACTCAAGCTTATATTCATCAATCTTAGGCAAATCTACTCCGAAAATCAAAGGGGATTTATTCACTCAACTTTATTTCTTCTTGGTATTGAGGTTTGGTTTATTCATTTAGCTTTTCCAAGAGACTCTCATATCAACATCTGATACTGAATATCTTTAGAGAAGTTTGGTATTGAGTTTTTTCATATTCATATAAAGATTATTTTTGACAAGTTGAATACTTGAGAAAGTTTTTATTTGGCTATTGTTTATAGAGTAATCATTCAAGTGTGTTCAAAGTTAAAGACATGACATTTTAGTTACTTCTAAACTAGTTGATTAGATATCCTAAGAAGTGCATAACTATATCTATACATATTGAAGGATATTTTTTGAAAATCATATATTAAGTTTTTGATCCTTGGTATTCTCATCATATATATATATACACACATTAGAGCAAATACTACCAAGATCACATTGAGATTGAACTCTTGAGAGAAATATTGTTTTGACAAAGTGTGTATCAAATATTTACAATCTTCAAAGCTATTTTTGTATTCAAAGATTTAAATTGAGTTCTCCAAAGTATTGATTCATACAAACATTTTGGGAGATTTGATAAAAAGAGAATTGTGTGTTGAAGCATATCATACATAAACAATTGTATCGTTTCATACATTCTGAGCTTTAACTTATATCATATGGTAAATGTATTAGGAATTTGAATTGTACTCATAAACTTTTGTTGGAAGCAATTTTGAGTGTTTTACAGATTCATTGTATTCACGATTCGGCTTGTGAACCGGTGTTTGAGGAGAGAGAGTTGTATCTCTTGTAAGCAGCGGAGTAAGAGAGAGTTGTACCTCTTGTAAGCAGCGGATTGTAAGGGAAGTTCCGTCCCAATTTAAAGAGCAGAGATTTTAGTGAAATCCTTGAGTGGTTGCTCAAGGCGAGGACGTAGGGCGAGTTGGCTGAACCTCGTAAAAACTGCGTTTGTCTTTTCTATTCCTTTTACTCTTTACCTTTAACACTACATTTAAATTGTTCGTATTGAATATGTTGGTTGAATAACATTGCACACAAGTAATTGGGTAATAAAAACTCATTGGTAAATTGAATTTGTAGGGATTAAATATACAAGTAGGGATTAAGTGGTAAATAGATTCAAAGAATTTTAAAATACCCAATTCACCCCCCCTCTTGGGATTACACCTAATTCAACACCAAGCGTATTGAGGTGGACATTCACTTCATTAGGGAAAAAGTTTATTCTGGGATTATCTCTCCCCACTTTATCTCCTCCAAAGGCCAGGTTGCTGATGTCTTCACCAAGTCTGTTGGCCCTAGTTTATTACAGACTGCTATCTCCAAGCTTCAACTTGTCAACATCTTTGTTCCAGTTTGAGGGGGAGTATTGAACATAGTGTATAGTTTTAGTCCCATGTCGGAATGTTAGGATAACCTCACTCTCTTATATAGCTATATATATACATCTCCAAGTTGTAAGCAAAACACACAAAGTGAAATTCACTTCCGCTTGTAAAGTTCTCTCTTTTACTTTCTTCTATTTGACTCTATATTTTCGAAAATTTACAAAACTTAAGATTAGGATTATGGCTGAGATTCTTTGACCCTTAATTGAAGGGATTTGTATCTATAATCCCTCCCATTTGTCTCTCTAATTTACATCTCATGCCAACTGTTATAATGTTCCTTAAGTCTTCCAAAAAATTCTTTGATAATAAATTTACAATATGATTAAGGTCATCAATCCTAATACTCCAAACCATATGTAAAGTACTAAAGTCAATACATAAGTAGCTTAAACCATTTTTGTTAAATAGGCATTATTCAAACAGTAGGTAGATGATTCTAGTGCAATCCAAACCCTAAAAACTTTAGTTATAAAAAAAAAACTCTAAAAATTTATTAGAAGTAACATGGAATTTGATTATTTGTTGAAATTTATTAAGTGTATTTGGGAGCATGTATTTCGGGTCATAAGTTTGTATTCGAGTGGATTTGGAAAATTTCAATACAATTTAATACAACAATTTGTCTAAATTCGTACAAATCTAAATCAAAAGCATGAAATCCAAGCTCCCAAACACAAGGTTTTTTTTTTTTTTAAGAATGACGACACCTCCATTTATTTATTGATAACCCTCACTTTTGGGGGAGGAATACCGTGGTTACAAGCCAAGCAATGGGAGATTACAAAGACAAAACTTTAAAGGCCTCCCAAACAAAAAAACAACACCCACATCCAGTCCAAAAACTGGGTTACAAGTCCAACCAAACCAAAAAAAAACAAGAACCTGCAAAAACAAACCTCACGCAACAAAACAAACAAAAGATAAACAACATAAAGCATAAACCAATACCAACAGGAAATCAGCTCAACATACCTTATATAAGCCGTACCCATCTTCTCCAATTTATACAAACCATTAATAACTCTAGGGAGTTGACCACTATTCGTAAACAAATTATTCCCCCCCAAAGCACCTTGTTGAGCCAAGGCATCTGCCACTTTGTTCCCTTCTTTATACCAATGATTTATCGAAAAGTCTACTCCCTCCAATAAACCAATAAGCTGCTCCCAAAAATTCCACAAATACCACAAGAAGCACTTACTGGATCTTATTCAATTTACTACAATATTCGAATCATATTCAATATCAATACTGGTATGGCCCAAATTTTTGCAAATGTTTATTCTCTCCAACACCGCTCTCAATTCAGCTTCATTATTTGAACAAGAACCAAAATATTTTGAAAAACCAAAAACAAAAGAACCTGTATGGTCTCTAAGGATGCCGCCACCACCACCTGGCGGCCCTGGGTTCCCTAAGCTGCTCCTGTCCAAGTTTAGTTTCAACCTCCATTGCCTCGGTTTTAGCCATCTCACACATTGCATAATTTTAATTCTTTTATTCACAATTTGCACTTCTAGATTCTGCAATATCCAAAAATCAACATCCTTTAACTGAGCCATTCTTGTCATGTTCCTACTCAAAACCCCCACCCAATACTTAATGGACAACCACACATCTGTACTACTCTTCAATTTCCCCTCTATTCTAGTTGCACATCTCCTTCTCCACAGCCTCCGAACTACTAAACAAGGAATCAAACCCATCAATGATCCTAATTGAGAGACTCCGGAAGCCCTATTAAATCACATTTGGACTCTTTCTTTCCAACTTTGTTGCCTAAGGAAAGGTACACCTACCTCCACCGAAACCTTCCTCCAAACCTCAGTAGCAAGGTCTCCCTTATTTAACACATGCTCCATGTCTTCTAGCTGCCTCATCTCACAACAATTACATGCTGAAGCAAGAGAAACCCCCACCCTTCTTACCTTTTCATCAATGCTTAAGAACTCAAAAGCGGCCTTCCACATACATATAACAATTTTCTTCGGTAACCATTTATTCCAAACCACTTTGCCCAAATAAATTTTGGAGCTCTAACTCTGATAACCTCCCATGCGGACTTTGTATTAAAGCAATCATCCTTTTCTAAGAGCCATAATAGTATGTCCGAAGAGTTTCTAAGATTTCCCACCTTTTCCACCACTTCTTCCGCTTTATTAAACCCCATAATCCTCTACAAATTTTCCACATCCCGTGCATTATTAATAACCAAATCTTTTAATCTGATATGTGAATGTACACCATTTGGACAATCTGCAAACAAAGGTCCCGAATCTAAAAACTTATCATACCACAATTTTACATTTCCTTCTCTAACCTTCCACTTAGATTTACTTAATAGTTCAGGCATACCCTGCAGAACTTTCCTCCAAAATGAAGAATCCGATCCATGAGGTTTGCAAAGAGCAATATGTTCTCCTTTCACATATTTAGCTTTAAAAAATCTAGCCCATAAAGAATTTTGAGTTAATAAATGCCAACTAAACTTCATGAACAAAAACTGTTGCACTTCCAAAATGTCCCTTACTCCTATGCCCCCCTTCTCCACAGGAACACACAATTTCTTCCAAGCCCTCCATTTCATTTTTTCTTTTCCATCCTTAAATCCCCCAAAAAAGAAGCAAACATGCCTTATAACTTTTTTACACCAGTTTCGGGGCATTTAAACAGCTAATAGATGTAATGACATACTCGAAAGCACATGTCTCAACAAAACTAGACGACCTCCTTAAGACAACAATCTACTTTTCTAACCCTCAACTCTCTTACTGATTTTTTAAATTAAAGGGTCAAAATGACAGCCTTTCAATTTACCATCCACTATCGGAACACCCAAATATGTAAAAGGGAATTTACCTTCAATAAAACTAATCTCTTGAAGAATTTCTGCCTTCCTCTGAACACCCAACTTCTTTGAGAAAAAAATAGATGATTTATCTTTATTCACCCTTTGGCCAGTTTAGTTTTCATACACCTTAATCACCTCTATTAACTATCTAACAGGTTTTTTTTTCCAGCATTAGCAAATATAACAACATCATCCGCGTACATTAAGTGCGATATAATAGGTGCACCACATGGATGTGCAAACGGTAAAATTTGCTTCTCAAACAACTTTTTTGAATTAATTTAGAAAGAACTTCTTCCATGATGATGAAAATATATGGCGACAACGGATCCCCTTACCTCAAGCCCCTTTTTGACTTGAAGAAACCTCTATAAGTGTCATGCATTATGACAGAAAACCATGGAGTAGAAATATAATTCTAAATCAACTTACAAAACCAATCTGGAAAACCAAGAGCATGGAAAATTTGATCTACTACCTACCACTCCACTCGATCATACGCTTTGCTCATATCCAGCTTTAGCATTATATTACCTCTTCTCACCTGCCTATATAATAATTTTGTCATCTCCTGAGCAAGCGTTATATTTTCAAAAATACTCATCCCTTTCACAAACGCACCTTGTTTTAAAGATATTAAATCACCCATCACCAACGAAAGCTTACTAACAAGGATTTTGGACAAAATTTTATAAATTATGTTACAAAGGCTTATTGGCCGAAATTTATCAAAAGACTGCGGATCCTTTACTTTAGGAATAAGCACTATATAAGAGGAACAACAATACCGAGGCAACATATCACCTCTGAAGAATTCTCTTATCGCATCCATCACATCATTTTTAATAATCTTCCAACAGGTAATATAGAAAGAAGACCCAAACCCATCCGATCCCGGACTACTATTCACAGAAATAGAAGAAATAGCTTTATAAACCTCCTCCTCAGTCGGATCTTCCCTCAACTGACCAATAGACTCCTCAGAAACCACTGAATGGATAATACCATCCAGATTTGACCTTTGCACTGAACTATTTTGCCTTAAGAACTGCTCAAAATAATTCACAGCCTCATCATGGACCATCTGCATATTTTCCAACACCGAACCATCAAGAAGTACCATTGAATTTACACAAGAATTACGCTTTTTTTGCGTAATCACAGCATAAAAAAACTTTGAATTCTGATCACCATCAATCAACCATTTCATCTTTACTTACTGCGCCAACCTAGTCTCTTCCCTTCTATACCATACCTCCAATTCAGCCTTAGAAACAAGGAACTCTTCTTCAATTGATTCTGAGTACTCCGTCTATAGTAAATTCTCATATTTTTCCACCCTTTCCTCAAACTCTTGAATAAAGCCACCAACACGACTAAAAGTCTATTTATTCCACACCCTAAACCTTTGTTTTAGCCTTTTCAATTTACCTGCCAATTTACACAATCCTGAATCCGCCACAACGTGATCTCTCCAAGATGATTCAACCATTTTCAAAAAATCCCCATGCGACGTCCACATGTTCTGAAACCTAAAAGGTGCTGGCCCATACCTCTCCATACTCGCACACAACTGTAATATGATAAGAGAGTGATTCAAAGTATTTCTTTTCAACAAAGATGTCTTAGCTTCACCGTACTTTATAGAAAAAAATTATTAATTAGCACCCTGTCTAGTTTCGCCCAACTTCTTGTCAAACCTTGTTGGCTGTTACACCATGAAAATTGATTTCCTTCGAATTTGAGGTCTAATAATCCACAACTATTAATACAACCATTGAATTTAGCCATAGACGAACCCAAGCGAGGTCTACTTCCCACCCTTTCCTTATCTGATCGAATTACATTAAAATCTCCCATAACAACCTAAGCCACATCAAAACTCGACATCCCCTGAAGCTGATCCCATAAATCTCTTCTCTCAATATGATAACATTTAGCATATACAAAAGTAAGACGCAGAGAGTCTCTATCCTCTGTTAACAAAACTGTCACACATTGATTTGAGGCACCCACCCAATCCACTTTAACATCATCTTTACAGAACAGCCAAATCTTCTCACCTTCCTCTACATTAGAGCAAAAATTAGTAAATTGTAAATACACTGCCCACCTTCGTATCTTTTCTATATCTTGAAAAGGTTCCGAAACTGCCAAAATCGAAACTTTCTGATCTTTCAAAATTTGTTTCAATCTTCTCTTCAACGTGCCCAACCCTCTTATATTCTAAAACATAATTTTGTCAATCATAAGTTTAAATTTTGAGGCACTGCCTTAGCCCTCTTAGACTTTCTCACTTGTCCATCATCTTTATTCCTTCATTCTGATTTACCCACTGTCACATTACCTGGATAAGAGTAATATTCTTTTTGAGTATCAATGCAAACCTCCATATCTCCCTCAGATAACACATCATAATTATCCTTACACACTACACACTACACCTTCCACATCCCTCTCTCTCTCATCCACCTCCTCCACCAAAATCACCTCCCCATCCTTGTCCTTTTCAACTTTTCCCCTCCTCCCTTGATAAACAACTCCGATTTCCCGGGCAGAGCTAGAACAACCTTCCAGTTCTACTTGCACCCTTACCACCCCTGCCTTCTGGTCTTGACAACGATCTGCTTTCTTTCCACTATTTTTCTCTACCAAATTAACTTCATCCACTTTTTGAGTACCCACATTATTAACCTCATTCACCATTTCTTTATTTTTCTCAATCACATTCGACGGACCACTCATGTTTCCATCCTTCTTCTCCTCCACCCTCTGATCCTGAATCTTCAAAACAGGACCTTCCTCTTCAATTATCATATTCTCTTTTCTACCCACTTCTTTCCAAACCATCTCATCTCCCTCCTTGCTCATACCTACCTTCCTTTTATCCTTAGACTTACCTCCAAACCGATATACTACTTCAGTGTGACCTTGCCTACAACATTTATTACAATAGAAACCTCTCTTCGCATATATTGCCCTTTGCCAATTCTGCATTTGTCCTACCACCAACGGAAAACCCTCCACAGGATCCTTCTGCAAATCCACTTCAACACATAATCTCACACCAGTGGCTCGTGTTCTATATAATGTGGCATTATCCGTCCCTAAGAATCTACCAAATCTAGTGGCAAAACTTTGTAAACAATCCATTCTATATAAATGCAAAGGCAGACCTGGTAAAAAAATCCACTAAGGTGCGATCTATGGATCCTTGTTGACATCAAAATTCACGGACATTTTAAAAAATCGAAATTGGTACCCTACCACCCATCTTCCTTCTCGTGCCCATGCATGAATGTAGTCCTTTTCGTTTACCAAATGCAACAGAACATGATAGTTGTCCATAAAACTTATCATTGAGACTTCAGAGAGACCCCAGGATTGGATAATATGCCTCCGAAGGACATCTATAAACGACCTTCCAGAAAGAAATTTAAGCACCAACGCAAACTTCAGATGCTCAGCAACCTTTTCCATCTCCACATTCAAGAAAACAAAACCTAATTCCCCATTAATTAGTTCTGGTTTCCTCAATGGGATTTTGAATTTTAAAGATGGAATTGGTGTAACAACCTGCTATTTAACTGGGATTTTTTTTTTATACCGTAACATTTATAATGCTCTGATACCAAACTGGATTAAACCCAACCTATAACCTAGGCAACGAGAAGTAAAAATCAAATAACATAACCATATATAATTATATACAATACTAGAGTGCTAAAATGTTTCCCAAAATATACATATATGATTATTTCCCAAAAATACCCACAACTGGCTAGGGCTATGCAAAAATACTCCCAAAAATACTCACTCTATTATCAGGGTAATGCTGAGGCCCCTCTATCTGTGAGCTTGGTCTGCTCGCCTACCTAGATCACTTGAAAAATGTTAAAGTAATGGGATGAGCGAACGCTCAGTAAGACGAAATATGCTATTGCTAGTGTGTGGCAATTGAGCTACAATATTGTGAAAATCTATAACTATATAATCATGTATCCCCGAATCTGTAAAAACAATACCAGTAATATAAACCATCACTTTTTCCCGTTGCTTATCTATCTGTACTTTAGATTTCTACTCAAAATACTTCTAATATATATATATATATTTTGTCTCTGTAAATCTGTATAAACATAGTAATAACTGAAAACTTCCCTGTGGATAACTGTGTATCATGATTTAACCTCTCATGATAAGGTTGTGCGGCCCGTAGGGGGGATCTATCCTGGCTGGCCAACCAGGAATAAATCACTATACTCCATCAGTCTGATTAGCCCTCCTCAACCCATATTTGATGGGGAGCCTATCCACTCGTGGACTCTATACGATTGACCTTTATACCATGTATTATCCGAATAGGTGGTTGCACTCTATATACTGTATGTAGCTATGGTACCGTGCTCTGTAAGCTGTATGGCCCAGCAAGGTTTGATACTATATAATACATCTCTATATACAACTATCTGTTTTACCATGATTCTGTAATAACTGTATAAACCATGACGCTATAGAAAACTGTATTTATATCAACTGTGTTTCTGTAATTAATTGTAAATCTGTATGTCATGGTACTGTAAAACTGTATAATCATGGTATTTCTGTAATTTCTGTAAAATATATTCACTGTCTGTATATTCTATAAATCATATCTCTGAAAAATATTGTAAAGCATGTCTCTATACTTTATTTATATTCTTAAACCACATAGTAATTTAAAACATATTATACATAATGGATAAACTGTAAAACTGTATTAATTCCTGCTGTGAATAATAATCTGGTATATATATATATACTATACTGAAAATCATACTAAATTTTCCTAACATAACATATTTCCGTTACTTGCCTATTAAAAGCGCTTATCGTATATCGGTTCTACCCCCGCAGGGCTCTCCACTCAACACCCTGAAAACAACATTCGTCATAATAGAATATCAATATTTCTTTACCTACATCATTTCCTACAACTGACAAAAGGCCAAAAATTGACTAAAAAGCCTTACCCTGATTCTGTGAAGAAATTTGACTTGATCCCACTGACAATTCGCCCCAGCAGACTTGAAGAGAACTCCGCCAGGAGCGTCGTGGTGGCTTCAAATCGTCGATCCGGAGAACGACGGTGCCAAAATTGAAAAGAGAAGAGGGAGAAGCCGTAGGAGAGAAGAGAAAGAGAGTTTGCGCTGAAATTCTGCCTAAAAACTGAGTTTAAGCACTATTTATACTGCGAGATTCGTCGATGAGCCACGTCACCTTGTCAACGAGTCCTGTAGAAAGTTTGTCGACGAATCTGCATCCTCCTCAACGAATTTCAAACTTCTCAAAAATCCTCTCTCGGTATCTTCTCGTCGACAAGATCCTGAAGAACCCTCATCGACGAAACCCCTGTGTTCGTCAACGAGGCCTGGGAAATTTTCTTGGAATTATCACCTCCAAAATGCCTTCTTCTGTTACTGATTTCATTTCCCTCCCTCTTTATTATTTAAATACCATTATTATTTGGGTCGTTACATTCTCCCCTCCTTATAAAATTTCGTCCTTGAAATTTACTATCTGTATTTCCTTCTATCATCTCATAAAGGCAAATGGTCTACTTATTTTATTACCTTCCCTCACTTATGGCGGAGGAATACCATGGTTACATGGGTAGTTCTGGGAGATTACAAGTATAAAAGAAAATTCCCCCGAAACCAAAATACTACATATCCTATACATTACATTACAATTTCACTATGTTAAACAAAATAAATTTACTATTACTTTAATTATACATCACTGCTATAACCCACTAAACAATTGGGGGTATTTCTGTCTAATCTCATTTTCAAGCTCTCACGAAGCTTCTTCTATTGCGTGATTCCTCCATAGGACTTTTACCAATTGTATCTTCTTATTGCGCAATTCCTGTTCTTTTCTATCTAGGATCTGTATTGGAGCTTCCTCATATGCTAGATCACCACTAAGTTCCAATTCCACATAGCTGATAATATGGGAAGGATATAGGATGTATTTCCTTAACATAGATACATGAAACACGTCGTGAATCCTGAATAGAGATAGCGGTAAAATCAACCGATAGGCAACTGACCCAATCTTCTCGAGTATCTCAAATGGGCCAATGAACCTAGGGCTCAACTTACCTTTTCTCCCAAACCTCATGATTCCCTTCAGCAGTGCTATTTTCAGAAATACATGATCACCTACTCGAAATTCCAATTCTCGACAGCGAGTATCTGCGTAGATTTTCTGCTGACTCTATGCTGCACTAATTCGATCTCGAATGAATCGAACTTTATTGTACGCATGCTAAACTATCTATGGTCCCAAAACTCGCCTTTCACTCAGCTCACTCCAGTATAAAGGGAAACGACACTTCCTACTGTAAAGTGCCTCATAAGGAGCCATACCTATGCTAGCTTGATAGCTGTTGTTGGAAGCAAATTCCACCAATGACATATACTGAGTCCAGCTACCCCCAAAATCCAAAACACACGCTCGCAACATATCCTCGAGTACTTGAATGGTTCTCTCTGTCTGATTGTCAGTCTCAGGATGGAAAATGGTGCTGAATGCTAGTTGAGTCCCCAATGCCTCCTGTAAGCTCCTCTAGAACCGCGATGTAAAACGTGGATCACGGTCCAAGACTATGGATACCGGCACTCCATGGGGTTGAACAATCCCATGTATATAAATATCTGCTAGCTTGTTCATAGGGTAGCTGACCTTAATAGGCAGAAAGTGCACTGTCTTCGTCAACGTATCAACTATTACCCAAATGGCATTCTGACCATGCGGCGCCGGCGATAGTCCTGTAACAAAATCCATGGATACGTCATCCCACTTCCATTCAGAAATGAAAAGTGGCTGCAACTGCCCTACCGGCCTCTAGTGCTTAACCTTGACCTACTGACACATCAAACACTGCTGCACAAATTCTGTTATCTCCCTTTTCATGCTACTCCACCAGAAATACTCCCATAGATCCTTATACATTTTCGTGCTGCAAGGATGGACAGTGTATAGAGATCTGTGTGCCTCTTCTAGAATCGTCCTCCTAATATTGTCATCTGCAGGCACATATAATCTGGTGTGAAATCTCAGAGCCCCATCGTCAGAAATGCTGAATTCTTCCCCTTGACCATCCTGTATTCTGGCTATCAATTCTGCCAATTCTGGATCATTCTCTGAACAACTTTAATTCTCTCATAAAGTGTAGGTTGTACAACCAAACTGGCAATAAGCGCCTGAGGATCATCTTTCACTAACTGCACGTCGAGTCTTTCTAAGTCCATTTGAATTGGGTGCTAAATAACTGCGGCTAGCTATGCTGTATCTTCTAATTTACGACTTAATGCATCAACTACCACATTTGCTTTACCTGGGTGGTAACTGATAGTGTAGTCATAATCATTGATGAGTTCTAACCATCTCCTATGGCGCATATTCAACTCTTTTTGTGTGAAAAAATACTTTAGGCTCTTATGATCAGAGAATATCTCACACCTCTCACCATAAAGGTAATGCCTCCAAATCTTTAGTGTGTGTACAACCACAACCAATTCCAAATCGTGAGTAAGATAGTTCTTTTCAAATTCTTTCAATTGTTTGGGCGCATATGCTACCACCCTTCCATACTGCATCAGTACACAATCGAGCCCTTTCAAAGATGCATCACTGTAGATAACATAACCATCACCTCTTGATGGAATCGTCAGAATTGGTGTAGTGACGAGCCACTGCTTTAATTCCTGGAAGCTCTGTTCGCACCCTTCATCCCATACAAATCTGGTATTCTTTCTGGTCAAACGCATGAGAGGTCCTAATAAAGCTGAAAACCCCTTAATGAATCGTTGGTAATAACCTGCCAGCCCCAAGAAACTCCTGACTTCCTGCACATTCCTTGGCCTGGTCCAATTTACCACCGCGTTAATCTTGTTGGGATCCACTGATATAGTGTCTCCTGAGATCACATGGCCTAAAAATGCAACATTTTCAAGCCAGAACTCACACTTACTAAACTTGGCGTAAAGCTTCTCCTCCCTGAGTGTCTGTAGTACTTGCTTCAAATGCACCTCATGATCCTCAAAACTCCTTGAGTATACCAGTATATCATCAATGGAAATTACTACAAACTGATCTAGATACTGATGAAAAACTTTATTCATCAAATCTATGAACACGGCTGGGGCATTCGTCAAACCAAACAACATAACGAGGAATTTGTAGTGCTCATACTTGGTCTTGAAAGTTGTCTTTGCTACATCTTCTAATTTTACTCTCACTTGATGATACCCGGATTTAAGGTCGATCTTGGAATATACCCGTGTACCCTAGAGCTGATCAAAAAAATCGTCAATACGGGGTAGAGGATATTTATTCTTAATTATTACCTTGTTGATTTCTTTATAATCAATACACATCCTCAAATACCCGTCTTTCTTATTTACAAACAACACTGGAGTTCCCCATGGTGATATACTGGGTTGTATAAATCCCCTATTCAGCAAGTCTTGCAACTGATTCTTCAATTCTCCCAACTCAGCTGGAGCCATACGATAGGGAACCTTAGAAATCGGTGTCGTCCCTAGAGGTAAATCTATGGGAAAATCCACCTCGCGTTCAGAAGGCAACCCTGGTAATTCCTCTGGAAACACATCTGGAAATTCTCATACGACCGGGGTACTGTTTCTATTCATTCTCTGACACTTCCTTTACAAAAGCCACAAACCCCTGACTTCCATCCCGAAGTAATCGGCTTACCTGTACAGCTGATACCAACTGCGACGGCGCACGTACACGTGAACCAGCGAATCTGAATTCCTGCTCACCAGGGGGTCTGAAGACTACTTCTTTCTAATGACAATCAATACTAACATGATTAATTGCCAACCAATCTATACCCACTATTATATCAAACTCGTACATCTCAAACACAATCAGGTCTGCTGGTAGCACTCTCCCCTGAATTTCTATAGGATAACCTCTGAGCACCCTTTTACACCTCAACACTGACCTTGACGGTGTAGCTACTGACAGTTCTCTATCTAATATTTGAGTCTCACTTCCAGATAATTTAACGTATGATGCAGAGACAAAGGAATGAGTGACACCTGAATCAAATAAAACAATAATGGAATGTGATAAAACAGTAAAAGTACATGTTACCACATTCGCGGCAGCCTTAGCATCACCCTGCGTCAACGCGTAAACTCTCATCGGGGCCACATTCCTCTGCTGTCCTCCACGAGGTGCCTGATATCCTCCCCGATAAGGCCTGGGAGCTGGGACCTGGTCTGGAAGTCCTGGGCATGCACGCGCTATGTGGCCGGGTCTCCCACAGTGATAGCATACATCGCTCCTTACCCGGAACTCCCTCGGATGACGTCTCCCGCACGTCTGACATACTGGGACGATTGGCGCACCCTGATTTCCCTGAAGTCCCGCCATCTGCCTCTAATATCCCCTATCGCGACCTCCTCTCCATGGACCCCTACTGGAACCAGCCCGAAAGCCTTGAGGCACAGGCCTCTTCCTCTAACTATGAGCTGCTACACCCTTTTGTATACCGCTCTCAATGACTACAGCTCTATCTGCAACCTCTGTAAATGTCTGAGCTCTAAAGCCAATCACTTGCTCAAACAAATTCTGTCTTAGTCCCTCCTCAAACTTCCTTGCCTTTTTCTCTTCATCAGGTGCTAGATGCGGAGCAAAACGTGACAACTCGAAAATCGAGCCGCGTATTGGGATACGGTCATTTGCCCTTGTACCAGATGCATAAACTTTGCTGCCTTTGAGCTCCGAATGATAGCAGGGAAATACCGCTTGAAGAACAACTCCTTGAATCGGTCCCATGTCACTAGTACTGGAACCGGCATCTGCTCCTCTATAAATCGCGCTGATCTCCACCAGCACTTCGCCTCCCTTGTCAACTTAAATGTTATAAATACTACCTTCTACTTATCCGTACAAGGAAGCACTGCCAACGTCTCTTCGATGTCCTAAACCCAATTCTCAGCTTTGATCAAGTTATCGCCTCTAGCAAAGGATGGGAGCTTCATCTGCATAAACTGCTCGATCGAACAGCCACGCTCCCCAAAGCTCCTGGCCATCTCAGCTATCACCTTCTGAGTGACACTGCGCAACACAACATCTGTATCTCCTCCACCAATGCTAGAAGATCCTTGCCTATCCTCCCCAACATTCGTGCCACTGCTTCCTACGTCCATCCTAAAAACAAGAAACACACTTAAGTACCTTATCTCCTATACGGACCTATCCTATACCAATTCAAAATTAATTACCTTCCTTGATCTTAACTCAATATCCAGTTCTGTCACCTAGACACACAACCCGACAATAGTTTACTATGGTTTTCCTAAAATCGTCACCTCAAGAAAAACACAAAAACCACCATGGAAATCCTGTATCCAGACAATCGAACAACCCTCAAATCCTTTTCCTATACTCTGGTATTGCTTGTGCTGCACTCTAAAGTCTACAGAACCTAATAACCTAGGCTCTGATACCAAATTTGTAACAACCTGCTATTTAACTGGGGTTTTTTTTTTTTTTATATATATATATTGTAACATTTATAATGCTTTGATACCTAACTGGATTAAACCCAACCAATAACCTAGGCAGCGAGAAGCATAAATCAAATAACATAACCATATATAATTATATACAATACTAGAGTGCTAAAATGTTTCCCAAAATATACATATATGACTGTTTCCCAAAAATACCCTAAACTGGTTAGGACTATGCAAAAATACTCACTTTATTATCAGGGCAATACTGAGGCCCCTCTATATGCGAGCTTGGTCTGCTCGCTTACCTGGATCACCTGAAAAATGTTAAAGTAATGGGACGAGCCAACACTTAGTAAGACGAATTATGCTATTGTTAGTGTGTGGCAATTGAGCTACAATACTGTGAAAATCCATAACTATATAATCATGTATCACGGAATCTGTAAAAATAATATTAGTAATATAAACCATCACCTTTTCCCGGTTGCTTATCACATCTGTACTTTAGGTTTCTACTCAAATTACTTCTTATATATATATATATATATATATATATATATATATATATATATATATATATATATTTCTGTCTCTATAAATCTGTATAAACATAGTAATAACTAAAAACTTCCCTATGGATAACTGTGTATCATGATTTAACCCCTCATGATAGGGTTGTGCGGCCCGTAGGTGGGATCTACCCTAGTTGGCCAACCAGGAATAAATCACTATACTCCATCAGTCTGATCAGCCCTCCTCAACCCATATTTGATGGAGAGCCTATCCACTCGTGGACTCATACGATTGACCTTTATACCAAGTATTATCCGAATAGGTGGTTGCACTCTATATACTGTATGTAGCTATGGTACCGTGCTCTGTAAGCTGTATGGCCCAGCAAGGTTTGATACTATATAATACATCTCTATATACAACTATCTGTTTTACCATGATTCTGTAATAACTGTATAAACCATGACGCTGTAGAAAACTGTATTTATATCAACTGTGTTTCTGTAATTAATTGTAAATCTGTATGTCATGGTACTGTAAAACTGTATAATCATGGTATAATTGCTGTAAAATATATTCACTGTCTGTATATTCTATAAATCATATCTCTGAAAAATACTGTAAAGCATGTCTCTACACTTTATTTATATTCTTAAGCCACACAGTAATTTAAAACATATTATACGTAATGGATAAACTATAAAACTATATTAATTCCTATTATGAATAATAATCTGGTGTATATATATATATATACTATACTAAAAATCATACTAAATTTGCCTAGTATAGAATATTTCCCTTACTTGACTATTAAAAGGCCTTATCGTATACCGGTCCTACCCCCGCAGGCCTCTCCACTCAACACTCTGAAAACAACATTCGCTATAACAGAATATCAATATTTCTTTACCTACATCATTTCCTACAACTGACAAAAGACCAAAAATTGACTAAAAAACCTTAACCTGATTCTGGGAAGAAATTTGACTTGATCCCACTGATGATCCGCCCCAGCAGACTTGAAGAGAACTCCGCCAGGAGCATCGTGGTGGCCTCAGATTGTCGATCCAGGGAACAACGGGGCCGGAATCAAAGAGAGAAGAAGGAGAGGCCGTAGGAGAGAAGAGAGAGAGAGTCTGCACTGAAATTCTACGTAAAAACTAAGTTTAAGCACTATTTATACTGCGGGATTCATCTACGAGTCACGTCGCCTCGTCGACGATCCCTGTAGAAAGTTCGTCAACGAATCTGCATCCTTATCGATGAATTTCAGACTTCTCAAAAATCCTCTCTCGGTATCTTCTCGCCAACGAGATCCTGAAGTACCCTCATCGACGAAAACCCTATGTTCGTCGATGAGGCCTGGAAAATTTTCTTGGAATTATCATCTCAAAAATGCAATGTTGTCGACAAACGGGAAGTCGGCTGCCTCCTTCTGTTACTAAGTCCATTTCCCTCCCTCTTTATTATTTACATACCATTATTATTCCGTCATTACATTTGGCCTCTTCAAGGCTTCCACAAACAATTTTCCCCCAGCAAAACCTTCCCCCTTTTCAACCTTCCCATCCCTCGAACCACTCCACGCAACCCGTAAACTAGCGTTGACACTTCCCCTCAATCCTCCGGTAACAGCTACCATAGACGGCGCGGTCATGTCTATCATCTACCTATTTTTCATATTGAACACCAAAAAAAATAAAATAAAAATAATAACTAAAAAACCAAACCTGCGGTGTCCCTTCCCATAGACCTATGTCTGTTGTCACCGTATGTCACCGATGCAAGTTCGCCGTCACCACTCCTTCGTTGTTGCTGTCTCAGTCGCAGCCCCACCCTCCTCGCTGTAACGCCGAAGACAATCGCTACCAACGTTGGAGACGAAGCCGCTTCTTCTCTCCGATGAGAACCGCTGCCACTGCAACGCTTGAGTTCCGTCCTCCTTGTGTTGCGGTGGAGATTGCCACTGGCAAAGACGCTGAGGCGGCCAAGTTAGAGCCAGCCCCAACACCACCACTGGCCGCTAACACTCCAATGCCATGGTGGGCGACGAAGATGGCAATGCAAAGTGACTCCCCTTGCTGTTTCACAGAAAACACCTTGCGGGGAAGAAGAGTTTTAGGTCCTCGCTCAAGGCAGAGGTGCGATGGTGACAAGGGAATGCCGTCGTCGTCGTCTCACGTAGCGACGACACCACTGGCCGCCAAAAGCACCAATGGAACACTCCAACGCCGTCAAGGGTGACGGAACAACAAGTCGCAAGTGACTCCCCTCGCTGAGGCAAAGGTGCGACGGCGACAAGGTTTCAATTTTCCAACCAGAAGAGCTCCAACACCGTTGTTGTCGTCTCACGTCGCGATGGCGACTAGGGTTCCTTCCATGGAGGCATTTTTATGCTAAAAAAAACTTATTTTTTTGAAAAAAATTCCCAAACCTTTAAATTTTCGTTACTTATCACAAGAAAATCATCATAAGTTTTTATAACATGGCTCTTGAAATGAACAGAACTTTCACACATACCTCCCAAACACAAGGTACACGTGAAAGTTCTGCTCATTTCAAGAGCCCTGTCATAAAAACTTATGATGATTTTCTTGTGATGAGTAACGAAATTTAAAGGTTTTGAAATGGATTTTATTCATTTTTTAAGCGAAACAGCCAAGAACAAGACGACTTGATTTGAGTAGAATAATTTTAGTATTTTTATCAAAAGAAAATAGATAATAGCCGTTACCATTCACTCCAATAGATAAGACTTCTGGCCCTTGAAAATCAAGTGACTAAGTGAGATGTACAAGTAGAGAAATAATTTAAATGGATGACCCATTTAAATAATAGAGGTACTGCTTCTACTTGCAGCTAGTGCGACAAACAGAATCTCCATGACCAAAATATATCACTCTTGATCAAATGGGTTTTCTGCATTTTTTTTGTAAGATCTGAAAATGTCTGAACTGCTTCACTTACCTAATCGGATTACAGAGAATAGTTTTGGAGGCTTATGGGATTGTTTGATGGAGTTGGAAGAGGCAATGGCCCATGTTTAATCTAAAATATGCAAAAAGTTAGAGCAAGTAGAGCAGGTGGGATCCAAAAAAAAATACTCCATCAGTGGAATTGTTGGGAAGATCCAAAATTGATTGCTTTGTTTTCAATCCTTATAAGTAGTGTTTTTGCTTACCTCTTTCAGCAGTGTAGCCAAATCCCAGACCTCAAGAGAAAGATTAAGCAAAGTTGTCAAGAAAATGAAGGCAGGACCCCTTGAGCTTGGTCAGGCTTCCAGAGATGCTTCAGCCCCAAAGCAAGGGGTTAATAGATGTATCTCCATACTAGACTTCATTCTGCGAATTGTAGGAATAATTGGCACGCTAGGAAGCACGATTGCCATGGGAACAACCAATGAAACGCTTCCGTTTTTCACTCAGTTCATCCGATTCAAGGCCAGTTATGACGATCTCCCAACTTTCATGTAAGTTGTCTTTGTGTTAAGCATTTCTTTGGAAATTAAACTGTTTATGTAATGAGAATGTTTGAAACTTTTACTCTCAACATGCGTGCGTATGCTTGTGATGAAGCAGGTTCTTTGTGATTGCAAATTCGATAGTGAGCGCATATCTTGTTCTCTTTCTCCCTCTATCGATATTCCACATTGTTCGGAGTGGAGCAACCAACAGTAGGGTTATCTTGATCCTCTTTGACACAGTAAGTTGGTACAAAGTTTGTGTCTTTTGGCATCATTTGAATATAGGAGGATACCTTCAGCCAGTGGCTAAATGACTTCAAATGAAGGCCTATTGTATGGAAGCCAACCTCATAGATGAACTTAATTTTAACAAACATGCTAGTCTTGTAAAGTTGGCTGCAGTGAAGTGTGAATGGAAATCTAAAAAGCAAAACACCCCAAAAAGCATCTAAAACCAGTCTCTATTAAGAACTACATTTACAAGGCTTGTTATTAGGCTTAATGAACTTAACCCATGAGATTGAACATTCCAAATTTCCTTTTCTTTTCCTTCTGCCCTTCGAATTCAGTAAAGTCCAAATGTCTGTTGGAGAAAACAAAAAATGAAGCAAATCAACAAACTAAAATGTGTGTGATAAAAAAATTTGTGCAGGTAATGCTGGCTCTTCTCACTGCTGGGGCTTCTGCAGCAGCAGCCATTGTCTACTTAGCGCACAAAGGGAATTCCAGTGCCAATTGGTTTGCAATATGCCAGCAGTTCAACTCCTTCTGCGAACGCATTTCGGGTTCTTTGATCGGCTCTTTTGGTGGGATCATTGTGCTTATTTTACTCATCATTTTGTCAGCTGTGGCAATCTCTAGAGGCCAAGTAATGTGCAGATGCATGCAAGAATAATGTATGCAGCTTGGGAAGGTTGCTTATGGAGCGTCTTTTTGTGTTTGTCTATTAATTCTCTGGCTGCAACTCTCTTTATATCAGTGCTCTGAGGTGTTGCATTTGTCATTTCCCCAAAAACAAAGAAGTGTTGTGCTTGTTTTCTTTCAATACAAACAGAATGTTATCGTCTCTTCAGCCAACCAATGATTTACCTAAATAAAGAGTAATCTCATCAGTTACTTTTCCCTCTAGGTCGGATTACCTGGTACACATGAATGAAATGAAATCAAAATTTTCAGTTCCCAGACGGATGGTTTTAGTCCTGAGAAAAGACATTAAGCCACTCTTGCTGAAGAATCTTTTCTCACATTTCGCTCATGGAGATATTAGAATAAAATACACAACAAAGAACATAAATTATTTTTCTTCAAAGATGGTTGCCACAGATTCTTACATTACATCAACTAATGGCTTATGTGTAAGAATAGAATAGGAAAATGCTGCAGTGCTGAAAATTCGCTTCAAGATACGTTATAATGTTGTTTTCCTTAAAACGTTATTTGCCTCCACCAGATTAGTGTGTATTGGGTCAGCAAATACGTTTCCAGGATACAATGAAACCCAGATTATGATCTAATATCAGTTTGCATTATACACAAACGAAAACAGATCACAAACACCCTTAAAGTAATCTAAACAAATTTTCTAGAATTCTATCTCTGCAAAAAATAGAATCTAGATTTGATAAAGATATAATTTGAGGAAACTTTTTGTAAGAAAGAGAAGGAGAGAATGATGAATTTTCTTGTATATTTCATGAGCTAACTTTGTCTTTATATAGACAAAATCATGCCTTTTTCGATTGGTTGCATTTGTTCAGAAATGTTGCATCCGTTTAATGCTGTTTAACGCATCAGTCGCTTGACCTTGAGGGGTCAGTCGCCTGTGCTCGAAAGGGTCAATCGTCTGTGCCTATTCTATTTGAATATTTTCAAATACAGAAATGGGTCAGTTGACTGTGCCCGATAGGGTCAGTTGTCTGTTCCTATTCTGTTTAAATATTTTCAAATACAGAAGCACCACAGTTGTCAGATGACTTATAATTAGTCGCCTATCCTTTAATCTATATAAAAATATAAAATTAATTTTTAACCATCCGATCATGATCAATAGTCATGATCTCGCAACGATGCAAGCATGTTAAGTGCTTGTGCACCATTAAATGCGCCACTAGCTCTCTATTACCCACGCGCGTGTGCATGCATTAGAGTACAACTAATACTTTCTCTTTATCAATTTTAAGAGGTTATTCCACCTTATCATTTATTAATAACCTTTCTTTTTTAACTTTTTCCAATGTGAGAAAACTCACGTAACTCTAAATGTTTTACAAAATTCATCAAAGGAAGACTTTGAAAACCCACCCATAAAATCGTACATTTTAGAAAATATTTCAACATTATGAGCATCATTAAAACAGTTGAACAACCACCTAAACAAGGTTTAAAAGAAAAAACACCAAACGAAAGATGCCCAACCAAAAATATAAATTTCATGGACCGAGTAGAGCCTCAAGGAGCAGCAGAAGAGTACCTAAAGCTTAAAAAATAGGCGGCAGGGGTCTTAGGTCTGTCCATACAGCAGTACGGCTGCATAATGACTTCCTGAGAATAATTTTATCTTCTATTCCTACACAAGGAGGGAATGGATGCACAAAAACAAGAAACCACTTGAAAGTTGAACCCTCCAAAACAGGAAAACAGATACTGAGAAGCAGTGCAACTCCTTGCATCGACAACATATTTTAAAGAATAATACAGAATAACACTTCAAAACCTAAAATTAATTACCATATTCCATAACAAGCAAGCTCTGGTTGTGCAGCCACGTGGGGAGAGAGAGAGAGAGAGCTGAAGGACCGGGTTTCGGTTTTTTTCAGATTCAGGGTTTCAACATACCCAACTAAAACAAAAGGAATGGAGAATAGAATCAAAGAATCAAACCCAATAGAAGTAGCTCGATTTAATTATTTAATTTCAACAAACAATACCCATTTAGGCTAACCATGTGGCCATGTAATAGCCAAATCCGACTTAAGCCATTGAGAAAGGGCCTAGCTTTTATATTTTCATTATGTGTTTGAAAGAAAAAAGAAAAAAGAAAAAAGAAAGAAAAAGAAAAGTACAAACGAACCAAAAAGCTTTCTTTCCATTCTGTAATTAGATAAAAACAGATTCGCACCTTCGGTAATCACTCACTAGGGGTGCGAATCTGTCTCCGCCCATTCTCTCTCAAGGGTTGAAATTTGAGATGAGAATGAGTAGAAAACCCCATTTAATTTTAGCCTTGTTTGGTTGGGGAGAATATAGTTATCTATTTTAATTAGCTTGATATGAAGAAAATATTTTTTTTAGTGGAAAGAAAACAATTTGTGTGCGATGAAGCTCAATAGTAACTGTGTTACGTCCGAACATATAAACAAGAGATCAAAATTCGTAGACAGATTCTTTAAGTACAGAGATAAGATTGTTTTAATAACAGGAGACCCTTGTAGACTAGGTGTTCATTATATGCGTATGCACAAGCATATATAAGAACCTCTAAGACAAAATAACATACAGACCTAGTATCTTATTTCTCACAAATTAATTAATGTATAGAGGAGAAATGTTTCAATGTGTTTGGAAATTTGGAGTTTGATCAGTAAATTTTTTGGGTTTGTGCAGATTAGACAAAACATAAAACACAATTATAGTGTGCTTATCCAAATTCAAGAACACGATCCTTCTTTTATTTTTTTTATAAAAAATCACTATTACCTGCATTCCATGCCATAGGTATATGCACCCATAATTAGCCTTCATGTCCAATGTCCATTATCACTATGCAAGCTTGAACTTCGTCGTAGTTAATTGACGACATAATCAGTATTGTCATCACAGATCTTACATGTAAATATGAGATTAAACATGTAGCCAAAGACGACTTGCCGGTCTTCCCATCAAGCTCTCCAAACGCCAGGTGGTGAGCCAGCTCGCCAGCCGGCCGGCAAGTCATCCTTGGCTGCACCACATTACCTCATCTCCACATGGAAGACCTTAGATGAATCCCAAATACCTCATTTTCTCCATCTAGAGAAATAATGTCAAAACAATGCCAGTCCAATTTGACCAAAGCAATCAAAGCTGTGGTAGTACTGCAAGAAAGCTCTGTGAAAAGGCACAGCTACATGTGCATACATACAGCACTTGGGTTTTCTTTTATAATGACTCCTTGTGGGGTAGTCTGTAAAATTAGTTGGGGGTTGCATTACAAAGTACACCCAAAAGCTTGTTGATGCCATCTTTAGCATGGGTAGGTTTTGCTTTACCTCCATGTGTGTTTTTCAGCAACTGGTGTGGAAGTATTGTGGACAAAATTAAGCATAGGGTATTAGACTATTAGGGTGTCACTTGTCAACTGGAGGAACCAATGGGAAGTAGGGCTTGAAGGTGGTATTCATAACCAGAGGTAGCAGTATCAGATACCCTCTCGTATTGTCCTTTTGGCAATCCAATATTATCCATGAGTCTTGACAGATGAAGGATCTGTGGTTTGATTTCCTACATGTGGCCTGTTAGCCACAAACCCATCTGGCCATTTGCAGAAGTCTCTATCAGCCTCACCCATCCAGATTTTTGGTTTTTTTTTTTTCCCCCAAAAAGATAATCTTATCCCTTCCCAACTTGAAATTTCCGGATATGGGTGGTTCATCAAATTAATTACTTGCCACTTTGCTTCGGCAACTGGCAATTCCAATTACAGTTCTTCACACACAAAATTTCCCTAAGCAATGGTGTCCAAGCACAGCTTCAATACCAATAATTCACGAGTCGACACGCACCAATAAAAAACACTATTCATGCCATTACTCATAAGGAACCCATCCCACGTAATTCAGTACTTCATGTGTGTTTTTTTTTTTTACTGTAAAGAGTGGGCATCTCAACTTATATGTTTCGGGGTGAGGGCCAGGTAATCTCCCATGTCATAGTAGTTTCTCATCCCCCAAACATCAAACCATCAATTATCTCACATCGAAAGAATGAGTATTAGAATAATAATTAATTTATATATGGATGGAGGCAAGATTTAATATTGAATCTAGTAGTCACAAATCAAGGAGCGAACATGAGACTTTAATTATGTGATATTTCCTTTGAAAAAAGATAGCAAATCTTTTTATTGTAGAAAGGAGCGTGGAAATTGCTTTAGGATTGATTTTGTATTTACTCCATCGTTCCCTAATTACAAGTATAAATAGGGGTTGTAAGTTGTAAAAAATACAATTGAATAGAGTTTTTATTTTTATTTTTATTTTTATTTTGTATTTTTCTTCCTCTAATTCTAAATTTCTTTTATTCCTTTGGTCTGTTTTGCTCTGATCGATCCAAACAGGCATACTGCTTTGCGTGTTGAGATTGATGCTCTCGAGCTCAACAATACCTGGATCCTCACTCCTCTCCCTCCTGGTAAGAAGCCTATTGGATGTAAATGAGTCTATAAGATCAAATACAATCCAGATAGATCCATCGAACAATGCAAGGCTCACCTCGTTGCCAAGGGTTACAGTCAACAAGAAGACATTGACTATACTGAGACATTTGCTCCAGTTGCCAAGATGACCACCGTTCGCACCATTCTGGCTCTTGCTTCCGCGCATAACTGGTATCTTCATTAGTTTGATGTCAACAATGCTTTCCTCTATGGAGATTTGGAAGAAGAAGTATACATGCAGCTTCCACTGGGATTCGGACGAAAGGGGGAGACTAGAGTATGCAACCTCGTTAAGTCTCTCTATGGTCTTAAGCAAGCTTAGAGGCAATGGTATGTCAAGCTCTCATCCACCCTTATTGATGCAGGATATTAACAGTCTAAGGCAGATTACTCACTTTTCGTTTGATCCCATAAGAACAATTTCACTGCCATTTTAGTATATGTGGATGATATTATCATTGCAGGAAACAGTTTGGAGTAGATCAATGCGGTCAAGAAATTTCTAAGTGACCAGTTCAAACTCAAAGATTTGGGAATTCTCAAGTATTTCTTGGGAATTGAAGTGACTCACTCAGCCAAGGGAATATTTCTGTCTCAGAGGAAGTATGCGCTTGAGATACTGGAAGACGCTGGCTTCCTTGGAGCTAAGCCTAGCAACTTCCCCATGGAACAAAACCTTGCACTCAGCGAGAGTGAAGGTGAACTCATTACAGATCCTTCATCCTATAGACCACTTGTTAGAAGACTGATTTATTTGGCTGTCACAAGACCAGACAACTTAGCCTATTCAGTACATGTCCTCAGTCAGTTTATGGACAAGTTGTTGAACTGCGCACAGTATGTGAAGATGGTAGCACCACGCCCTGCAGCTTAAGTTGAAATGGAGACCTGCAGTAAATGGAGACTAGCAGCCCTCCACCAACCTTGCCTACCATGGCTGACATTAAGCTACCAACCTTTGAATTTTACCCCTCCCCATCTCAGGCTAGATAAATGTGATGGGTGTTGTGTTGTAGCTGTGTGTTGAAGTTGTGCGTAGTGTGTGAGGCAGAGGGGAAGTGTAGAGTTGTGTGCGTTGTGATAAAAAAAGAGAAAAAGAGAGAGAGAGAGAGAGAGAGAGAGAGAGAGAGAGAGAGAGTTGAGTCGAAGGCAGTAGCCTCCTACTCCTTGTATTTTTCTCCCGGTTATATTGAATTGGTGTGTGCTTCATGGACGTAGGTCAATTCGGTTGAACCATGTAAATCTGGTATTCCATTTTTGTTATTTATTATTGCCCTGTGTGATTGTTGCTCCTAGATCCACCCAAACAATTGGTATCAGAGCGAGGTTGGAGCAAAATCGCCAAGTCGGAGAAAAATTCCCAAATTGGAGCCTCTATCGTGTGTCTCAAAACTCAGTTCTAGGGCTACCATCGTGTTCCTCTCATTGAAATGAAGCCAACAGTGGTAGCCAAAGCTCGAACGGAGCTCAGCCGACATCGCACGTGCCATCGACGTTCGAACGACACTACCACACACCTCCACATGCCCTTATGCGCTCCCGGGGGTCGACAAGTACACGCACGCGGCCGCACGCGTTGGCAAACTCCTCGCGAACTGAAAGAAGAAGATGACGTGATGTTAGCGTTGAGCCAGCACCCCATTATCATCCACGTTAGGTCACCTCATTGCCACGTCAGTGGCTGAGTTAGCGGTCCACCTCAGCCGCGCGTTATCCGAGCCCCACACCATGTTAGCTACCACGTCAGCAGCTAGGCCCCACGGTGGCACACCAGTAGGTGGGCCCCACAGTGCCACGTCAGAAGTGGTCCCCACCTTGCCACAACAGCATACAATGTCAGTTAATGGCGTCACTAACACCGTCAGAAGGGAATATTCTGTTAAATTTAACCGAGGTTTGATTTGGTTTGACTAGAACTTTGACCGAACTTTTCGAAGCCATTTAGGGTCCGTTTTTCAAACGACTTGAACAATTTCTAAGGTTTTCGACCATTTCGGATCCAACCGTGCTGTCAATTTGAGCTATTTTCATCCTTAGATTAGTGAATTGAGATGTCGAATGAAAAGAACTCATAAATCAAGATGTTTGACGATACGAACTTCAGTTTCTGGAAAATGCAAATTGAAGACTACTTGTTTGGTAAAAAGTTGCACTTACCATTGAAGGAGAAGCCAGAATCCATGAAAGAGAGTGAGTGGGAGTTGCTTGACCGAAAAGCTCTCGGAGCTATCAGAATGACGTTAGCAAAGTCTGTTACCTTCAACATTAAGAACTTGACAACTACCAAGTCCCTTATGGATGCGCTATACAATATGTATGAGCAGCCATCAGCCGCAAATAAGGTACACTTGATGAAAAGATTGTTTACCATAAGCATGTTTGTAGGTGAAAGTTTTAGTAGACACTTGAATAATTTCAACAAGTTGTCGGATCAACTCGTCTTGGTTGGAATTACAATTGACAGTGAGATCTGTATCCTACTGATTCTTAGTCAGTTGCCTGAAAGTTGGAAATGTATTGTTACTGCGATCAGTAGCTCCACAGGAAAATCGAAGCTAAAGTACGATAAGGTCATTAGCAAGATTTTGATGGAAAAAATCATAATGCAGTCGAACAATGCCTCCACTTCAAGTTCATCCTTGAACATGGAAAGCCAAGGAAAAGGAAGTAGCATGGACAATCAAACAATCACGTCAGATCTAGGACTAGGTTGTCTAGATCTAGAAATCCCAGAGGTTCCTAGGGCACAAAGAATGTTGAGTGCTGGAATTGTGGAAAGACTGGACATTTCAGAAACCAGTGCAAAAGTCCAATAAAGGAATCCGAGGCAAAGACATAAGCAAATCTCGTCTCTTTCTCAGGAGAAAAAGATGCATTGATATGCTCTTTGGAGAGCAAACAATAGTCTTGGGTCTTAGAATCTAAAGTCTCATTTCATGCCACTTATAGTAGAGATTGCCTAAAAGAGTACACACTAGGTAATTTTGGTAAGGTGTACCTTGGCAACGATCAACCTTACGACATACCTAGTAAGAGAATAGTGAAGAACAAGATAAACATGTCAGTATGGAAGTTGAAAGATGTTAGATATATTCCAAACCTGAGAAAGAATTTGATCTCAGTTGGTCAACTGGCAGATGAGGGATACACGACTACATTCATTGGCGAAGAATGGAAGGTTTCAAAGGGTGTACTAACGATTGCGCAAGGTAAGAAAAATGGAACACTTTATTTAACCTCCAATGCCTTGATGCCTATTTCAGTTGTTACAGGAAATGATGACAGTAACATCTAGCACCAACGACTCGGTCACATGAGCGAGAAAGGACTCGGGGTAATGCACTCAAAAAGAAAATTGAGTGGTCTACGGTCGGTTGAGATTAACATGTGCAAGAATTGTATATTCGGGAAACAGAAGATGGTTAGTTTACGGATAAACACCCGTGCCCCAAAGAAGGAGAGACTAGAACTAGTCCACTCAAATGTATGGGGACCAACTCCCGTCTCATCCATAGGTGGAAGGAATTACTTCGTCACGTTCATTTACGGCCATTCTCGGAAGGCATGTATTTACTTTCTGAAGTATAAGTCAGAAGTCTTTGATGCTTTCAGGGTTTGGAAAGCAATGGTTGAAAAAGAAACTGGTTTGAGAATCAAGAAGCTGAGAACAGACAATGGGGATGAGTATGAAGACACCGGGTTCAAGAAATTTTGCTCTGACCACGGTATCAGGACGGGAAGAACTGTGCTAGGTACGCCTCAGCACAATGGCATAGCTAAGCGGATGAACCGAACGTTGACTGAAAGAGCCACAAGCATGCATATACAATTAGGCTTACCATTGCAGTTATAGGCAGAAGTAGTTGGTACATTAGCATACTTGATTAACAGGGGTCCATTAGTACCATTGGATCATGGTATACCATAAGAGGTATGGAGTGGAAAAGAGGTGAAACTTTCACATTTGAAAGTTTTTTATTGTGTTGCATATGTACATATTAGTGATCATGACAGAAACAAGCTTGATCCTAAGTCTCAAAAATGCACCTTTGTCGGTTATGGTAAAGATGAATATGGGTATCACATTTGGGATGATGAAAACAAGAAGTTGATCAGAAGTAGCGACATGATTTTCAACGAAAAGGTGATGTACAAAGATAGGCACACAACATAATCCACCGAACTAGTTCAGAGAGAGTTAACCTATGTAGATATGGATGATGTCTTAGAAGGTGTCGCGACGCAACAACAGAATGCTGAGAATCCTTAGGCGTAGGAAGCAGTGGAGCAGATCGTTGCACCACCACCTCCTACTCCAGCTTCGGAGCTTAGGAGATCTTCTCAATCCCATGTACCAAATAGAAGACATATAGATTACTTACTTCTTACAGATGGAGGAGAGTCGAATGCTATGATGAAGCATGTCGGGTGGCAGATACGAGCAAGTGGAAGCTTGCGATGAAGGACGAGATAAGTCCCTCACCTCCAACAAAACGTGGGAACTAGTTGAGTTGCCCAAAGGTAAGAAGGTTCTTCACAACAAATGAGTGTATAGGATCAAAGAAGAGCATGATGGATCCAAGAGGTACAAGACCTGGTTGGTAGTTAAAGGCTTCGAGCAAACGAAGGTGGTGACTACAGAGAAGTTGAAGTTGTACTCAACTTCAGTTGGTCTTCATGCTTGAAGACAGATATAAGCACATCATTTGTCTATACACTGGTTGAGATAGTGTCTCCCTCTCCAAGTGGGAGATTGTTAAGCTGCACACAGTATGTGGAGATGGCAGCACCACCCCCTACAACTTATGTTGAAATGGAGACCTGCAGTAAATGGAGACCAACAGCCCTCCACCAACCTTGCCTACCATGGTTGACATTAAGCCACCAAGCTTTGAATTTTACCCCCCATCTCAGGCTATATAAATGTGATGAGTGTTGTGTTGTAGTTGTGTGGTGAAGCTGTGCGTAGTGTGTGAGGCTGAGGGGAAGTGTAGAGCTGTGTGCTGTGTGCGTTGTGTGAGAAAGAGAGAGTTGAGTTGAAAGCAGTAGCCTCCTCATCCTTGTATTATTCTCTCGATTATAGTGAATTGGTGTGTGCTCTGCGGATGTAAGTCAATTCAGCCGAACCACGTAAATCTGGTGTTCCATTTTTGTTATTTATTTTTGCCCATATGTGATTGTTGCTTCTAGATCCACCCCAATACAAGCCACATATACCACACTTGAATGCAATACACAGAGTCTTGCAACACATTAAGAAATCTCCAAGCCATGGGCTTTTCTTGTCAACTTCTAGTGAAATCCTACTCCATGCATACTGTGATGCAGATTGGGTACGCTACAAGGACACTAGGCGATTAGTCATCGGGTATTGCATCTTGCTCAAAAAATCACTCATTTCCTGGAAGACTAAGAAGAAAACAACAGTCTCTCGCTCCTTAGCTGAAGCAAAGTATAGATTTATGACCTCTACATGTTGTGAGGTCACTTGGTTAAACTTTTTACTCTCAAATCTTGCAGTGACATATTCTCAACCAATCAGATTGTATTGTAATAACAAAATTGCTATACATATAGCCTCAAATCCAGTGTTTCATGAACGAACCAAGCATATCGAGATAAATTATCATGTGATTCGAGAAAAATTTCAAAATAGGATCATTCAAACAATTCATATGCACACAAGCCAACAACCCACTTATTTATTTACCAAAACTCTTGGACTTGCACAATTTAACTACCTACTCAGCAAGTTGGGTGTTATAAATATTCACGCCAACTTGAGAGGGAGTGTTGAGGAAGACCAAAAATCAAGGAGCAAACATGAGGCCCCAATTACGTGATATTTCCTTTAAGAAAAGTCAACAAATCTTCTTATCGTAGAAAGGAGCGTGCAAATTGATTTAGGATTGATTTTGTATTTACTCTATCGTTTCCTAATTACAAGTATAAATGAGAATTGTAAATTGTTGTAAAATATACAATCGAATAGAGTTATTTTTTTTTAATTCCTCTAATTCTATATTTCTTTTATTCCTTTAACCGTGATCAACCTATTCATTCTATTAAATGCTCATGTGAGGATTCTCACCCCATACTTAGCTAGCTAGCACTAACCTTATTAAAATGATGAACCGTACCTCAAATTGTTTTCTGTTTTTAGAAATACAATATTTAGATCAACTGCATAATTGCTTTATTCTTGACATTGGAGAGAGGGAGAGTATGAAAATGAGTCATGGAAAGGATGATGTGATGACATAGGAAAGCTAGATGATTGGGATGGTCCTTATTGTGATGTAATAGATCATAGCGCTCTCGTGAGTATATGGTTGTAGGGTGACATATATAGCTAGGCTGGAAAAGCTTTTACACAAATTCCGATGCACGATTCGTTGTGATCTCAGCTTTCTATTTTCTTCTGCCGACCCCTTGACCACCTGTGTTCTTTGAGATGTTACAGCTGCGGAATCTTTTTTTTTTTTAGGCGAGGCCACCGCATGAATATATACTTTTTAGCTAAGTATTCCATTCCCCCTTAGGCCCCAGATGAAGGAGGATTATATTTATTTACTATATTTATTTATATTTTTTTTAATTTAAGAGAGCATTTGCCCGAGTATGAGTATGAGTATAGCGACGATAGTTTTGACCACGACAATAATATTTATTTACTATAATGAACTGAATATAAATCTAATTTTTTTTATTATTATTTTTATATTATAATTATTAGTGTAAATTACATCACAAATCTCTCTAAAGTTTTACTATCACACTCTAGTTTTACATCACAAAGCTCAGGCCTGAAAACCAAAGTTGAAACCAAAGTCATAGATGATTGTTTTATCAAGACAACAAGATCATAGAGAAAAAAGTTATGTGCATAAATAACAATTAAGGGTTCTTCGCACAAATAACATTTAATTGGAATTAATTTTTCAAACAATAAATGCATTAATAGAAACATATAATTGATGCATGTATCAACAAATATATATACACCAAAGCACATAGAAAATTTTAAAAAATGAAAGCATTTTTTTTTATTAAATAATTTGGCCTTCTAACTAACTATAAAACCCAAAAGGTAAAGTTATCAATCTTTTCATGATCTACCATATAGCGCATGAAGAACTCAAGTCGCAGGTAGTTGTCATTTTAAGACATAGAAATTGAGTACAGTGAAAAGAAATTTTCCACATGTTGAACAACTTGAGTAACTTACATAATTACAAACCTAAATGTACCTTCAATTTTGGATATAGTGCGAGTGCATTGGTCTCGTAGCCACTTTACAAATCCAAAATCACTAATTTGCTTAAAAGCTGAAGTTAAAACATTGGACAGTCCAAATTCACTATCACCAAGATTCGTACAAAGTAAGTACCAAAGGCACAAGCCTTGCAAATATACAAAAGTGTATACCAAATGTAACAAGATGAAAGACATCACCAAATGTTGAGAACAAACCTTCAAGAGCTTGTAGTGATCCTAAAAAAGTTTTAAAAAATTAAAATTAAAATTAAAATTAATAAAAAATTTAAATTAATTAAATAATAATTATTATTAATTAAATAATATAATATAATATTATAATATTATAATAAAATATTATATATATATATATATATATACATATGTATGTTATAACCTGAAGGATCTTAGGATCCTTTAGGAAGCAGATGCACAAGTAGCACAGAACCTCCTTCGTCTCCTCCATCTTCTCTCTCTCACTCTCCTCAATCTCTTCTCTGATATTCAGTTGATCGGAAATCCAAAGATACCATTGGGTTCCTATCACCGCCACCGATAATCCTACAAGAGTGGATTTGTTGTAGGAGGCGCGTAGGCATATCTCCTGAGGTAAGACCAATTTTCACTCTTATCTCAGTTTTTCTTAAATCTTAAGCCCAATTAATGAACAAAAATTGTCAGGAGATTCATGAGGAGATTTTCTACAATCTAATCGAAGTGGGTTTTTGAGTTGAAGCTCCGGGGCACCAATCCTAAATCGGGGTAAGTTTAATAATTTAGGCTTTTATAGGCTATTTAGGGTATTCAGAACTTAGGAGAATTTTAGGAAAAGTTACTTTGGAGATTGTCATGAATAATGTGGTAAACTTTGAATTTTAGGGTTTCAAGGGTTTCTGAATGCTTGGGGCATAGGTCGGGGTTTTATCGGGCTTTTTTAGGAATCAGGTAAGGGGATTAAGTTAAGTTAGTAATTTTATGGAAATTGAGTCAATTTAATTGTTATGTTTAAGTATATATATATATATAAGAATTTAAAGGTTATTTTGAAAACCATCTGTTCGAAATGGATTTTACAAACTTAAGATATATGGTATGATATTTTTGAATAAAATAAATGGTGGAAAGCTTGTTTGTTTATATGGTTATGTTAAAATGTGGAAATCATGTGGCAAATGATTTAATTAGTATGGATTATTGTATATCTAGATTTAGGATTTTGAAATACTGAACTATTTGTGAAATACTGAAATTGTTTACAAAATACTGGAAATGCTTGTGAATAAGGCAGGGATTTGATATGACGGCCGAGGGCCGTGATTTTGTTTAAATGGCTATGAGCCGAATTGTATTTGTGGCTGAGGTCGAGTTTTTGGAATAACATGAAATATATGTGAATTGATCTTTTAAATGATATTTTCTATTATCTAAATTGCATGATATGTTTTAGGAACCCTGAGGACCAATGTATTGTGAGCACGATACCGTTGCTAGGGATTTGTTATGTGGCTGTGTGTGCCAACACCTGTGCTGAGAGGTGTAGGGTGGCCTTGTCCGATTTGCCTACGTGAGGTGAATGTACCCCCTTGGGTAAGGGCAATTAGACCAGTTGTTGGAGCTGCATAGACCAACGGAGTATGTTAACGGAGAGTACAGATGACTATTGTCTGGGTGGATCCCCCAGGACAATAGTCCAGCTTTCGGGCCGCACAACCCATGCCATGGGGGAAGTAAATGGCGTGTTTGTCACAGTGAGTGTCTTATATGCATATCTGTTAATTTACATGAATACGAATAATTAATAAGATAATTTTGAGGGCTTGCTGAGACAGGTGAGTGCCCTAATAGCAGTAATGGTATTAAAGCAGATGGAAACTACTTGTATGGGCAGGTAATCTTCCCTATCCTTGGCTAATTGTGTATGTGAGTGTAAAATAAGAATGATTTCATAAATGTATTTATCTATTTAGTGAACTAGTTATTTTGAGTACACTAAATGCATGCTAGCCACAACTGACATTAACTTAGTCTTTCCCTTACTAAGTTGTGTCTCGCCCCTACTTTACAAACTATCTCTTTAGGAAATCCCAGTGATCGAGTCTAGTAGGCTAGAGGAGCCGGGCTAGTAGTGTAAATTTACGTAGGTAGTGTGTATGGACAGAGAGTTTACGGGTTGAGGGATTGGAATTCAAAAAATTTAGGTTGGAATGTTAGGATGAGTGGGTATGTGTGTGAAGTTAATGTTAGGATGGAGATTTTTACCTCAATGGTTTTGTGATAGAATTGGAATATGAATTATTAAATTAGAACTTATATATTATATCAATTCCATTATTCCATATTTGCATTAATTATGTTAAATGTGAAATTTCTAAGTCGAGTTATATCCTATTTACAAGAAGCATTCCAGGGGAAAAGATGTTTAGATTGGAGGAGATAACTCTAGCAATGATGATGCTGATGCTTCAGTAGTGCTGCGATATATAGCGCGATAGGCTAGAAAGGAGAACAAGAGGGACTTTAAAGAGCAGGATCGACCAGTGGCTACTAGGGATTGTACATTTCAGTAGTTCACCCAAGCGAACCCACTGGCGTTTGCAGGTGGACTGAACCCGACCGCAACTGAAGATTGGATTTAGGAAATAGAGGAGCTGCTGGGGGTGTTGGAGTGTACTGAGGAGCAAAAGATGAAGTATGCCACTTACAAACTAGTAGGGGAAGCAAAGAGATGGTGGCGATCGGCAAAACTAGTGGAGGAGTAGCACCTAGGGCCGGCGACTATTACTTGGAGCCTATTCAAGGAAGTTTTCTTCAATAGGTATTTCCCCATTGTCACTTGCGCAGCAAAGGTAGAGGAATTTTTGCAACTGACTTAGGGGCCCATGACTGTGCAGCAGTATGCAACCAAGTTTGTAGAGTTATCCCATTTTGCTCCACACATGGCTCTGAACGAGCCACTAAAGGCACGAATATTTGAGAGGGGATTGAGACAGAGCATACGCGCGCAGGTGGTGGTGTTGTTGACTCATAGCTTTTCTGAGTTGGTGGATCGGGCCATGGCAGTTGGGGCCAACATTTAGGAAGGGAGAGAGTGGTGAACCAAAAGAAGAGGCCCTTGCCTCAGGGATTTCATACCTGCTCTAGCCAAGGCTTATGGAAGCGGCTTGGTAGTTTCTCGGGCCAGCGACAAAAGATGGGGTACCGAGGCCATCAAGGGGGTCCACAACATCTTATATGTTCTAGATGCTATCAGAGGCATTGGGGCGAGTGTAGGGGAGGATCAGTTGTCTGCTACCGATGTGGAGAGGCATGACATCAGATGCGAGATTGCCATGCAGTGTTGAACTACGCGCCGCTGCAGCCACAGTATCGAGGAGGTAACCACGCACCTTGAGGTGGTCACTAGTGGAGTACGGCTCAAGAGCGAGTATACTCACTTACGCCGGGTGATGCAAAGAATGCTGGCAATGTGGTGACAGGTACTATTGCTCTGACGCCCCGATTTCCGTACAATTTTTTTCTCAATAATAAATCAATAATCAAATATTCACACGTCATCCATAACATTCACAAATCGGCCACGTCAACAACCCTACTACCATTCGTATGACCTGACCCACATTGGGTACCGGGTAAAAAGTCATTTTATTATACAACCTAACAGCGAAAGATAATATGTACATTTCAGTCAGAATACAATACCCAGAGTATCAATATACATTTATATACATCACCATAACAGACTCAAAAATAACTCAACTCTAGGGGAATTACACCTCCCCTAGTCCAAAAACTCACCCTGTGTGTCAGGGTCCCAGCTCTCTATGATCATGGAGCTCTATCACTTGGCCTATCCCTGTTTCCTGAAAAATTTAGATAATTTGGGTGAGACACATCTCAATAAGATGGAATAAATTATTTACAGTGTGTGGCCATATGAGTTCAGTTATAACATGCTTTATTTTTCAAAACAATATTTCATCTGAGAAAATACATTGATATTCACATTCACATAATCATATAGATATACAACGCAAGTTTTTATAAGCTTTAAAACCATTTCTCAAGTTTATTCATTTCCAACACACATAATTACCCACGAAGTTCCTGAGAATAGGAAAGATTGTCCGCCCATACAGGTAGCTTCCCTTTGTCCTAACACGTTATGCAGCCAAGAATGACCATATCTGATACCTATTTGGGCACTCACCTAACTCAGTAAGCTTTCAGGCGGAAAGTTTCACTTCGTCTCAATTATTTATTTTATAAAACACACACTCTTTTATTTCTCATAATCATTTATCATTTTAATTCATTACATATCTATGTATACATAAATTCACATTTATGTACTATACATAATACATTAAATCACATAATTCCAATTCTCAACACATTCACGATTTCCATACTGAGCATACCTCCCTAACAGCATCAGTAAAAATCTCACAACACAATTTCCATACAGAGCATACCTCCCCAACGACATCAGTAGGAACTTCACAACACAATTTCCATACTGACAATACCTCCCTAATGACATCAGTAGGAACTTCACAACACAATTTCCATACTGAGCATGTAACACCCCAACCCCGAGGGGCCTGGGATATTAACTTTTTACCAATGATTTACAGCGGAAGCAAATAAACTCAATTGTTATTAAACCAGAGCACTAATTATCCATATTACAATCACTTATTTCAAAAAAAGAAAATTACACAAATATAAATATCTAAAATCATACTAATATTTCTAATCAATCTTTATTTTTCTAATCCCCACCCGCATGCTTGCTAAGCCTGATTTCCAACATGCTCTTCAGAATTATCTGAAATAAAAATATGATTGGAGTGAGACGACGCTCAGTAAGTAAATAAGATTATTATTAGTGTGTGGCCAAAATGAGCTTTTTAAAAATTTCGTAAAACAATATTTAATACTATAACTTCAAATTTTCTTTTAAAAAAAATTTCTACATAAAACTTTTGTCATCAATTACAACAGTAAAATTTTATAATTATATACTATAACTGTTAAATTAAACTTTTAACTTTAAAACTGTATAAACATTTAATGATAAACATACATATACTTTTCCTTATACGTTTTCCTTAAATCGTCATTTAAGCACAAAAATGATCCTTTTCACGTAAACTTACACTTTTCCTTCAAATCATCAGTAACTTTGTACACGTAATTAAATATGTATAAACATATATTATAAAAAAAACCACCCTTAGGCTTGTTTGCCGTAAGTCATGTTTACCTCCATGACTGGGTTATGCGGTCCGAAGACTGGACTTAGTTGGCTGACCGACCAAACTAAATCAACGTACGTAAACTTTAAGTAAGATTTTCCTTATTAAGTGGTCTGAAACTAGGTGTGCATCAGGAGAAATCCACTAACATAAATAACCACTCTGTAAACAGTGTGGGTGCACTCTGATCCGTATAAACTTTAAGTTGCGGTACTGAGCATCTATAACTTTGAACTTTCGTTGCCATAAGGGTTTTTAAAATTATCTTATTATAATTTATGCAATTTAAAATAATATCGTAAAAATCTCATCTTTACTCATATTTTCATAAAAAATGCAAGATAGAAATAAACTCATGCCACACAATTTTTGTGTTAAAAATATATATAATTTTATTTTTGAATAGAAAGAAATGCTGAAAATTTACCCAAGGGGATTAGAATATTTCTTAACCCAAAAATAGATGCAAGTAAATTAAAGATAGAACTGGTATAATTAAATATGCGTAAAAATAAACTCATGGTAATTTTGTGGAATTAATTAACATAATTGAAATTTACTTATAAAATAAACTCGGGTATAAATTTTAAATAAAAAAAAACTAATATAATCAAAATTTACTCACCTTCTTCTTTTACTGTGTGCTACGAACACAATAACTATCTTTAAGAAATAAGATCAGAAAGAGTGGGTGAGTGAGAACTTACTCAAAATTCTCTCTCCACCACAAATTCTTTCACTCACTAATCCTTATTTTCCTTAGTAAATTGTTGTGAAAAATGAAGGTTGAGAGCTCCCTATTTATAGGAAAATTTTGGGGAAGAAATGGAATTTATAAAAGTAAAGGGAGATGGGTGAAATTATAATTTTTTTAAAATTAAAGAATTGGCAAGGTATGGGTTGAGTATGGGATGGGAATGGAGGTCATGTGGGAGTACTTGCCACCATTCCCATTAAATAAATTTTTAATTAACTACTTACCTAATTAATTAATCAATTAGTTAATTAATTATTTTATTATTTTATTATTTTATTATTTTTCTCAATTATTATTATCATTATTATTATCATTGTTATTACGTTTAAACTATTTTTAGTATTTATTTATTTTATTATTTATTTTTGAACAAGAATTAAATTTAAATTTTGAAAACTCATGTAGGCCCCACATGATCTTCTGGGTCCCACATAATTTCGAGACCCGAATAGATCCTACGTAACTCGAATAATTCTTATACGATTTTATGCATCCTACATAACTTTGAGACTCGTGTAAACCTCTATACGGCTTCGGGACTCATGTGGGCCCCACACAGTCTTGTGGACCCCGCATAGAATACCTATTATTTTATCATATATTTTTATAAATTATATTAGTCAAAACATTATTTTATGTACTTATTTACCTATATAAACAGTGTCTTGTGGTTCCGGGACTCATATGGATCCCACATAGTCTTGTAGGCCCCACATATGATACATATATTATTATCATCTTATTATGTATTTTTACAAATTATGTCTGTCAAAATACTATTTTATATATATATATATACTTATTTATGTGTACAAACAGTGTCTATCCTGTTTATACTATGAAATTCCATTTTGATCAGGCCGACCTCCAGGGAACGACTGAGCCGCAATGGTCTCTGAGTACTCGCTAAGACAAGGTCTTTCTTAGGCATCAAACATGGAATCAAGGATCCTACAGAAAAACACTTCTATATTAATATTAACTTAATGACTATTTTTATTATTTTATTATTATTGTGCTTTAATCATATATATATATATATATATATTTGTTTGGGTCATCACAGAGCATACCTTCCCAACGGCATCAATAGGAACTTCACAACACAATTTCCATACTGAGCATACCTCCCCAACGACATCAGTAGGAACTTCACATACACACACACAGTCTCCATACTGAGCATACCACCCCAACGGTATCAATAGGAACTTCGCGCACACACACAGTCTCCATAATGAGCATACCTCCCCAACGACATCAGTAGGAACTTCACACACACACACAGAGTCTCCATACTGAGCATACCCCCCCAACGACATCAGTAGGAACTTCACACACACAATCTCCCTACTGAGCATACCTCCCCAACGGCATCAGTAGGAACTTCACACACACACACACAGTCTCCATACTGAGCATACCTCCCCAATGGCATTAGTAGGAAAGGAATATCACCTATCTGCAATCATTATGCGGTATTGGTATTTCATTAGTCATGTTTCGGTAAATTACAATTCAGATCGATATAAATATTCTCATCATTTTCTGTGCACATTTCATCATCTCATAATAATATACATCATATTTCACGTATTTCCATATTTCTCAAAATACTCATATGAGTAATTTGTACAAACTTATTTTTCATGCAAATAATATCTACTCATACATAAATATCACCTATCATTATTTTTCACTAATCACATCAATCATTCTCGTTTCAATATTTTCTCAGAAAATACACATCGTTATATTTCACATTTTTTCAATATAAGTCACATACCACACGATTTTCATTTAATATTCACAATTTAATATTACTCACATGCCACACAATTTATCTAATATTTATATCATAATAATTTTCAGGCAAAATACCATATGTTTATTTTCACATATTAATTCACACAGTAATTCTAAAAATACTGTTATAATTTATTCCCCTTACCTGACTTACTGAGAGTCTTATTAGGACCCATACTCAACGCCCTTGGCGCCCGAAACTCAAATCCTGAAATTCTCATTTTTCCTAGATTAATTTACTCATTTCCCTTAAAACAATACTCAACTAACCTTTCCTAAGCTCCATATACCCTAAATTATCATTTAAACTATTATTTAACACCCCCATTTAATTTTTTGAATTTTGCTCGCGAGTCCCAAAATTACACCCGCGACGTTCACCCAAGCTCTAAATTTCAGAAATCCTACTTCAACCCCAAATGCTCAATATTTTAGCATTTCTAAATTAATATTAATTAATTAAAAATAAGCCCCTTAATAATCTCTGTACCCCAAATTTGGGATTTTGCCCATGATGACCCCACAAGAATTTCGTCCCGCTAGACTTGTAGAGAATCATCCTTAGATTCTCGTGGTAGTGTTCGTTCGTCGATTGAGTTTATAATTTGCAAAAAATTAAAGAAAAATAGGAAATTGGCTTACCCCAAGAGATACGTCTACGCCGCTTCTACCACTGATCCGCTTCGGTAGAAATGACGGCAGCGAAAAATGGAGTTCAGCGGTATCTTCTGATTTTTGATCGAGCAAAAATCCACCACGAAATCGAAGAGAGAGAAAGAGAAAGAGTGTGTGTGTGTGTGTGTGTGTGTGTGTAAGCGACAGCAGAAGAAAAGAAAAGAAAAGACGAAGAAGAAGAAGAAGAAGAAGAAGAAAAATGGAATCCTGAAGCTTAGAAGCTTCAGGATAATAATAATAATAATAATAATAATAATAATAATAATAATAATAATAATATATTTAATTAATATTAATAATAATATATTTTATTAATAAAAATAAAAATAAATATTAATTATTTTTTTCTTCTTCTTTTTTCTTTTTTAAATTCGATTAATTAATTAATTATTTAATATTTTTTTACTTTTATTTTTGAAACCACTCCACTAATCTTCTATATCCCTTTTTGGGGTTATTACATTCTTCCTTCTTATAAAAAATTCGTCTTCGAAATTTACTATTTGTCTACTTCTCATTTTTAGCAAAAACATTTCTAATTTTTATTAATTTCCCTTAGTTATGGTGGAGGAACACTGTAGTTATAACGAGAGTTCTAAGAGATTACAACTTTTCCAAAATTCTCCCAAAGTCATTCATATTTCAAAACTAAAAACTCTATCCATCCTACGTTACACTACACAAATAAAAATACACAATATTATTCATTTTCACTCCACTGAATAAGTGTGGATATCTCTAGCGCATTTGATCATCTAGTTCCCAAAAAACCTCCTCAACGACATGATTGCGCCACAAAACCTTTACCAGTGGAATCTTCTTCGTGCGTAGTTCTTGTTCCTTCCGGTCAAGAATCTGCATTGACACTTTCTCATAAGCTAAAGTATCTCCCAACTCCAGTGCTTCATAGCTGATCACATAGGAGGGGTCTGAGACGTATTTCCTCAGCATAGAAACGTGGAATACGTCATGAATCCTAGACAGGACCGGTGGTAATGCCAAACGATAAACAACTGGACCCACTCTTTCAGGAATCTCAAATGGTCCAATATTCCTAGGCTCAGCTTACCCTTCCTCCCAAACCTTATAACTCCCTTCATCGGTGCCACTTTCAGGAACACGTGATCTCCTGTGTCAAATTCCAATTCTTACTGGCGAGTATCTGCATAACTCTTCTACCGGCTCTGTGCTGTTCTGATCCTGTCTCTGATGAGTCTGACTTTATCCTATGACAAAATCCATCGCTATATGCTCCCACTTCCACTCAGGAATTTGGAGTGGCTGCAATGATCATGTCGGTCTCTAATGCTCAGCTTTCACCTACTGGCACGTCAAACACTGATCCACATACTGGGCTATCTCCCTCTTCATGTTGCTCCACCATAAGGACTCTCAAAGATCCTTGTACATTTTAGTGTTACCTGAATGTATAGTATACAGAGACCGATGTGCTTCCTCCAGAATAACTTTCTTGATCTCAGGATCGGCAGGAAGGCATTACCTGGTATGGAACCACAAGGCTCCATCATCTGAGATGCTGAACTCTGTTTCCTGACCATACTGTACCTTCCCCATAAGCTCGACTAGTTCTGCATCGTCCCTATGAGCTACTTTAATCCTCTCCTGCAGAGTTGGCTGTAAAACCAAGTCAGCAATAAATGCCTGGTGATTGCCCTCTACTAGCTCCACACAGAGTCTCTCCAGATTCATTTGGATCGGATGTTGAATCTCCACTGCAGATATAGATGAATCCACTGATTTCCGGCTCAAAAAATCAGTGACCACATTAGCCTTTCCTAGTCAATCTGGTCAGCGAGCCTAATAGTCTCGAGAAGCCCTCAACAAACCTGCGGTAATACCCAGTCAATCCCAGGAAACTCCTGATCACATGCACATTCTTTGGTCATACCCAATCTACCATCGTCTCAATCTTACTGGGATCAACAAAAATACCACCCCTGGATATAAAGTGTCCAAGGAAGGTAACCTGTTCCAGCCAGAACTCACATTTCTTAAGCGTCGCATAAAGCTTTTGCTCTCGCAATACCTAAAGCACTATACTCAGATGCTCCTCATGCTCCTCTGGGCTCTTTGAATACACCGGTACATCATCAATAAACACTACCACAAACTGATCCAAATACTGGTGAAAGACCCTATTTATCAAATCCATAAACACTGCAGGAGCATTCGTCAACCCAAACGGCATAATCCGAAATTCTAAATGGACATACCATGTTCTAAATGCCGTCTTCGAAACATCTTCTGCCTTGACTTTCACCTGATGGTACCCCGAGCGTACATCTTTCTTTGAAAAGATCTGTGTCCCCTGTAACTGGTCAAACAAATCATCGATACGCGGGAGCGGGTATTTATTCTTGATAGTTACTTTGTTTATTTCCCGATAGTCGATGCACAACCTCATCAAGCCATCCTTTTTCCTTACAAACGAAACCGGTGCTCCCCAAGGCGACACATTGGGCCAAATAAATCCCTTATCTAATAATTCCTGCAACTGCTCTTTCAATTCTTCCCACTTTGCTAGTGCCATTCTATATGGTGCCTTCGAAATCGGCGGAACTAGATCAATAACAAACTCTACCTCACAATCAGGAGGTAGTACCGGCAAATCCTCGGAGAATACATCAGGAAAATCCCTCACCACTGGGATATCCTTCACCCTCAGCTCCCCTTATGATACTACCTTCACACAGGCTAAATATCCCTCGCAGCCTTCTAATAACAATTTACGTGCGTGAACAGCAGAAAGTAACTGAGGTGGGGTCCGCACACGTGATCCCATGAATCTGTACTCCTATCCCTCTAGAGGTCTGAATACTACCACTCTCTGATGGCAATCAATGCTGGCATAGTGGGCAGCTAGCCAATCCATACCTAAGATTACCTCAAACCCATGCATGTCTAAAACCACCGGATTAGATAACAAAGACCTCCCCTAAATACCCACTGGACAGTCCTTGAGTACCTTTCAACATATCCCTACAGCCCCAATCGGCATAGCAACAGACAGACTCATATCTAACTGCTGAGGTTCAAATCCACACAACTTCACATATTCTCGGGCGATAAAAGAATGAGTCACCCAAGAATCAAACAAGACAATAGCTTTAAATGACAATAGTGAAACAGTACCTGTCACCACACTTCCTACCGCCTCAGCATCTCCCGGCGTCAGTGCATAAACTCATGCCAGGGCAGTATTCCTCTACTGTCCACCTCAAGGTGTCTGATAGCCTCCTCTGTATGGTCGAGGAGCAGTTGCTATCGCTGGTGGTGCCTGGAAGTTCCTCGCAAAATGCCTAGGCTGGTGACACTGATAGCAGACAACCTCCCTCGCTCGACACTCTCCTAGGTGCTTCCTCAAACATCTGGGATAAAGAGGGAGCATTTGTCTGCCCTGTACTGCTCGATCTCCTCCTCCCTGTCGTCGTCCCCTCGGCTATCAAATCTCCTCCACGGCCCTCGACTGGACCCTGCTTGAAAATCAAAAGGCGCAAGCCTCTTCCTCTGGCTCTGTGCTACTGCACCTCTCTATATGCTACTCTTAATCACTGCAACCCTGTTCACTATCTTCGAAAGGTCTGAGCTCGAAAACCTACCACCTACTCATACAAGTTCTGTCTGAAGCCCTCCCCAAACTTCCTCGCCTTCCTCTCCTCCAGGATAGCTCAACAAACCTCACTGCATACTGTTGCATCGTCACAAACCCCTGTGTCAGATATAGAAACTCTAACGCCTTCACACTTCTGACCATAGCAGGAAAGTACCGCTCGAAGAAAATCTCCCTGAAGCGACTCCACGTCATAGCTACAGAGTCAGGCCTCTGCTCCTCAAGTAATCTCACTGACCTCCACTAGTGCTTTGCTTTCCCAGTCAATTTAAATGTGGAAAATAACACCTTCTACTCGTCTGTACATAAGAGAACTGCCAGTATGTCCTTTATGTCCTGAACCCAGTTCTCTGCTACCAGTGGGTTTGCTCCTCCGACAAAATACGGGGGTCGCATACACGTGAACTTCTCGATCATGCAGCTCCGCTCCCCCGAGCTCCTAGCCATCTCAACCATCACCTGCTGAGTAGCGCTACGCAACACTGCGTCAGGGTCTGCACCACCCATATTGGAAGGTCCTACTCCATCACCTCCCGCATTCATGTTACTGTTCCCCGGATCCATCTTGCAGAGGGAGCAACTAATCTCAACATGCAATCACTATCATACAACCAATACACCGTTATAACTCACGAGTTACTCTTCTATCCACATCCTTAATCCCCATTTAGGATTCAGCCCTACCATTCAGAAACAAGACCCAACGATAGTATCTATGATTTTCCTGAAATCGTCACCCCAAGAAAAAAACAGAAACAACCCCAGTACTCCTATCTCTAAGCTGCAAGATAGAACCCTAAATTCTCACATCATCCTCTAACAACCACTAACTCACATTTCAATCTACCCATCTCCTATTTCCCTCAAAATCCACTCCTATACTCTGATATTGTATTCCACTGTCTACTATAGTCTACAGAACCTAGGAACCTAGGCTCTGATACCAAACTGTGTCGCCCCGATTTCCATACAATTTTTTTTCTCAATAATAAATAAATAATCAAATATTCACACGTCATCCATAACATTCACAAATCGGTCACATCAACAACCCTAATACCATTCGTACGACCCGACCCGCATTGGGTATCGGGTAAAAAGTCATTTTATTATACAACCTAACAGCGAAAGACAATTTGTACATATCATTCAGAATACAAAACCCGGAGTATCAATATACATCTATATACATCACCATAACAGACTCAAAAACAACTCAACTCTAGAGGAATTACACCTCCCCTAGTCCAAAAACTCACCCTGTGTGTTAGGGTCCCAGCTCCCTATGATCACGGAGCTCTATCACCTGGCCTATCCTTGTTCCCTGAAAAATTTAGATAATTTGGGTGAGACACATCTCAGTAAAACGAAATAAATTATTTATAGTGTGTGGTCATATGAGTTCAGTTATAACATGCTTTATTTTTCAAAACAACATTTCATCTGAGAAAATACATTGATATTCACATTCACATAATCATATAGATATACAATACAAGCTTTTATAAGCTTTAAAATCATTTCTCAAGTTTATTCATTTCCAACACACATAATTACCCGCGAAGTTCTTCAGAATAGGGAAGATTGCCCGCCCATACAGGTAGCTTCCCTCTGCCCTAACACATTATGCAGCCAAGAATGACCATATTTGATACCTATCAGGTCACTCACCTTACTCAGTAAGCCCTCAGACGGGGAGTTTCACTTCGCCTCAATTATTTATTTTATAAAACACACACTCTTTCATTTCTCATAATCATTTCCCATTTTAACTCATTACATATCTATGTATATATAAATTCACATTTATGTACTTTATATAATACATTAAATCACATAATTCCAATTCTCAACACATTCACGATTTCCATACTGAGCAGACCTCCCCAACGGCATCAGTAGGAATCTCACAACACAATTTCCATACTGAGCATACCTTCCCATGACATTAGTAAGAACTTCACAACACAATTTCCATACTGAGCATACCTCCCCAACGACATCAGTAGGAACTTCACACACACACACACACAGTCTCCATACTAAGCATACCTCTCCAACGACATCAGTAGGAACTTCACACACACACAGTCTCCATATTGAGCATACCTCCCCAACGGCATCAGTCGGAACTTCGCACACACACACACAGTCTCCATACCTCCCCAACGGCATTAGTAGAAACTTCACACACACACACACACACACACACAGTCTCCATACTGAGTATACCTCCCCAACGGCATCAGTAGGAATTTCACACACACAATCTCCCTACTGAGCATACCTCCTCAACGGCATCAGTAGGAACTTCACACACGCACACACAGTCTCCATACTGAGCATACCTCCCCAACGACATCAGTAGGAACTTCCCGCACGCACACAATCTCCATACTGAGCATACCTCCCCAACGGCATCAATAAGAAAGGAATATCACCTACCCGCAATCATTATGTGGTATTGGCATTTCATTAATCATATTTCAGTAAATCACAATTTTGTTCGATATAAATATTCTCATCATTTTCTATGCATATTTCATCATCTCATAATAATATATATCATATTTCACGTATTTCCACATTTTCCAAAATACTCATATGAGTAATTTGTACAAACTTATTTTTTATGTAAATAATCTCTACTCATACATAAATATCACATTTCATTATTTTTCACTAATCACATCAATCATTCTCGTTTCAATATTTTCTCAGAAAATACACATCGTTATATTTCACATTTTTTCAATATAAGTTACATACCACACAATTTTCATTTAATATTCACAATTTAATATTACTCACATGCCACACAATTTATCTAATATTTATATCATAATAATTTTCAGGAAAAATACCATATGTTCATTTTCACATATTAATTCACACAGTAATTCTAAAAATACTGTTATAATTTATTCCTCTTACCTAACTTACTGAGAGTCTCGTTAGGACCCAGATTCTATGCCCTTGGCGCCCAAAAGTCAAATCCTAAAATTCACATTTTTTCTAAATTAATTAACTCATTTCTCCTAAAATAATACTCAACTAATTTTCTTTAAGCTCCATATACCCCAAATTATCATTTAAACTATTATTTAACACCCCCACTTAATTTTCTAAATTTTACCTGCGAGTCCCAAAATTACACCCGCGACGCTCACCCGGGCCCTAAATTTCAAAAATCCTACTTCAACCCCAACTGCTCAATATTTTAGCATTTCTAAATTAATACTAATTAATTAAAAATAAGCCCCTTAATAATCCCGTACCCCAAATTTGGGGTTTTGCCCATGACGACCCCACGAAAATTCTATCCTGTTAGACTTGTAGAGAATCGTCCATAGATTTTCGTAGTGGTGTCCGTTCGTTGATTGAGCTTATAATTTGCAAGAAATTAAAAAAAAAGGAGAAATTGGCTTACCCCAAGAGATACGTCTACGCCGCTTCTACCACTGATCCACTCTAGTTGAATGATGGCAGCGGAAAATGGAGTCTAGCGGTATCTTCCGATTTTCGATCGGACGAAAATCCGCCACGAAATCGAGGAGAGAGGGAGAGAGAATGAGAGGAGAGAGAGAGAGAGAGAGAGAGAGAGAGAGAGAGAGAGAGAGAGAGAGAGAGAGAGAGAGAGAGAGAGAGAGAGTATGCGACAGTAGAAGAAAAGAAAAGAAAAGAAGAAGAAGAAGAAGAAGAAAAATGGAATCCTAAAGCTTAGAAGTTTCAAGATAATAATAATAATAATAATAATAATAATAATAATAATAATAATAATAATAATAATATATTTAATTAATATTAATAATAATATATTTTATTAATAAAAAATAAATTTTAATTATTTTTTTTCTTTTTTTTTCTTTTTTTTTTTTAAATTCGATTAATTAATTATTTATTTATTTATATTATTTTTTTTGGAAGCACTCCACTAATCTTCTATATCCCTTTTTGGGGTTATTACAATTATCATACTGTCAAATAGTGCTATTGTGTTATTTGATTCAGGTGCAACCCACTCGTTTGTGACTCGGGGATTTGTTAAAATATGTGGGTTAGAGTGCTGCCTGCTAGCTCGATAGTCCTTGACATGCATGGTTTTGACATTATTTTGGGCGTGGACTGGTTAGCATCCAGCTACGCGAGCATTGATTGTAGTGGGAAGGAGGTGGTATTCAGACCTCCTGGGGAGCTGGAGTTTGTATTTGTTGGGTCGTGTGTGCGTTCAACACCACAGATCCTTTCTGCTATCCAGGAGAAGAGGTTACTTTTGGGGGGATGTCAGCGTTACCTTGTAGTGGTGAAGGATGCGCCGAAGGAGGAGCTCAAGTTGGAAGATATCCCAGTGATAAGGAAGATTTATGATGTTTTTCCAGAGAATTTATTGGGGTTGCCTCCTAATCGTGAGGTGGAATTTGCAATTGATCTAATCCCAGGGACAGCACCAATCTCTAAAACCCCATATAGAATGCCTCTAGCTGAATTAAAGGAGTTAAAGGAGCGACTACAGGAGCTTCTAGACATAGGGTTTATCAGACCGAGTGAATCGCCTTGGGGTGCACCGGTGTTGTTTGTGAAGAAGAAGGGCGGGTCGATGAGGATGTGCATCGACTACCAGGAGATTAATAAAGTAACAGTGAAGAACAAGTATCCATTACCCCGAATGATGACCTGTTTGATCAGCTTCAGGGTACGCAAATTTTCTCTAAAATTTTTGTGCGATCTGGATATCATCAGGTGAAGGTTAGATCAAATGATGTAACGAAGACTACTTTTCAAACTCGGTACAACCATTATGAGTTCTTGGTTATACCATTCGAGTTGACGAATGCTCCAGCGGTATTCATGGATCTGATGAATAGGGTCTTCCACGAGTACTTAGATTGGTCTGTTATTGTGTTCATTGATGATATTCTAGTTTATTCGAGGAGCCCTGAGGAGTATGAAGTTCATCTGAGACTAGTACTTCAGGTGCTCAGGGAAAAGAAGTTATTTGCTAAATTTAAGAAATGTGAATTCTGGTTAGAGTAGGTTGCATTTATGGGTCATGTGGTATCCAAGGAAGGGATTTCAGTGGATCCAAGCAAAGTAGAGGTTGTAGTTGATTGGGCAAGGCCGAAGAACATCTAGGAAGTCAGAATTTTTCTAGGTTTTGCAGGATACTACCGTCGATTTGTCAAGGGGTTCTCTAGATTATCAGTGTCTTTGACATGACTTGCGAGGAAGAATGTAAAGTTTGACTGGACCGACAAATATAAGCTGAGCTTTCAGGGGTTGAAGCAGCATCTAGTTATTTCCCTAGTGTTGACCCTTCCATCAGGTGAGGGTGGATTTGCAATCTACAACAGCGCATCGCAGAAGGGACTTGGTTGTGTTCTAATGCAGCAAGGGAAAGTCTATGTTGACTTGGAGCTAGCAGCAGTTGTGTTTTCGTTAAAGATCTGATGACACTACCTTTATGTTGTAAGGTGTGAGATCTTTACTGACCATAAGAGTCTCAAGTACTTCTTCACCCAGAAGGAGTTGAATATGAGATAGCGCAGATGGCTTGAGTTGATAAAGGATTACGACTGCACCATTAGCTATCACCCAGGAAAGGCGAATGTGGTAGTCGATGCATTAAGCCGGAAATCTAGGGGTACATCAGCCTCAACAATTATGGCTTCGCACCAGATCATGATGGACCTGGAGAGGTTGGGTGTAGAATTGGTAAAGGGGAATCATCAAGCGTTCATTTCTTGTCTAGTGATTCAATCGACTTTATAGGAGAGAATCAGAACAGCTTAATTAAAAAATGCATAGTTGATGGAGATTGTAGAGAAGATTTCAGGAATTAAAGCAAAGGCTCATCACTGCACCAATATTGATTATTCCATCAGAAGGTGATGGTTATGTGATCTCCTGCGACGCAACTTTAAGGGTGCTCGGATGTGTATTGATGCAGCAGGGTGGAGTAGTAGTATATGCCTCCAGAAAATTGAAAGAATATGAAAAGAATTATCCCACCCATAATCTTGAATTGGCTGCAGTGGTTCATACATTAAAATTTTGGAGGCATTATCTGTATAACAAGAAATGTGAAATATTTTCAGACAATAAAAGTTTAAAGTATTTCTTCACGCAGAAGGAGTTGAACTTGTGGTAGAGAATATGGTTAGAGCTCATAAAAAATTATGACTACACCATCTGTAACGACCTCAATTTCTTAATATAAAATGTAACAAATTAAATGAAAAAGTCGACCCGAACCCGTGGGTAACAGGGACACCTGTCAATTACAGCAGAAACTTAAGCAGCAGCAAGTATAAAATCTCAAACATCCAACCATAAAAGATAATACCAAAGTTTACTATATCATCAAAATATTGTTCCTATAGACAACCTAGAAAAAGTCAAAATCACACTAGGATCATACAATAAAATTTTTCGATCCTAGTTCAACGCTTACCCTTCTAGTAAGGAAGCTCCAATCACTTAACGGCGGCCCTGAGCCGCCGGTCTCTCTGGGTTTCCTGAAAATTATTTAATATTCGGGGGTGAGACACTTTTCAGTAAGGGAAAATAAACTAAATACAATTGTGTGGCAACATGAATATTTAATACAATTATACATATACTGTACATTTCATATTTCTGTAAACATTCATTGTATTATACTGGATAACCATATACTTTCATATTTACTAACAAAATATATCGTACATGAAACATCTGTTATAACTGATAATACTGAAAACATACCCAGGATGAATAGCTAGCTGGTGTCATGTATTAACCCCCCATGATGGGTTGTGCAGCCCGAAGGCGGGACCCAACAATGGCTGGCCGACCACTGCCGAGTCAAATATGTCTGTAAGTACGATGGGCCCACCACACCCTGGTCCGGACTGCCAGGTGAACATCTACACTCTATTGAAAGCCACATCGACTATCCATCTCCCACCCCCTCGTGGGGTGGTTAGCACTAATCTGATCATAAACATCTGATTTATAAGCTACGGTACCGAGCCCTAGAACTAAACTAAACTAACATCTAGGTTTTGATAACATGTAATACATGATCATATATATAACATCATTACAGCCTCGGGCCGAACATATCGTAATTACGGCCTCGTGCCGAACATAACAGAATTATGTCCTCGTGCCAAACATAACGTAATTATGGCCTCATGCCAAACATATCATAATTACGGCCTCGTGCCGAACATATCTACATATCATTCTGAAAATAAACATTTATCATGTATTTCAAAATTATCATTTACTACATTATTACGTAATCCCTGAAAACATGTTCTACTCGTAAAATCTTTCATATCATAATATTTTTCATGAAAAATAGCATTCATGCCACACAAATTAGGTAAATCACATATTTCCATTTTTAAATCCCAGTTCTCGTATAACAACAATATTTTTCCAGTAACACACATTTTCTCAATAATATACAAGAATCATACATATTTACTGAACATTTCTTTGCTGATAATAATAAAAATACATGTGGAAAAATAACTGCTTTAGTTTATTCCCTTACCTGACTACTGAGAAAGCCCCTAAAATATCCTGGTCTACCGCCCGTAGGATTTCCTGATCAATACCCTAAAACTGAAAACTTCCAGTATTAAACTTCAGTATTTCCATGTGTACATCATTTCTTATAACTACCATAATACCAAATTTGGCATAAAAAGACTTACCTCAACTCAGGGATGATTTCCAACTTGCTTTCACCAACGATCCGCTCTGGCAGATTTGGAGAGAACTTCCCCAGGAGCGTCGTGGTGACTTCAGAACGTCGAACTGGCGTAAATTCGACCCAAAATCGAAGAGAGAGAGAGAACTGAAGGGTGGAGAGAGAGAGAGAGGAGAGAGTTTGCTTAATCTAGAAGTAAAAATTCAGATTTTAGATACTTATAGAACTGGATTCGTCGACGAGCCACGTCATTCGTCGACGAGTCCTTTAAAAATTTCGTCGACGAAATTCAGTCCCCGTCAACGAAATTCAGTCGGTTCAAAACCTCTCTCGGTATCTCTTCGTCGATGAATCCCTTGTATTCGTCGATGAATTTTCTAAAACCCTCGTCGACGAATCCCCTGTATTCTTCGACGAAGCCCTGATGTTTCCCCTTGGTTATTCCTTCCAAAGTACAATGTTGCCGACGAACGCAAAAGTCGACTTCCTCCTTCTGTTATTGTTTCCATTTCCCTTCCTCTTTATTATTTAAATCTCATTATTATTCAGGTCGTCACACCATCAGTTACCATCTAGGTAAAGCTAATGTGGTGGTTGATGCGTTGAGCCGAAAGTCCATGATAGCAGTATTGTCAGTAACATAAATTCAACGTCCGATCTAGATGGACTTGGAGAGGCTTGGTGTGGAATTAGTAGAAAGTGATCACCAAGCATTTATTGCCAACCTGGTGGTGCAACCTACCCTACAAGAAAAGATTAAAGAAACCCAAAATAATTACGTTGAGTTGATGGAGTTGATTGAAAAGGTACAGGGCGGATAAGGGGAGGAGTTTAGAATATAAGATGATGGAACTTTGTGGTTCCATACCAGGCAGTGCGTGCCTGCAGATGTGGATAAAAGAAGGACAATCCTAAAGGAGGCTCATAGATCATTATACAGGGTTCATACAGGCAATACTAAAATGTATAGGGATCTACAAGAGTCTTTCTGGTAGAGCCATATGAAGAGGGAGATTGCTGAGTTTGTGCAGCAGTGTTTGATGTGCCTACAAGTAAAAGCTGAGCACCAGAGGCCGGAGAGCCAACTACAACCACTTTACATACTAGAGTGGAAATGAGATCATATTTCTATGGATTTTGTGACAAGTTTACTGCTGGTGCAGTAGGGACATAATGCTATTTCGGTGGTTGTAGATCGATTGACAAATATCGCTCATTTTATCCCTATCAAAATCAACTACTTCATAGACAAACTGGCAAATATATATATATATTCAAGAGATAGTACGATCACATGGTGTGCTAGTGTTTTTGCTATCAGATCGAGATCCACGTTTCATGTCATGATTTTGGAGGAGCTTGTAGGAGGCTGTGGGGTCTCAGTTATCATTTAGCACAATGTTTCATCCTCAGACGGACGGGCAGCTTAGAGTCGGCAGAAAAGCTACGCTGATAATCACCGCTGGAAGTTGGAATTCGAAGTGGGAGACAATGTATTTCTGAAAATAGCGCCACTAAAAGGTACTATGAGGTTTGGGAGGAAGGGTAAGATGAGCCCTAGGTTTATTAGCCATTTCGAGATACTTAAGAGAGTGGGGTTCGTTGCCTATCGGCTAGTTTTATCACCAGTTTTATCCAGAATACATGATGTGTTTCATGTTTTCATGCTGATGAAGTACCTCTTAGATTCCTCCCACGTGGTTAGTTATGTAGAGATAAAACTCAGAGATTCACTGATTTATGAGGAGATACCAGTGCAGATCTTAGATAGGAAGGATAAGAATTGCGCAGTAAGAGAATTCCATTAGTAAAATTCTTGTGTAGAAATCACGCAGTGGAAGAAGCTTCTTAGGAGCTTGAGGAAGAAATACATCAGAAGTACCCACATTTGTTCAGTGGGGACCAACAGTATTCAGAAAAATGCAAGATAAGTATGTTAGTTTCTTTTGTACAGGTTAGTTAGTACATGTAATAATTTTCTGATAGTAGGTAGTATTTTAGTTGGGGAGAATTTTTCTTTTATGTATTTGTAATCTCCCAAAACCCTGAATGTAACCACGGTATTCCTCCACTATAAGTGAGGATAAATAATAAAATAAGTAGTCCATTTTCCTCAAAGGATGGTGTTCAATACAGATAGTAAATTTCAAGGACAAAATTTTATAAGGAGGGGAGAATGTAGAGACCCAAAAAATTATATTAATTAAATAATAAAAGAAATAAGAGAAAATGATTTTTCAAAAGGGACTCAGTAGGGTCTCGTGGACGAAGCAAGGTACTCGTCGACAAGCAGCCTTCTTAGGCCTGTCGACATGGACTCGTGTCTCGTTGACAAGAACTTACCGAGAGGGGTTTGGCAGCTTGAAGTCGTTGATGAGGGTTACAAGTTTGTCGATGAACTCCCTTCATGGACTCATCGACGAGGTGACGTGTCTCGTCAACAAATCTGCATTTTATAAATACACTAACCTTGAGATTTCAACGTGAATTTTTCATGCAAAACTCTCTCTCTCTCTAATCCTCGTCTCTCTCTCATTCTCTCTAGATTTTCAGCTTCGTTCTTCACCAGTTCGACGATCGGAAGTCGTCACACTACTCCAAGGAAGATTCTTTTCAAGTCTACTCAATAGTTCGTTGGTTAGGCCAACTTGGGTACCATCCCAAAATTTTGATAAGTTGATTATTTTAAGTTTTATAAGGTATTTGGTGTTTTTGGACTGAGGAAAATGCTTTCGATAGAATAATACTGAAGTTTTGTTGAAAAAAATGTAATTTCAGGGTGTTGAACTAGTAACACCATAAGAGTAGGTTTGATTAATTTTGTAGGCTTCTCAGTAAGTCAGGTAAGGGAATAAATTAAATCAGCATTTTTCATGGAATAAATTATTGTTATACAACATTTATTTTCAAGAAAATATGTATGCTATTGAACTATGTTTGGGAATGCTGCAGTTGAACAGGGAAATGGTTTTAACACATTTTATAGGAAAATATGATTTCAGAACAAATTATGAGTTTAGAAGGCTACTTACATTTGTGTGGCGTGAATATAATATTCCTATGAAAATTATATTCTAGTGAAATATTATGATTTTTTCCAAGATAAGCATGTCATAGAAATTTTCAGGAAAACCATAAAAACAGTACAGGAACTATGGTTTTAAGAATATTATGTTTAACAGTGCAAGAATTTCATGTTCAAGTATGTTATGTTATGTTATGTCGACGTAAATGCTATGATTTTTGACGTTATGATATGACAGCGCAAATGCCATAATTATGCATGTTATGTCAAGATTCAAGAAAATATTATCATGTTATGTTTTACTCTAAAATATGAAACTGCTATGTTCAATATCATGAAATGTATTATATGTTATCAGAACCCGGGTAGCTTTGTTTAGTTTCACGGAACACGATACCGTTGCTATATGTTCATGTTTATGTTTATGTTAGTGCTATCACACATCTTATGTAGAGTGTGGGAGATAGTTGTCGATGTGACTTCATGGTAGAGTTGTAGTTCCCTTGGTAGTCCAGCACAGGTGGAACGGGCCCATCGTACTTACACACCTATGTTTGACTTAACATAGTTGGCCAGCCATTGCTAGGTAACGCTTGTGGGCCGCACAACCCAGTCACGTAGGGGGAAAGACATGACAACAGCTAACTATCTATCCTAGGTAATTTTTCAGTATAGTATATGTAACGACCCGAAGAATAATGGTATTTAAATAATAAGAAGAAAGGAAAATGAAAACAGGAATAGAAGGAGGCAATCAACTTCGTCGATGAATGCGAAGCGTTCGTCGACAACGTTGCATTTTGGGATGGGATAATCCTAAGAAATTTTCCAGGCCTTGTCGACGAACACAAGGGTTTCGTCGATGAGGATTCTTCAGGATCTCGTCGACGAAGTTCAGTCTCGTCGACGAGAAAATACCGAGAGAGAATTTTTGGAAGTCTGAAATTCATCGACGAGGGTTGTGGTTCGTCGACGAGTATTCTTCTTGACCTCGTCGACCAGATGACGTGGCTCGTCGACAAAGGCCACAGTTTAAATAGGCCTAAAATCCATTTTTGGCCGAAATTTTCTGCGCAGAACCTCTCTCTCTCTCTCTCTCTCTTACCCTTTGGTTCCCTACCCTTCTCTCTAAGATCTCGAGCTGATTTTCTATTGGTTCGACGATCTGAAACCACCACGATGCTCCTAGAAAAGTTCTCTGCAACTCTACCAGAGCGGATCGTCGATGGGGTTGAGTTGGAAAACATCCCAAATCCAGGGTAAGCTTTCTTCTTAGTATTTGACTATTTGACAGTTGTAGAAAGTGTAGTATGCGTAGAAATACTAAACTTTAGTTTTGGGGAATATTATTTTTAGGGTGTTGAACGGGAAACCCTGCAGGTGAAGGAGTATTTCTCTTAGTGGCTTTTTAGGACTCAGGTAAGGGGATAAACTAAGCTAGTATTTTATGAAAAATATGTATATTGTTACAGCATTTGATTTCAGGAAAATAAATATATTTATATATGATTTATATTTGGGTAATACTGCAAAAAATGATGGTATGTTGGATATATGAAAAACCTATTTCGTGTGGCATGAGTAGAAATTATAATGAAAAACTGTTTTCTGGGAATGTGTTAATGACACGGATTTTTATAATGGAAAATCGGCGTATGGGCCGAGATTTTGATATATTTGTCAGCGTACGGGCCGAGCTATGTGTATGATTTGCCAGCGTACGGGCTGAGCTATGGATATGATTTACCGGCGTACGGGCTGAGTTATGGTAAAATGTGAAATACCGGCATATGAACTAATGATTTTCATGATATATGTATATATGCAAAATGATATGATTGATTTGATAATTAATGATATGAAATATCCATGTATCACAGTTTTAGTATATGTTATATGATATTAGAACCTAGTTGGCTTGGTCTAGGTTAGCACTTGCACTGTACCGTTGCTATATGTCCATGGTCATCATGATCATGGTATTTGTGTTAACGCCGCTGTATGGAGTGGTGTGAGATTGGATGGTCGATGTGGTTTTTAAGAAGTGTGTGAGCGCCCCTAGTATACGGACCAGTTTGGCAGACCCATCAGAATTACAGACTGTACTTTTGACTTGACAGTGGTCGGCCAACCATTGTCAGGTCCCGCTTTCGGGCCACACAATCTAGTCATGTGGGGGTAATACATGACAATAGCAAGCTAACCTACTAGGAATGTTTTTGTATTATTACTATATGAGATGATATATGTTTATGAAAATGCAGTATATTCTGCTATACTTTGATGATATATACGTTTTCTCAGATATGACATAACATTTTACTAAATATGTTCTATATAGTATATGTATAACACGGAATACTTGTAACACCCCAACCCCGAGGGGCCTGCGATATTAACTTTTTACCATTGATTTACAGCGGAAGCAAATAAACTCAATTTTTATTAAACCAGAGCACTAATTATTCATATTACAATCATTTATTTCAAAAGAATAAAAATTACACAAGCATAAATATCTGACATCATACTAATATTTCTAAACAAATCTTTATTTTTCTATCCCCACCCGCATGCTTGCTAAGCCTGATTTCCAACATGTTCTTCAGAGTTATCTGAAATAAAAATATGATTGGAGTGAGATGACTCTCAGTAAGTAAATAAGATTATTATTAGTGTGTGGCCAAAATGAGCTTTTTAAAAATTTCGTAAAACAATATTTAATACTATAACTTCAAAATTTCTTTTAGAACAAATGTAAATTTAAAAATTTATGCATAAAATTTTTGTCATCAATTACAACAGTAAAATTTTATAATTATATACTATAACTGTTAAATTAAACTTTTTACTTTAAAACTGTATAAACATTTAATGATAAACATACATATACTTTTCCTTATACGTTTTCCTTAGATCGTCATTTAAGCACCAAAATGATCATTTTCACGTAAACTTACACTTTTCCTTCAAATCATCAGTAACTTTGTACACGTAATTAAATATATATACACATATATTATAAAAACCACTCTTAGGCTTGTTTGTCGTAAGTCATGTTTACCCCCATGACTGAGTTGTGCGGTCCGAAGACTGGACTTAACTAGCTAGCCAATCAAACTAAATCAACGTACGTAAACTTTAAGTGAGATTTTCCTTATTAAGTCCTGGTCCGGAACCAGGTGTGCGCTCAGGAGAAATCCACTAACATAAATAACCACTCTGTAAACAGTGTGGGTGCACTCTGATCTGTATAAACTTTAAGCTGCGGTACCGAGCATCTGTAACTTTGAACTTTCGTTGCCATAAGGGGTTTTAAAATCATCTTATTATAATTTATGCAATTTAAAATAATATCGTAAAAATATCATTTTTACTCATATTTTCATAAAAAATGCAACCTAAAAATAAACTCATGCCACACAATTTTTGTGTTAAAAATATATATATAATTTTATTTTTGAATAGAAAGAAATGCTGAAAATTTACCCGAGGGGATTAGAACATTTCTTAACCCAAAAATAGATACAAGTATATTAAAGATAGAATTGGTATAATTAAATATGCGTAAAAATAAACTCATGGAAATTTTGTGGAACTAATTAACATAATTGAAATTTACTTATAAAATAAACTCGGGTATAAATTTTAAATAAAAAAAAAAACTAACATAATCAAAATTTACTTACCTTCTTCCTTACGAACACTCTAACTATCTCTAAGAAATGAGATCGGAAAGAGTGGGTGATTGAGAACTTATTCAAAAATTCTCTATCCACCACAAATTCTTTCACTCACTAATCCTTCTCTTCTTTAGAAAATTGTTGTGAAAAATGAAGGTTGAGAACTCCCTATTTATAGGAAAATTTTGGGGAAGAAATGAAATTTATAAAAGTGTGGGGAGATTGGTGAAATTATAATTTTTAAAAAAATTAAAGAATGGGTAAGGGATGGGCAAGGTATGGGTTGAGTATGGGATGGGGATGGAGGCCATGTGGGAGTGCTTGCCACCATTCCCATTAAATAAATTTTTAATTAATCACTTACCTAATTAATTAGTCAATTAGTTAATTAATTATTTTATTATTTTATTATTTTTCTTAATCATTATTATCATTGTTTTTACTTTTAAACTATTTTTAGTATTTATTTATTTTATTATTTATTTTTGAATAAAAATTAAATTTAAATTTTGAAAACTCATGTGGGCCTCACATGGTCTTGTGGGCCCTACACAACTTCGAGACCCGAATGGATCCTACGTAACTCGAATAACCCTCATACGATTTTATGCGTCCTATATAGTTTTGAGACTCGTGTAAACCTCTACATGGCTTCGGGACTCATGTGGGCCCCACATAGTCTTGTGGGCCCTACATAGGATACTTATATTATTATTATTTTATCATATATTTCTATAAATTATATCAGTCAAAACATTATTTTATGTACTTATTTACGTATATAAACAGTGTCTTGTGACTCAGGGACTCATGTGGACCCCACATAGTCTTGTAGGCCCCACATATGATACCTATATTATTATCTTATTATGTATTTCTACAAATTATGTCTGTCAAAACACTATTTTATGTATATATACTTATTTACGTGTACAAACAGTGTCTATCCTGTTTATCCTATAAAATTCCATTTTGACTAGGCCGACCTCCAGGGAGCGATTGAGCCGCAATGGTCTCTGAGCACTCGCTTAGACAAGGTCTTTCTTAGGCATCAAACATAGAATCAAGGATCCTATAGAAAAACACTTTTATATTGATATTAACTTAATGACCATTTTTATTATTTTATTATTATTGTACTTTAATTATATATATATATATATATATATTTTTGGGTCATCACAATACTCATGTTGACACACTACTATTAGTTTATTTCTCTTACTGAGAGGTGTCTTACCCCGAATTTTATAAACATTTTAGGAGCCCCTGATAGGAGAGCGAGTAAAGCCTCGTTGATCTAGTACGGTTGATCTGCCCTTATAGAAGGGTAAGTGTTTTGATAGAGTCGGATGTATTTTGTGGGATGGTCCTAAGATATCTTTTGGGTTATGTACTGTGTGTATATAAATACAGTGGTTATAGTGTAACACCCCGACCCCGAGGGGCCTGGGATATTAACTTTTTACTACTAATTTACAGCGGAAGCAAAATAAACTCAATTATTATTAAATCAAAGCACTAATTATCCATATTACAATCATTTATAAAGAAGAAAAATTACACAAATATAAATATCTGACATCATACTAATATTTCTAATAAATCTTTATTTTTTTATCCCCACCCGCATGCTTGCTAAGCCTGATTTCGAACATGCTCTTCAAAGTTATCTGAAATAAAAATATGATTGGAGTGAGACGACGCTCAGTAAGTAAATAAGATTATTATTAGTGTGTGGCAAAAATGAGTTTTTTTTTTTAAATTTCATAAAACGATATTTAACATTATAACTTCAAAACTGTCTCTAGAATAAATATAAATTTAAAAATTTCTGCATAAAACTTTTGTCATCAATTTCAACAGTAAAATTTTATAATCATATACTACAACTGTTAAATTAAACTTTTAACTTTAAAACTGTATAAATATTTAATGTTAAATATACATATACTTTTCCTTATACGTTTTCTTTAGATCGTCATTTAAGCACTAAAATGATCATTTTCATGTAAACTTATACTTTTCCTTCATATCATCAGTAACTTTGTACACGTAATTAAATATGTATAAACATATATTGTAAAAACCACCCTTAGGCCTGTTTGCCATAAGTCATGTTTACCCCCATGATTGGGTTGTGCGGTCCGAAGACTGGACTTAGTTGGCTGGCCTACCAAACTAAATCAACGTACGTAAACTTTAAGTGAGATTTTCCTTATTAAGTCCTGGTCCGGAACCAGGTGTGCACTCAGGAGAAATCCACTAACATAAATAACCACTCTGTAAATAGTGTGGGTGCACTCTGATCCGTTTAAACTTTAAGCTGCGGTACCGAGCATCTGTAACTTTGAACTTTCGTTGCCATAAGGGGTTTAAAAATCATCTTATTATTTATGCAATTTAAAATAATATCGTAAAAATCTCATCTTTACTCATATTTTCATAAAAAAATGTAACGTAGAAATAAACTCATGCCACACAATTTTTGTGTTAAAAATATATATAATTTTATTTTTGAATAGAAAGAAATGCTGAAAATTTACTTGAGGGGATTAGAACATTTCTTAACCCAAAAATAAATGCAAGTATATTAAAGATAGAACTGGTATAATTAAATATGCGTAAAAATAAACTTATGGAAATTTTGTGGAACTAATTAACATAATTAAAATTTACTTATAAATTAAACTCGGGTATAAATTTTAAATAAGAAAAAACTAACATAATCAAAATTTACTTACCTTCTTCTTTTACCGTGTGCTACGAATACAAAAACTATCTTTAAGCAATGAGATCGGAAAGAGTGGGTGAGTGAGAACTTACTCAAAATTCTCTCTCCACCACAAATTCTTTTACTCACTAATCCTTCTCTTCCTTGGAAAATTGTTGTGAAAAATGAAGGTTGAGAGCTCCCTATTTATAGGAAAATTTTGGGGAAGAAATGAAATTTATAAAAGTGTGGGGAGATGGGTGAAATTATAATTTTTAAAAATTAAAGAATGGGCAAGGTATGGGTTGTGTATGGGATAGGAATGGAGGCCATGTGGGAGTGCTTGCCACCATTCCCACTAAATAATTTTTTTAATTAAATACTTACCTAATTAATTAATCAATTACTTAATTTATTATTTTATTATTATTTTTTCCTAATCATTATTATCATTATTATTATCATTGTTATTAATTTTAAACTACTTTTAGTATTTATTTATTTTATTATTTATTTTTAAATAAAAATTAAATTTAAATTTTGAAAACTCATGTGGGCCCCACACAACTTCGAGACCCGAATGGATCCTACGTAACTCGAATAACTCTTATACGATTTTATGCATAGCTTTGAGACTTGTGTAAACCTCCATACGATTTCGGGACTCATGTGAGCCCCACACAGTCTTGTGGGCCCCGCATAGGATACCTATATTATTATTTTATCATATATTTCTTCAAATTATATCAGTTAAAACATTATTTTATGTACTTATTTACGTATATAAACAGTATCTTATGGCTCCGGGACTCATGTGGACCCCACATAGTCTTGTGGGCCCCACATATGATACCTATATTATTATCATCTTATTATGTATTTTCTACAAATTATGTCTGTCAAAATACTATTTCATGTATATATACTTATTTACGTGTACAAACAGTGTCTATCCTGTTTATCCTATGAAATTCCATTTTGACCAAGCCGACCTCTAGGGAGCGACTGAGCCGCAATGGTCTCTAAGCACTCGCTAAGATAAGGTCTTTCTTAGGCATCAAACATGGAATCAAGGATCTTACAGAAAAACACTTCTGTATTGATATTAACTTAATGACTATTTTTATTATTTTATTATTATTGTACTTTAATCATATATATATATATATATATATATATATATTTTTTTTTGGGTCATCACATATAGTAACTCTGGTATTGTGATGTATGGTGTAATGAGATGTATATGATTGTATGTTTCTTGGTGCTTAGGCTTCCGCATTGTGTTTCTGATGTATCCTTGGTACCCACAGGTCCAAGTGGATTATGATATGTTGAGTTTTGTGATATTAATTTTATTATAAAAAAAATGAAGAAATTACGCAGATCGTCACAGTATAGTCTTATAAGATGATTTTCCTGTACAGAAATTTAGTATGTTAACCTATGTTATAACAAATCATGTTTTATTCAGATATGATACAAACTGTTTTTACCAGATATGAACTATGTATTATTTATATGTATAACACGAGAATACTCACGTTGCCACACACTGATATTAGTTTATCTCTCTTACTAAGAGGTGTCTCACCCCATTATTACAAACATTTTAGGAAATCCAGGTAAGAGGACGGATAGAGCCCTATAACAGTAGAAGTTGATCGAGCTACCCTGTCAGTAGGGTAAGTGGTTGAGTTAGGGTCAAATGAGTTTTTAAATTAAGACCCTAGGATACTTTTTGGTCTTTTATGGATGACTATATATATATGACAGATTCAGTAGAACTCTGGTATTGTGTTTGGTGTTGGATGATATGTATGTAATTTATGTTTTCCACTGCTTAGGTATCAGAGATGTATGACAGGTATAACCCTAGTACCCATGGGTCTAGGTTGATCATGGCTTTGGCAGTTTAGCAGGTTATCATAATTATTATAAATGTTATTATGTGGAAAAAAATATATGTAGAAAAATAGGTAGGTCATTACATCGGGTACATGTCTCACATTTTTTAGCACCAACTTGCATCCAAGATTTGTTTACAAGCAAACATTTCTCATGCCAATAATTTTTTATGAGCCTTCATTTCCCATCCGAACAACTCTATAACTTCTTTTGGAATAGGAAGTGAAGAAATCTTTCCGAGAAGTGACATGAAATGATGCACTGGAATCAATAACCCAATTATTCTTTTGACTTATCAAATTAATGCAACTTTTATCACAAACAACCATAAGATCACCATCAGATGCAACTGAAGTTGTGTCTTTATGCTTTTTCTAAAAAAATTTCTCCTTGTTTTGCTCCTTGAATTACAATTTTCTACACTTCTGCTTCATATGCCCCCTCTTATGACAATAGTGATATTCAATACCTTTTTTTGAAACTAAGTTAGACCGACCTTTTGATTTATCATAACTGTGAGGATATCTACTTTTACTTCTACCTCTCTCCCAGTTTTTTGTCACAAGTGCCTCTAAATGAGAAGGGCCAACTGATTTTCTTCTTATATCTTCATTCAATAAGATGCTAGTTACTTGATTCATACTAACAATTCCATTGGAAACTGAATTACTAACGGTCACAACCAAAATCTCCAAACTTTCCGGCAAAGAGCTAAGAAGCATTAGGGCCTGCAACTCATCATCAAAAACTATGTTCATAGTGGCAAGTTGATTGATAATATTTTTCATCTCATTCAAATGCTTGGTAATAAGACCACCATCTTTATATTTCAAGTTTACTAATTTTCGAAAAAGAAAAACTTTATTTGTAGCTGACTTTCTATCATAAAGACCCTCCAATTTTTTCCACAATGCATATGTTGAAGTTTCGGTATAAACATAATGAAAAACACTATCATCAATCCATTGACGGATGATGCGAATGACTTTTCTATTAATTTTATTCCACTCATCATCACTCATGTTTTAAGGCTTTCGACTATCACCCTTAACAGGTCCATCCAAATCTTTGCAAAATAAAAGATCTTACATTTTTGTTTTCCAAGTTACCCAATTGCTTCCATTGAAGCTAATCATACGGCCAACATTACCATCCATAATTTACCCAATCCTAATGAGTCCAAATAACATGGCTCTGATACCACTTATTGGGAAAAATATAAGTGATTCCCAAAAATAAATCAATGGTGTAATGCAAATAAATAAATAAATAAAGTGAGATACAAGAAATTTAACATGGTTCCCTCAAATATTGAGATACGTCCACAGGACACGACGATCCAAATCCACTATCACCAAAGTTCGTACAAGGTGGGTACAAAAGGCACAAGCCTTATACATACACAAAAGTGTATAACAAATGTAACAAGATGAAAGACCTCACCAAATGTTGAGAACAAAGCTCCAAGAGCCAGCCAAAATAGAGCACAAATGTAAGCACAACTAAAGTCTAATTTTTGCTGATGAAGATGCCATTGCTTGCTGGAACTAGTCTAAGACCAAGGGGCTGCCAAGAGTACTTGTAGAACACAAAATGAGAGCAAGAATGCCAAAGGTCTCCAACCAAGCTTCTTAGAGAAGCCAACAAAAAAACCAATAAAATATTATACCATATTTTCCAAAAAAGAAGGTGCTGGAATTGTGCATGAGAGACCCAACAAAAGAAATTTAAAAAGGTGGAACACTTTTCCAAGATTTATGCCCCATAAGGAGGGACACCCAACATAACAAGGGAGGGTAAGTTTAAAATTTTCAATTTTTGTCACCTTACGAGAATGTTAGGAATTCTGGTGTGGAACCGTCGGCAGCAGCACCTCCCCATGCAGCCTATGTTGAAGTTGAAGATTGGCGGCCACCTACTCTGCAGATTTTGTTGAAATCTGCAGCCACCACCTTTGAATTTAGCTCCCCCTTGTGTATATATATATATATGTGTGTGTGTGTGTGTGTGTGTACGTGAGAGGTGCTATGTGTGCAAGTGTAGTGTAGTTGTGCAACAGTGTAGCTGTGTGTAGCAGTGAGTTGTGAGAGGTGTGAAGTGTGTTGCAGAGAGCAGTGTGAGAGTGCTGTGCTGTGTGCTGTGTGCAGACAATAGAGAGTTGAGGTGTGATAGAGAGAGAAAGTAGAGTTGAGCAGTGTGACTCCTCCTCATTGTATTTATTTCTCCTAATATAGTGCGGTGGTGTGTGCTCCCATGGATGTAGGTCAGATTCGACCGAACCACGTAAATCCGGTGTTCCAGTGTGGATATGCTTTGAAATTTTCTTCGTGTGTGATTGTTGCTCCAAATTTTATTCCCCAACAATTGGTATCAGAGCTTGGTTGGAGTAAAATCGCCAGATTGAGAAAAATTCCAAATTTTGACCCTCTGTCTAGTAGCTCGAAAATTGATTTTGAGGCTACCATCAAAGTCCTCTCGATGAGACGAAGCCTACAGCTGTAACCGAAGCTCGAACAAAGCTCAGAAGATCCCACACGCGCCACCACGAGCCGAGCCGGAGAAAGACGCCTCCACACACGCCGATAACGTGCCAGTGCCTGCGCGTCACGCGCCACACGCACGCCCACGCGTCTTCCTCGCCCAGACAGACTCAGCCCGATCCGGATACATAGTCATAACGGGTTGACTTACAACCCGGTCCGCGAGAACCGGATCCGACCCGCAGCAGAGACTTGTCCTGTCAGCGAGCTGTGTCAGCGCCACGTGGCACAAAGTAAGTGGGCGAGTCAGTGCTATGTCAACGCCACGTCAGTAGGGGACCGGTGACACATCATCATGCACGTTAGCGGCCGAGTCAACTTCCACGTCAGCTCCGGACCCACGTCATGTCAGTGCCACGTCATTAAGTGGGCCCCAGTGCCACGTCAGCAAACGGCACAGTAACAGCGTCATTAACGGCGTCAGAGAATATTCCGTCAGTTAGTGGAATATTCCGCTAAAGTTGACCAGAGATGACCAACTTTGACCGAAAGTTTGACCAGGTTTTTTGAAGCTATTTTGGGTCCATTTATCGAACGACTTAAGCCATTTGTATGGTTTTCGACCGTTCTGAATCCAACCGTGCTATCCGATTGAGCTAATTCAATCTTTAGATTGGCGAATCGAGATGTCAAACCAAAAGAACTCTCACATCGAGATGTTTGACGGCCCGAACTTCGGTTTCTGGAAAATGCAGATCGAGGACTTCTTATTTGGTAAGGAGTTGCACTTACCACTGATGGAGAAGCCATAATCCATGAAGGAGAGCGAGTTGGAGTTACTTGACTGAAAAGCCCTCGGAGCTGTGAGGATGACGTTGGCAAAGTCTGTTGCCTTCAACATCAAACACTTGACAACCACCAAGTCCCTTATGGATGCGCTATCTAACATGTACGAGCAGCCATCAGCCGCAAACAAGGTACATCTCATGAAAAGACTGTTTACAATGAGCATGTCTGCAGGTGAGAGTTTCAGCAGGCATTTGAATAATTTCAATGAGCTGTTGGATTAACTCGCCTCGGTCGGGATTACATTTGACAGTGAGATCTGTGCCCTACAAATTCTCAGTCAGTTGCCTGAGAGTTGGAAAGGTATTGTCACTGCGATCAGTAGCTCTGTAGAAAAATCAAAGCTGAAATACGACGAGGATATCAGCATGATTTTGATAGAGGAGATCAGAATGCAGTTGAACAATGACTCCACTTCAAGTTCAGCTTTGAATGTGGAAAGCCGAGGAAAGGGAAGCGAGCATGGACGATCTAACAATCGTGGCAGATCCAGGACCAGGAGGTCCAAATCCAGAGATCCCAGAGGTTCCCAGCGCGTAAAGAATGTTGAGTGCTGGAACTGTGGAAAGACCGGACATTTCAAAAACCAGTGTAAAGGTTTGAGAAAGGAATCTGAGGCAAAGATAGAAGCAAATATTGCTTCCGAGAATGATGAGATGTTGATTTGCTCTTTGGAGACCAAGCAGGAGTCTTGGGTCTTAGACTCCGGAGCCTCATATCATGCCACATGCTGCAAAGATTGCCTAGAGGAGTACACACCAGGTGATTTCGGTAAGGTGTACCTTGGCAACTATCAACCTTGCAATGTAATCGGCAAGGGAGTTGTGAAGATCAAAATGAATGGGTCAGTATGGAAGCTGAATGATGTCAGATATATTCCAGACCTGAGAAAGAATTTGATCTCAGTTGGTTAGCTGGCAGATGAGGGATACACGACGAAATTCATTGGCGATGAATGGAAAGTTTCAAAGGGTATACTAACGATTGCATGAGGTAAGAAAAGCGGAACACTTTTTCTAACCTCCAATGCCTCCATGTCTATTTCAGTTGCTGCAGGAAATGACGACAGCAACATTTGGCACCAACGACTTGGTCATATGAGCGAGAAGGAACTCAAGGTGATGCACTCAAAGGGAAAATTGAGTGGTCTACAATTAGTACAGATTGACATGTGTGAGGATTGCATAGTCAGGAAAAAGAAGAGGGTCAGTTTCCAGATAAACACCCGTGCGCCAAAGAAGTGTGTTGGGACACAACAGCCAAATGCCGAGAATCCTCAGGTGGAGGAACCAGTGGAGCAGATCGTCGCACCACCATCTCCTAGCCCAGCATCGGAGCTTAGGAGATCTACTCGGCCTCATATATCAGACGGAAGGTATATAGATTGCTTACTTCCTACAAATGGAGGAGAGCCTGAATGCTGTGATGAAGCATGTCAGGTAGGAGATGCAAGCAAGTGGGAGCTTGCAATGAAGGACGAGATGAAGTCCCTCACCTCCAACAGAACGTGGAAGTTGCCCAAAGGCCTTCACAACAAGTGGGTGTACAAAATTGAAGAGGAGCATGACAGCTCTAGAAGGTACAAGCCTCAGTTGGTAGTCAAAAGCTTTGAGCAGAAGAAAGGGATTGACTACACTGGCATTTTTACACCAGTTGTGAAGATGACAGCCATCAAATTAGTCCGCAGAAATCTAACAGATAGGAAGGTGGTGACTAGAGAGAAGCTAAAGTTATGCTTAACTTCAGTTGGTCTTCATGATTGAAGACAGACATTAGCACATCATTCGTCTATACACTGGTTGAGATGCTGCCTCCGTCTCCAAGTGGGAGATTGTTGGGAATTCTGGTGTGGAACCGTCGGCAGCAGCACCTCCCCATGCAGCCTATGTTGAAGTTGAAGATTGACGGCCACCTACTTTGCAGATTTTGTTGAAATCTGCAGCCACCACCCTTGAATTTAACTCCCTTTTGTGTGTATATATATATATATATATATATATATGTGTGTGTGTGTGTGTGTGTGTGTGTGTGTGTGTGTATGTGAGAGGTGCTGTGTGTGCAAGTGTAGTGCAGTTGTGCAGCAGCGTAGCTATGTGTAGCAGTGAGTTGTGAGAGGTGTGAAGTGTGTTGCAGAGAGCAGTGTGAGAGTGCTGTGCTGTGTGCTGTGTGCAGACAGCAGAGAGTTGAGGTGTGATAGAGAGAGAGAGTAGAGTTGAGCAGTGTGGCTCCTCCTCGTTGTATTTATTTCTCCTAATATAGTGCAGTGGTGTGTGCTCCCGTGGACATAGGTCAGATTCGACCGAACCACATAAATTCGGTGTTTCAGTGTGGATGTGCTTTGAATTTTTCTTCGTGTGTGATTGTTGCTCCAGATTTTATTCCCCAACAGAGAATTTTTTCTTTATGCTTCTATAAAATGAGCAAAAATAGATATATTGAGAGATGGGGAAGAGGGGGAGATTGGTGATGCTTTGGGTTCTAGTGAGGAAGAGAGGAAGTAGAAGAGGCGTCCAGTAATTACACATTAGGAATTCAAAAAGGGTTTTGAGAAAAGTTGAGGGGACAAATGGAGGGATGTGCATTGAATGGACAAAAAGTTGCGAACTCTTCAATTTTAGATTTTGAGATACCAAGGGGATTAAAACTTCGTAGAAATAATAATAGGGAGTAAATTTGGAATTTCAATTTTTGCTACTAAGGACTATAAGAATTTTTATTTATACTTTTAGGAATAATTTAATAGGCCCACAAAAGAGTCAAATAATGAGCCTATATAGTATATACAAACATATTGATGAGCTCATTGAGTGAGTTAGGTCATCACGAGTTTAGTCAACTAATTAGTTCACCAATCACAAACTTACTAAACAGGCTTATAAGGCAAGGAATTAATTTGTGAGATCAATTAATTAAAGATCCTTGGAAAAGATAATATGGGCCTCAACCTACACCCTCTCACACACGGAGTCTTACACCCTACGCAGGCCAGTGGTCAGAGACTTGATCTACTCATCCACTAGTTTCGGGTCTGGATCAACCCAGCCGAGGCCTCTCCTGTTCCCCGCTTACAATTGCAAGATCGTATTTGATAGGAGGGAACTCCCGGGTAGGGCCGCTCCGCAGCACACTCGCCATCTGCTCTGCCATCGATTCAACTGCATATCAGCAGGTAGAGACGCGCCATCTTCGCCTTCTTTCTTGCATATTTCATCATCATCATCATTAGAAAGTATTCTCTGCGTAGTACATGAGTTTATTCATCATGATCATCTAATTATTATCAAACCTCGGCTATTAAACGCCATTTCTGAGCATTTCTCATCTGGGTCTTCTCTCTTTTGGGCTCTCTTGAGTCTGAGAAACCCAATTAGAACTTGTATATGATCATCGGGTGATTATCAAAACTCTGCGATTAAGTGGGCTTCCATTGACTATAAATCACGAATTATGAGTGTTTCTCATCCGAGTCTCGTCTATTTTTGGCTCTTTTGAGTCTGAGAAATCCAATTAGAACTTGTATGAGCCGGATTTCTTGGACTCTAGAAAACCCAAAAGAGACGAGACCCGATCAAGAAAGGCTTGCTTTATATTTGTTGGGGATGTTTGGGTTACTGCCCTTTTGATGTTGATCTTTGTCAACAACAGATGATGAATCAGTGGAATTTTTGGATGATTTAACCGGTGCCTGTTTGTGACGTTAGTTTTGCTTGGCAAATCTGTAGATAGCAATGCTTAGATAAAACTTGAAATATGTGCTTCTTGATCTAATGCATAAGGATGATGTTAACGAGTGCAGGCCTATGAAATTTGTTGCTTATAACTTTAAAGCGTTTGAAATTGTTCTTATAAAACAATAAAAATAATAGCATGAATAGAGATATGAGCATAGCATATGCACGCTGCATGTCTCCTCTCTCTTGTGCACATTTGGGAGGAGCATAGGAGTGATTAGCATAGGGAAACAAGATTGTATTCCCTGTTCCTCTTTATAGACCTTATGTAATTGGTTTTTAGAAAGAACATGGATATATCTGGATCACCATGACTGATGTTTATCAAGAAGAAATGGTGGGGAGAAACTTCAATTTGCCTAAGTTGGCAAGAAAGATTGAGAAAGATTGAATATTTTTTTCATTTAGTCATCTTTCCCAAGCCCACCCTAAATTTGGGGATTAGGATTTTTTGTCGTCCTGACACATGCTTGCATCCTTTGTCTATGTTCAACTCCACTTAGCATAGCATTCAATATACCACTTTCCAATCCACCTCTGACGAAAAGACAAATGTTTACTTTTTATTTGGGTTTGAAAGTGATGTAGAAAGAAGAAGCTGAGAGAAAGAAGGGAGAAGGAGAGAGGAGGAAGAAGAAAAGAAAGAAGTTGAAGAAGGGAGGAGTGTTGTGGCTAGAGAGCAAGGAAGGAAGAAAAAAACAGGAGGGAAATTTCAGATTCAATTCCTATTGTAAAAACTCCATGACATATGACTACCCATGTACATATATCTTATAGTTAATTAAAAGGCACAATTACATAATGCCCCCTAACAACTAAAATGCAAGACAAAGAGTTTTTTTGAAATTTATTACATGAATCTAATATCCTAACCTAAAATAAGTATGTCAAATCAGCAAAAAAAAAAGTGGCAATCTATGAGCTTAAAAATGGAAATAGCCTGCCATCACACTTATAAACCTAACAACCCCTGATGAAGACTTTACTAGCTGAAATCAACTTGGCTCGTGGGCTACTTCCAATTAAAAAGAATAGCAAAAGGAGAAGGTTTAACATCCAAGAAGTTTATTTAAAAAAAATTTTCAAATTGGGCGGGTTAGAGCTCATTATTCCAAGGCTTTTGTTTAAGACAAAGAGAGTTGGTTGGAATCACATTAAATCAATTTAATTTGGAGTAAACTCAATATGCTGAATTAAGCTTTTAAGATGGTGTGTCTCATCCTTCTCCCTTTGTCTCAACATGGCATGTCTTTTCAGAGAAGCTAATGGACTGTGTGGGTGCTGATATCTACCACTTAAGACCATACTGTATGTTAGATTATCACTTCCCTTAAAAAGCTTAAGCTGTTAGGTTATGAGCCAACAATGAATAATTGTGTATCAAGCCTTAACACTCCCCTGCATATGCAGCCTGATTGCACTCGGAGATATAAACACACACTGAATAACACCCATTACAGGGAATCCAGTTCTTTTTTAAACCACACTATAAACGCGGGCAATGAAACTAGAATCCAAGACCTCTTGGTAACCAGCTTTAATACCATGTCAGATTACCACTTTACCTAAAAGTTTAAGTTGTTAGGTTGTGGGCCAACAATGTATATCAAGGCTTAATGCTCTATGCCGACCTAGGAAGGTGAAGAGGAAACTGAGGTCAAATTATGTTGGGAAAATTTTCCGTTCCTATTCCATATCTCTGTTGTTAACATTTTCAGTTGTTGATCAGCTGGTATTAGGAATAGGAGTGGTCATTTTATGACTTATTTGCTTAGTCCTACATTCCCTCGCTCAGTCATCTAAGCTTAGTGGAGCTCAAACATTGCCAACATAGACTTTTGCCATTTTTCCAATTTCCACTGGCTATTTTTTATTTGATGATTTGGATGAACTCTTGCAAACCTTTTTGCTTTTGACATCTCAAGCAAGTTTTCAGTTTTTTGTAGCAGATTGGCATATTTAACCATATTTAAATATGCAAATTTTGTGCAAATACTTTCTAAAATATTTAAATATTTTGCATATTTAAATATTTGCTTTTGTTTTGCAACTTTTGTGGAATTCATCCATATTTAAACCAGCTTGAGGTGACTCCTTTTTTCCTTCTTTGATGATGGAATCTGTTTCTAAGCAGCATGAGGCTAGTAGCTCAGTCATTGCAACTCATAAGCATTGTACTCTATAATTTATATAGCTAAAATTATCTGCAATGTTATATTTTAATGTCAACCTGCTGTAAAGTTTCATTTCTGTTCGCCTGGAATTACGTTCTTTTTGTAGCATTTGTTGTCTCTATTCTGTGGTTGTTTGATGTGATAAGTTTGTGGTCTTTGGGTTAAATTGCACTGCCAATGATGAGAGAAATTGGTGGGTGTTATGATAACTCGAATGAGGATGATTAATTAGGAATACACATGCATTAAGGAAACAGGATTTCATCATGGCTGCAGTTTGCTCAATTTCTGAGAAAAGGAGAGCTAGAACCTGCAATTGGTTTTTGGGCGAATCATAAATTAGTTTAGAGCAAAGCTTTGTGTGAAGAATATGACCATTGTACTGCACAATACTTTTGATATGGAATAATTTTGTTTCATTTTACCCTGTTTGATATTAGAGATTTTCCTTTTTTAAATAATAATGTGAACAATGGATGTCTGGATTCTTTGATGAGCAAGAAAATTGTGTTAACTAGACCTTTTCATTGTGTAAGAAGGATTTAGACAGGTATTGGTGCTTAACCTATAGAACTTTTTTGTTGACAACAATCCTTTAATAGAAAATGTATATGATCATGGACCGAATATGGGTGTACGACATAGTTATGGTTCTTTGTTTTGTCTGTGGAGGAAGAAATAAGAGTGATGGTATCTATTTAGGGTTAGGCATTCACAATCTTGGACATAACCATTATCTTCCAGACTCTTAACAGTAAATAAAATATTTAACCATTTAGTTTTCTTTTGCAGCTGATATCTGTGCATGGAGCACAAAATGTCTGGTGCAGACATTGAGAACGCGAAGGAGCCAGATCTTGTTGATAACACTCTTAGAGATCAGGTTGATGATAAACATATCATAGAAGACCCAAAGCATTCAGCTGAAAACGATGAAAATCCATTTCCCTCACCCCAGCAGGAGGTATGTTTATGTCAGGGAGCTGTTTGCAAAAAATACAAATTTTATGTTGAATTGGTCAAAAGGGCCTGCTTCTGCCACATATATTGAATGCATTAAGACATTTTTGTAAAATTTAAACAGGAAACAATGTATTCTTGTTTGAAGTTTTGTAAGAATTATTTAGGGTCTGTTTAGTTGTGGAAAATAGTTTCATTTTCCATTTTTTGTTTTCCAAAGATCTACAAAAAAGTCTGCTTATTTTTTAGTTTTGCAACATTTGGATATAAAACTCAAAAACAAATTGGCACTATTCAATTCTGGAAAATAATTTTAGTTTCCATTTCTAATTTTCAAATAATTGCAAAAAATGCTACCTTGTTTTCTAGTTTTCTAACTATGTATTGGAAAATTGGAAAACATATTTTTATTGTTCTTTAGATTTTTGATTTCTTATATAATTTTTTGAAAATTGAGAAACTATGTGTCTTTTTTGTTGGTATTTGGAAATTAATTTTTTTTTCATATAATTCTTTTAAAAACGAAAAATGGAAAATGAAAACTATTTTCCACAACTAAATAGGTTAATTTTTAATTTTTTCATATTTATGTCTTAAAAAAAAAAAAAAAAAAAATCTGAGTCCCCTCATATGTGTGAAGAACAAGTGTGAAAAAGTTAGCCATCTAAATACATAATTACAAAATTTTACATTTTGTTTAATTGTCAGCATGAATTGATTGTTCTTAATTCCTTTGGGTTTGTGTGGCACCATCTAATCTAAAATTCTTTCTTCAGGAGGAAGCAATAAAGAAAAAATATGGAGGAATATTACCAAAGAAGACTCCACTAATATCCAAGGTAACTAAAGTTTTAGATGCTAGTCCACTTGAGTATTTATTGAGCATTCATTGATATGCAATTTTCAATTCTGCCAGGATCATGAGCGTGCTTTTTTTGATTCTGCTGATTGGGCATTGGGGAAGGTATTCAAATGATATTTTGAAAGTCAACCTGCCTCTTGATGATTATTATTCACCATAGACATTGAATTCTGATCTTGATCACGGGTGTAAATGCATGATGTATTGACCTGCCTCTGACTATCCAACAGCAAGGTGTGCAGAAGCCCAAAGGACCACTTGAGGCACTCCGCCCAAAACTACAGGTATTTTTGTTTCGAATTGTTATTATTTTTTTAGTTTTCTGACTGCGTATAAATTTTTCTATTATTTCTTCTTTTTTATGATAAGAAACTTGTCTTCTTAAATTGAAATGAGTCCGTTACGCGCACTGAATGTGGCATAGCAGATATGCTGACATGATTACAGTTGGAAAATTGTGATTTTGTTTGCTCTGGGGAGATGGCCTTTTGGAAAGATCTTTTTGAATATGTTTTGCTAGGGAGAAGGTTCGTAACTATATATTTCAACAAGTGGTAAACTTAACCTTCTGAACAAGTAAAAAATTAAAATCTTTTAGGAAGTATGGGGTTCCTTTTATCTTTTTCTTTGAATTTTTTTCAATACAGATAACTGCTCAGTTTGCTTCCTTAAATGCCCTCCCGCAGATGTGCTTTATTATGGAGCATCTAGCTATGTTGGGAGATCCAGTAAGTATGACCTGTAAATAACAATAACCAAGTCCCCTTCTACTGCCTTCCCATCAAGAGCTTGTCATATCATCTGCAATGTGGTTTTTCTTCCATTGCCTTCCATAAATGTTAAATTTCATGAGTGTAAATTGGGTTGTTCCTTCCTTGAATGAACCGTAAGATTGGCAATGGGGTTAGAGTTCATTTTCTCAGAGGATCCTTTGGAAAGGGATCTTCCACTTTGTTCAAGCTTTTCCTTGTCTTCATGGCCTTGCTATCCACCATAATGTTCTTATTTTCTCATTTCCTTTCTGTTGAAGCAAGTTTTGTTTTTTGAACTTTCACTTTGCTTGGAATTCGAATAAGAGGGCGACGAATGACCTAATTTTGTTATCTGATGCTGTTGATTTTTTTTTTTTTTAATCATTTCAGTGCAGGACAGAAGATTTGAACTTTTGATTCATTTGGTGTTTTCTTTTGTTAGCAAATTTTTTACACTTACTCGCTTCATGATCCTAATTATTACTCGGCACTTGGAAGGCTAAGGTGCCCTCCCAAGCTAAGGCTTTTGCTTGTTCTGCAATTCTTATTAGCACCAATCATCTGTTATAGAGATCAAATTCTGCTACTATTAATAATAATAATATAGTTTGTTGCAGATAGGGGTGGCAATATTGGCCCATACCAATTATTTGTGCCCATATGAAATAATGAGTATGAATGAAAATTTTGATTCCTATGGGAGGTTTGCATCTTTTTGTCAAACCTCATGAATGGTCAATGTCTTTTGCTCTTTTTTTAAATGGGTCACCTATTATGACCCATTAATTAAAAGGATAAAAATAGGTGTCTGCTATCTACATGTTCGACTTACCACCCGTTTGTTCACCAATTCACCACTGGACCCCTCAAAATGGCAAGATGAACCTTGATGGCAGAGCTGCGCTTGCATTGCCTGCGAAAAGCTTGTTGACTTGGGGGATTGTTCATCAATAGTGGTTGATTATCACATAATCACATTTATCAGTCAATCCATCAATGCATACGTTCATCTAGTATTAATCTTATTTTGCTTGTTCATGTTCATTCAAGCATCTTCTCGAGGTAGCAATTATGCTATATTCAATCAGCAGGCTCCTATTTAGTCCAATTCAATTCTACCATTCTATAATATAGATGGATATATATTTTGTTTATTTTATATTATATGATACTATTATATGATATGTCCCTTTTCATCTTTCTTTTATTATGCAATTGGCCTAGCAAAAAAAAAAAAAAAAGTGTATGCTGTATTAGATAGATCTTCATTTGGGTTTCTATTTTAGAATGTCTTGGAATATAATATAGTAATTAATTAAGCCTCATACTCAAAATCTTTAGTTGGAATTTTAAGTGTTCATTCTATAAATTCAATTTCTAACTTAAAGCGAATGAGTTAAAACTGATGAAGACAAACTCCCGATTTTTGTTTTCTTATTTGTTTCAGCTCTTTAAACATAAAAACAGGGTCAAATTAAGCCAAAGTCTTACTATATATTATTAATTAGAATCTTGTCACTTTCATTCATATGCCTCCTTAATCAATAAAATTTCATGCATGAGGACGAATTTCTTTTCTTTTCTCATGTGCTCTTAGCAACCATATGGTGACATGTATCTATCTTTCATGCCCCAAAAAAAAAAAAAAAAATCCCATTTTCATGAAATTATGCTACTATATATTTCTGGAAAAAAAAATAAATCTTTTATTTGGAGAGACATTTAGTTTATAATTAAATGGATAAATAGGTCAAATATGGATTATATGAGAATAATAAAAAAAATTAGTTTATATGGTAATCCACATATCTATTTATATATATATATATAAATACAGAGGCATAGGCTTTTTCTCACCTCCAAAACCCCAATTCTAATTCTTTTTAATTTTTGAGTTTATAAAATAAATTAATGTGGACTTATTAAATACCTCTCTTTGCTTTTAAAAAGATTTTCTTGTAGCGTAAAGGGGCCACATATTTCTACCACAAGTACGCATTATTATTTTGATTTTTTGTGATTTTTTCGGGAAGGAATAGAAGCATGTTTTTCTTTAATGTACAAAATGAATGAGGCCCCACAATTTCTGCCTCTTATTTATTTTCATTTCAAATTTTTAAATTTTTAAGTTTTGGAAGCACATGATTACATATCAATACTATACACACACACAGGCAACAATGCTTTTTAGGCTAATTGAAAATATCTGTTATTCAGGCTGTATTTTTTTGTGATGGATTATTTATTAATTGAATAATTGTAAATATTTGTTATTTATAAAGTTTAAAATGTACATATGTTTGTGGATTATGAATTATTAAATGACAAATAGGTTTGTCTTACTTTGAATTACAATATCTTGTGCATAAAGCATGTGCGCACAGACATGGCAAAAGATTATGCAAATGCTTGGTATTGGTTTTTGAGAAATTTGAAATTGAATACTGCAGTTTGTTGTGATGTTAGTCATGAATTAAATAAAATTTCATTTGAATTGCTATAAGTTTAAAGCATATATGAAATGTCCAAAAAATTAAGGAGATGTTAGAATTTTAGTAGCTCCTAACTTGTTTTGTGGCTGAACACACATGATATAATTTTATTTCATTTTATTTTTTAAAATGAAACAAGAGCCTGTGCATAGCATGGTATATTTCTAGTATTGGAAAATGGGAGAAGGGAACATGAGACTATCACTCTTTTCTAAAACTAAATGGGCAACTGGGACAACCCAGTTTAATTGGGTAGGGTCATAATGAGTAAATGGGTCATTACTGACCAAACCATTTGAATCCATACCCACCCATTTAACATGTGTAGTTGCAGAGAAGATGAGCAGAAGAAGAAAATTTTCTCTGAATGTCTGTGCTCTTTGTTAACTGTAATGGTGAGACATGCATATTTGTTTTTGCAGTGTCTGGCTTCTTGCTGCATCCTCAAGTTTTAGCATTGTTTTAGAGGACTGGTCTTGTCCCTTTTCTCTAGACCATTTTCTTTCTTCAGATTTTGAGGGGTTTTGGGGAGGAATTAGGGAGGGCAATTATTTGGCAGTAGAATGGGGGAATCTGCAGGGGTCTCATCCCATCCTACCAAAAAAATAAAGAGAAAAAATTATAAAATTATAAAATTAGTCCCATCACGTTGACTAAATGTTGTCCTTCAAAAAATTTGTGTTGGGGTATAATTCAGTCCACAGATTTACATGCACGAGTTCTAAGATTGTTATTTTTCCTTATTATTTTCTTTTTTCCATTATCAGCCCACGCCACAACAGCAAATGCGATCCAGGCGCTCAGCTTATGCTCCTGCAGGGGATGTTGAAGGTGTGTTGCATTGTGCTTTATCTTATTTATTTTTCTTGTTTCTTGGGTTTTAGATGTTGAAGATTTCTGCATTGCATTCCCAGAAGACCTATTGATTTTCTTTCCACAAAATAATAGATGGAGGCAATAATGGCGATCCTTCTCCTGAGGATCAGGGATGCGTATTAGATCCCAACAACGACAGTAACAGCACTACTCCTCCTGAAGAACCGAATCGCCAAGAGTAGCAATACCGCTGTGAGACTTCCATTCACATCCAAACAAATGATACTTTTTTTCTTTAACTCAGAAGTCAATGATGTGACTTTTTGAAAATGCTTACATGAATAAAAAGACATGTATCAAATTTGCAAACGTTGTAACTACCAAATGAATGTGTGCTTACAAAAAAATGGAGGCATTTTCCGGCCATTTCTGCATCAATTTAGTTGGCGAGTCGATGCGTAGTCGTGTGCCAGATCATGTAAGATATGCTTCAAGCATGTGTGTGGGCTTTGGGTGTCGAGAGATGAGAGTGGTCTCAATCTTGCTTGGAAAAAAAGTTTTAAGAAGTTCTAACATTCTAAACCTTAGAATAGCTACTAGTAGCTAAAAGCATTTACTAAGAGTGTTGTTAAGTTAATGTTTCCAATATTTGCCGTAAAAACTTAAAAATAATAAAAAGTATTTGTAAGTTTCCCATTAGATTGTTGAAAAATTTTAAAATAAAATAGTATTTTTTTATATTTAATTCTTAAAAGAATTGATAATAGAAAATAAAAGTTACATTTGACAACTAAACAAATCACTAGTCATGGTAGAAATTAGAGAGATTTATATGCGGTACTTGCCTCTTTCTATAAATTCATGTCAATCAAGCAAAGCATGTCTTCATTAGCCTTCCCATTTTAATATTTTGAATTTTCAAGACGCCTAATTTTGTTAACTCCATCATAGGTGATAGGTGTAGTGGCAAAAGCACCTTCATTTTACTAAGATCATCGGCTATCTTTTTATGGCCATTTTCTTTTTGTAGAATTTGTATAGCCTAGAATATTTATTATTTATATGCTAGTTTAGGAGGACGACAAGTAAAGTTTATACAATCAAGGAGTTGGTCGATTATAAGCCAAATCCCGCTAAAGATGATTTCACAATTTGGGAAATTATTCCTAGACTTTTTTCTCTTTATTTACCTCGAACCATTTAAAACGAAAAAAGAAAAAAGAAAAAACTTGAGATGAACTAGTGTGTTAGAATTGGTATATTTCCAAGAGGGGGAGGGGGGGTGAATTGGAATTTTAAAATTTATCTCATAGGTTAAATGAAATACCCATATAATATAACTTAGGGTTTTTGTATACAATTCCAAATGCCCCAATAATATAATATGCGGAAATTTAAATCAGGTGCATCATTCACACCATAACATACATATGCAGTAAATGTAAAGTGCAGAAATATAAACAAGGCGCACGATATGTTATCGAGGTTCGACCAACTGTGCCTACATTTCCGCTCCTAACTCGTAAGTTCAAGGATTCCACTAAATGCTCACTTAAAGGGTGGAACGATACCGATTACAACCAGGTCAATTACCATAGGGTTGACCCCAACCTTTACAACCAGGTCAATTAGCAGGGTTGACCTCAACCTACACCTTAACAGGATGGTGCACCTAACTTTCCTAACCCGGTCTATGCCAATCTAGGACTATTTCAAATGACTAGTCTCTCTCTTTAGGCTCGTGCTTGAAAATACAACAGTATGTTCACAATCAATGAGATTGGTACAGTAATTATGCTTTCAAGTAAAGCATTTGTGTACCCAATTACGCGCAATCACAAACACCACAGAATTATTTAATATATAAGCTCAATGTGGTTTAATATTTCAACTCTCAAATGTATTTGTTATCGATGTAATTGGTGCGTGAGAGTGCAAACCTATATGATTTTTATATCACAATATGTATTCTATCGAACAGCTCACACAAAGATATCAATCAACTCTAAAATATTTCAGTCAAGTAAATATCTCAATCATATAAATCTTAAGCAACGTATTGATTTGGTTTGTAAAAGGAAATTTAATCTTTGTATTCAGCAAGAGATAAAGCTTAATGAATATTGCCACAAAGATTTTGACTCACAAACAAATATCACTTCAAATATTTTTTTTTCAAGATAAGACACAATAGATATTTGTAAATGATTTTGAGAAGATTTTGCAACCAAAATAAAATACGAGCTTCACAAGATATTGCAATGAATATACAATCTCAGAAGATCGAACGAGATATTCTTAAGCAAGACTTATTAATAAAGTCTCCTAATAATACTCAAGGTTTTTCTATCAAGAAAATGGAATCAATCAATCAAGACAAGGAGAGCAAATCTTTCCTAAACAATCACTCAATCAACTTACAGATAGTTTAGACGATAGTTGAAGGTAAGTATGAATGAAAGTGGAGTGTAAAAATGAGTAGTAGAAGTTTAGAGCTTGAGAAAGAATTTCTTAATTAGGTTGGCTAATCCTCTTCCTAATTTTCCCAAATGAAGGGGTATATATAGACTCCCCTAAAATTATAACTATTAGGGACAAGGTTGGGATTATTAGAAAAGTTTTAATGACATTTAGTTATTTTAACCTTGTTAAAAAATAGTTAACTACGGTAAAAATGCAGGGCAACCCGAGAGCACCGATCGACCATAACACTTTCGGTCGACTAAGTTCATATGGTTCGGTCGACTGGGCCAAAAATGAACTGCCTGGGTTGGTCAACTGAAAAGGTATGTCCGAGGCAATTTTTCCAAATTAGCGAGGTTCAGTCGACCAGGACTAAAATGAACTAGACTGGTTGGTCGACCACACCGTTGGATTCCCACACGTGGGAACTTAATTGACCAAGTTGGTGCAATACAAATTTCGTTCGGTCGACCAAGAAGTCAAACTGTTGACTTCAAGAGGGTTCGGTCGACCGAAGTCAAATGAGCTTCAGAAGTTTGGTTGACCGGACTGTGGTCAACTTGTTGACCCATACCGATTTAGTCGACCAGGGCTAAAATGAACTCCCTAGGTCGGTCAACCGAAGGTGCACAAAATGTGCATTTTGGTCTTGATTCATTTCACATTCGCCTTATTCAAGTGTCTAACACATACAAGTGTAATAGTGAGTGTCTTAGGGTCTTTTTTAGGTCCAGTTTTAGTTATGTTTCAATTTGAGTCTGAGCTTACCTATTAGACCATGCATGTGATGTGTGTGATAATTATTACAGGTAAAACCCTAATTACTATTACAAACAATTATACAAATGAACTATATTACAACGTAAAGTAATTAGGTATTGTCTTCAATCTTCACTTGCTCTATGTGCATTAAGATCTTGGCAATTTGGGTTCCTGCATATAATCTTAAACATCCATTAGATATAATGAGTATTTGTCATAATCAAAACCAGGCGTGACCTATAAGGTCAACATTCTTCCCTTTTTTGATGATGACAAATACAACTAGCATAAATATTAGTTTAAGCCTAAGAAGGCTGCCCTTATCAATATACATCCAATTTATTTTAACAAAATTACTTTACCCAATTATTTTTGCCTCTATCTCCCTCTTTTGGTAACGGCAAAAAGGGCTATAAGCTCTAGGCAATGGGTGAGTATAATATTTATACATTAGAAGTTTTGGAAAAAATTTTTTTTTTTTTTTAAATTCGACAGAGTGCCATTTGAAAATTGGACTTTCCAAAACAAATCTTGCATATATAATAATCTATTTGAGTTTATAAGTCCTAACAATTTATCCACAACTACTCAAGCAGTTCCAGTACGATCAACACATAGAATAGAGGTATAACTTGCAGTCACTCAAGAAATATAATAGTCATACTTATGCACAATGCATGACAAAGATAACCTCAGCAATTTAGCACACAAACAATATAACTGGTCATTCAAATGATTTGAATGACATGAAAATAATGTTAGACCACAAATATACACAAACCATTGCAATTGAAACATATAATAAGACTCGTGGAAGATTTGAGTAAAAGGCACACGGCATATGATACCAATTAGTGGGTTTGAGCATAAAAACGATCTAACTAGTTCGCATGCATTTTCATGTAAGATCCATGAACCAATTATGCAACATCATTTGAAAATTTTTAAAAACAAACAAAGAATAACTTCATGACTTCAAATTTTAAAGCATAGATAACACAAGTCATGAAAGCCTTTAGCACACAAGTAAGAATTAAAACATGTTTAGTTTAAAAGCATTTCTTGCTCTAATATAGTAAATATATATAAAATATATATACAGGTATTAAAAATATATATATCCCCTTTGATATTTGCAAAAAGTACTGGGGGTTGCTTGCTGGAAAAATAAGATTTTAATTTAAAGCAAGCAAGTACAAGTTTTCTGGTTTGTCCATTAAGCACATATTAAGATATAACCAGAAAATCACAACCATAATGATCCTAAAGATGTCAAACTATTTAAGGCAAGGATCACATGGCCAATACAAACAACATGTGGCAACATAAACAAAGATTTTCAATAATATCATTTTAGTTAAGCACATGTCACACTTGATTCAAAAACAGATTTAAGCTAAACATATTTGTGAGCAAAACAAAATAGGAGTTTATGTTTAGATGCTCCCCCTATCAATTTGAGTACATGCTTAGAATCTTTAACTACTTATACTAACCGAAGATTAGTTTCATTATGCTTAGTAGTATAAACCCTCAATCCAAATCTTTAAAATCAACTATACTGAGTATTTATCAATTACATTTGCCACTTGATTAGTATAGTTGTCCCAATAGACCATAGATGCATCAGAAGATATATATATTAAAGCATGCAATAATGTTCATGACCCAAGAACATTCCATATCAAATCATAAGTCTTTAAGCACTGAATATAATGTTCAGGGATTTCATAAGAGCCTCAATAATTCAGTAAATGAAAGTAACGCATATGGATCATTTATGCGCTTCCTATAGGGATGGATCTGAGCCTTTCTAAACGGTTGATGATTATGTTAGGATGAAGTTTAATTATCTATTTGGTTTCACTCATCCTTTCAAGAATGTTTTAACATTAATTTTATTATAATCATCTTTAGCACAAGGTTTTATTTTGGGAAAATTCCTATCAAAATTTCGGCAGCATGCTGTCTGTAAATCAGACATTTTTCTATAAAACCTGTACCTGATAGGTTCAATTAAGAAATTTATAATTAAGTTTAAGGCACACGAGAATCTGTATCTACTACCAACATGCAATTCTCATCAATTGCATCCGTTATGCAGGATGCATTCTAAACTAAGCATGGAATTAGGTAGCAAGCAACAATTCATAAAATATAATCTATCCAATCGAGAATATAAATGGTAGAGAGTAGAGGATAGATTTGAGTTCAATACAATGTTGTCATTTATTGAGGCATATAAATTATGATCATGGGAGCATTTAATATAAATAGTCATAAAAGAGAGATGCTCCCCTTGAATTGTGCACTTATTCAATTTTTGCCTTTTCTTAATAATCAACATTATTTAGCCAAGGTTATTGGGATTTTCAATGAATTTAGACTTGGCACGAATGTTTTAGGCTTATTGGACCAAAAAGTCACAATTAGTATTCATTAAGATGATAAGCCTATGTCTGCCTCAGTTCCTAAGAATCTGAATACGTGTGAGAGGCACGAGTTTAAATGGCTATTAATTTCAAATACATGAGCATAGGTAACTTTGCGATATACACATTTATCAAGATACGGACCTAGGCAACCAATTTAGCCATTCAACACACTCAACGTATATAGCTCTTTAAAGGATGTGATTTAAAAGTTGACAGCTATGTGAAGGGAAAATAAATAAATACTCTTTGAAAATTTAAATCACTAATGGGTACAGAAGAGTATTTAGGATAGACAGGACATTTATTAAAAATAGTTTTATGATAATGAATATGTCCAAACCATTTAGACAAAGAGCAACTAGAAGTATATGAATTTTTGAACACTGCTCTTTGGTGATGGGAAAGTATCCTTGAGATATGATCAGATAGAGGACCAAGGATACGAACCAAGGAATGGGTGAATCTATACTTGATATGATCGTGGTTTGGTAAAGATTTCTTATGGAGCGATTAAACCAAAATTAAAGGTTTTACAATTTAAACTCAAAGGGACCAATCCTTTTGTGGATACCTCTAATTTGGTTATAACTATGAGAAGCACTCAATATATATTAGTCATTTATGAATAATAGTGCTTTAACCCTAGAGTGATGACTTGATTATGATTTAGGCTTTTCATATTCAAAAGTGAGTTTAGGGTATAGTGATAAATTTATAAAATAGAACTCTAACACTCAATTTTATGCAATGGACAGTAGTTGGTTAACTTTGTGATTTTCATGTTAGCATGAGTTAAGCATTTAGAATTAAGTACAAGGCATAGATGCCATGTCCATTTGAAAGTGGTTAAAGAGTCTTAGTATAACAAGATAGTTTAGTGAGTGTGTATACTAAGATTTTCATTTTAAGCAACAATCACTTCCCAAACCTACAATCATCACAACCCTCTAAACCTAAACCTAGGATCTAAGGAAGCATCAAATAATTAATTAATTTAAATCCATTTTTCCTTAGGACCTACGGGATTTGCTTTTCTGATTATCTATTTCATTTCCTTTTCTAAGCCTCTGGAACTTCTAAGTAAGCAATTAAACCAAATGTGATACATACTTTTGCAAAATAAGCAGGTATTGAATATACGTAAGAGATTGTGCTTATTTATTTTACTTTTCTTCAGTGAGGCTAGACTGTTGGATTTAAAGGATGAACCCTTCTTGAAAATGTTTTTCTTTTTAACTCTTAAGGGTTTATTATGATTATTCTTTTCACTTTTAATTTCGAGTGAAGCTCTAGAATAATCATCCATTTCTTCTTCTAAGCAGATAATTTTCAATATTTCCTTAATCTTTCTCTTTTCTAAGATGACATAATAATCTTTTATTTTTCTTAATCGCTTTGCCATGCTTTTGTTTTTATTTTTCAAAATGGATTTCTGCTTAGATAACTTTGCTAGAAATTTATTCATTTTCAATAAAGTTTTATCTAGCTTTTCATACGAAGGCATGCTTTGATTTATCAATTCAGCACATGATTCATCATAAGATACGTCAAAGTTATTTTATGAATCATTGCATGCAATTTCAACAGTATTATCATCGGGAATATTAGATGATTCATCATATGACACAACATAGCATTTAACATAAGAATCATCACACACATCATCAACAGAATTATCATGGTATTCAACAGATGATTCAGCATATGTAGCAACACACCATTCAACACATGAATCCTCAAACAAGTTAGAGTGAGAATCATAAACCTCATGTTCTGTTGATGCACTATCCCTATCACTTACAACTCCCTAATCATCTGAACATGACATCTCTGGAGTGATGGTTTCCTTTTCTTGGGTCTCTCCATATCTCTTTTCCAGCTCAACCCAGATCTTCTGTGCCCTACTACATGCCATAAACTCATGAAGAATATCAGTATCTAAAGCACAATATAGCATGTCCATTGCATGTGAATTTGCATGCATCGAATTAATGTCATTTTCTACAAGCATACAAATTCCATTTACAATCACCTGCCAGGCCTCCAATTCATTGATTTTATAAATATACTCATTCTAATTTTCCACGTGGTGTAATCGACACCACAAAATATAGGAGGACTGAAAGGTGACTGACCCTCACCGAATGGAGATACACTAATTTGAGCCATTGCAATCTTTTTGCAAAAATGTTTAAGTCTAGTGCAAATAGGCTCTGATACCAATTGTTAGAATTGGTGTATTCTCAAGAGGGGGGTGAATTGGAATTTTAAAATTTATCTTCTAGGTTAAATGAAATACCCGTATAATACAACCTAGGGTCTTTTTATGCAATTCCAAATGCACCAATAATACAATGTTTGGAAATTTAAAACAAGCACATCATTTACACCATAACAAACATGTGCAGTAAATGTAAAGTGTACAAATATAAACAAGGCACACAATATGTTATCAGGGTTCAACAACCTGTGCCTATATATGTCCCCGCCTCTAACTCGCAAGCCCGATGATTCCACTAAAGGCTCACTTAACTGGTGGAGCGGCACCAATTACAATCAGGTCAATTACCACAGGGCTGACCTCAACATTTACAACCAAGTCAATTAGTGGGCTTGACCTCAACCTACACTTTAATAGGATGGTGCACCTAACTTTCCTAATCGGGTCTAAGCCAATCCGAGACTATTTCAAAGGGCTAGCCTCCCTCTTCAGGCCCGTGCTTGGAAATACAACAGTATGTTCACAATCAATAAGATTGGTACAATGATTATGCTTTCAAGTAAATCATATGTGTACCCAGTTATGCACAATCACATACACCACAGAATGATTTAATATGTAAGCTCAATGTGGTTTAATATTTCAACTCTCAAATGTATTTGTTATCGATATAATTGGTGCATGAGAGTGCAAACTTATATGATCTTTGTATCACAATATGTATTCTATCTAACAGCTCACATAAAGATATCAATTAACTCTAAAATATTTTAGTCAGTTGAATATCTCAATCATATAAATCTTAAGCAACATATAGATTTGGTTTGCAAAAGGAAATTTAATCTTTGTATTCAGCAAGAGATAAAGCTTAATGAATATTGCTACGAAGATTTTGACTCACAAACAAATATCACTTCAAATATTTTTTTCAAGATAAGACACACTAGATATTTGTAAATGATTTTGAGAAGATTTTGCAACCAAAATAAAATACGAGTTTCTCAAGATGTTGCAATGAATATACAATCTCATAAGATGAACGAGATCTTCTTAGGAAAGACTTATTAATAAAGTCTCCTAATAATACTCAAGATTTTTCTCTCAAGAAAATGGAATTACTCAATCAAGACAAGGAAAACAAACATTTCCAAAACAATCACTCAATCAACTTACAGAGAGTTTAGACGATAGTATAAGGTAAGTATAAGTGAAAGTGGAGTGTAAAAATGAGTAGTAGAAGTTTAGAGCTTAAGAGAGAATTTCTTAATTAGGTTGGCTAATCATCTTCCTAATTTTCCCAAATGAAGGGGTATATATAGACTCCCCAAAAATTATTACTGTTAGGGGCAAGGCTGGGATTATTAGAAAAGTTTTACTGACATTTAGTTATTTTAACCCTGTTAAAAAATAGTTAACCACAGTAAAAATGTAAGGCAACCCGAGAGCACCAGGCGACCAGAACACTTTCAATCGACCCAAGTTCATATGGTTCAGTCAATCGAGCCAAAAATGAACTGCCTGGGTCGGTTGACCGAAAAGGTATGTCTGAGGCAATTTTTCCAAATTAGCGAGGTTCGGTCGACCATGACTAAAATGAACTAGACTGGTTGGTCAACCAGACCATTGGATTCCCACACGTGGGAACTCGGTCGACCAGGTTGATGCAATACAAATTTTGCTCGGTCGACCAGGAAGTCAAACTGTTGACTTCAAGGGGGTTTGGTCGACCAGGGTCAAATAAGCTTCAAAAGCTCGGTCGATCGAACTGTGGTCAACTTGTTGGCCCAGACCAGTTCGGTCGACTAGGGCCAAAATGAACTCCCTTGGTCAGTCGACCGAAGGTGCACAAAATGTGCATTTTGGTCCTAATTCATTTCACGTTCACCCTATTCAAGTGCCTAAAATATATAAGTGCAATGGTGAGTGTCCTAGGGTCTTTTTTAGGTCCAGTTTTAGTTATGTTTCAATTGATTCTGAGCTTACCTATTAGACCATGCATGTGATATGTGTGATGATTATTACAGGTAAAACCCTAATTACTATTACAAACCAATTGCACAAATGAACTATATTACAACGTAAAGTAATTAGGTCTTGTCTTCAATCTTCACTTGCTCTATTTGCATTAAGATCTTGACAATTTGGGTTCCTGCACATAATTTCAAACACCCATTAGATATAATGAGTATTTGTCATAATCAAAACCGAGCGTGACCTATAAAGTCAACATAGTGTTTTATGAGAAATTTATGGGTTGTCGTGTACTACCAACTCAACATGCTCAGTGTTGATTTTGCTTCACTCGCACATTAACAAGTGAATCTTGGGTCTCACGTTTTTTCTTTTTCTTTTTCACATTGGGTAAAAAATAAGAGCTCAAAACACACCTCTCACCATGTTATGATAGTAAGACCACCGTTGTGTATGTTGAGTTGGTAATACAAAACTATCACTGTGTTACACACCTCTCACCGTGTATGACATAATGTTTTGTAAAATTTTGGAAATGTTAAGTGATTCATGGATATGGAGGATGAAACTAAGATCTAATGAGCGTATCTCCATTTATTGAATGTATAGTTGGAAATGACAATTCAATAAGCATTTGTTGAGCTGTAGTGGAGACGACGGCAGCCACCTCCACCAACCCTAGCCCACCTCTATTGAATTCAAGCTTACCACCTTTGAATTCCATTTCCACCTACCATTCCCACCCATCCCCATCCATGGCTATATATATGGAGAAGTGTGTGTGTGTGTGTGTGTGTGATATAATATGTTATAAAGTTGAAGAATAAAAGAGAGAGAGAGAGAGAGAGAGAGAGAGAGAGAGAGGGTTGAGTTGAGTGGAATGCAGTTGCCTCCTCCTCCTGCTCCTTGTATTTTCTCCCAATTTTAGTGATATTGGTGTGCTCCGTGGACGTAGGCCAGTTTGGGCCGAACCATGTTAAATCTTGGTGTCCATTTCTTGCTTGTTTCTTTATGTTTGTGGTGTGATTGTTGCTCCTTGATCCCTAACAATTTGTATCAGAGCTAGATCGGAGCAAAACCACCACTTTTGACCACCGTCCACAAATTCAAGTAGCTCAAAATCAAGTTATGAGCACACCAAGGTGTTCCTCTCAACGAGATGAAGCCAACAGAGCAAACCGGAGCTCGAACGGAAGCTCCACGAGTCCATATGCGCCCAGACGCGCCTCCAGAAGTTCATCATCGCCGCCACACACCACCTAGTCGCCGGCGTGTGACCTCATGTGCCCCCATGCACAGATCAGTCAACGGTGCATGTACCACATGCACCTACTGGAGGTTGAAGAAGAAGCTGACATCAGCGTGACGCCCCTTCTGCATCAACCAGCCACGTCAGCAAATGACATCAGTGACAGCAACGTAATATTTTGTTAAAAGAGCATATTCCATTAAGTTTGACCAAGGGTTGACTTTTTAACCAAAAACTTTGATCGGGTTTTTAGAGCCATTTCATGTCCTTTTTCGAACGAGTCGAGCCATTCCCAAGTTTTCGGCCGTTTCGGATCCAATCGTGTCATTCGTTTGTGCTAATTCCATCTCTAGATAGGCGAATCGAGATGTCAAACGAAAAGAGCTCAAAGATTGGGATGTTTGACGGCACCAATTTCGATTTTTGGAAGATGCAAATCGAGTACTACTTGTTTAGTAAGGAGTTGCACTTACCATTGAAGGGAAAGCCTTAAGCCATGAAGGCAGACGATTGGGAGTTGCTTGACTAAAAGACTCTTGGAGCTATTAGGATGGCACTGGTAAAGTCTGTTGCCTTCAACATCAAGCATATGACAACCACTAAATCACTTATGGATGCGTTTTCCAATATGCACAAGTAGCCATCAACCACCAATAAGGTACATTTAATGAAAAAGTTGCTCACCATGCAGATGCTCATTGGTGAAAGTTCTAGTAAACATTTGAATGATTTCAACGAGCTGTCAAATCAACACGCCTAAGTTGGAATCTTGTTCGACAGTGAAATCTGTGTCTTGCTGATTCTTTATCAGTTACCCGAGAGTTAGAAAGGTATCATTATTGCGATCAATAGTTCTATAGGAAAATCAAAGCTGAAGTATAACGAAGTCATTAACATGATTTTTACGGAAGAGATCATGATGCATTCAAACAATGCTTCCACTTCAAGTTCAGCCTTGAACATGGAAAGCTGAGGGAAAGATTCAAGGAAAGGAAGCAGACATGAGGGATCAAACAATCGCGGCAGATTTAGGACCAGGCGGTCCAGATCCATAAATCCCAAAGATTCCCAAGGCACAAAGAATATTGAGTGTTAGAACTGTGGGAAGACCAGACACTACAGAAATTAGTGCAAAGGTCCAAAGAAAGAATTTGAGGTGAAGATAAAAAGCAAATGTCACTTCAAAAAAAGGTGATACGTTGATACGCTCTTTGGAGAGAAAGCAGAAGTCTTGGGTCTTAGACTATGGAGCCTCATTTCACACCATTTGTAGTAAAGATTGTCTAGAGGAGTATACACCAGGTGACTACGGTAAGATATACCTTGGCAATGATCAACCTTGTGACATAGTCGGCAAAGGAATTGTGAAGATCAAGATGAACGAGTTCGTATGGAAGCTGAAGGATGTCAGATATATTCTAGGCCTAAGAAAGAACTTGATCTTAGTTGGACAATTGGCAGATGAGGTAAATGATGTGCTCAAATCTGTCTTCAAGCATGAAAACCAGCTGAAGTTGAGCACAACTTCAGCTTCTCTGTAGTCACTACCTTTGTCAACATGTCTGTTGGATTCCTGCTACCTTGGATTTTTTCAAGTGTCAGCACTCCATCCTTTAATAGAGATCCAACGAAGTGATAATGAAGTCTAATGTGTTTGGTTCTGGAATAAAATGCAGAGTTCTTTGCCAGATGTATCGCACTCTGACTGCCGCTTTGTAAAACATTCCTCACCTGCTTTATTCCAAGCTTTGTCAACAAACCTTGAAGTCAAATCATCTCTTTGTTGGCTTCTATCACTGCTATGTACTCAACTTCTGTAGTGGATAGGGTAACAACCTTTTGTGTCTGTGACATCCAACTAACAGTTGTTGTGCCAATAGTGAACAATATCCGGTGGTGCTTCTGCGATGATAAACTTCACCAGCAAAATCGGCATCTTACCATTGAATTTTCAGGTATCCTTTATCGAAATATAGACACTTATTAATAGTGTCACGTAGGTATATCAAGATCTACTTCACTGTTTTCCAATGAGTTTTCCCTGGATTTGACATAAATCTCTTCTGACAGCTCCCACCACCTGGCCAATGTCTGGTCTAGTACAAACCATAACATACATGAGACTTCCAATGGTTGAGGCGTAAGGTACCTTAGCTATGAAGTCCTTCTCTTCGTCTATCTAGGGAGTCTGATCCTTGGAGAGGCGGAAGTGTTCGACCAATGGTGTATTTACCACTTTGGCATTGCTCATGTTGAATCTATATAAAACACGGTTAATAAACTTCGACTGAGATAGCCGCAATGTTCCCTGTTACTTATCTCTAGAGATCTGCATCCCAAGTATCCGCTTTGCTGAACCCAAGTCATTTATGTCAAACTCTTTTGACAATTACTACTTCAATTTTCTAATCTCTTCTATATCAAGTCCTGCGACTAGCATGTCATCAACATATAACAACAGAATGATATAACTAGACTGATACCTCTTAAAATAACAACAGTGGTCGGCGTTGCACTTCTGAAGATATTTGATGTGCATAAAGCCGTCAAATTTTTGGTACCATTGCCTGGGAGCTTGTTTGAGATCATACAAACTCTTCTTCAACCTACACACAAGATTCTCTTTACCTTTCACTAAGAATCCTTCTGGCTGGTGCATGTAAATCTCCTCATCTAGATCACCGTGAAGAAATGTCGTTTTCAAATCCAACTACTTGAGATGTAGGCCCTTCGAGGCAACAATGCTCGATACTGATCTGATGGTTGTTAGCTTCACAATTGGTGCAAATTTGTTGATATAGTCGATTCCTTCTTTCTTCTTGAAACCTTTGACTACCCATCGGGTCTTGTACCTCTAGAGTCATCATGCTCCTCTTTGATCCTATACACCACTTATTGTGAAGAGTCTTCTTACATTTTGGCAACTTAGCAAGTTCCCACGTTTTGTTGGAGGTGAAGGACTTCATCTCGTCCTTCATCACAAGCTCCCACTTGCTCGAATCTCCTGTCTGACATGCTTCATCATAACATTCGGGGCTCTTCTCCATCTGTAAGAAGTAAATAATCCATATACCTTTTATTTGGTACATGGGGCTGAGAAGATCTCCTAAGCTCCAAAGCTAGAGTAGGGGGCGATGGTGCCACGATCTGCTCCACAGGTTCCTCTGCCTAAGGATTCTCAGCATTTTGTTGTTTTGTCCTGACACCTTTTGGGACATCATCCAAGTCTACATAAGTTGTTTCATATTGAATTGGTTCGGTGGATTTTGTTGTGTGTCTATCCTTGTACATCACTTTTTCATTGAAGATCACATTTCTGTTTCTGATCACCTTCTTGTTTTCATCGCCCTAAATGCGATACCCGTACTTATTTTCACCGTAGCCAACGAAGGTGCATTTCTAGGACTTTGGATCAAACTTTGTTTCTGATATGATCACTAACATGCACATATGCAATACAACCGAAAACTTTCAAATGTGAAAGTCTCACATCTTTCCCGCTTCATACTTCTTCTGGTAGTCTGTGGTCCAATGATACTGATGGACTCTTGTTGATCAAGTATGCTGTTGTGTTGACTGACTCTGCTCAAAACTGCTTTGGTAGGCCTGACTGCATACGCATGCTTCTAACTCTTTCAGTCAACGATCAGTTCATCTGCTCGGCTACGCCGTTGTGCTAGGGCGTACTTGACACATTTCTTTCCATCCTGATACTATGCTCATAACAGAATTTCTTGAACCTGATGTCTTCATACTCACCACCGTTGTCAGTTCTCAGCTTCTTGATTTTTAAATCAATTTCATTTTCAACAATTGCTTTCCATATCTTGAAAGCATAAGACATCTTATTTATATTTTAGAAAGCAAACTCATACCTTCCAAAAAATGATCGTCGATGAATTTTACGAAGTAATTCCTTTTGCTTATGGATGAGACGGTCATCGGTCCCCATATGTTTGAAAGGATTAGTTCAAGTCTCTCCTACTTTGGGGTATGGGTGTATGTCTGGAAACTGATTATCTTCTGTTTTTCGAGTATGCAATCCTTGAACATGTCAATCTCCACTGATCGTAGACTACTCAATTTTCCCTTTGAGTGCATCACCCTGAGTCCCTTCTCGTTCATGTGACTAAGTTGTTGGTGTCAAATGTTCTATCGTCATTTCCTGTAGCAACTAAAATAGACATGCTGGCATTGGAGGTCATATAAAGTGTTCTATTTTTTGTACCTCGTGCAATCGTCAGTGCACCCTTTGATATCTTCCATTCATCGCCTAATGAATATTGTGGTGTCTCTCTTATCCGCCAGTTGTTCAACCAAGATCAAGTTCTTTCTCAAGTCTGGAATATATCTGACATCTTTCATGTAATATCCTAGAAAATAATACGCATGGAAGTGTAAATTAATTAAATAAATAAATATATATATTACTTAATTAATTAATTAGGCGATTAATTAAATAAGATAATGAAATAAGTAGAATAATTTATATATGTGAATTAGATGATAGGATATATATATATATATATATATATAATACTAATATAATAATATTATATGATTATATGCTTTTGGATTGCATTAAATGCAATCTGATCCTGAAGATCCAATTTCAATTGAAGCTTATTCTCCCCCCCCCCCCCAGCATGAACTCTCTGGAAACCGATCCCTCTCTCTCTCTTCTTCTCTCTCCACTTTCTCTCCCCTCAAACTCTCTCTCTCTCTCTCTCTCTCATCGATTTCCTCAGCCAATCGTGTGCCGATCGAAGAACGGAAAATACCTTTGGGTTCCAAATTCGACCACCAACATTTTAACTGGAGTGGATTTGTCGTAGGATTCTCGTAGGCACCACTCCAGGGATAAGATAACTCCCTCTCTTTCCTCAATTTCTCTTCAAATCTTCAACTAAATTGACGATCAGACGCGATATCAGGGTCTCAACTTCTATCCTCGTTATTTTAATTGGAATGGATTTGTGATTTGGACTTCTTAGGCACCACTCCTGGGATAAGGTGAGAAGTACAAATTATGTTTGTTGTTTTAAAAATTCAGCCGATTAAATTTTAGTATTTAATTATTAAGTTATATTATTTGATTATATTTAATTTTTGAAAATATTCCTAAGATTAATTTAAACTGCAGGATTGGATTATATTAGATTTTTGGAAATATTTTCGAGATTAAGTTAAACTGTAGGGATTTGATTAAATAGAATTTTTGGGAAATGTTTTGGAATTAAGTTAAAGTGTAGGGATTTGATTAAATTAAATTTCTGAAAATATTTCAGAATTAGATTAAATTGCAGGGATTTGATCATATTGGAGTTTATAAATATATTAGAAACTAAATATAAATATGGAAAGTGGATCATACCTGCGATTAAGTTAAACTGTAGGGATTAAGTTAAACTGCAGGAAATATTCCCGAGATTAAGTTAAATTGCAGGGATTTGATTAAATTAGATTTCTAGAAATATTTTCGAATTAGATTAAATTGCAGGGATTTGATCATATTGGAGTTTATAAATATATTAGAAACTAAATATAAATTTGGAAAGTGGATCATACCCTTGTTTTCTTTAGAATTTAATCGGTTAACGAGAGCGTGTGAGCTTAGGAATGTTAGGATGGTAATTACTCTGAGGTTGACCTGATTAAATTAGGGTTTGTGAATACATGGATTTGTGTGAACGTCACAAACACTGCTTTAGGATCCCTGTGAATATTTCTCCAAGAATCAGGTAAGGGGAATAAATTATGATAGATATTTTTGGAAAATTAATTGGTTGATTATAGTATGTGAAATTGAGAATATGATGTATTGTTTTGGAAATTATGATATGAGTATTTTCCTAAGATTATTATATTATGATTATCAGTCAAAAATTGTGTGACATGAGGAATATGAAATAATAGTTTTATATTGAGAATGTGATGAAATGAAATATATACAAATGTGTGTTATACAAATGATTTTATACAGAAATGATGTTATGAGATATACGAATATGTTTCTATATAGATATGATAATGTGAGATATAATGATATGTTTTACACAGATATGAAGATATGAGAAACTTGGATATGTTTTATATAGATATGATGATATAAGATTTAAACAAAGTTATGTTTCATACTGAAATGATGATACATGATATACACATAGATGTTTTATACAGAAATGTTGATTTGAGATATGTACAGACATGTTTTATATAGAGATGGTGATATGAGATGTATACAGACACAATTTATACAGATATAATGAAATGAAGATAGGTATATACATGATGAGATATACATAGACGCGATAATATATATATATATATATATATATAGAATTATAATATGATAGTTTTAATATAGTTTTAATACTGAATTGTGAAAATGATGTTCCTGCTAATGCCGATGGGAAGGTATGCTCAGTATGGAAATTGTGTTGTGATGCTCCTACTGATGCTAATGGGGAGGTATGCTCAGTATGGAAATTGTGTTTTGATGTTCCTACTGATGCCGATGGGGAGGGATGCTCAGTATGAAAATTGTGTTATGATGTTCCTACTGATGCCGATGGGGAAGTATGCTCAGTATGGAAATTGTGTTGTGATGTTCCTATTGATGCCGATGGGGAGGTATGCTCAGTATGGAAATTGTGTTGTGTTGTTCCTACTGATGGCAATGGGGAGGTATGTTCAGTATGGAAGTATGAGTTGAAAATTGAAAGTATGTGATCTGTTGTATTATGTAAAATATCTATATGTGGATTTACATACACGTGGTTACACATTGAGTTAGAGTATGTTCTAGAGAAATGAATGCTTTTGAAAATATATTTATATTTACATATATTTGTATTTACTTATGCAGGGATACTTATTTCATTTAAAGCATGATTTGAAAGAAAGACATGTATTTTAAAAATATATATTTTTTGAGCATGTGTACAATTTCATATGAGTTCACAGAGTAAGAAAAAGACAAACTATGAAAGTATATTTGAAACACTAAAACTCACGTTGCCACACACTATCAATAATTTATTTCGACTTACTGAGAGATGTCTCACCCCATGAATATTCTAACATTTTTTAGATGTCATGTGGAGTATGACGGTAATCAGAGTAGCGCAGTGAAAGCGTGGGTGAGACTAGATAGAGAGGTTTAGATTAAAGGTTTATTTTGTTATCCCGGTTTATCTTAAAATTCCTAAGGATGTATTAAATTGATATTGGAGATATTATTGATATTTTATTTATGTTTTTGATAAGTTCAGAACTTCATTATGATACTGGGATGATTTTATTTTTATATTGGGATATTTTAGTTACTCTGGTAATATGTTTGGAGATTTTTCGTTGTTTAATTATTTGGTATCAGAGAAATTTAAGCGAAATCTCTCGGGTCGTTACACTTCAGCTTCCACATGGACCCGTTTATCTTGATCTTCATAATTCCTTTACCAACTATGTCGCAAGGTTAATCATTGTCAAGGTATACCTAAAGTTAGAATAGATTTTTATGTATTTCTTGAATTATTTTGTATAAGCCAATACAAACTACTTATAATACAATCTCTACTCTAAATATGAAAACAGTCTCCTAAAAGAGTCTCACTCAATAATATACAATAAATACCCCCTAAATCTCTATAATATACACGGGATCTCTCCAATATACACGGGATTTCTACACTCCCCCTCAAGTTGGATCATAGATATTGATCATGTCCAATTTACAGATGAAATCATCGAAACTATGTTGGGCTAACCCTTTGGTAAAGATGTTTGCGGTTTGTTCCTTAGTAGGTACATACGTCATATAAATGATTCCTTCTTCAAACTTTTCTTTGATAAAGTGTCGACCCACTTCTACATGTTTAGTCCTGTCATGTTGAACTGGATTGAGAGAGATAATAATGGCTGCTTTGTTATCACAATAGAGTTTGATAGGGAATTTCACCGAGATCTATAATTCTTCTAAGAGTTTTTGTAACCACAGTCCTTCACATATCCCTTGTGCAGCTGTCCTGAATTCAGCCTCAACACTACTTCGAGCCACTACATTCTATTTTTTACTCCTCCAAGTCACCAAATACAAAGGTGCAATATCCAGTGGTAGACCTTCTAACTTCTATTGATCCTGCTCAATTTTCATCTGTGAATACTTCTACTTCCTTACTTTCACACTTCTTGAAAAAGAGTCCTTTACCCGAAGAGCCTTTGAGATACCTAAGGATCTTGCACACGACATCTAGGTGAGTCTTTTTGGGTGAATGCATGTGTTGGCTTACCACATTAACTACAAATGCAATGTCGGGTCTAGTATGTGATAGATAGATGAGTTTACCAACCAATCTCTGATACCTCTCCTTTTTAACTGATATTCCATTGTCTTCAACTCTCTTTATTGCTTCAATGGGGGTTTCACTAGGTTTGCATCCAAGCATACCTATTTCGGTTAGGAGATCAAGGATATACTTTCGCTGAGAGACACTGATACCTTTTTTTTATCTGGCAACTTCCATTCCTAAGAAGTATCGCATTTGTCTCAGGTCTTTAACTTCAAACTCGGCAGCTAGGACTTTCTTTAATCTTTCCATCTCCACTGTATCATCTTCAATTAGGATTATATCATCAACATATACTATCAGAATTGTTTTCTTACCACTTTCAAACTGATGAAAAAACATAGTGCGATCTGATTTCCCTTGTCGGTATCCTTTGTTTTTTATCACCTTTGCAAAATTGTCGAACCATGCTCTAGGATATTGCTTGAGTCCGTACAGGGACTTCTTGAGTTTACATACCCTGTTTTCTTCACCTCTCTTACTGGAACCTGGAGGTATCATCATGTAGACTTCTTTTTTTAACTCGCCATTTAGAAATGCATTCTTGATATTGAGTTGCTATAGTGGCAATTCCAAGTTGGCTACCAAGGACGGGAGGACCCGAACTGTATTCAATTTTGCCACTGGTGCAAATGTCTCCGTGTAGTCAATATCATAAGTCTGTGTAAACCCTTTTGCAATAAGTCGAGCTTTATACCGTTCAATTGTACCATCAACTCTATATTAGACCTATTTACATCCAACTGGCTTCTTCCCTCAAGCCAAATTCATAACATCCCAAGTTCCATTCTTTTCTAGAGCCCAAATTTCCTATATTATAGCTTCCCTCCATTCAGGAACCTTCAAGGCTTCGTAGATATTCTTTGGAATTTTTATCCTGTCAATGTTAGAAGTAAAAGCATGATATTCTGTAGACAGACTTTTATAAGACATGTATTTTGACCAGGGATATTTAGTACAAGACCTAATTTGTTTTCTGACTTCAATGGGTAAATTAATGTCATCAGGTACAGGCTTATCAGAAGGGAGATCATGGCCATCTATTACCTAATTGGGATTGGGGGTGGACTCATGATTGCTTAGAGCTATCATCGATTCCAACTCTCTTGGTGCCTTAAGTGTGAGATTCTCCATGTTCTTTGTGTTTGGCTTTCTTAAGTAAACAAGTATTTCTGTGTTGTTTTGTTTTTCTGCATCTCCCCCTGAGTTTAAGTGGTCTTTTGTACATGTCAGATCAGGAAATGATGCAATGGTAGACTCAGTGTATGACACAGATATATCAACAGAGAAATCAAAGAGCTGATCTTCACTCCCTTTCTCCCCCTGAAGAGAGGGCTTTGAGAAGTAAGGAGTGGTTTCAAAGACCGTGACATCAAGACTAACAAACAATTTTTTTTGTGATAGGATCATAACATTTGTAGTCTTTCTGAGTATGAGAGTAACCAATAAAAACGCACTTAATGGCACGGGGTTCCAATTTATCTCGATTGTGAGTATGAACATGAACAAATGCAGTACATCCAAAGATTTTCTGAGAGAGATTGAAGTGGAGCCGAGAGTTGGGAAAACATTTCAGAAATTTCTAAAGAGGAGTGGCAAAAGAAAGAACTCGGTTAGGCATTCGATTAATGAGATATGTAGCTGTTAAAATGACATCGTCACAAAAATATTTTTTTTCATATTTGTAGTAAACATTAATGCCTGAGCTACTTCAAGAATATGCCTATTTTTATGTTCAGCAACCTCATTTTGTTGAGGGGTATCTACACAGGAACTTTGATGAACAATTCTATTTTCTTGAAGATAATGTCCCAAGATATTATTAAAATATTCCGTACATTTATCAGCATGTAAAATTTGAATGTGAGTTTAGAATTGTGTTTGAATCATGGAGTGGAAACTGACAAAAATATAACGGACTTCGGTTTTATCTTTCGACAAAATAACTCATCAAATACGAGTATGATCATCAATAAAAGTAACAAACCATCTCCTGTGAGTGCGATTAAGAGAGTGTGAGGACCCCCATAAATCACAGTGAATCATAGTAAAGGGTTTGGATGGTTTGTATGTAGATTTTGGAAAGGAATTACGCTGGTGTTTTGTAAGTTCACAAATCTCACACTAAAATTCAGAAGATGTTTTATTTGAACAAATGGAAGGAAATAAACGTCGTAGATATTGAAAATTTGGATAACCCATCCTAGAATGCCATAAAAAAATTTCATTATCCCTAAAAACATATGCAAAATCACAAATAGCAGTTTTACATTGTTCACTTGCATTCGCCTCCTTAAAGCAGTAGAGTCCCTCACACTCGTTAGCCTTGCCAATCGTCTTCTCCGATGATAGGTCCTAAAAAACACAATGAGAGGGAAGAAATTTAGCAAAACAATTATAATTCTAGTGTGATGGAGTCAGAAAGTCAGATATTCCCTTTGCCCGCGATAAACGAGAGTGATTCATCTGCAATTTTAACTTTCAAAATTCTAGCATAGGGTGAATACAATGAGAAAAAATGATAGGCATTAGTCATGTGATTAGAAGCACCAGAATCAATAATCCAAAGAGTTTTAGATCTTGAAGTTATACTAAATGCTTGCAAAAAATTGCCTCTTTAGGCTAAAGAGCTCGAAGAAATATTTGAGGAAGAAGTCAATACCTCGGTTAGCCCGTCATGCGAAAAAATTACCTTGGGCCCTGGAAGTGCTTTTCCCCCAAATGGTAATCCAATAATTCAGAGCTGGAGAGCGTCATCGTTGCGAAAGAGGTTAGGTTAAGTGTTTGATGCTGGATTTGGCCTGTCTCCACTCTCTACTCCCATCTGCTCCGCTATAGAGAATCCTCTCAGGACTCCGTTTCCTCGGCCGCCAGCTTTCACCTCGACTTCACCCTCATTTGCGGCCTCTAGGGCAAGCCCGACAGTCTCCAGGTCTTTGTATTTTCTCCTCTCCGGTAATCTCTCGAACGAACCAGACCTGCCTCCACTTTGTGTCTGATTGAGACAACTCAAGGCTCACTCTCTCGTGCATGCTTGGAGAGGGTTTTAGCATGGAAGGAATCATCCTTGATGATGATGACGTTGGTGAAATTGAAGCTTTGTGACACAAGATCAGGTGGTCTCTGAGAATCCCATCCCGATCATTGTCCAGCAATGCGGCCAGGATGCCAGATGTCTCTGACTGCGGGATCCCACGATGACGTCGGCAGTGCGCCTGATCCATGCCAGCGTCACCAGTTCAGAAGATGTCGTCTACGTCAAGCTAGTCACCACTGCCACCACTGACTGTGATTTTCGGTTGAGATAGAGAGCGGATGTCGAGGAACGATCTGGTGATGGATGCAGTGACCCGAAAATTATAAAAATAAAAGAAAATGGATTTTTAGCTAAGGCGGGAGAGCTTTTTGAAGGAGCCAAAAAACGGGTGACGGTTTTGGATTTTAACTGCCGTTGGGTAAAAGGTAAAACGGTAATTTTGGAGCTAGTTAATAGAAAATCGGCAACGATTTTCTAAGAAGCACATAAAACTAGCTACAGTTTTCTAGCCAATGCTGAAAGTTATAAAGAACCAAGAGTTTCATTTTTAAAACAAAATCAAATTCTCTCTCTTCTCTCTCAAACCCACGAACCTCTTTCACTTCTCTCTACAAATTCCGCTCCATTAAGTCTCATTTCAACAATCAAGAACCACCACAGGGTTCCTAAAAAGATTCTCTACAACGTAAGCGGAGCATAATTTCAATTTGGGATTTTGGAGCATCATCCCAAAACTGAGGTAAGGGTGTTATTTGGGTATTTTTTGATTGATTATTAATTTATTTAAGGTATAGACTTAGATGTGAATGTATTTATAAGATTAAATTGAGAAATTAAGATTTTGTAAAACTCAGAGTTGGTGTATACACAACAGGCTGGATAAGATTTTTAGTATGTGTTTTCCTCAAAGACCCAAGTAAATGATAAATAGTTTATTATTCAAGAAATGTGAGTATGAAATTATTTTGGGAAATTCAGTTGATTGATAGGAAAATATGTATGTGTATAATTTTAGGATTATGGAATTATGAACGCCATGGGCGTTAGTTAGAATCAGTAGGCGAATTCAGTTAGTCAAAGTAAGGGAAATATGCTATGTTAGGCATTTTAGAAATTTTTATCAGTAATATATATATATATATATATATATATATATATATAAATGTTTTGGGGTACATTTTACAGAGTATAAATTAACTTCATTATCAGAAAATACAGATTTTAGAACATGAGTTTTATTAATTGTGTGACATGAGTAGGTATTTGTTCAATAAAGAGTTTATATATTTTAAGAATATCCTGATATACAATATTTTTGTACAGAAAAATATGCCTTACTAAATTTTACAGAATTTTACAGACAGATATTTTACAGACAAATATTTTACAAGTAGATATTCTATAGTATTTACAGAATACCATGATTTCCAGAATTTCAAATTCATAACACTCAGATATTACAGTTTATTCAGTCAGATAATACAGATCAGATATTACAGTTATTTCAGTCAGATATTATAATATTTTCAGATCAAATTTATAGTGTTATGATTATTTTGAAATCATGATAAAACAGTAAAATAATTATATATATTAGTATTATATGGTATCGAACCCTGATGAATTATTTCAGTCAGATTCAGTCAACAAAACCCAGTATCATAGCAATTTCATATCAGAGTGCAATCACATATCTTAGATAGTGTGTGGATTTCCGTCAACCGTGCCTTGGAGGGATTGTAGGCTCCCCAGTATTATGTGTAGTAACCCGAAAAAAAATTATTATTAGTATTATTATTATTAATTAATTATTATTATTAAATTGAATTGATAATAGGATGGATATATAAGTATATATATATATATATATATATAATATTAATATAATGATATAATGCTTAAAGTAAGATAATAAAGTAATAATATTAATATAATATAATTAAATACAAGTGGAATGCATTAAATGCATGAATGATATTTGAAAGTAAGTTTAATATAATATGAACTGAGTATGAATAAAATAGAATTATGTGTGAAATTATGTTATATGTATGGAATGCAGGATATATAGGAAATGAACTGAGTATGAAAACGATATATGAAATATGATGTATGTGAGTGTTAATGCAACCATGGAAACAAAAACATATGAAAGATGCTGGACAAAAACAATTGAAAGATGTTGGGTAGCAGACTAGCGCATTTTTATGTGGACGAATGCAAAAACATCTGAAAGATGTTGGAACTAATACAAAAACAACTGAAAGATGCTGGGACTAACACAAAAATAGCTGAAAGATGCCGGGACTAACACAAAAACAACTAAAAGATGTTGGGCATATTATGAAATGAAATGAAAATAAGAATGAAATGGAAATGAATGAAATGAAAATAAAATGTGAAATGTTAACGATGTGAACTGGGAAAGAGTCACATAAAGTGAAATGTTATGAAATGTCAAAACTGAGAACATTAACAGATGAGAATTACAGAATAATGATACACAAAATAATGTATTATGGTAGTATCATTATTTATGCTTGTAGAACATGTTACGTTTGGGCATGACAAACTCTTCGCCCGAGGGCTTGCTGAGAAAAGCGAGTGCCCTGATTAGTAACAGGTGTAGCAGTAGGCTGCATAATGTATTAGGGCAGAGGGAAACTACTTGTATGGGCGAGTCGATTTCCCTATTTTCGGGAGCCCTCGCTGGTAAACCTTTGAATGAACTGTGTGAATACGAGATTACTTTTTCACCTGAGGGCTTACTGAGTAAGGTGAGTGTCCTGATATGCTTTAGTTGTGACCTTCGAGTTGCCTAAAGTATCAAAGTAGAGGGGTGCTACTTGCATGGGTGGGTAATCACCCCTATCCTTAGATTTTTCTCGTGGGTAAAATATTTTGCATGTGATTAATTAGGTTCTAGAAAATGATTTCAGAAATTATGATAATGATTTGCAAATGATGAATACATATACATATGTTATTTATAAACCTTATGTTGGTCACACGCTGATTTAATATATTGTTTCTTCCCTTACTAAGATGTGTTTCACCCGAATACAAATTCATTTTTTTTCAAGACCTCCACGTGATCGAGCTTAGAGAGCTCGAGGCTGTTATAGTATTTTTGAGTTAGAAAGAAAGGGTATAAGTTTGATGATATTTTTGAGTTATATTAAGTTTTTATGTTTTATGTTTTAAGTTTTCTAAGTTATGGTTGTGAATATTGGATGTTGAAGATATGTATATATATGTAGATGCTGGTTGATGGATGGATTATTTGAGATGTTATAGTAAGAAACTCTAGTATTTTATTGTTGGAGGATTATATTTATGTTTTCCACTGTGTAAATGATAATAGAATGTCAGGTATCAGGTAAATGAATGGATGACGTGGCACCCAGGTCCCACCAAGCGGGTTCGGGGCACCACGAAGCATAGTTTATTCAGGTATAATGCAACAGACCGGGTTTTCGGGTTTGAGGCGTCACATTCTGGGCAGAGGTGGCCGGTTAAACGAGGGAGAGGCCACTACCGTGCCTTTGAAGGGATTCCAGTAATGCCGGTCTAAGGAATGATAGAGTATTAGTTGACTTATCTTAGTGGGTCAACCAGAGTTAAGTCCCACCCACGGGTCGCACAACTCTGTCATGAGGGGTTAAATCATAACATATAGTTTTTCAGGGTAGTTTTCACAGTTATTTATATATATATATACAGGTTTACAAGATAACAACAGATATATTATAATATTAGCAGTATGAATAAATAGAAAACTCAGATATACAATTGTATTTTAAGCGACATAGGTGTGAGTTACACAGTATTATATTTTACATGATATTGCAGTTGAGTTATTTATGTGACAACCCGAATAATAATGGGATTTAAGTAATAAGAAGAGGGGAATTGGAAATGGTAACAGAAGGAGGAATTCATCTTCGTTGACGAAATTGCATTTTGAAAGGAAAACAACAAAAAGGGGATCATCAGGGCTTCGTCGACGAATCCCCTGTATTCGTCGACAAAGGCTCAAGAAAATTCGTCGACGAAGACTGAATTTCGTTGATGAAGGAATACCGAGAGGGGGTTTTGAGTCGACTGAATTTCGTCGATGAAAATTGAATTTCGTCATCGAAATTAATGATAATTCGTCGACGAAGGACGGGCACATCGACAAAATCCCCTATTCTATAAATATGAAAATCCGGATTTTAAAGCTTCTTTAAGAAGCTAACTCTCCCCTCTCTCTCTCCCCTTCGATTCTCCCACTTTCTTTCGTCGATTTCGGGCCAGATCTTCGCCGGATCGACAATCCGAAGTCACCATGACGCTCCTAGGGAAGTTCTCTCCAAATTTTCTGGAGCAGATCGTTGGTGAAAGCGAGTTGGAAATCATCCCTAAGTTGAGGTAAGACTTTTTAAGTCAAATTAGACTTTATGGTAGTTATAGGAAATGATGTACGTATGAAAATACTGATGTTTAATACTGGGAGTTTTGAGTTTCAGGGTATTGGGTAGGAAATCCTACGGGGGTTAGGCTAGGATATTTTAGGGGCTTTTTCAGTAGTTAGGTAAGGGAATAAACTAAAGCAGTTAATTTTCATGTAAATAATGATTAATTATGAGTAAATTCATTTTCAGAAAAGCTTACATTATAACTATTTATTACGAATGAAATGTACGATTGAGAAAATACTGTTATGATGATTAAACTGTATATGTATGTATGAGATATCAAAAAAGCATGATTTTAGAATATGAAGTACAACTTTAAACGGCATATGTGTGGCATGGACATTCTTTTATATGAAGTGAATCATGATATGAATGATTTTACGAGCAAAACATATTTTTAGGTATTTTGAAAAGACGAGTTATGCTATATTGAGTTTGACGAATATATGATAAATGAGTTATTTTTCAGAATATAAATACCTGAAACGATTCTGGAGCGAGGCCATATTTATGTTATCAGCACGAGGCCGTATTTATGTTATCGGCATGAGGCCGTATTTATGTTATCGGCACGAGGCCGTATTTATGTTATCGGCACGAGGCCGTATTTACGATATATTGGGCACGAGGCCGTAATGATGTTATGTATGATCGTGTATTATATGTTATCACAACCAAGATGTTAGTTTAGTTCAGTTCAGAGGCTCGGTACCGTAGCTTATAGATCAGATGTTTATGATCAGATTAGTGCTAACCATCCCACGAGGGGATGGGAGATGGATAGTTGATGTGGCTTTCAGTAGAGTGTGGACGTCCACCTTGCAGTCCGAACAAAGGTGTGGCGGGCCCATCGTACTTACAGATTTATTTGACTCAACAGTGGTCGACCAGCCATTGTCAGGTCCCGCCTTCGAGCTGCACAACTCGTCATGGGGGGTAATACATGACATTAGTTAGTTATTCATCTTGGGTATGTTTTCAGTATTATCAGTATGACAGATACATTACTTATGATATGATTTACTAGTAATTATGAAAGCATATGATGATTTATTACATGATGATGAATGTTTATAGAAATATGAAATGAACTGTATATGTATAATTGCATAAAATGTTCATGTTGCCACACAGCTGTATTTAGTTTATTTTCCCTTACTAAGAAGTGTCTCACCCCCCCCCCCCAATTAATTAATTTTTCGGGAGCCCCTGAGAGACCGGCGGGTCAAGGCCGCAGTTGAGTCAATGTGATTACCCCGTGAGGAGGGTAATATTTTGCAATAGGATCAGAGTTATTTTGTGTTTGATCTTAGAGATATTATGATGTATATGAGAATATATAGAACTACAGTTTTATAATGTTATAGAAAGCTCTGGTATTATGCTTTATGGATGAATGTTTGGATTTTATGTTTATTGTTGCGTAGATTTCCGCTGTGTTTGACAGATGTCCCCGTTACCCACAGGTTCGGGTTGACCATTTTTATTTATTATGTTATATTTTATTGAGGGTTGCTACAATTTATTAGTAAATTATTCATATAAACTCAGCTACCACACACTGGGAATAACATATTTCGTCTTACTAAGCGTTGTCTCATCCCAGTAATTTAACATTTTTCAGGTAATCCAGTTAGACGAGCAGATCAGGCTCAAAGATAGGTAGGTCGGTTGCATTGCCTTATTTGTAGGGTAAGTGTTTTCAGAGGGAAGTTGTGTTTTTATGTATGTATATTTTGGGGTGATACTGAATTTTGGTATTGTGTATATGGTTGTATAGTTTTATATTTTCCGCTACATAGGTGTATTTCAATAGTCATTACTGGGGTATCAAAGTAAAATGATTATCAATATATTTATATTTCACTTTTAAATGAAAATTGGTATGAAATTTTGGGTTGTTACAATGGAGCTATGCTGTTAACGACGCCGTCTGCCATTGCTAACTATGGTTTAGAAACCCTAGCTCTGATACCATGAAATCATAATAGAATTTTATGTATTTCTTGAATTATTTTGTACAAGCCAATACAAACTACTTATAATACAATCTCTACTCTAAATATGGAAACAATCTCCTAAAAGAATTTCACTCAATAATATAAGATAAATATCCCCTAAATTTCTCCAATATACACGGGATCTCTCCAATATACACGAGATTTCTACAATATCTTACCGTAGTCACCTCATGTATACTTCTCTAGGCAATCTCTACCTCAAGTGGCTGAAATGAGACTACAAAGTTCAGGATCTGAGACTCTTGCTTGCTCTCCAAAGAGCATATCAACGTATCACCTTTTTCTGAAGCGACATTTGCTTCTGTCTTCACTTCTTGACCTTTGCACTGATTTCTGTAATGTTCAATCTTCCCACAATTCCAGCACTCAATATTCTTTGTGCCCTGGGAACCTTTGGGATTTCTAGATTTGGACCGCCTGGTCCTAGATCTATCGCGATTGTTTGATCGCCTATGACCGCTTCCTTTCCTAGAATTATTCCCTCTACTTTCCACGTTCAAGGCTGAACTTGAAGTGGAAGCATTGTTTGATTGCATCTTGATCTCTTCCATCAAAATCATGCTGATGACTTCGTCATACTTCAACTTTGATTTTCCTGCGGAGCTACTGATTGCAGTAATAATACCTTTCCAACTCTTGGGAAACTGATTGAGAATCAACAAGGCATGGATGTCACTGTCGAACGTGATTTCAACCAAGGCGAGTTTATCTGATAGCTTATTGAAATCGTTCAGATGTTTACTAAACTTTCACCAGCGGGCATGTGCATGGTGAACAACTTTTTCATTAAATGTACCTTATTGGCCACCAATGGCTGCTCGTATATATATTGAAAAACGCATCCATAAGTGATGTGGTGGTTGTCATGTGCTTGATGTTGAAGACAATAGACTTTGTCAGTGTCATCCTAACAGCTCCGAGAGCCTTCCGCTCAAGCAAGTCCCAATCATCCGCCTTTATGGCTTCTGGCATTCCCTTCAGTGGTAAGTGCAATTCCTTACCAAACAAGAAGTCCATGATTTGCATCTTTTAAAAACCGGAATTGGTGTCATCAAATATCTCGATCTTTGTGCTCTTTTCATTTGACATCTCGATTCGCCTATCTAAAGGTGGAATTAGCTCAAACGGATGGCACGGTTGGTTCCATAACGGTCGAAAAACTTGGGAATGGTTTGATTCGTTCGAAAAATGGACCTGAAATGGTTCTGAAAAGCTCAATCAAAGTTTTTGGTCAAAAATTCAACCCTTGGTCAAACTTAACAAATATATGCTCTTTTAACGGAATATTCTATTGCTGTCATTGATGTCGTTTGCTGACGTGGTTGGCTAACGCAGGAGGGGCGTCACGTTGACGTAAACTTCTTCTTCGACCTCTAGCAGGTGCGTGTGGTACACGCGCCATCGATTGATCCGCGCGTGGGAGCGCGTAAGGTCACGTACCAGTGACTAGGTGGTGTGTGGCGATGATGATGGACTTTTGGAGGTGTGTGTGAACGCATGTGGATTCGTGAAGCTCCTGCTCGAGCTTCGGTTTACTCTGTTGGCTTCGTCTCGTCGAGAGGAACACCCTGGTGTGCTCAAAACTTGATTTTGAGCTACTTGAATTTATGGATGGTGGCCGAAAGTGGCAAATTTGCTCCAATCTAGCTCTAATACCAATTGTTAGGGATTAGGGAGCAACAATCACACCACAAACAACATATAGTTTGATAATGGACATACAAAGCTCTTTTAAATATTGAACTTTATGGTTATTAAATACAATGTGAGTTGGGGATCACTGTAGATACCTAGAAAATTTAATTTATGAAAGTAATAAAAGAAAAGAAAGGAAAATAAAGGAAAAGAAATTTAAAAAGGGCATCAGTAGGGGTTCGTCGACGAACCCAAAGTCTTCGTCGACGAATATCCTTCTAGGTCTCATTGACAAAGTACACGTCTCATTGACGAGAAGATACTGAGAGTCAGGGAATTTTAGAGAATTTCAGGTTCGTCAACGAAGTGCCTTCATTGGCTCGTCAACAAATCACTTTAATTTGTCGATGAACACTGGCCTATAAATAGACCCCGGGTCATTTTTAGCGTAATTTCTCTAATTTTTTTTTTTTCTCTCTCTCTCTCTTCGATTTTGGTTTCGTTAAAACCCATTTTGACGATCAAGAACCGCCACGAGATTCGTGGGGAGATTCTCTAGAACTTCGCTGGAGCGGATTATTGGTTTAGAATTTTTGAGCACCATTCCAAAATTAGGGGAAGTGAAATATTTTAGGGTTTAATGGGCTATTTGAAGTATTTGGAACCTAGAAGTGCTAAATTAGAATTGTTCTAGGAATTAAGTTGATTAATTTGGGGAAATGTGAATTTTAGGCTTTTGAACTGCGAACGCCATGGAGTGTAGGATTTAGGGTGTTAATGGACCTCTCAATAAGTCAGGTAAAGGGAATAAATTATAACAGTATTTTAAAAATTATGGTTTGAATAAATATGTGAAAATGGTGATATGATATTTTAACTGTATATATTATGATATGAATAACAAACGAAATTGTGTGGCATATGAGTTATACTAAGAACATGTTTGAAACTGGGCAGTGTGAACTGCATGGTGAATTATGAGAATATAAGATAAACATATATTGAAATGTTTTTGTGCAGAAAAGAATATAAGAGAAACCCAATGATGTTTATATACTGAACTGTAATGATAAGAGAATTGTTTTATTGAGAAACAATGAAAAAGTGATATATCGAAGAGCACATTTTGAGAAATGAGGAAATATGTAACATGGATATGTTTACTGGAAAAATGATGGAACATGATATGTGTGTGTGTGTGTGTATTGAAATGATTTCTATGATAAATATGGCCGTATGAAATAACGATATGTTTTATACTGAGAAATGTTGAAATACGTGAAATGAGAACCTATTGCGAATACTGAATTGGGAATATGGAAATGTGAATATTATAATGTGAATACTGCAATGTGAATATTGAAATGAGAATATGGAAATGTAAATGTTGGAATGTAAATACTGAAATGTGAATATTGTAATGCGAATATTGCAATGTGAATATTGAATTGTGAATAGTGAAATGTGAATGTTGAAATGAGAATACTGGAATGTGAATATGTAAATGTGAAAATAAGAACCCTGATGAATGGATTGTGATAGAAAGCACGGTATCGATGCTAGCGGATGATAAATGCAACCACAAGGTCTCGTGAAGAGTGTGGCGTGATAGTCGAATGAGTCGGTGAGAAGTGTAATTTTGCCCCCTAGAGTCCAGACCAGGGTTAGTCTGGTCATTCGTACTACAGACGGGTATATATGGATTGTTTATTTTGATCTAAACCGTAAGGTAGGCCAACTACGGTTTAGATCCAGCCTTCGGGCTGCACAACCTCAACCATGGGGGGAAGCATGGTGTGGAGAATATCCTCAGGGCATCCATGAGTTATAGATGCACATGTATTGGTTACCAATGACACTCATGTGCTAGATGATGAAATGGAAATGAGAAAAGAAAGAGTGTGAGTTTAATAACAAATAAATAAGGCAAAATAAAACTCTCTACCTGAGGGTTTACTGAGTAAGGTGAGTGTTCTAATAAGTATCAGAGCAGAGGGGAGCTACATTTATGAGCGTGCAATCTCCTCTATCCTCGGGAACTTTCGCTGATAAATATGGGTTACATGTGAATGAGTAGAAAAATGAAATTAAAACTTATAAAAGCTTGTATTTTATATCTATATAGTTATGAGTATAATTGGTATATTTTTCTCAGATGATATTATCACTGAAATGAGAATATTATGATATAATGAAACTCGTACTGCCACACAATGTAAATAATTTATTCTGTCTTACTGAGATGTGTGTCACCCAAATATCTAAATATTTCTGGGAACCATGACAAGTCAGGAGATAGAGCTCTGAGATAGAGGGGAGTTGGTACCCTAATAGACAATGTGAGTGTTTTGAGTTAGGGTGTATGTTTCCCTAAAATTTTTAGTTAATTTTTGGGGATGTGTTTGATATGTATATATGTATGTATGGATGGCTAGAACTCTGGTTATTTTTATTCTGAATAGTTTATAAATATTGACTTCCGCTGTCAGGGATTAGTTGTATGACTGTTTACCCTGCACCTTCTTTGGGTCGGGTTATATTTAAATGATATCAAAGTTTTGACGTGGCCGATGTTTGATTAATATGTTTTATTTATTGAAGAGGAAAAAAAATTGTATGAAAATCGGGGCGTCACACAAATTTGCAACTTCAAATAATATGATTCAAGGAAATAATGGGTTATGGCCAAAGAGAAGTTCTTAAAATCTTAAAAGCTTGGAATATATTCTTTCTGATTTAAATCAAGAATATAAAATTATCTGGAGCCTTTTAAATTATGGTAGTTTTACTTTTGCATCAGCAAGTGAGTTTGTTAGAGAAAAATATACAAAGATAATATGGATTACTTGCTGTTAATAAACTGATTGTTTGGAGGAAGGTTAACGATTCCATAAGCAAGTTGTGTAATGAAAGGATTGAAACAAGGATTTATTTGTGTTTTTGAGTGTTATTATACTAAGGGTGACTCCCTTTTTTTGCCTCAACTTTTTCCTCTCAAAAGTAAAAGTTGGGGCGCATATGTTTGATAAATAGCTTTCTAGTTTTCAAAAGCCAGTTTCAAGCTTTTTTTGATGAGTTTTTAAAAGTTTAAAATTTGAAACTTTTAAAAGTTAAAAATTGACTTTTTCTCTAATAAATTATTTAATTTCATTATTACTCATAATTTTTTTTCAAATATTATATAACTATCAATGTATTAATTATATTTCCTAAAAATACATATCTATCTTAGTCCTTTTATATACTTTTAAGCACCTTACAATTTTTTTACCAAACACTCAAAGTCATTTTTTTTTTTCTTTTTAGTAACTCTTATTTCATGAGGGGCCAAACATTTTAAAATAATATCAAAAAGCTCTTTTCTATCAATTTCTTTTTATAATATCCTTTTAAAAAGTCACACAAGAACCAAACTAAACCTAGGTAGATCAAATGGTATTATAAAATGTGGAAATTTAGAATTCTGATTTGTGTTGGAAGGATACAAATTAATTGTTTATCTAGTATTGGCAACTCAATCAAAGATGTCATGGCAAAATTATCGTGGGCTTTTTCTATTTATCATTCCTAGAGGATAAGGATGTTGGGGAAGAGGTGGGTTATGGAGGTGATTTTTAAAACACAATGACCTAAAAATAAATTTTTCTTAAGTTCGATCAACACTAAGTAGAATAATTTATTATTTAAAAATAGAAATACATAATAGCCAAACAGATAAAATTTACCAAAAGAATATCAAGATTTATGTGGAAAACACTTTAATGTTAAGGAAAAAATCACGGGACCCAAGTTCACAGCCAATCTTCCACTATTTCAAAATAATAGGTTACAATAGGTCTTTCCTAGTTAAAACTAGAGACATACATCAACGATAATCATCAAGAATCACAAATTATTGACATAGAAAAATAATATGAGCCAACACCAAGGTGTAATCAAACTTGAATGAGAAATGAAGAAGCCTCATCTATACAGGGGCTGATGTCCAAGCCGTGAAACCTAAGCTACAAATCTCCAAATGACAATTAGACCGACCAGGATGAAGAAGAATGAGTTATGGACAACTTGTCAAAATTTTAGCTCAATCAGATGAGAAATCACCATTCGATCGTTAAAAATAAGTTGACTGCGTAGGCACCTTCGATCCTGAAATTTTAGCAAATTATTTTCTTCTTTCCTTCACTCTTTCTTGGCTATCCCAGGAATGCACGAAACTCTCTTTTTCTACCGCAATAGCTTCCCAAAGAAGTGTTCATTTACTATTCAAAAGATGACCCATCATCTTCCAAAGAAAGTCACACTTAACTAATAAATAACTACTCTATTCCAAGACAACAAGTGGGATACCACTAAACACAAAGGCTTTTCATTTTTCACTCGGACATGAATTCTACTTGGGCATTGACCAAAACTTCTAAGAGAATTATTTATATATGTAGGTCATCCTCCACATAGAAGGAAAATCCAACAAAGGTACTACAGATTTTTTTGCAAATAATATTCAAAATCTTAAAAAAGTGACTATGCATTTCATCCTAATGTTAGACTTAACTCTTCTATTTTTAGTTGATTTGCTGATTATTAATTTTGTGATTGCAAAACATGGTGATGTAATTCTCTCATGGAAAGACTTAACGCCTTTTCCTTTGATTAGTATGGTTGTGCAAATCAATTAGACCATACACTTTGAATCAAAAGTTCAATTCTATTAAAAATGTGAATTGAAATCAAATCATTTTAAATAGTTTATTGATATTTGACCGATATCCAATGATTAATCAAATTGAATTGTTAGATTCAATTAAAAAAATTTAAAGTTGTTATAAATTGATATTTTTTTCCATTATAATCAATTTGTAAATTTAGAAGCCAAACAACAAAACTCAAACATCAATAAAATTAAATTTATAACTTTTAAATTCAAGTTCTAATAAGAAAGTATAGAATGAACCGATTCAAGTTTCAACAAAATCCGGTGCCCATTAAACATAAGCGGAGAAGACACCATGATACTGAACTCGTCTCCTCTGACTTCAGTCGTCCCCCGCGCCAGGAAGCGTCGCTGCTCTCCCAGTAAAACCTCGCGCTCTGTAATCACACCTCGTGCTTATGTCAACGCGCGGTCCGAGTTACGGGGTTTCTCCCGAAAACAGAAGGAGAGCCACTCCCAATCTTCCCCGCCCGAGCTACAGTCGCACTGCGCCTGCCCACTCTGTTCCACCGGAAGAAGACGTTTACTTGAGGCGGTGGTGACAACCCTTTTTCCCAATTTTGCTTCCAATGCTTCCGATTTAGGCTCTGATTATACGGTAAACCCGCCATTTTCTGCTTATATCTCTCTTACGCTCATTCGAGGCCTTATTTGATTTGCTTGTGTTTGAGTTCAAAAGGGTACATGATAGAACTGGAGAATGAATTCAACCTGGTTACTTCTGAAACCATATCTGTCGTGTTTCAAACTAATGCCATAAAACGTGACTGCGTTTAGGTTTAAGCCAAGCAGCACAGTTCTGCTTCGAATTCAGGTATCATGTAAACCCTTCACATGAAGCTAGTTACCCAAATGGAAATGACTTGAGTTTCTGCGTCATTTATAGCTGATGAGTTTGTTGATGGTGATCATATGAACGTGTATATAGTGTATCAAGATTCAGAATAAATGTGGAAACGTTTTGCTTTTGCATGTGATTGCCTGAAATTTATTAGTGCTATCTATATACACAGGCCATGTTGAACAAGGTTCACCCTCCAAGACCGGATTGGTATGAGGAGTTTTATGCGTCGGTTTTGAACAATGGCATGAAATCTTATGAGGCAGAGGTTAGCAGCTATTTCTAGTATCAATGAAGTTTTGGTGTTTGCTTACTTGGACAGTTTTTCATACTCGTTGGATGAATTTATATGCGGTGTTCTTTCTTTGGAAAGATTGCAGGCTACAAGTCGCAGCTCTTTGCTACTTTGAGGGGAAAGGTTGAAAATGTTTTGGAGATTGGCATTGGGACGGGTCCTAATCTCAAGTACTATGCCGGTGATACGGGTGTCCATGTTATTGGCATAGATCCAAACAAAAAGATGGAGAAATATGCACTGGCATCGGCAGCGGATGTGGGCTTGCCCTTGACAAATTTTAAATTTATACAATCGGTATGTCTTATTCACACCACACACATTAATCCCTAGATAAAATAACATATCAGATTGTGGGCTAAGAAATTATGGAGAGATTGGTCCAGTTGTAGTATTATATTATCAGCTTAACTACACCTATGACAAAGAACTTATCTACTGTCTTGGTACAATTATACCAAGCCACTAGAATGTTGATTTAGGGAGGGGAGGCGCAGATAATTATTTATTTATTTGAAAGCCTACATGAGGCACACACCTATACGAGGCCCCAACAAAGGAAAACTTGTAACCACACCCAACCACCCCCAAGATATCAATCAACCACTCCCAATATACACAACAATATATGCAAATGCTCAAAGGCTCAACAAAGTGTCCACAAGGGGACTTGTGCCCCCATCTACACAAAGGAGGATGAGGAGATGGACCATATGGCCTAAAGCCAGGTTCATATCATTGACTTGCTATGCATTGACATTGTTTATAGTTTTTATCCCTTTATCCTCTTCATCCTATCCTCCTAGCAAGGAAAAGGTATATTATTGTACATTTGTACCTTTTTTTGTTTATTTTTTTCATGATTTGTTAGTGTTTTTTCAATCACCGCACTTATTCTTTTTAGTAATACTATGAATCACAATTTTCCGTGGTTGCTGAAAAATCAACATGGTGGGAAACAATTGTAATGAGATGATATTTATATTGTACTAAATCAAATTTGGTGTTTGAGGGTTTAGTCATAATGGGTAACTCAATAAATAGGGAAATTTTGTATTTAAAACAAGGAACTAGTGAAGCCTATGCATGTATACGAAATTGATCCACATTGAATTTTCATGTGCATAATTACAAGTTAATCGCCAACTATTATGTATTTGCATCATTGCAAGAGGTTACTACATTTGGGATTAGTCATGGAGACAAGTGGCAAGTCGTATCCATTATATATTTGCATCATTGCAAGAGGTTTCCACATTTGGGATTATTCATGGAGACAAGTGGCGAGGCCTATCTTCCAATTCTAGACCTAGGATGGTTTAAAGAGCTGTAAATTGATGGGCTTGAGTTAGGTTAGTTGAGGGGGTCCCAACGCCCTTAGCCTTTCCTAGGCTGCTCAAGCGTATTCCATGTGTTGTTTGTGACTTGTGTTCCTTTCTCTTGTCACTCATCCGAACCATATGTTGTCATATATTGGACTAACAACTTCTCACTTTCTCATTGGTCGAGATGTGGCGTGCCATTTTTCTATTGGAGGATGATAGTTGACACTCATTTGCCCATCCTAATATCCTATAAAAACACTTAATCATGCTTCAACAAAGATCCCTCTTAGCAACAACCATTACTCACATAGAACATAGCCTCTCCTCCCCTTTAGAACCCACTTTAGATTTTGGTGACCTATTGGACCTATTATGATTATGCAAGGTAAGAGAAAGTTTGGTATTTAGGTAGAAGCTTCCAATAGTCAACCAACCCAAGATATCAAGATTCAAGAATGAGGTGGAGGTGATCATCGAGCCAAGCACCAAGAATCTTGGGATTTTTCTGCATGCATTGCCAAGATGATGCAAATGTGCGTTTTGAAGAGAAGGTGTTTTGTTTTTGTTCTCCAAATACTAAAATACTTAATCAAGTGGTAGCCACCAATTCCCACACTCACATCATTTTTAAAACTTTAATGGAATGCCGTAGCCCCTCCTCCAAGTGTGAAAAATGACTATATTTGTCCTCGTAGTTCCAAGGGACATGATAATCACATGCCGTGTACGACTTACCTATAACCCTCATGAGAACTAGCTTGGTGGGAGTTAGCCCTAGGGAGGACCAACTTTATTGAAGTTGACTCTTTTAGGAATCGGGAGCCAACCAATGCAAGGAATGGCCTAACAAAAGTCTTCTTTTGTGAGATCTTGTGGAAATTCTAATCTCCAAGAAAGTGAGAAGCTTGAAGAGGTGAAGATTGAATCGCACACACATTTAAATGGCAGAAAGGTTTATCAATTGTGAAGGAGTAGGGGGCTTGGAGTGGATTTCTCTGGAAGTCTCGAGTCTCAAATCTGCCAAAGGCCCTAAAGAATGAACTTATTCCTTTTGAAGCGCCTGCAATCCAAGACCTAACTCTTGCCCTCGAGACATTACGAGATTAACCGAAATCTCGATGTAGAGGAGTTTCAATATATCAAAGGATGTTGGATCTTAAGGTTCATTTTTTTTGTAAAAAGGAATTTTAGCGCCAACCTTATTGGGATTTTAATTAGTATTGGAATTTATTTTTTTGAACTTATGAGGAGATTTGGTGCTTTGATGTGAAGCTAGGGTTGCATAGATTGGAAGTCAGTTTGGGGAGTAAGCTAGTCAAGTAGTCCCACAATGTATTCTGCATATTATGGTGGAGGTTGATAAGCTTCTTGGAGTTGGATTCATCAAGCTAGTGCAATGCCCGATGCGATTGGTGAACATACGAAAATAGTTTTTGTCAAGATGAAATAATGATCAAATTCAAGTGTGTGTGGGCTTTAAGGACATCAACAAGGCTTGTCACAAGGGTGATTTCCCACTTCCTAATATTGATATCTTGGTAGTTGCAACCATTGGACGCAAGATGTTCTCCTTCATGGGTGGTTTGAGTGGTACAGTCAAATTAAGATGGTTCTAGAGGATGCAAATAATATTGCATTTAGAACTCTAGTTTGGTTTTCCGCTACATAATCATGCCTTTTGGGCTTAATAATACAAGAGCAACATACGAGCAAGCCTTGAGGAACCAGGCCTCCACTGATTGCACAATCTTTTAGAAGAGCTAAATGTTACTTAAGCTATATTTAGGCCCAAATCCTTGAGTGTCTAAGTCATATTATGTGCTTGAATACTAGAGGAAGCAATATTCTGCATGTGCTTTTAGCCCTATAAGTGACGGGCTAACTAAATCAAGCCCATTTATATTTTCTAGATCTAACATATGACTGCCCAAGATCTGGCCCATATGAAATGTAATATTAAGAACCTGCTCTAACCCACTCCGAACCCACACCATTCCTTTTGGATTTGCAGGCCCCATTCTTCACACAACCTAGCCCATTCCACTCCATCTTCTCCATGATCCTCTAAAGGAACATCTAAATTGTTTGCAATTCCCTCAAAGAATGGAGGATTAACAATTGATGATGCACAACCAGGCATCATGATGTGCATCACACCCCCATAGTGATCACAAATCTTGTTGCTTTAGCCTTGAGAACCTTGCCTCACGAATTTTTGTAGCCCCTCACGTTTACTATGAACCATCTTTGCACTAAAATCCTAAAAAGATCCCAGCCATCTATCATTCTATATCCTTTATATCTGTTGGGAACAAAAAGTAAAAAAAATGCTTGCCTTTCCATCCCAATCCTAACTCCATGTATTTTCCCACCATCATTGATTGAATCATCAACTAATACATGATGCTACCAATTTGCATGCTTTGTATCCTAGTAGCAAACTTCCAAATGCTGATGACATACCTTTGAGAACTACTTCACCAATGATGAAGATAATCTTTCTCATCAATTAAGATTAATATTACTATCAACTAAGGAACAAACATATACGCAATAATTTACGCATAACGCTGGTTGTAGGCAAGATAAGGGAGGGGCGGCTCAGATAATTCAAGCATTTGAAACACAGACCTAGTAGAACACCTACGAGGAAGAGTGAATTAGTTATTATTTTTGGCATGAAAAAGGGTAAGGATAAGCTTAAAATAACTTGGAATGAGGTAGTGAGGAAGTATTTAATAGCCCTTAATCTAATAGAGGAAAATGCTATTGATTAGGTGAATTGGCGAAAAAGGATTCATGTAGCTGACCCCACCTAGTGCGACTTAAGGCTTGTTGTTGTTGTTGTCGTATTATGATCAAGCACAAATAAAAACTCACCTTTCCCACTCTAACTAGTCAAAACCTTTGATTCTTCTGCCACGCCCTTCCAATGATGGTCTACACCCACCATAGCGACTAGTTATGAGTGTAAGAAGCGACAAGTGTAAGGAGTGACGAGTGTAAGGAGGAAATGGGGGAGAGATATTATAAAGGGAAAAGGTCTCATGAATGTACCTCATGTTAATTGTCCAAAAACAAACAAAAATCAAAATTACATTAATAAAAAATTATATAATATTACTTTATATTTTTAGTAATATGATAGTCTATTATTTTAGATACCATAATACCACATGACTAATATATTATGAGTTAAAGCTCATTATCATATCGTTTTGTGAATATACTAACAAACATGCATAATCAAAACACAATTTATTATGATATAATTTAATGCTATATTATATCATGATAATTATATATTTTATATATTAAATATTATTGTAATTTATTATTATAAATATCATAATAGTGTGTGATGATACTAGTAGTATTTATGTTTGACCATCCAAAATAATAGGGACAGTATAATCTCAAAAAAACGTAACATACTAATGTGTCACGAGCTAAGCTTGTTTAGGGCATTATGCTTGCCTGTGACCGCTTCTCTCGTGTGTTTGGGATGGGTTTCCATCATGTAAATACTAATGTAGGGTTATTTTTTGCTAGTAGTGTCTTTGTATGCCAAATAAGGCAGTATGACTCCTCGGTCACTTTGATGTTTCCTAGTGTCAAGATAATAATTACATAAAAACCTATTTAGGGGAGGGTGAGTGTTCATTAGTCATTGTAAAACTCACTAGCTTTTGTCAACTGTTTAGCCTATTTGCCTCCCTCACTAAGCACACAATGTCAACAAAGGTGTTGTTAATGAATTGCGTTTGCTTCAATGTTTACTGCTTGCTTGCCACGACTTTCATGAATTGATTATTGTTTCCGCTGCTATTTGAATGAATACTAATGAAAGTATTTCGTGGATGAATGTTGGTAAACGATAGGTTGGCTAGTTAAGCAAGAGTACCTTAGCTAGCGCCACACGACCCATCACAAGGGTGTAAAAATAGTCGGACCGTGACAATGCTTGTGGGAATCTTCATTCTTAAGGAATGTGAAATTATCGCCATGTCCCTTTGCAGGTCTAAAACAAATGTGGCAATGGGGGTGCATAGGTATTATATTTTTTTGGGAATCCTAAAGGATCCCACTAGCCAAACACCGCTTTGGGGTAATAAGGAGTGGACTTCACATGATTGACATCATAATGAGTTTAGAGTTTTATGATTCTTGAGTTAATGAAAGGGTGCCATTGTGGTAGAGGATGAGCTTTGGAATTCCAAATGTACAAATGATGCGCTCCTTGACAAAATTTGCCAATACATGTCTTGTCATATTCTTTAGTGTTGTAGCCTCCACCCACTTGGCAAAGCATTGTATGGTGGCCAAGATTCATTTATGTCTTTTAGATTGCGGATTTATAAGTCCTATCAAATCAAATCCCCACTTGCGAAAGGGACATGGAATCATTGTGGAGTCCAACAAGTGAAGTATGGATGACATTACTATAAAGTTGGCAAGAATAGCTAAAAGAATCCTTTTCCATGGTTGGCCAATGATAGCTAATATCTAGAAATTGCTAGGAGAGTCTCCTTATTCCCTAATGTTAACACTGGGAGAGTCTTTACACAGGCTTAATATAGATGGGTGAGCACCAACTTGACTTAAAAGGTTAAGCCTATTTAGTCTTAGGCCCAACAATGTATATAAGTACCCATCATCCACTCTATTTTTCTAATGTGGGACACAATGACACACTCCCAAGTGGAATTCTTAACGACTCCCCCTTCAACGAAAGCCGTTCTTGATCAGTTAGTGTCATACAACCAACTAGGAGCCGTTACTCAATCATGAGAGTCCACTCATGATAATTCCTCTTTCACGTGTCTATATCCGTGAAACACATGCATGAGCACTAGAGCCTATTCAAACTCTCCCCCTTAAGTAAAAACTGTCTCCCTCAGAGGAGCAAACTTAATCCTCCAATAGTTGCTCAAGTGGGCCTTGCCCTTGCGCCTTACATGCTTTGGATTCCATTCCACATGTCTTCCAATCAATCCTTTTTTCACATCTTGATCCTATTTGGATCCATTTTCCAGACCAAGACGATCCTCATTGGTCTTGGTCATGCCCTTTGGTCCTCTAACTGTTAGTACGTTAGGAGAATTAGTTTTACACCTGGAATTCATAATGTTGCTAGCCCAAAGATGCGAACGATCAACTCTGATAATGCTTGTTAGCACTAGGAGAGTTTTGCTTGGGCTTTATATAAATGGTTGAACACAAACTTGGCCCAAAAGTTTAAGCTTATTGGGTCTTGAGCCCAACCATGCATATAAGCACCCATTCTCCACTCTATGTTTCCAATGTGAAGAAACTCTTGGAATTCTCAACACATTGACTTTCCTATCAAGCATCCGAATGCCCCCTAGAGGTTTTGCACACTTACTATATGAGCTTCGAAGTTGAGAAGCGTCCTTGGCCATGGTAGGTGTGGTCACTATTATCCATGAATTTTCCAATGAAATTACAATCTTAGAGGTTTTGCACACTTACTATATGAGCTTTGAAGTTGAGAAGTGTCCTTGGCCATGGTAGGTGTCATAGGGTCACTATTACCCATGAATTTTCCCCCATTGCGATGGCACCAAGTCCCACTTGGTTTATCCAATTTCCAACAATCAAACTCGCTTGTTTATTATCTTGCAAGTAAAGGGATAATACAATATGCACACAACTACACGAGCATGCAATTTACAGACCTTTACTCTTTCATTAAGACAAAGGGAACACAGTGTACCACTTGCAAGAACACCCACACATGAATTTCTCGATTTTTAAGGCATGCTAAATGTCAATATAACACACACCCCCAACTATCAAAGGGCTTGCACTTGACAACCCCAGCTGCCTAGGCTATGCTAGATGCTATGAGCGAGCATGTGCCAACAAGGCACTAACCCTTTTAATTGCTATTGCATGGTTAGAGTATTTGCAGATGTTGAAGCCCTAGGAAATTCCTCAAGCAAGGGAATGCATGTCAACCCTTAACATAAAATTGCAAACTATCCTGCTGCCCTTGTTTTGATAGAGCACATGGTCTACAAGTCAAATTTCTATATTATGCATGGATTCACTTCAATCGTGTCACCTCCCACGTGGGTGTATAGCCACATGACATTTGATGCATTCGACAAGCAACTAGGTTAACCACTCACACATCTTGCAATGTAGCCAAAATTAGTGACCATGGCCCCACCCATGTTCATCTCTAACATGTTGAGCCTTCATCAAGGCATCTGGGGTTGTCAAGTGCAACATAGCTTATTATTGGAAACCTAGTAGATAGCCCATGACAGACTGTATTGGCAAATGGCCTAATGGTCCGCATGCCTTGGGCCATGTCAAGTGATCAAGGGGCTGGCGGTTGACTAGAGGATGGTATAGTCTCCTTCCCTAATTTTCCTGACAAACACCCTAATGAACCTCTACCATCGTGCCTTTTGCATTTTCCAATGAAAGAAACCTTTAGACGTTCGGACAAAAAGATATTGGGTAAGGCTTTACATCTTGCAAAGAATATTGTACGATTGTATTTTTAATAAAAAAACACACATATTTATGATTTGATGGGTCATACTCGATTTTGAAGGAAGTTACACTGCCTTTGGTTTGTAGAATTAGTGTTTGAGTGGAATTGAAATTCAGACCTGATTCCTTGATTCCCATTCTAATGTTGGAATCCTATTCCGATTAGAATGCTAATTCCCGATTCAACGGAATTTTGATTATGCCTTTTACATGTAGAAATAATGTTTTGAGAGGCTCAATTGAGGCTTGCCTCAAGGCAAGGCATGCCTAAATGCCTTGAGGCTTAATTTGAAATACCAAAAGGCTAACATGCTGAGGCTTATGCATTTGTGCACAAAGCACGCCTTTTGCACCTTTTCAATTGAGGCTTACGCATTTTGGGTGCGAGATTCTCAAGTTAGATTTGGCTAGAGAATTTTAACTTTGTGTTCATATTAAAGCAATGTCATAACATGAGTTGATTTCTAATACCCTTGAACCTCAACCTTTCCTAAATAATTGAGCTTGCTTGTATCTTAGATCTTGGAAACAATTTGAACATTGTAATGTTATAGCTATCTCTTGTCGTGATTATGTAATGAATTCACATTAGCAATTTTTGAATAGCCAACAAGTAGTTTGCAAACTATATTTGATTTTTTTTTTACATTGTATTTGTGATTTTCTTAATTTTTTCTTAATTTTGAAAATATAATTAATTTATTTACATTTTTATTTTCTAAAAATAAAATTCTTAAAATTCTTACGCTACCTAAGGCTTATGCCTCACCTCTTAAGGGTTAGAACGCTTTGCCTTTTAAAACATTGTGTAGGAATTATAGTTCTATTCTTAATGAGTTGATTCTCTTTTTCAAAGGACAATTATAACCCTCACAACAACAACAACAACAACAACAACAACATTAGTAATCACAACTACAACAACGATGACGACAACAATAACATATAGTAAAAATAAAAATAATATGTTATTATTGGTGTTGTTTTTGCTGTCGTTGTTGTTGTTGTTATCATTTTTGAAGGATAACCGAAAAAAAAAAAAAAAAACAGAAGTATTATATCTTTCTTATGATAATTATTGTTATCATCATCATCATCATCATCATCATTATTATTATTATTATTATTATTATTATTATTATTATTATTATTACATTTTAAAAATATATAAATATTAAAATCTCAAAAAATGCAGAAACTTTCAAAAAAATAAGGTTGAGTTGAAGATATACTTGAATGATTAAGCGATTAAATAGTTTTGCATTAGGGGCCTTTTTGGAAAATGACTCATTTTTCATTCCATTGCAACTAATCAAAATTATTATTTGGACAGTCATTCCGTGTGACTAATCAAATGGAGTTATCACATCCCAACAGTAGTTCCATTCTTGTGTTAATTCTTTTCCACTTCAATATCTTTCCTACTTCAATTCTATGCCATGAACTAAACATTGTGTTAATGCAAAACCTTTTGAGAGCTTGGAGGTTTTGCACACTTAGCACTTGAGCTTTGAAGTTTGATAATTATCCGTAGCTATGGTAGTCCAGAGTCCAAAAGTACCCACTCATTGGAGTTGATGGCAGGGGATGGACCTTGTTCTCCCACAAGTGTTGACTTTTTGAGTCCTATCCCATTTTGATAATGGCAAATTACATCATCTCATTTGTGTATTGAGTATATGAACAGGATTAAGTTTCAGAAAGCACAAATGAACGATGCAAAATGGAAGCCATGATGCACTCAATTTAGCATATCACTTGGTACATTCCATGGCAAATTGAAGAGCAAAGCTTGAAAACGTCTATTTTTCAGTTGTAATGCATTTAAGTTTCAATTGTATATGCATATCTCATTGATCTGATGTGAAGCTCACTAATGACCATAGATTGACCTTAGGAACTTAAGTTTTCATGGAAAACCTTTTTATTAAAAATGATAAACTAATTCAAAAGGTTTGAAATGAGTTTGAACTTGAAAATGGCTGGTACTCACTTTTATAAGGGGTTTAGTTGACCGGATGTATAGCCTAGTCGATCGAAGTTCTTCAATGTATAATTCGGTAGACCGGATCATGGGCCCAGTTAACCGGATGATGCTAAAAAGGAAAATCACCTCTGGGTCGGTCGACCAAACCTCAATTTAGTTGACCGGAACTCTCGGGTTTTGCAAATAAAGCCAAAAAAAGGGCCAAATTTTTGAAATATAATATTATTTTAAAGGCCCAACGGTCACATAACGGTCATATCTTGCTTTTGCCTATAAATACAAGGCCAAAACATTTGGAGAATACTTTTGAATCACTTTTGATTGTCTTGAGAGCATCCTTCAACATCTTTTGATTCTTGAGCATTATTGAAACACATTTTTACATCATTCTCAAGTTCTCCTACTCTTATTTTTTGAAAACACATTTGGAGAAAAACTTTTGATCTATCTTGAAATACTCTTGAATTGTTGAGTTTATTTTATATTCACTTTTCTCACATCAAAGCTCACTTCTCTTGATCATTTCAAAAGTCTATTTGAGCAAATCATTTCCAACTCTATTGAGCTTCATTCATATCATTTGAGAGTGCATTAGAAAAGTTTTTTTATTTGTACTTATCAGCTCTTGAAGGAGCATCCATTGTACACAAAACTTTTATTTCCATTCGTTATTTTGCGGTTCGGGTTTGAACCTTGCCAAGCGAGGGTATATCGCTTGGAGAGGTATCTCCGCCTACAAGGAGGGATTACGAGTATCTCTTCCCGAGTGAAAGAGGGTTGTAAAGGTAGCTTCGCCTTGTGAAGAAGCGGATTGTAGTGGTAGCTCTACCCTGGTTGAAAGGAGCAAGATAGTGGAAATCCTCAAGTGGTTGTCTGGAGGCAAGGACGTAGGCGGGTATAGCTGAACCTTGTAAATCACGGTGTCATTTTCTCTATCCCTACTCTCTTTAAATTTCCTCACGTGTATGGTTATATTTATATTGTTGTGATTGTTGCACATGCTTTAAATTCAAATTTGATAAAGATTGTGAATCGGTTAAATAGTCTGACCTAAATTTTTTAAATAATCAATTCAGCCCCCTACTTGGGATAACACCAATCCTACAACAACAATGCTAATGCACTTGCCCTAACCATTTCTTCAGCTTCATACGTTGAAACACTCCTATATTGCATCCAATACCTCATGAGGGCCCTTCGTCCAAGTCCACCCCACTCTCAATATCTTGGGTAGATTGAGTGTTGGAAGCTTTTGTTAAGTATCTAGCTTTCTCTTAGTCATTACCCCACACAATCTCACTCTCTCTATTAGAGTCATCGACATATGAAGGGGATTCTTGAAAGGGGAGGAGAGTCTGAATTATATGCAAGTAATGGAAGTTCTAGAAAGGGCTCAGAGGGGAGAATTAAGCAATCCTTGAGGAGCTCAAGAGAGAGTGGGGGTAGGTGAAGGGATTCCTTGAGGTAGAAGGAATCCAAAGATAAAAGGGGGATTTTTGATGAAAAGAAGGGGGGAGGTGGGATCCCTAATGAGTTTGAGTGTGAATGGTGGTAGTTAAAGGGGTTTTAATGGTTGGAGGGATTTGTTAGTTTAAGAGGGAATCAAAGGTTAGTGTGAATGATGGCAAGTGAATGAGTTTTGATGGTTGGAGGGATTCCTTGAACTATATGAAATCAAAAGGATAAGGGGGATTTCTCGTGTGCGCGCACCCACACACATGCATACAATATTTGTTGGCAGAGTCAAATGTGTGGTTTTTATCCCCTAATAGGATGGTAGATGCTAGGGAGGGAGGGAGGGAAGGAGGGTTGTCATCCCCCAATAGGAGAATGCCATGTTAGGTCCCAACTAATGAGAAAATGACATATCATTGTCAAATGGACATGGTTAGAGTGAGAAAAGAAAAAGGAACGCATGTCACAATTGACAAGGGGCGGATGCCTGGAGAGAGAGAGAGAGAGAGGGCAGTGGAGGAAAAGGCTAAAAGAGTTGGGACTTTCCTTAATGAAAGTGATTCGAGCCCACCAAGCCAATATTCTCTAGAACGTCCCAAGACGCAGATTAATAGATAGACACTGTCATATGTCTCTATGGACACTTGTGGGTGCGTGCATTGCTAATTGAACATCTTGCATGGGTGCAAACTTAAGATAGTTTACAATTAATTCGTAATTGTTCTCAATCAAGTTCTATGTGGGCGCAAATCTCATAATTTAGGGCAAAATAGTAATTTCATATTTTTACAAATATTAATATATTTTTCTATTGGGTACGGATTGTGGTTTTTAATTTTTTTTTTAATAAAACATATATACTTGTTGTTCTAGATGTTTTTATGTCAATTGAAAATATTGATCTTCTCTAGATATCAACATTTTTTTTATCCAGGTTGGGGAGGCTTTGCCATTGAGTGATGCTTCTGTTGATGCAGTTGTTGGAACACTTGTCTTATGTTCTGTTAAAGATGTTGATATGACACTGAAAGGTATAAAAGTCTCTGGTGCTTTCGTTTTCTTGGGTCATTGTCAGCTATGGCTGTTTGGGAAAATCAGAGTTAGCGAGGAGCAAGGATTGTCATATGAGTTGAGGTAGTAGGCACATATTCATCTTCAAGATTAAACTTAATAGAGAAAATAGAGTGCCACTGCAGATCATAATAAATAATTGAAATAATGTCTAATCCCCCAAAATGACTTAATATGAAGCAGATTACCAAGGTAAAAATGTTATGGTCTTGGTGTCACTTTTTTGCTTCCAAATTAGTCTTTAGAGATGGTTGCCTATATACGGACATAAACTTCTCCAATATGCCCAAACTCAAACAGGGCCGCAAAGTGGCTAGCTTTGTAGCTTCCAGCAGATCCTGAGCTAATCGTTGCTACTTCAATTATGAATGCAACACAATCTGATTGCACTGAGCTAGCCATTTTTAATCCAGCATATCCTGTTGGTAATTTAAAAGCTTTATATTCGTTCTTCTTAAATCCATCTTTTCCAATTGTACTCAGAGGTGAAGAGGGTTCTTAGACCTGGTGGGATTTACCTGTTTGTGGAACATGTTGCTGCAAAAGGTATTGGGTGAATAGTCCCTTATCATTTATTAGACAGAAAAACATGGTCGAAACCAAGTTCCTGCTGAATTGGTGGATGTTCTTTGTTCTACTTGTTCTGCTGCAGATGGCACATTGCTCAGAGTCTTACAGAACGTTCTTGACCCTCTGCAACGGACAATTGCTGATGGGTGTCACCTCACCAGGGATACAGGAAAGATCATATCCGAAGCCCATTTTTCAGGCCTTGACATGGACATGGCTTTCTTGTCTAGTGCCTTTTTTGTAAACCCTCATTTGTATGGAATGGCTTGCAAGTAATACAGCAGTGAAGCAAGATTGCCAATTCCAAAACATTACTCTGTTTCACACATTTTGTTTCTTTGATTGGTATAAACAACTTGGGGGACAGCTCAAGATCATGAGCAGGTTCTATCACTGGTGGAGTTACGGGGTATGACTTGGGGCTCTATTTTGATTATTTCATTGGATACCAATGATGGAGTCACAGCTTCCTTCCTGTCCTAAGAACTTGGGGCTGGTGCGCTTGGTTTTGTTTCCAGGATATAGTTTTAGCAGGCTTGCAAAAGACAGGATTAGAGTGTACTCTTAAATTGATGGCCCTGTACATAGGGGATGACAGTCATCCATGACATGTCCCTTGTAATCATATTTGTTCACGTCACATTCAGATGGAATTTATATGGAGTTTTCCTTCACGTCATGCTTGGTTTGCGGAATGGAATAGTGTAGGAATGGGATGGAATAAAATTTTGAATGGAGAATATGATGAATTACTCGATTTCATTCCATTCCTATGTACCAAACGTTTGAGTCAGTACTGGCTCATTCCCATTGTCACCAAATGGCTAGCGAGGAAGTGTTTCAAGCATTCTTTATGTTAGAGCACTTTGTAAATTGTGTATGGTTCATGGGGAAAACATTGTCTCTACTTTTGGTTTTCTGGCCCTAGGCGGTTGAAATTTGTATTTCAAGTAGCCCCAGGTGCCCGGGAGCCAAGGATTTGTATCTCTACTGTGATTTTTAAACTCTGTTTCTGAACCTGCATATGAATTTGAATGCCTTAAACTGTTCATTTCCCTCTCTTTTGGCTCTTTTTGGTGCACGCCAGACTCTCTTGTCTGGTATTTCTGGTTCTACATTGGATGTTGTGAAAAGGGCGGTCAATGTCTCAAATGAATTCATCCTGTTCTTTATGCTTTCAAGCTATGGCTCGTCAGAAAATGAAATATGGGGTGGCAGTTTTGGATGCCACTCTCGGGACATGTGACCCTTGGTGGGACTTGAGGGTGCCCAGTTTCCTATATAATAGCATTTGCATTTTTCCTCTCTTCAATGCAATTTTGTTGCTGTCTGTGATGGACAGATTGGGTCTGATCTGAGCCCTGACCTAAAATAATCAGACCTCTGTGTAGGTTCACTAACCCAAGTTGAGCTTGGCTGGCTTATACAGATTTGAAAATTTCAATTACCCAATTGCTCATTCCATCCAAGTCAATTATCAGACCAAGTGACTCCAAAAATTGACCATTCATTTTAATGCTTTAGCTCCCAACTCCAGCATAAAAGTGGCCCACTCACTTTTGATTTTTTCTTTTTTTTAAAAACCCAATTTCTAGCTGCATCCCACCTGCATCTCTGCCCCTCCACCCGCCGCTGTTCGTTCTGACATGATTGTCTCTTTGAAAATTAATAATCTAATGTTAATATGTTTCTATCTAAAAACTTGCAGCTTCTAAAGTGTAAATGAGGATAAAATGGGTCTCATGAAGTGCTAAAAAATAAAAAATAAAACAAAATAAAGACTAATACCTCCACCAAGATTTAATTTAGATCAAGAATTCCTTGGAAAGAAAAAGGGAAAAGAGAGAGAGAGAAATAAGGAGGTTATTTTTGTGTATTTTCCCTTTATATCAAATAATATTAAAAATAAAAATTAATTTTAATATAATTAAAAAAATTAATAAAAATTAAATGATAATAAATTCTAAAACTAAAATTTTATTATTTTTTATTTTCCTTCTCAGTTTTATTTATTTATTTTTATAATCAAATATAAAGTAAATAATTGTTTAAATATATTTTTTCAAGTTCCAGGGCCTAAAAAGAAAAAGAAAAAGTTAAAAGCGGTAGGGTAGAAACGGGAATAAACAACAACGGGGGGGCATCAGTGCAAAAGGACCTTAATGAAACCGCACACTCGCCGGCCTTTTAGGGCTTCTTTTTGGTTTCTTCCTGGAGCGGCCATCGCAGCATCTCGCTCCAAATGCGTGCCACAACAGACGTCTTCGCCGGCACAATCGTAAAGTAAGCTCTCTGTGTGTGTGACTGATTAGGGTTTTGTATTCAGTGTTGAATTGCATTGTTTGTGTTTTTGTTTTCCTGTGATTTACTGATGGATGCTTTTGAGTTGTTATTTCTCTGAGGACCTTTCTCTGTTCGAGTTTCTTACCTTCATGGCTTCGCTATACGTTGAACATTTCTGAACTGTTGAATATCTGCGCCCGTATGCTGTTAAGGTTGGGAAAATTAATTGTTGATTTGGTGATTTTTGTTTTCATTTTTATTTTTATTTTTTGAAAATCGAAATTCATCAAGCACAATAATAGGCAGGACTTAAGTCCCGCGCTGGGAGCCTTCCACGTTTTTTAAGAACAAAAACGGCCTACTTAATCAGCCAAAAAAAAAAAAAAACAAATGGAAGAATACGTTATCTATTTCTAACTGGATTCCTCCCATAATTGAATAAACATGGTCACCATGAAAAAGTGTTTTTATGATCAATTACTGCAAATTTGCAGCTCATCTTGTTCCAGAATCCTTTCATTAGGTTAATTGTTTGTTTAATGGCATTTTTATTAATATTTGTGTATGCATTGTGTCTTGATCCAATTCAGAACACAACATATTTAAGTATGCAATGTGGGAAGAAGAACAAGAATAAGAAGATAGAGAAGAGCATAGAAAGTCTTGACTAGTTGAATTCCAGAACAAGCTAACCATGCAATCAACATTTTATTCATATTCCCAATCAATTGAATTAACTAATAATATTTTTGATCAGCTGTAATGATTGAATAGAAAATGAACTCCAACAATGCTTCTAACAACTTCCAGCACTTGCTGAATTATGGAAAACAACCCATTGTCATACCCCTTGCTTCTTTCAATTCGAAATAATGTCATTTTCATTATTGTGCTGAACATCAATGATCACATTACTCCGTCAAGGACATCCTTGCCCAATCCTTCCAAGTAGCCTCTGCCGGAATGCAATTCGGCTTGCAGGGGATCAACACATGAGACATTGCTTTGTAATTCCTGCAGACTATATGCTGTTGCAAATTGACCAAAAGCTTAATTGGAAAGCAGCCTTCTGAATCAAGAAATGGCAATGTAGATGCTAATTGCCCTATTTATGCTTTAATAAACATGGAGCAGTGGGTGTATTTGAGACTAATGCAACTGTGGCAATTAAACTACTGAATCCATCCTTTTGAAAATACAATGTCTAAAATACCATTGAAGAAAATTTAAGATTTTTGCAGATAGAAATGGAGCTCTGTTTTTAATGTTCTAATTTTGATGGAGTGTCTTCATCATTTAGGCCACCTAATTAGCATACTTATTTTGACATAGTTTTAGGACAATACAAGTGCTTTAGATATTGTGTTTGTCGTGCGTAATTTTCTGTTATATTGGGGTTAATTTGTAATTATGTATTTTGGAAGTTGTTGTGTATGAGAAAGTTGTCAGATTTGAATTCATACATTGGAGCTAGAAAACTAGTTAGGGGCATTAGTTAGCCCATAAGTTATGACTTTAGTTTCATGATGCAGTGTCCATGCATTCTTAATGCAGTATTATGCATATCTTCTTAACAATTCCAGATCTTTTGTTATCCAGATCAAAGATTTGTTTTAGAAAAAAACCTTAGCACCATGCATCGAAAAACTCATCAATAACTGGAATAGGAAACTTGTCTTTCACTGTTAAGTTTATTAATTGTCTCTTTGTCAGTAGTCAACACAGAAATGCCAGGCTCCGTCCTTCTTTGCTAACAAAAGAGGGAAGCAAGGGGGACCGTTGCTACTCCTAATAATCCCATATTCCAATGTCTCTTTTAGTAGCTTTTTGTTTTAATTTTTTTGAATGTAAGGATGGTGATAAGGTTTTTGAATTTTGATTAATGATCTTAGCATTTAGAATATGTGGTCGCATATAGGCTTGGGCTTGTGTGTGGAGGTGAAACCTTAGGTTTGTGGAAAGATCTTGAAATTCTTCAAATAAAATATAGCAATAGAGAAACGTAGTTGTACCTGATGCTGGTATGGAGATTAACTTACCAAAGATTTCGGGAACTGCTTTCATAAACCATCTCTGCACTGTTCTACCAGTGATGATTATACGCAGTTTGTTTTGTATTCCTCATTAAGTTAGCTTACTTCCCATATCTGTAATATGAAAGGATACGTTCTTTGAAGTTGGAAAGCACTGGTACACATGTTGTCAACCAATTCATGCCATACACCACATGGCATCCACCAACCTCTAACAGTTTAACTTCTTTGGTAAACACCTTTCCTTGCATCAACCAGATCAGGTGACACTATGTGCTACTAGTTACCAGTAAATCTTGGGATTCATCTCACTGCAAAATCCCGGAAACCGTTGGTACTGGAACCATCAAGAAGTATCGAGACAACCCTTTTCTTTTCTTTTCCTTTTTTTTTTTATAAACCCATCCCATGACTTAGAGAGTGTTGAACCACATTGCCAGTCAAAGCAGTTATAGAAAATTCTGCATTTCATCTTTCTTTTAATTTCTATTACCCTCTTGTTATTTTTCTTCCAATTCATCTTTGTTACCAGTCTACCAGTGAACAATTTACTAGGAAGAAACCTCTCACTATACTTGAAGCACAGACCCTGCTCCCTAGGATTTTGAACGTCAAAAGAGCATGATTTCTTGGACTGAGTAGGCAAAGCTGTCTTTTATCCACTAAATTCTTGGAATAATTGTGCTTTGCTTGGGAATTGTATAAACCATTAGCAGTTTATTGAATGAATTGTGAAAGATGTGCCTTCTAGCAAAAAAGATTTGAGTTCATGTTTTTTCTGACTGAAAAGAACCTTAAGTCATGGAAGATGAATAAGACCAAGTAACAGAGGTGTTTTTTTTTCCTCTAGTTTTTAAGAAATGGCTTCAATAATATTTTCATGCAGTTTATCTAATTCAAAAGTCTTAAACAAAGTTGTAGGGGTAAACATGCTTGCCATAGGTTTAAAATCTAAATTTCTTCTTTGAGCCTGCTGATGAAACCAAAGATAAAATAAAATTATGAAAGGCCTGAAGTGTTTGCAACCATCAGTGACTTCAGCCCTTTGAATTTCTCCTGATATTCTGCTACTGTTCCATGTGGTTGCAGCTTATTGAATTCTTTGATTATATTTCCATAACCATCTTCTCCAAACCTTCTGCATATCTCCTAAAAAAAATCACTGTAAGAATGGCTTGTAATCCACTTGGAAGTTGGAACCTGTCATACTGTATTTCAGCTTTCCCTTCAAGATACAGAGAAGCTACAATTCAGTGACTTGATTGATGTGGACATATTTTTTACTTCTTCCTACCCAGTCTCTTGGACTGCTCCTATGAAAAATTTGAAAATCCATGTTTCCTACCTTAAGAAATATGCTGGTTCATTGAATCTACCTAGAGCACTTTCCCAACTTTACATATATAGTGTTGGGCAATAATCCTTTTGTCTGACTTTGATGTACCGCCTTCACCCACCATATATTTCCATCAAATTTCAATCCACCTTTAATCAATTTATAGTTCTTTGAATCTCTCCAAATTTTCTGCATGAGTTGTTTGTGATTTCGCTTGTAATTCCACAAAAACTGTCTGCAGCTGAATTAATCCTGTATCCTGAAATCTTGTTTTTTCAGGGTGATTTTGATAATCTTGAAGTGATTTCCTCCCACCATTATCCTTGATCAATTTTCTCTGACACCAAATGTTGTGTTCTAATTCTTTACAGATTCATGTGGGTGTTCCCACCTGGTGTTCTGAAAGTACAGTTTTTTCTTATATTCAATGTGATAGTCTGGCTTCTTGACTTGGGTTTCTCTTTGTATCCTCTTTGTACATTCTTCTTTCCTAATAAATTTCTTTTTTCTATATAATAAAACTTTATTGATTCAATCCCGGATCACCTTGACAATACGGCAAATGTTGTATTTACATCCCTAATTAACTGACTTGAACACTCAACTAACAAATCTTGAACAGTGTTGATGATCCAATAAAAAGCAAACTCAACAATACTTCAAATGACTTCCAGCTGCTTAACTGAATGATGTCAAACTACCCCATCATCATAGCCCTTGCTTCATTCTATGCAAAATAATGCTGTTCTCATAATTCTGTCTGAAAACCAATCACAACGATTGCAAAAGGTGAAGTTTCAGCTTCTGAATCTAGGTTAATTGAATCTCACGCACTATGTCAAAGATTTTCGTTTTATTTCTGGTTATTAGTCCCTGTTTTTACGTGCTTTTCTCATGGTAACAATTTGACATTGAATGGAGTGATTGTAATTAGTGGTGTTTCTATTGCTGGCCAATATATGTTTATAGTTGGAACTGAGGTTATTAAGGGTCCATTCTCCTTGCATGTGTTAAAATTTCCGTTCTCGCATATACTTGACATCTATCTTCTTTCTTTTGACAGGATGTCTGCTGCTGCATTTATGATTTCTTGAAGAAATTTTGATTTCCAATTTTATTCAATGTGTAGGCAGGTATACTGCATTGATAATCTTTTTAAAAGAAAAGAACATTTGTTCACACTTTTATTTGGAAATGCATATGCTAAAGTTTTTATTATTCCTGGCGTAAATTTTTCTTATAGTAAGTTGTATAAACTCCAGTGCAGCAATCTTTTGTAGCTTGGGTTTTGTAGTTGCCAATTCCTTGGATGCATCATCTCAAGTTGTTGTGATCATTGGCTTGTCTCATTTGCCTGCAACATATTGGTATGTGTGAGAAAATGAAGTCTTTTAACTTGGCCATCTGAGCTGTATGAAGATTGAAAGCCAGCAGAATTGGTTTTTCTGAGTTCCATAAAACATAGCTAAGACGGGGTCGCTTTGTTGTGTGGCTGCTAGGCCACATGGATCCAATGCAGCCAGTAGAGAGTGGTCCATGGGTCCACATGAGCCATACTGGCGAACGAACACCAGCTTCTCACCTCCACCATCAAGGTGGGATTTTCGATTTGAAACTGAGAGGCTACCAGATGGATCTAATGATGTTGTTCAACTGCACGGATCTTCCACATCATCAAGTAGGAACTGGGTGAGGGGCGACCATCGTTCCAATCATCAATATTCTACATCTGATGGTGCTGGGGCATATTTTAGTAGTCCATCTGATATCTCCCCAGCCCCACAATGGATCCCTCCAGCAGTACAGGGATTCAATGTTGATGATTATGACCCTGCAGCAAGAAGAGGTAATACAAACTGTTAATGCATCAAAATTTGAAATTCTCTTGATCAGAAAGATTTTTTTTTTTTTCTCATTTCTAGTTGTTGGTGAGGTATTTGTATTGCTTTGAAGTATTTATTTTTATAATAATTTTATTTTTATGCTTTCAATAATTATATTTATCCGGAACAGGATGTCTATGCCTTGAGCCTTTTTATTTTCTTTTTCATTTTCTGTTCATTGATCTGCTTGCTCCATTTATATCTTTCGCCATTATTTTTATCAGAAAATTAATTTAGTGTTGATTGTTGTTGCCTAATCATAACCTGGTTGAGTGCATGTACATTTGAACAGTCACTCGGCCTAGTATGAATTCTTGCGCAGACTATTCATGTGACTACCATCCAAATTGGGTGACCTCACTCTCCTCCTCCAAAACGCCAAAGACGCCTTCTTCAACTCTCTCCTCTTTAGATCTACCAATAACTGGGTTCAAACCTTGCATAGCTCTCAATATTCTGAACTTCATGTTCTTTTTTGATTGTTCATGGCTATAAGAAGAAGAAGAGCAAGGGATGTAGGAGCAGCAGCCAGCCCCCTTGCATCTGCGGAATGCCCTGTTGGTGGTTGTGGGGTACTGAAGGAAGAGGATGGCGCTAGTGTTGCAAATGAATCAAGTTGCTTATTGGTGGTTTGAGAGCTTGGATTGATAGGAGCTCGTTCAAGCTTATTTGTGATATAAATGAGTGATTCCCAAGCCCAATCTTGGGGCTTGTTTAATAAACAAGGTGATTCTAAACATGAACAAGCTTGGTTCATGAGCAGCTCGATTATAGGTTTGGCTGTGCTTGTCTCATAGGTTTGGGTCAGGCTTGTTTATGGTCTTGTTTAATAAGGTTGAATTGGGCATGCTAGACTGTAATGGGCTTGAAAGTAGGATTTATTTGGGTCTATATTTGTTTTGCCCAAGGTCTATAAGTTGAATTTAATGATAGGGCTTGTACTAGTAAGAGCCTATGCACACCTTTTGTCTAAAAAAAATTCCTAAGAGCTTTTCGCCTTTGACAATGAGAGGGTTCTAAGAACCATACTATTCATGAGAATTTTGGCAGTTTGGCTTGATAAGGGCTTGTAAGCTCATTTATTTACATGATGAGCAAGATTGAGGAAGTATACTACTATTATAGGCAAAAAAATCTAAAGAAAGAAGAAAGAGAGACATGCATTGGTCCTGGTGTTGCCACACATGCAAAACCCACCTTTTGTAAGCATGTCAAGGGAGAGGCACTTTTGTTGGATAGAATAATGGATGTTTCAATACATTGTCAAGTTCATTGACTTGATTAAAATGGGGTTAAATGCACTTGTAGTCACTAAAATATTGACTAAAAATCAATTGAGATCACTAATCTCTATTTTTGTGCACGAAGATCACTCAACTATCAAATTGTTGCAATGACCCTACTTCTGTCCGTAATTAATGGGCCTTCAGAAGAATTGCTTTGACGAATCTGCCAATTTATTTCATGTCCCTCCTTCCCATACTGGCCTTAATTGCTAGGAGATTGGAGGGACTTTAGGGAAGATTTCTTTGGGGACACTTAAGGAAGGAGTTTAAACTTCACCTTGTTAGATGGGGAGTGGTCGAACAACCCATTTGTTCAGGAGGTTCGGGTTGAAATCCCTCCCCACTTTCAATAAAGCCCTCGTCTGAAAGTGGTTATGGAGGTTCATGAAGGAGAAAGAACACTTTTGTGGGATATTATTGTTTCTAATATGGGCTTGAGCGTAATGATTGGATGACACACGGTAGAAGGGGACCGTATGGAGTGGGAGTTTGGAAATTCATGAGGAAAGGATCAGATGATTTTTTTTTAAGTTCTGAGATTACAAGTGGGAAATAGGGCCAATTTTCACTTTTAGCAAGATGTGTGGCGTGAGAATAGTAATCTTAAGAGTTGTTTTTCCTTCCATATATAGCTTGGCTTTTGACAAAAATGCCCTTATCAGTCATAATCTCCAACTCATTGGTCAGGGAATATTCTAGAATATTCCATTTACTAGGAATGTGGCAGATTGGGAATTTCATGCATTTTCTATAAAATTCTCTATAAATTCCGTTACCAAAACATTCCCAATGAACCCAAATAGGCTTTGGACAAAAATGGTGTTTTCACTATTAAATCTCTCTACACGAAGCTCTTGTCGTTGGGAACAAATTGCAACAACTCCCCTTGGATTCACATTTGGAGGACGGCAGCCCCTTTCAAAGGTTGCCTTTTTGTTTGGGAGCCCATACATGGAAATATTTTAACTCTTGACAGTCTGCAGAAAAGAGGGCTTACAGTCACAAATAGATGTTTTCGTTGTATGGCTGATGCAGAATCAGTCAACTACATTGTTCTCCACTGCCCCTGGACAAAGGAACTTGTGGAATTTGGTTCTATCCTTGATTGGACAGCGGTGGGTTATGGAAAATTCAGTTGGAGGGGGGATTTGGGCTTGAAAAGGCATCAGAGTCACCAGGGAGAAGCGGAAGGCTTTGAACCTCATCACTCGCTATCTTTTGATTTGCTTGGAAAGAAAGAAATAAGAGAGCCTTCAGATTCTACTACTCTGCTTCAGACTTGCAAAGACCAGTAGATTGCTGCTGTCTCCATTTGGCTTAGTGGGAAAATTGTTCATGATCATTATATAATCCTTGATGTCTGCAACACTCTACAGATTGGTTGATTTTTGTACCACGGGTTGGTATCCCCTTGATGCTTTGCCAATTTAATTTTCTTTACTGATAAAATAAAAAATAATATTTAAAATTTTAAAGAGGTATCTTGTTTTCTTTTTCTTCCCCTTTTTCTCTTTCGACACCTCCATTAATGGTGCCGCTGGCATATCCTTATCCATTGTCAATCTTTCTAGTGTGGAACCACTGATTTCTTGATTACAATATTCAGATCCAGAATTTCTTACATGCACGTCCTGGGCACAGTTCATACTTCATTACTTCTTTATCCAGCAGAAACTGTACTTCCAGAGAGCCATTCCTTGACTTCCAATTGATCCCCATATCAGTAAAATCATTTCCAACTGTTTCACCAGGCACAGAACAATGAGATCTCTTCATTGTGGAGATATGCCTCGGATAATTGTCAGCTCTTGGGAAGCTTTAGTCCTCACAGCTTTCTTGGGAGAGTGAAATACTGGGATTTGCAAGTTGCAACTATTCTATTCTTAGGCACTGCAGCAGTATTTATTGTTTTCAGATTCCTGGCACTGCACAGAACAATGGAGGCACTTGTTGTTCCTTGTGGCAGTCAAGGCCTTGGCAGCAGCAACTAATTTTGAAATTCTCATAACCCTAGAACAAACTTAAGCAATGATTCTAAAGACTGATCAACAAAATTACATGATCAACTTCTATCAAGAAATTATGATCACTTGTATGAAATAATATTTCAAAGATGAAATAATCTGTATGTCTTGTATGGAATAATATTTCAAAAATGAAATAATCTGTATGTGGTCTGATGGAACAAATATTGTGATGCTGTACTTTGTTTTATTGCGTGTAGCTGATCACATCTGGTGCCACTCTAAGAGCCTGTTGTGGATTGCATAGGTTTCGATGGACATATTTTGATGCTTGTGTTTGCAGATTTTGGAGCTTGCAATTGGTTATTATTTAATGTTAGGACCGTATAATGTGCCTCATTCCATGTATTTTGAATCTGGAGGTGAAATGTTTGGACTTAAACTTTGTTCACCAACTTGTTTTGCATGCGTATGAGGTTTTCTTTGGGAGGGTGCTTGGGGGGTTTCGAGAAGGGTTGGGGGGAATTATAAGATATCTTATTGATCTGGGTTATTCTGTGAGATTTTTTTCTTCAATGTAAAATATCAACTTGATAGTTGCTCATCTCTAAATTTTAGTGCTTCCGCAAATGAGAACATATTGCTATGAAGCACTGTTAAGAGATTCTCTCTTTGGAAGGCTTCAATTTCATCTTTGTAAGCTTTTAGTTAATGATTTGAATGTTGATTAATATATGAAGAAAACCTCTGATTGTGTACTAGATAATTACTTTATTTGCTTGAGCCATATTTTAGTAATCAATGTATGACTTTCCTTCACTGTAAGGCACATAGAATTTGGTTTCTTAATTTTGTACACGGTTAAGGTTGAAAGTAGCATATTAAAAACATCTTGTAGTTTGTTAAAGGTGTGTGTAAAGGTTCCATATCACTATTGTTAGTCAAAGCCAGTGGCAGATAGCTTGCTGAGCATTTTAAACTCTTGGGACAATTTTTAACAAGCGTGTTTCTCCTGTGGAATAAGTCTAGCAAAAAAAGGTGAAACATTGAAAATAAATTCACATGCATGCTATGTATTGTTAGACCATGCTTTTCTTAATGAATGAATTTAGAATGTAGATTTTAACTGTTTAATGTACTTACAGTAGATCTAGGAGTCTCAGCTGTACATTGCAAGTCCAACTATACTTGTAATTTTGAACTGTTGGAGGCTTACTGGGAATTTAATACCATATCTATGCTTGACGGCTACATTTGGCGAAATCTGATTCAAGGAATGGGAAAGCCATTGGAATATTGAGTTGTTAGGTGTTCATTAATCAAATTGATGTAATTGCAATGAGGCGGCCACATGATTATATAATATCCAGGAATTCCTTTCTGTTTCCAGATGGCGAGTGAGGCTTATTTAATTATTAGCTGTGAACTCTTGTAACTTGAACGCATACTGGTAAATTTGTTACTCTTTTTTGCACTAATCTAAGCTGTGTTCTGTTCCAAGACAAATTTATTTATCTAGCTTATTTATTCATTGTTACTTTTCGTTGATGATAATTTTACTTTTTATATTTGTTTCTGCTAATTTTCTGTTCTTTTTTCCCACTTAAACATAGATTCAGTTTCGGGGCCATACTATACACCAACCATGGAGGTATTATGTTTTCTTCTTTGCCTCAATACTCAGTAGTAGAATTCAGCTTCCTCACTGAAATATTTCTTTACAGGGAACGTCTGCAATTGTAGACAGTGGGGGTTCTACTTCTTCCCGTTCTGATGGTAGCGAGTGTGAGCCCATGGCCAAGTTGCACTTATTTACTCATCGCAATGTCTCAAGTCGTCGATCCTTCATGTCAAAACCTATCCATCCCTTGTCTTTTCCAACCCAAACCCCTACTAGAGAGGCTTCTGACGCTGCAGTTACCGGCTATTCAGAAAATGAGGCAGCCACTCCACAAAGAGATGTCCACCGCTGGAGCAGTGCTAGCAGCAGCATTGATTATACTGATGTTTCTGAGCAATTTGATGCTGAAATTTCTGGTCGATCATATGCATCAGAGGGTTTTAAATGTGGATTATGTGAGAGGTTTCTTTCACAGCGATCACCTTGGAGTTCTCGCCGGATTGTGAGAAGTGGAGACATGCCAATTGCTGGGGTTCTTTCGTGTTGTCATGTTTTTCATGCAGAATGCTTGGATCAGATAACCCCGAAGACTCGTAAGAATGATCCTCCTTGCCCTCTTTGTGTCAAGTCAGAGGAGGACAATTCCCCAGAACAGCGGGCTTTTTCTAGGTTGAAAAGTGGGTTCCCCAGGCTTAGACCTTTTTGTGAGGATGGGCCATCAAAACCTTGGGGCTGTGCACAAGCAGGAGACTGTGTTGAGGGCGCTTTGCATGCACCCCCCCAAAATGCTATGTTGTTGCTTAATAGAAATCGTATAAAAAAGAACCTTTCTTTGAAGGGAAATTCCAGCAAGGATTATCCAGGTAAGCTGAGGAAAAATGGGTCATGTTCTTCGCAACTGCTGACTGGAAGGCCCATTGATCAGGCAGCCGTTGGTTGCTCGAAGGCAGCAGCACCTGGCTCATGTGTGAAGAGATGATGCAAGTTGTGTATAGATTTGGATGTCCTGAAAATTTCATAGGTTGAAAATTATCTGTATGTTTATTGCTGTAAGATTGATTCAAGTGTACTCACTGATTTGATTTTTGATTTTTCAGACTATGTTGTATAGACTTGAATGTGGGACTTGTGGGTTGAAGTTTCTGTTTGTACAAGTCAAATGCGTTTATACCTCACCATGCTGATGGTTTGCTTTTGATGCTGGATGGATGAAAGGGCACAAATTCATAATTTTATGGCTGAAATCTCAATTTTATTTGTTCTTGAAGTTGCATAGTCAATGATTTGGGCTTCAATAATTTTGCAATGTCGCGTAATTCATCTTAGAAGTTCTTCTGAGGTCAGATGCACCAATCCAACCCAAGCAGCTGATGAGCTTGTTAAGTAGGCCTAATGATTCTGCTTACAGAAAATTTTCCATTGAAGTTGGGGCTCATGTTGGTCTCACTGGGCATAAGGTGGGTGGCCCTGCTTGAGAGGGTTCATCCGGACACCTTGAATGTCTGGTGCACCTTGTCCCATTAATGGTGCACCTACATGCTTTAGGGCATGACTTGTCCATGAAAACTCAGATTCCTGAGCTGAGCCAAATTAGATTAAAGGCTAAAAGCCGGAGGGCAGAAAAGTGGCAGGGTGAGGGCGTGTGTTGTTTAAAACTCCAAATATGGTAGAATCTATTCTGGTGCTTACGCTGCCAAATGGAGAATGGAATTACTGTTGTTTGCGGAGTTCACATGCAGGTGGGGCGAGGAAGTTGCATTTGAAAGGTAAAAGTTAAAGAGGTACAGAGTAAGCTGTACGCTGCGGGAGGACAGAAAGCAATGGCTGAAGTTGCCTTCAGCATGAAGCAGGCACGTACTGCTCAAATAAATATTACGACTCAGTAAAATGGCATCATCATTTCACTCACATGCTAATCTGGGTCTTCTTCTGCTGTCACCCTCTCCATGGTAGGACGATTCCCAAATGTACTTCCCTGATGGGACAATTCTGCTATATATATATATATATATATAGTGGAAGAGTTTCACCACAAATTGATGACTATTCACAAGACACCTAACGTGGCAAGTGATAGCCTAAGTTTAATCTCGGGAAAAATTAAACCTAGGGCATCCGAATTGATGGCTCGCCCAAAGCACCCCCTTGTGGTTGGGGTACCTAGTGAGTAGTGGTTCCCCTTGTGAGGGTAGTGTGTGCGCACAGAAGCACAAAGAACAAGTTTACAGGGTTTTCCACGAGACATTCTTTCCTTGTGATTAAAGATAGATACTTTCTATTAGCGGTATTGGGTTTGAATCTAGAAGTGTCTACTGCCAATTCTGGATAAAAATAAATAAATAAATGAATTTTACAACAGAAATGCAGGACCTCCGAGAAAAGATGCAAGCGTAAAATTGCAGTATGGCGCACGTGACATCAAACCCTAGCTATTGTATGGGGCCAACTTGTGTCCCCTGTGGCCCATATATAGGCACTGTGCCTCCCAGTCCCAGTGTACATCAAAAGGAAAAAGACCATGGCCCAGTGGCCCCTCTCAAAGTTCAGAAGGGGAAGAAGGTGGTGGGGGGGACCATTTTCCGGCAGCCCTTGGGCTTCCCGGCAGGCCCACATTGCATGTGGTGTGTTAGTGTAAGTCGGGACAATTGCACATTGAAGGTGCAACATGACAATACTTGGGAGACTTCATGGTGCCTAACGCAATGCTCGTCCTTTCCCACCCAGGGCTGTTGCAATTGGGCCCTGCTGGACTGTGACTTCCCCCCTTCCCACTTTACTACCCCAATGTTCTGTTCTGTTCTGTTCTAGCCCCTTAATTGTCAATACAACATCACTATTTGCTAGAATCAGGGAAAATCCTATTCCCTTTCAATTCTATTCTCTCTCTCTCTCTCTCTCAATTTTATTTTTTGATGAATCCATAAAATCCTATTCTTGGACGATAAACATATGATGGAGACACGTTGTTGAAGAATGATCCATTTGGTTCGGTTCGGTTTTGTTATAAACAAAGTGATTACGAGGCCATTGGATTGAAACATTCTGTTGGGCTTGTAGCGGTGGATATTTTTGAGTGGAGGAGAGGGTGGAGGAATATTCAAACTTATAATTTAAGAAAAATGAGAAATTAAAATACAAGTGACATTTGGGGCGTGGGGGGGATCAGGCCCTCTGTGGAAATGAGACTCTCTTCACATTCTTGTGAGAACAACATAATCATTTTACATTTACTACTATCCATAATACACAAATTATAAATCTGGTTACTTGATTCCAGCCCCATCTCGAAATGAGAAGTGTACAGTGTCTCCTACAGTTTTTTTTATAAACCTCTTTAAATTTTGAAGTTTTTTGCGGACTTTAATTAAGCAGCTAGTAGTTGGCTAACTCTGGGAATGGGCAGAGTGCCCAAATCCAGGGCTCAATGGAAAAAGACCCACCCATAGTTTCTGCTAGTAGTCCAAATGGCCAAATGGGAATATCAGAAAAGAATCATAAACTCCAGCCGCTCCTTTTACTGGTTTGAGTTAAACTTAACATGAATTTCAGAAAGGTAGCTGGTGTGCAAATCGTAGATGGCATATACATGATGTGTAAGATAATGTTCACATACATATGTATGAAGATATGCATATCATTCAAAGTCCGAAACTTAAATTCTTGAAGATCGTGAAAGTACATCCAGCAAATGATGAGTATTAGTCAAGCTAGCTAGCTGGGAAAGGAAGGCACCAGCCCTTATATGACTTTCTACAGTCCAAGAAGCAGTATTAATGAAACCATGCAAATGGGTCCTCATGAAATTTGAGTTTGGCTCGCTCTGCTGGTCCACTGAACTGCTTTCAGTAATGAGAACCATATGGATGGACAGTTGGTTGGGAGTCGCCGTATGTGAGATGGCTGAGGGCATGCATCAATCCCTAGCTAGCTCTAACTTGCATAGAGCTCAGCTCAAAGCATAATGCATGTGACCTGCTTGTGATGGGGTCCATATGCAATACAATACTTCTCTGTATTGGTCAGTACAGTGAAAGGGAAAAAACACTCAATGAAATGCTATGAGAAGCTTAAGCAAATGCATGTTCTCTCACATGTGGGACTGCTTCCCCAAACAAGTCATTATACAACTTCAATTTTCAGTGATGCCTTTTTGCCCATTTGGGCTGTGGAGGTCTAATCCCTTTCCCTAATAGACTCCTCTTTAAGGGGATGGAAGTGGGTTTACCTTTATGTAGTGCTCTTGAACTTGTGATTGAGTCGTTAGCCATATATATATATATATATATGTATATATTTATATGTAGGTCCTATATATGTATCTCTAGTGAAACAAAATTGATGGGCATTGCAAAGCTGGATTCAATTGTTCAAGAAAAGGGTGTTTTCCATCTTGGACTCATCATTCTCTTTCTCATGCCATGCTTACATGTTTTTCCATTCTAAATCAAAAATGGCAAAATTTTTAAAGTAGTGATCCAACATAAAAGTTGTCCAAGGTTCAAAAGATGAATCTTTTCTTTGAGCTAAACTGATTATTGTAAGTTATAAATACATTTAAGTTTCTAATGGTCAAAACCAGCTATGCCACTACTACATAGTTAATAATTTTGTTATTTGTTGTCGACTTATTTACTTATCACCATAATAAGTTTTAATTTTTCAAAATATCTTTATACAATGAATTCTAGACAAACCTTTGTACATTCAAGTACAACAATTTGTAACATGGATTGGATTTACTTTAATTATTAATTAATATTTATTTACTTATTTATTTTAAAAAAATTTTAGACAAAATACCATATCACTTACACTGCAATCAATTGAGAATAATTACTATTACTTTTAAATTATAGTTACATAGTTCGATACGATTGTATTGCAATATATTATAAGTTTAATAATTTAAGAATAAAAACAACCAATTCCTAGTCCCACTAAATGAGGTTGATAATATAATATAATTTTTTTTTTCACAATTTCATCTCATAAATAATTATAATATATGGATTCATTTATTTATTTATGGAGTTATTGTTGGGTGGTCATGGACTTCTCAACCCCAAAAGTTGACTCATGGGGTGAGTTTTTCCCTCACATTTAATAACTAACTACCAAGCCCCTTCCCCAACCGATGTGAGACAACCTCAACAATCTCCCTCTCACACATCAGACTCCAAACTCCTCATGAATTGGGCTCACCAAATCGGCAACACCACATGCCCAGCATCCCAGGGAGAAGATATGACCTCTGATACCAGTGTTGGGTGATTTTGGGCCTTCTTAACCCCAAAACTTAGTTCATGGGGTGAGACTTTCCCTCACACTTAATAACTGATCACCAAGTCCCTTTTCCAACCAATGTGGGACAACTCCAACAATTATTTATATTGATTTTAAGGGTATGGGGAGATCCACACCGACATCACATTGGTGCATCGTAGTCAAATCATGAAAAAGAATAACAAGAAAGAACATCTGAAGTCCAGCTTAGAGTACTTTTTTAAGAAAAAAAACTTTGATTCTACATTAATCATTGCGTGTATTAGCACCAAATTGTTGTCATTTTGTAGGAAATACTTTCCATCTCAATCTTTATAGCCATACCCCTCCACGCATATATATATATATATATATAAATGCTTCATCTGCACTTATTTATTTATTTATTTATTTAATGGATGCATGTGCTTTCTTCTGAATTTGGTGGCTATCAAGTCGTCATTAACAGTAAACAAAGTAAAGAAAAAATCATTACTGGGATATAGCCCTACGGTGTTGGTCACTTAGTCTAGCTAGTTGCTAAACAGGGTCCTTGGTCGCATAGGGAAAATCATCTTAATCAATTGGGGAATATTGTTTTTCAAATTTAAAAATAAATGGCTTGGTGGCATTATTCTTATAAGTATGGGATGACATTATTGCAAATATGTGGACTTAAATGTTTTTTGGTGTTGGGAGGGAAGAACTACGAAGGAATTTTTTATAGAAGAATGTTTGGTGTTTATTGTCCAAGCGTGTCACGGGATGCCTTAACTTTTGATATTTGACCATATAAGGGGGTTGAGCTTCCATTAAGTTAGGAGTGGGAGACCTATGAATGCCATTATAAAATATTATACTGCATTATCACTCTCAAGTATAAGAAGTTGAAACATATACCAATATAACCTGTTATATGCATCTCATAGACGGATGATGATTTGTTGAATCTCCGTATGCTTGTATGGATTGTGTAATGTGTCGTTATATGGAGAGGGCTTTGATCTATGAAAATTTAGTGACACATATACTGACTAGTAGTTTGGGTGTAGGAATTGCTTCGACAAGTCTCCCTATCACCACACTTAAGCCACTAAATAGATTCAAGGGTATTTTTAATTATTCGTTTAGATGAGTATAGTTAGATAATTGCACATTCTCATTGCCTCACGAGCTTGCTTTTGTCGTCATATCTAGGGTAGATTGGGTGAAGAAAAATGCTCGTGGACATGTAAATTTGCATTTATTGGCAAAAAGGGAAATCTATAATTTTATCTTGTATTATGTAAAAGGGTGGTCCAGTCTTATAAGAAATTAGCCCTATTTGTATTTGCAACTACTCTTAGATTAATAAAATATTTTAAAAGGCACCCATTTTCAATAAACCTATTTTAAAAGTGAATGTGATATAAAACAACATCTATATATATACCTGAAACCAAGTCACCAACTAGAGCTTTGTTTACATAATTGCATGTAGGTGATTTTATTTTTTAGTTCGTTGAGACATCACAAGAGTACTTATTACAAACCCTTTCCTATTTTTTTACCCCTAAAATTAGAACCTAACTTCTAGTTCTAGAATTTTACTTGCCATATCAAATGGCTCAACTACCATTATTCATCAAACTTTAAACCGTAAAATATTCTTATGTCACGTCAAGGTGTGGCTTCAATTTAGACACTCTAAATTTAATTTCTCATAGAATAAAATTAGTACTTAAGTGGCCATCTAAAATTATTACATTAAAATTTTTGAAAATAATTGATTAATTACTTTAGGGTTGATGGCTTCTGCATATATATATATATATATATATATATATATATATATATATATATCAATTTTCATAATTTTAATAAGCTATCATAAAAGAGAAGGTAGGGGTTTGCCCGGAAACATTCTTTGGGCAAATGATTGCTTATTTTGTCATATAATTAGAATTTAAAAAGAGAGAGAAATTGGGTAAAAATGGCAGACAGGAATCCATAGACTTTTTGAAGTTGATTTCTTATGTCTATAGAAAGTTGATGCCTAATCCTAGCCTTTTGCTAGCTCTTTCACCCTGTATTAGTACTCTTATTTTTTTTTTTCACTTAATATTAGATACTTTACCCTGCCGACGCAATACCGTAATAATAAGAAGAATAATAATAATAATACATATGCATCGAAGTTACTTGTTTTATTTTAGTTTGATTTTTTCGTGCGAAGGTCAAATGTAGAATATTATGTTACGAGAAGGCTAAAAAGCTTAAAGAATCATTTCAACTTAAAGTTTTGACCTTAATTGATTCCACAAAATTTTGTTGTGGGATAAAGTTAGAAAGCTTACTAAGTTTCTTCAACATAAATTTTGAGTTTGATTCTATCAAATCATTAGGCGAATAAGCATAGGTCATCATGGTCCGTATGCTACTTTTTTGCACAATTCCCGATGTTCAAAGAATTGAAATTCTCAAAAAAAGTCATTTAAGGAATGTCGATGGAATAATTCCCCTATAACTTATGCAATATATATATATTACGGGTATGATCTCAAAAATAGCTATTAAACAAAATTGTTATATTATAAGACTATAAATAACACAAATGTATGTTAAATCATCAAATCTAATAATATAATTTGATATAAGCTTTAAATTTTGTTATAATATTTTTATAATTTTAAATAGTTCCCTTAATTCCAAATTTGGTTGAAACCTCAAGAGGGCGTTTGGTTCATAATATCTTTCGAAATTTCTGGAAATGTGATACCTATGACATCTCATTCTTACATTTGTTTAAACATAAGTGTTGATGCGCAACGATTTTAATCTTCCGATCAGCAAAATAAATAGCACAAAGAATATTCACAGAAAAAATGTAGACAAGAGATTTTACGTGGTTCGGCAAGATTACCTATGTCCATGGAGCGTGCACTTGAAGAAAAATCCACTATGAAATGATGACAATATAAGATCTAATTAGACTCTCCCTAATCCCAGATCCCCTGTACACCCCTTCACTTGTCAAATCAGTGAAGAAAAATCTTCCTAGAGAGAAAGCCCCCTCTAACTCTCCTTTCACAAAATGACAAGTAATACACTCTTTTTCCCATGGCTTACAAACATATATATGACACCACACAACTGTTGAATTTAGAGACGATCCAACGATTGTGATAAAAGCCACAATAAATAAATAAATAAAACATATTTTTTTTAACAATCTCCATCATGGCTTTTAATCACAATCAAGCACAACATTCCATCCCCACGCTCTAGGATGTTCTGTCAACAATCAACAAGAGACTACATTAACTAAGTTCAGATAGTGCTTGAACTTAGCTAATGTAACAGACTTCGTGAGCATATCTGCAGCATTTCCATCTATGTGGATCTTCAATAACTGGAACTTACCACTTTCAACCCAACCTATAACTACGTGGTACCGCATGTCAATATGTTTCGTGCGAGAGTGGTAGACCTAATTCCTTGCCAAGTGGATCGCACTCTGATGATCACAGAATACGTGTAACCTATCCTGCATAACACCAAGTTCCTGAATCATTCTAGTTAACCACAAAGTATCCTTACTTGCCTCTGCCAAAACTATGTATTCAGCTTCTGTAGTAGACAAAGCTGTAGTAGGTTGCAACATAGTCTTCCAACTAATGGAACCATCAGTCATGGTAAAAACGAAACCAGAAGTAGACCTCCTTTTATCCAAATCACCTGCATAATCAGAGTCCACATAACCCTAAACATTACAATCATATGTACTTTCAAACAAGATACCATAATCAGAAGTGCCGCACAAATATATGAAAATCCATTTCACCGCATTTCAATGCATTCTACCTGGATTAGCCATATATTTGCTTACCAAACTAACTGCATATGACAAGTCTGCTCTACTACATACTATAGCATACATCAGACTCCCTACTGCATTGGCATAAGACACACTAGCCATATCCAATTTATCCTCATCAATAGAAGGACAAAATTTAGCAGACAACTGAAAATGAGCAGCTAGAGGTGTACTTACCAGTTTAGCCTTATCCATATTAAACCTTTCCAACACCTTCTCATTATACTTACCCTGTGACAACCACAACTTTTTCTGTTGTCTGTCCCTCCTGATTTCCATGCCAAGGGTCTTTTTAGCTACACCAAGATCCTTCATCTCAAACTCATCCTGTAACCTGACTTTCAACACATTCAACTCTTCAGTATTATTAAAGGCAATCAACATGTCATCCAAATATAGCATAAGGATCACATATACACCACTGTAAGCAATTTGAAGTAAACACAACTATCATAATTGCTTCTAACATACCCAATCCTCAATATATAAGAATCAAACCTCTTATACCATTGCCTAGGGGATTGCTTTAAACAAAAAAAAAACCTATTCAACTTACATACCAGGTGTTCCTTACCTTGTTCCACAAACCCCTCCGGTTGCTCCATAAAGATATCTTCCTCCAACTCACCATGAAGGAAAGTTGTCTTTACATCCATCTGTTCCAGATCTAAATCATGCATGACAACCAATGCTAACAAGGATCTAATAGAAGCATGCTTAACAATAGGCAAAAAGATTTCATTATAATCTATACCTTCTTCTTGTCTATATCCTTTTGCTACTAACTTGACCTTATATTTTATCCCTTCTAATTCTGAAGTAGGTTCTTATTTTCTGAAAACCATCTGTAACGCCCCGAACCCTTAAACCCGAGTCTGGCGCGTTATACATGATAAAATCTCATATAATCCATAATCCATTATATACGCAGCGGAAAATATAAACATAATCTCCTTATAATCTAAAAACCATAATCAATAATGTAACGACCTGCTATTTATGTGATGACCTGCTTAATTTTCACATATATATATTTTTTCATAACATAATACAATATCACAAAGTTTAGCAGATCATAATCCACCTGAACCTGTGGGTACAAAGGATACATTAGAAACACATCACGAAAGCCTATGCAGTAGGAAACATAAATCATAAACACCTCATTATACCATACATCACAATACGAGAATTACTACAATCACTGTACATATATATATACACAATACACAACCCAAAAGATGTCTTAGGGCCATTTCCACAAAATACCTCCGACCCTATCAAAACACTTACCCTTTTGGAAGGGTAGATCAACGGGGCTTTACCCGCTCTCTTATCAGGGGCTCCTAAAATGTTTGTAAAATTTTGGGGTCAAACACTTCTCAGTAAGGAAAATAAACTAACACTAGTGTGTAACAACATGAGAATTTCCGTGTTCTATATAAAATCATACATAAACATATCGTTATAACTGTCTGTATCATATCTGGGAAACATATATTTTCAAATCATTGCAGAATATACATGATTTTCATAAATATAATTCATCTCATATAACATAATATAAAAACAATCCTGGTTGGTTAGCTGACTGTTGTCATGTATTACCCCCACATGACCGGGTTGTATGGCCCGAAGGTGGGAGCTGACAATGGTTGGCCGACCACTGCCAAGTCAAAAGTACAGTCTGTAAGTCTGATGGGTTTGCCAGACCTGGTCCGTACACCAGGGGCGCTCACACACTTCTTAAAACCACATCGACCATCTAATCCCACACCACTCCGTACAGCGGCGTTAACACAAATATCATGATCATGATGACCATGGACACATAGCAACGGAACCGTGCAAGTGCTAGCCTAAACCAAGCAAATCAAGTTCTGATATCATATAACATATACTGAAAATGTGATACATGGGTATTTCATATCATTAATTATCAAATCAATCATCTTATTTTGCATATATACATATATCATGCAAATCATCGGCCCGTACGCCGGTATTTCACATTTTACCATAGCTTGGCCCGTATGCCAGCAAATCATATCCATAGCACAACCCGTACGTTGGCAAATCATTTCCATAGCCCAACCCGTACCCTAGCAAATCATACACATAGCTCGGCCCGTACGCCGGTTTTCCATTATAAAAATCCATATTATCAATACATTTCTAGAAAACAGTATTTCATAACAATTTCTACATATGCCACATGAAACAAGTTTTTCATACATCTAACACACCATCATTTTCAGCAGTATTTCCCAAATATAAATATATTTATTTTCCTGAAATCAAATGTTGTAATAATATACATGCATTTTCATAAAAGAACTAGTTTAGTTTATCCCCTTACTTGATTCTTAAAAAGCTCCTAAGAAAAATCTGCCCTGCACCCGCAAGGTTCCCTACTCAACACCCTGAAAACAACATTCCCCAGAACTAAAGTTCAGTATTTCTACGCGTACAACACTTCTTACAACTGTCAAATAACCAAATACTGAGTAGAAAGCCTTACCCTGGATTTGGGATGGTTTCCAACTCAGCCCCACTGACGATCCGCTTCCGACAGACTTGAAGAAAACTTTCCCAGGAGCTTCCTGGTGGCTTTAGATCGTCGAACCGGTGGAAATCCAGCCCAAAAACTTAGAGAGAAGGGTAGGGAACCGAATGGTAAGAGAGAGAGAAGTTCTGCACAGGAAAATGACTGAAAAAATCACGTTTAACCCTATTTATATTGCGGGATTCGTCGACGAGCCACGTCACCTCGTCGACGAGTCCTATAGGAAGTTCGTCGACGAACTTCAACCCTCTTCGATGAATTTCAAGTTTCCACAAATCCTGTGTTGGTATCTTCTCGTTGACGAAACCTGTCCTCGTCGACGAGCTCCTTTTATACCCTCATTGACGAGTCCCCTATATTCGTCGACGAGGAGCTGAAAAATTCCTTGGGATTATCCCATTCAAAATGCAACGTCGTTGACGAAGTCGACGGCCTCATTCTGTTCCTATTTCCATTTTCCTTTCTTTTATTATTTAAATACCATTATTCTTCGGGTCGTTACAATTTAACTTGGTTTTTTTTTTTTTTTTTAACATTTACAATGCTCTGATACCAAACTAAATTAAACCCAACCATCAACCTAAGCAGCGAGAAGTGGAAATCAAATGAACATTACCATATGTAATTATATACAATACCAGAGTGCTGGAAGGTTCCTCAAAATATACATATATGACTGCTTCCCAAAAATACCCTCAACTAGGCTAGGGCTATACAAAAATACTCTAAAAAATACTCACTCTATTATCAGGGAAATACTGAGACCCCTCTATCTGCGAGCCTGATTTGCTTACCTACCTGGATCACCTAAAAAATGTTAAAGTAATGGGATGAGTCAACGCTCAGTAAGACAAAATATGCTATTGCTAGTATGTGGCAAATGAGTTACAATACTATGAAAATCTGTTGCTATAATAATCACGTATAACTGAATCTATAATTACAATACAAGTAATATAAACCACCATCCTTTCCACGTTGCTTAACATATTTATACTTTAGGTTTCTACTCAAAATACTTTTAATGTACATAAGTATATTCTCTGTCTTTGTAAATCTGTATATACGTAATAATAACTGAAAACTTTCTTGTGGATAACTGTGTATCATGATTTAACCCCTCATGACAGGGTTGTGCGGCCCCTAGGCAGGATCTACCCTGGCTGGCCGACTAGGGTAAGCCACTATACTCTCTCAGTTAGATCAGTCACTCCTCAACCCATATCTAATGGGGAGTCTGTCCATGTCTGGGCACGATCGACCTACTACCACGTATTATCTGAATAGGTGGTTGCACTCTGAACTAAAATCTGTAGCTATGGTACCGTGCTCTGCTGTATGGTCCAACAGGGTCTGATACTATATAATATATTTCTATATACAACTATCTGATTTACCATGATTCTGAAATAACTGTTTTAACCATGACACTGAAATAAACTGTAACTATGTCAACTATATTTCTGAACTGAATTGTAGTCTGTAAGTCATGGTACTGAAAACTGTATAATCATGGTACTAAAAACTGTATAATCATGGTATTCTGTAATTACTATAAAACATATCCACTGGCTGTATATTCTGTAAAACATACCCTAAAAATACTGTAAAACATGCTTTTGTACTATATTTATATTCTCAAGCCACATAGTAATTTAATACATAATATTCATAATTAATAAACTGTATAAAGTCCTGTTGTGAATAATAACTTGGTAAAAATATACATTTCATATTAGAAATCATTTTAGAACTGCCTAGCATAGCATATTTCCATTACCTGATTTCTGCTAAAATCTCCTTACTGAGACGGGTCCTACACCCGCAGGGTTCTCCACTCAACACCCTGAAAATCATATATCCCAGAACAAAATGTCACTATTTCTACATCTACAGCATTTCCTACAATTGCTGGAAAGTCAAATTCCGAATAAAAGACCTTACCCTAGTTTGAGATGAAATTCAACTTCGTCCCACCGATGATCCGCTCCGGTAAACTTGCAGAGAACTCTGCTAGGAGCGTCGTGGTGGCCTCAGATTGTCGATCCGGAAACTCACGGAGCCGAAATCGAAGAAAGAAGAGGAAGGAACCGTAGGGAAAAGGAGAGAGAGAGAGAGAGAGAGAGAGAGAGAGAGAGAGAGAGAGAGACTGCGGCCGAATTTCTTCGATTAAAATCAGTTTAGGGCTATTTATATTGCGGGATTCGTCGACAAGCCACGTCACCTCGTCGACGACTCCTGTAGAAAGTTCGTCGACAAACCTGCACCCTTGTCGATGAATTTTAGACTTCCAAAAATCCTCTCTCGGCATCTTCTCGTCGACGAAACTTGCCCTCATCGACGAGACCCTCTTGTACCCTTGTCGACGAATCCCCTATGTTCGTCGACCAGGCCATGAGAGAATCCCCTAGGTTATTAAATTCAAAATGCAATGTCATCGACGAAGTCGACTGCCTCCTTCTATTACTGCTTTCATTTCTCTCCCTCTTTTTTATTTAAATACTTATTATTTTTCGAGTCACTACAAATAATACCAAAGTTTACTATCACTGTCGACCAACCATAATAAACTAATCATCCACTTGTATTCAATTATATACATATCTCCAAAAACATTCAATATTCACAACCATTCCTATCTTAGAAAACTTAAAACATAGAATAAATAACATAAATTTATACATCTAAAAATTAACATAAAAATAAACCATTTTCTCTTTCTATTTCCCAAAAATGCTACAAAACCTCAAGCTCTCAAAGCTCGATCTCGAGGAAATCCTGAAAAGGATAAATTCATATTCGGGTGAGACACATCTCAGTAAGGGAAGAAATAATATATTAAACACAGCGTGTGATTAACATGAGGTATATAAATATCATTTTAATAACATTTGTAAAGCATTTTCATAAACATTGAAATCATTCTCTAAATCTAATCAAACACATGCAAATGTTTACCCACGAGATTACCAAAGGATAGGGGTGATTACCCACCCATACAAGTAACACCCCTCTACCCTGATACTTAGGTAACCTTAAGGTCATGACTAAAGCATATCAGGGCACTCACCTTACTCAGTAAGCCCCCAAGTGTTAGATTGATCTTGTACTCACAGCTATAAACAATAGCTTACCGGCAAAGGCCCTAAGAACAGGGAAATCTATCCGCCCATACAAGTAGGTTCCCTCTGCCCTAGTACGTTATGCGGCTACTGTCACATCTGAAACTACTAGTGTACTCGCCTTTCTCAGCAAGCCCTCAGGCGAAGAGTTTGCTTCCCCCAATCGTAACATGTTCTACATACATAGATACTTCTAATATCATAATACTTTATTCCTTTCTGTTATTATTCATTCATACACATATGTTCATGTTCATAGCTTAAACATTGCATTTCATTTCAATTTAAGTGACTTTTTCCCATTTACATCATTCACATTAGTCATTTCATTGCATGGTCATTCCATTGTCATTTCATTGCATAACGCTTTCATTTCATTCCTTTGTACTACAGCTGGTCTTTAGCCATCATCAGTTAGTCCATATAAAAATGCGCTAGAATCTACTAACACAGCTCATTTTAGCGGTCATCAATTAATCCACATAGAAATGCACTAGATCTGCTAACATGACTGTCTTTCAACTGTCTTACATTTACATGATTGCATTTAGCATACATAAGCAACATAGTCCACAACATATTTTTTTCTCAATATTTTACTTACTTAACCTGCATTTCATACATTTAACATATATTTGCACAGAATCTCATGCCACACAATTTAACAGTAAAATTCATACATATTCCTGTAAAATAGGCCAACCCACATTTAGCATTTGATTACTGAAAATATAATTTCCATTTCTTACATAATTATTCAGAAAATTCCTTCCACTTTCTTCAGTTCATTTCCACAAAGACATAACTAAATAAGTGGTCCTAGGCTCAGAAATCATAACTTTACATGGTTGGCATTTTATAATTCACACCAAAACAATCATATATTATAACATAGTTTATTACCTTTAATTTCATAAAATCTGCTTTAATATATAATTTTTCCTTACCTGATTCTTGAACTACGCCAATAGGGACCCCAAAAAATACCTGTGGCGCTCACCCGAGCCCTGAATCAAAAATTCTAACTCCATTAAATTAATCCTAAATAAAATACTATTTTAATATTTTTTAGGGCCATAATTTCCAAATTAATAGTTATTCCCGCAAATATAATCAATTTGTCAAAATTTTCAAATCTCACTCTCGCTTTGGAGTAAAACTTAGAAAACCCTAATTAAAAAATTACCTATGCCAAAATGACGATGATTACGACTAGGACCTCATGGTGGTGCCTGATCGTTGATTTAATAGAAGATTTAACAAGAAATTGAGAAGTTAAGGAAATGTTGTCTTACCCTAAGAATGATGCCTACACCGCTCCCACGATAAATCTGCTCTAATAAAAATGTCGGTAGCGGAGTTAGGAATCTAACGACACCTTTCATTTCTTGATCAGCGCTCGTTAGGCCAACAAAATTGAGGAGAGAGAGAGTGGTGGAGATGGAGATAACGGACGAACGCTGAAGAGATGGGAGAGCGTAGGGGCTCTCTTTCTCTCTCTGTTTTTTCTTTTCTTTTCTTTTTTCCTTTACTTACTTTAAGAAGATATCATATACTTATATATATATATATATATATATATATATATATCATATTATTTATTCAATAAATTAAATTTAACCATACTTAATTAATTAATTGATTAATAATAAATAATTTTAATTTAATTTAATTAATTTTTTTATTCCTTTTATTTATTTATTTATTTATTTATTTGATTTAATAATGTTTAATTAAGTAACTAATCAATAATTACTCTTAATTTTAATTTTTTTAATTAATTTTTTTTCTAGGTTATTACATTCTTCCCTCCTTTAAAGAATTTCGTCCTCGAAATTTTGCTAGCTAATCAATCATTTTCATAATTCTATGATTTACTATACCTTATACCATTTAGTGAATATATGTCCCAAATAAATTTTTGCATCATCAATAATTAAATAAAATCATCATTATTTTCAACATAAATTCACACCTGCCCCCTTGACTTTATCTGCCTCATCCAAGACCATCGTAACCATGTGCTCATCCACCTCTGCCTAGTGGTATCTTCTGATTTCCCCCGATACCATAACCTCTGAAATCAACTAGTTAACCTCATACCACACATTTTCATATACTTCAATTTAAATATTAAACACCCAACTTGACCACAAACCATTAAATCACATCATTGAAATTATTCTCTTTCAAAGATTTTCCTTTACAAATCAATCAACCTAACCTTCGAGTTCAAATCCCAAGTTCTAATTTCTCTGCTCGAAAACATCACCATCGATGGATTTACCATGATTTTCTAAAGCTAGCTACTTCTTCAAAAAAACATAGAAGACCATCAAGGAATTTCTGCCCTCAAACTTCGGAAACACAACTTAGAATTCCTATCAGTATCTTAATCTACCCATTTTTATCCTTATCGTAACTCAATCCTATACTCGGGTATAAATCATTCCTAACCTAATAATCTAACATTTTCATATCTAGGCGATGTGAAATTAATCACACTTCTGGATGGACATTACTCTGATACCACAATGTAACGCCCTGAACCCTTAAACCCGGGTCCGGCGTGTTATATCTGATAAAATCCCTGATAATCCATAATCCATGATATACGCAGCTGAAAACATAAACACAATCTCCTTATAATATAAAAACCATAATCAATAATACTAGAGATTGCTATCCCTATCTACCAATCATAATAAACTAATCATCCACCTATATTCAAATATATACATATCTCCAAAAACATCCAGTATTCACAACCATTCCTATCTTAGAAAACTTAAAACATAGAACAAATAACATAAATTTATACATCTAAAAATTAACATTAAAATATACCACTTTCTCTTTCTATTTCCCAAAAATGTTACAAAACCTCGAGCTCTCAAAGCTCGATCTCAAGGAAATCCTGAAAAAGATAAATTCATATTCGGGCGAGACACATCTCAGTAAGGGAAAAATAATATATTGAACACAGCGTATAGCTGACATGAGGTATATAAATATCATTTTAATAACATTTGTAAAGCATTTTCATAAACATTGAAATCATTCTCTGAACCTAATCAAACACATGCAAATGTTTACCCACGAGATTACCCAAGGATAGGGGTGATTACCCGCTCATACAAGTAGCACCCATCTACCCTGATACTTAGGTAACTCTAAGGTTACAATTAAAGCATACCAGGGCACTCACCTTACTCAGTAAGCTCTCAAGTGTTAGATTGATCTCGTACTCACATTGTTCAACAATAACTTATCGACAAAGGCCCTAAAGATAGATAAATCTACCAGCCCATATAAGTAGGTTCCCTCTGCCCAAGTACGTTATGCGGCTACTGCCACATCTGAAGCTACTAGCACACTCGCCTTTCTCAGCAAGCCCTCAGGAGAAGAGTGTAACAACTCCAAGAATAATGATATTTAAATAATAAAGAGAGGGTAAAATGGAAACGGTAACAGAAGGAAGCCGCCGACTTCGTCGACGACTTTGCATTTTGAAGGTAAAAAATTTCTAAGAAATTTCTCAGGCCTCATCAACGAACACAAGGGTTTCGTCGACGAACACAGGGGTTTCGTCGACAAGGGTTCTTCAGGATCTCGTCGACGAGGTCCCGTCTCGTCAATGAGAAGATACCGAGAGAGGATTTTAAAGAAGTCTGAAATTTGTCGATGAAGGTGCAAGTTTTTCGACAAACTTTCTACAAGACTCGTCGACGAGGTAACGTGACTCGTTGACGAATCCTATAGTATAAATAGTGCAAAACTTCATATTAATTCAGAAATGCAGCGCTGCTCTCTCTCCTACGTCCCCTCTTCTATCTCTCTTCGATTTCAGTCCCGTCAATCGTCGGATAGACGATCTGAGGCCACCACGATGCTCTTGGAGGAGTTCTCTTCAAGTTTGTCGGAGCGGATCGTTGGTGGAACGAAGTCGGAATTCATCCCAAATCTAGGGTAAGGTCTTTTATTCGGAATTTTGGTTTCCAACAGTTGTAAGAAATGTAATAGACGTAGAAATAATAATGTTTTTTTTATGAGATTTATGATTTTCATGGTGTTGAGTGGAGAACTCTGCGGGTGTAGGACCCGTTATAGTAGGGAGATTAAGTAGAAATCATATAAGGGAAATATGTTATGCTAGGTTTTTTGAGTATGATTTTAGTATAAAATTATAAATGTTCCACTAGAGTATTATTCATAGTAGAGATTTATACAGTTTATCAAATATAATTAATATATTTTAAAATTACAGCGTGACTTGAGAATATAAATATAGTACAGAAATATGTTCTACAGTATTTTCCTGAGTTATGTTTTACAGAATATACAAACAGCGGATATGTTTTATAGCAATTACAGAATACCATGATTATGTAGTTGATATAGATACAGTTTACAGTACCATAACATATAGTTTTACAGTTTATATTAGAAAATATAGTTGATACAGATACAGTTCATCATAGCGTCATGGTTTATACAGTTATTATAGAATCATGATAAAACAGATAGTTGTATATAGAGATGTATTATATAGTATCAGACCCTATTGGACCATACAGTTTACAGAGCACGGTACCGTAGCTACATACAGTTTATAGAGTGCAACCACCTAGTCAGATAATATGCGGTATAAAGGTCGATCGCATAGAACCCACAAGTGGACAGGCTCCCCATCAGATATGGGTTGAGGATGGCTAATTAGACTGATGGAGTATAGTGATTTATTCTTGGTTGGCCAACCAGGGTAGATCCCGCCTACGGGCCGCACAACCCTGTCATGAGGGGTTAAATTATAACACACAGTTATCCACAAGGAAGTTTTTAGTTATTACTATATTTATACAGATTTATAGAGACAGAAAATATATATATTTATTAGGAGTATTTTGAGTAGAAGTCTAAAGTATAGAAATGTTAAGCAATAGATAAAAGATGATGGTTTATATTACTGGTATTGTATTTACAAATTCATTGATACATGATTATATAGTAATAGATTTTCATAGTATTGTAACTCATCTGCCACACACTAGCAATAGCATATTTTGTCTTACTAAGCGTTGGCTCATCCCAATTAATTTAACATTTTCCTGGTGATCCAGGTAGGCGAGCAGATCAAGCTCGCAAGTAGAGGGACTTCAATACTGCCTGTCAGTAGAGAGTGAGTATTTTTTTTGGAGTATTTCTGTATAGCCCTAGTCAGTCGTGGGTATTTTGGGGAACAATCGTCCTTGTATATTTTGGGAAACATTTTAGCGCTCTAGTATTGTATGTAATTATATATGGTTATGTTTATTTGATTTCCGCTTCTCGCTGTTTAGACTGATGGTTGGGTTTAATTCAGTTTAGTATCAAGGCATTTTAATGTTATGGTATAAAAAAAAAAAAAAAAAACCCCAAGTTAAATAGCAGGTCATTACAAAGAGTTTGCCTCGCCTAATCGTAATATGTTTTACATACATAAATACTTCTAATATCATATACTCTATTTTTTTCTATCACTATTCATTCATACACATCTGTTCATGTTCATAGTTTAAACATTACATTTCATTTCAATTTAAGTGACTCTTTCCCATTTATATCGTTCACGTTTGTCATTTCATTGCATGGTCATTCCATTGTCATTTCATTGCATAACGTTTTCATTTCATTTCTTTGTACTACAGCTAGTCTTTAGCCATCATCAGTTAGTCTACATAGAAATGCAATAGAATCTGCTAACACAGTTCCTTTTAACTGTCATCAGTTAGTCCACATAGAAATGCGCTAGATCTGCTAACATGACTGTCTTTCAGCTGTCTTACATTTACATGGTTGTATTTAGCATACACAAGCAACATAGTCCATAACATATTTTATTCTCAATACTTTACTTATTTAACTTGTTTTTCATACATTTAACATATATTTGCACAGAATCTCATGCCACACAATTTTAAAGTAAAATTCATACATATTAGTGATATTGATGACAAATCTTGCAGAAGACGATCTCGATGTCATCATAACAATCGCTCTGATACCAATTTGTTGTGATATGGATAGGATAAATAAAAATGCACAGCGGAATAAAAATGTAATAAGCAAATGAAATACAATCAGAAAATGATAAACAATAAGAACAACAACAAGATTTACGTGGTTCGGAAAAACCTACATCCACGGAAGCAATGACACAAGAATTTCACTAAGGAAATCTCAAAATACACAATACACTTATCAAATGATCACTCATACTGTCAATACATGCCCAGAATGACATATATACCAGTTTTCTCGAAGGTTTCCCTCCAATTACCCAACCACCCCAATGTTCAAATTCAAAATTCAAAAAGCTGCTCGCAACCTAAGCGCACTCGTCGACAAGTACAGAGGATTTGTCGACGATCCAGAGAAGAACATTCATCGATGAGAATAGAACATTCGTCAACGAGCCCATTTTCTACTCTCAGTATCTCAGGATCTTTGAATTTTTGTTGTTCTTTGGATCTACTCGTCGATAAGCACAGGGCACTCGTCGACAAGTCCCTGTTGTGCTGCCCTTTTATATTTTTCTTCCTTCTTTGTTTATGAAATTCAGAGAGTATGAAAGTCACATCATAAACAACAAAGACCTCCAAATATAAATCATATAATAAATTAATTAATTAATAGTCAAAAGTGCTATTTTCTAGACAAATTTCTACATGCAATTCCTAGAGTATTGTTGTGCGTGATTTTGTTTTGGGTACGCTTATTCAATAAATTGCATAAATTTCTTTCAATTCCAAAAAAAAATTAAGCATAATAATAATAATAATTATTATTATTATAATTATAATAATAATAAGCACACAGATATCATAAAGTCATATTGTCATTGCATGGCAATGAATCTAAAACTACAGCATTTTAGACATGAAAAAATCTTAGTATATAAATAAAACTAAAATCAAGTTACTTTATTTAAACCATAGATTAGATTATATAAAGTGCAATTCCCATACAATGAATTGACCCAAAACCTTTTCAAATGTCAAATCAAAATTCAAATTGAGAACCAACGCAGACCCTTTTCAACTTTAAAAAAGTAAATTGAAGTTCAAATTCAAATAGATCATCTTTTGTGTACTGTAAAATATTATAAATATGAACCTCACGTTTTAGTACGTAATGATACAATGAATTAACATTGGAGATGCCTTAAATTTATATTTATATTAAATTTACAAAAAGTGTAACTTAAAATTATCTTTAAATTTACTTAAATTTAATTTAAAATTCAAAATATATGCTTACAAATATAGTGAAATAGAATAAGAATTTATATAGTAAATATGTTACATTACAAAAAGAAAAAAAAAAATTCATTTCATTTCATTACATTTTTTGTATTAAGCAAATTAGTATAGTTGAATCATAAGATTAGGAGTGGCAAAACAAGTTAACAGGTTGGGCTCGAATAGGTCATAAGCAGGTCGGGGTAAATTGGGTTTGGATTCCGATTAACCCATTTATTAACGGGTGACTACTATGTAAATCAAAACTCGTCCGTTTAATAAACAAGTCATGAGCGATCTGTTTAAAAAATATAATTTATTTACTTTAAAAATTTTAAATATTTCATATAAAATGACATTTAAAAAAAAAAAAACACTCCTTTATTTTATTTTTTAACGAGTCATCCGATGGGTGTCCCGACCCGAGCTCGTCTAACCTATTTAATAAATGGATCGGGTTCGGGTTAATCCATATATAAACGGACCAACTTGTATTAACTTCAACCCCGATTTAAAATTACTAATGTCTGTCCAGTCTCACATCGTTTTTATGTGAGCAGTTTTAAAGACAGTATAAGATTCTTTTATGCCTCTTTCTTTAACATTTAGGTTTTAAGAATGAGTTTTCTAACATAGGATCAGAGCAGGACCTTGGGCTGCTTAACTCTTCCGTGGGTTAGACTTCTTCTCGCCTCATTTCCCCCCATAAACTTTCGTCTTCTCATTTCTCCCATTGGCTTGAGAGAGAGTATTAATATCCGTTAAGTCTCACATCGTTTTTGTGAGTAGTTTTAAAATCAATATAAGATCTTCTTAACTCTTTCTGCTTAACACTTAAGTTTTGAAGATGAGTTTTCTAACAAAAATGGGCGTGTCATGAGTAATCCGTTGGTCCATTTTGTCACTCCTAAATAAGATTCATAAAAGGGTTTGAAAAACAGTAAAAGATCAAACGGCCCTCATTGGTCAATCAGCCGTAGACCGGACTTAACAAATCAGAACCAAACCTTAAAATATCTGAAAAGCTAATGGTGGATCCATCAACAAATCCCAAAAGGCAGTTGGAAAATGCTTTTGATTTTTGAATGAAAGAGCTCACGAGGCAGCTGGTAGGTAACTTTGGTTAGCAACATTTTGGGCAGTTGAGACGCACCATATCTATCCTCCAGATTCGGTTTTATTTGTCTTCCTCACTTGTGGCCTAGGCGCGTGCTATTCCATAACCTGTCCTAAGGAAAATTTTAAATACCCCATATATCATCCTCATGGACTTGATAGTGATTTGAACAATTATTTCTAATTTTGAGTCTTTTATTATTTCAATTATCTTATTTTTACATGTAAAAATTTTAATTTATGTGAATTTTTTGTACAATTGACATGGCGATTCAAGGTTATCTAAATAAAAATAAATTAAAAAAATAAAATTAGAAACCAGTAACCTGGTTTAGTCAATATTTTTGAAACTAATACAAATTTAAAACTTAATTAAAAATATTCATTTTTATTTTCATTTTTAAAGCAAATAATATTACTAAAATATGATTAAGAATTAAACTTATTTTAATTAGTTTACTTAATCATTCTACTTTTAATTTTTTTCAAATTTCACTTTATAATAAAAATTTTATTTGACATACAATTGAAAAATAATAAAAATATTTTGTAATTGGCTTCATTATTATTTTTTAAAATTTATGTACATTTTTTTCGATTATATTTAAATTCATATGATCAGTTGATTTTTACTTTAATTTAAAATTATATAAAAATAAACAATTTAATCTAAAAAAACTATTTCTAAATATTAAAATTTTTTACAGCAGGTTGTCAAAATGACTGAAAATCAAAAAATCTAATTTTCAATTTTTTTGACAAACACTTCAAAATTGATAACAAAAATATTAAATTGATAACATAAATAAATGTGTTCCTTTATAATTTATTTTTTAACTGTAGAAAAATAGATGCAAAAATCAAAAGCACAACAATGATATTAAACAAGCCAAAGTTATTACATATTTACTTTACTTTTTACATTTAATTTATATTCACTAGTCATCTACTATTTCACATTCTTTTTCGCACTATAAAATTTCAATAAGCAAAAGGCGATGGAACTTTGGCGAGTGAGATACACGCGCAATGAAAGAGTGTGGGGTCGGTGCGAGAAGTGTTGGTCATGGAGTCCCTAGGTCCCCAGCTTTCGGTAGGGAGGGAAAGCTTTTTTCCATGAAGAATTCTGAAACTTTATTGTGTCCAAAAGATGCTGCTGTGAAACGACACCATTTCAAGATCACACCTTCACATCATTTATTTATTTGAATTTTCTACTTATGATGGACTTATACTCACCTTGTCCAATCTCTGTCTCCCTCCCTCTCTCTCTCTCTCTCTCTCTCTCTCATTTACAATTGGAAAAATTTTGTAATGTCTAAAGGTCCAATCGCGATATGAGAGTAAAGCATCCAGCAGTTGGCTGTTTGGATTCCATTTTTATCGTTCCTGAAAAGTTGCAAATCCCTCATAATAAAAATTAACTCTCCTTCACATGGGTGCTACTTTAATTTTATGAATCTTATGTTATTTATTTTTGTTTATGTCATCTCAATTTTGTTGTGTACTACCTGCCAATTGCCATCCCCTCAAATTATGAAGAACTATATATGCATTAAACTAAACATTATTTGTTTAGAGATGCAACTAGCCTTAAGTAATGGCAAAGAAACACTTTCTTCTTTTAAGATTTAACAAAAAGATAGGTCAATCTGCAAAAGTGTTAGATTACCACTTTACCTAAAAATTTAAACTGTGTAGCAATAAACGCACGATAAATAGGAAAACGATATGCAGCTAAAGTGCACCTTAGTGTATGTTGTTCTTCGCTTGGTCCCCTAAATGAGAAGGTCGAAATTTTAATTTTCATGGGAGTTTGTTGAGAAAACATAGAGATATCAATAGACTTGGGATATCCTTGTGGGGGGATATTGCATGTCATCATGTACCAAAATAGAAGATGAGTCATTGCCAACTCATAAAAAGGATTGTTTTTGTAACGACCCAAAAGTTACACTATTTTTTTTCCTCGTATAAAATATAAATTATTCTGATACCCCTGTAATACCTGCTATAATATCTCAGACCCTAGATGGTCACTGAGGTAACCCTATACACAAACTAACACACCTACGCAGCGAAAAACATAAAGTCATACACCCGCATTTACAATACCATAATTCAGTGTTTCCAAACCATATATATATATATATATATAATTACACATCACCCCAGTATCATCTGCTCAAAAATATAATTCCCTGAATACACTTATCCTATAAACAGGGCAAAATAAAAGATCTTTCTATCTGTGAGTCTGATCTGCTCGCCTAACTAGTTCACCTGAAAAATGGTAAACCACTGGGATGAGACAACGCTTAGTAAAAGAAAGTATGCTATTACTAGTGTGTGGCGACTGAATTTCATAAATATAATATTGACAATATCTCAAACTGCAAAAGCTAGTAAATCAATATACAATGTAACTCGCATCTATCATAGTTTAAAGTATAACTATAATATCTGAGTTTTCTACTTTTCATACTTCTAGTATCATACTATATTACTAATATTCTGTAAATTTGTATACGTATACATAATTGAGATTTTACCCTAGAAAATTGTACGTCATGATTTAACCCCTCATGACAAGGTTGTGCAGCCCGTAGGCGAGACTTAATCTTGGTTGGTCCACCAGGTAAGTCGACTGTAACTCTACCAACCCTCAGCCCAACCAAATTGTGTCCTCTCCTAGGCACCGAACTGATAACTACCTCATCAAATAGGCCCCCTCAGCCCAACCAAACTGTGTCCTCTCCTACACACGGAACTGATAACTATCTCGTCAAACCGGCCCCCTCAACCCAAAGTACTGGGGAGACTACAATCTCTCCATAGGCACGGTTAACGAAATCCATATACTATCGAAGATATGTGGTTGCACTCTGATCTGAAAATAGCAACGGTATCGTGCTCTACTAACTGAATATAACTTGATTTATTAGGGTCTGATATTATATATACTATTTATATAATTTCATACTGTTTTCATCATGTTTCCAAAATAACCAGAACACTAAAAATCTTATCTGAAAATGTTGTAATATCTGAATAAAATAACTGTAGTATCTGACTGTTATAACTGTATGTCTGACTATAATATTTGACTGAATAATATGTAATGTCTGAGTGTTATGGTTTTGGAAAACATGGCATTCTGTAATTACTATAAAATACTGGTATGTAAAATATCTGTAATATCTGTTTGATAAATATCTGTCTAGTAAATATATATGTCTATATATATATATATATATATATAAAATATTTGTAATATCTGTTTGATAAATATCTATCTAGTAAATATATATGTCTATATATATATACACTGTAAATCATGATATTCTGAAAAACTACATAAATTCTGTATAAAGCAAATATCTACTCAAGCCACACAATTAATACAACTCATATTTTGAAATCTATAAAATTAATTTTATACTCTATACCTTAGTAAACAGATGCTATAATTTTTCTAATAATATTTCTGAATTTCCTAGCATAGCATATTTCTCTTACCTAACTGGCTGGGAAGCTCGCCTCCAACTTAATCCTCACACTCACGACGTACTATCCCCAAAATCTTGAAATAATACAAGTTAGGAAAATTGTTCTGTATAAATCTAAATAATTCGTAAATCAACCTAACATATTGTATCATACTAAATTTCCATATACATATAAATCATCTGTTATATCTGTATATTACTGAAATTATACCTTGGATGGATAATTGTATATCATGAATTAACCCCGCATGACTTGGGTTGTGTGGCCCGTAGGCTGGATTTAACTCTAGCTGACCTGCCAGGCTAAGTCAAACATGGCATAACTACGCACGATTGCCCACCCAACTTGGTCCACCCATCCTACTATCCGCAACACTTCTCGGGTCGGCACACAATGGGTATCCTACTTTCTACAACACTTCGGGACTAATCGGCCTCTGACCCAACACTTTCTGCATAGTGTGGTTGCACTGTCGGCTAACACCAACTTGGTCCGCCCATCCTACTCTCTGCAACACTTCTCGGGTCGGCACACAGGGTTACACTATCTAATCTGGCTAACTAGTTACGGTACTATACTCTGTAATCTGTTCTAGTCCATTAGGGATTTGATACTATATAATACTATGTCTGTATATATTGAAATAACCATGATTTTGTATAAGCTGAAATACCATGATTATATAATATCTGTAATAATATTGTTTCATGATTCTGTGTAAAATCTATCATAATAATAATATTTCTGAATATCTGTTATAAATATATCTAGTCACGGCATCTACGCCGGCTGAATATAACGGCATCTACGCCGGCTAAATATCATAATATACTGAAAATATAATTTATGTATTATTTATAGTTTTTCAAAAAAATTGTCATCAAATCATGCTTGTACTATGAATTCATAAAATATTCTGACATTCCATTATTTACAATAAAATTTATACTTATGCCACACACAAGTGAGTACTACTCTGTAGTATATTATCTAGCCTGGGAAAACATATTTTTCTGACAAAATAATATTAAATCTGTTTTCAAAGTTTCCTCAGTTCAACATTAGTATTCTCAAAAACTATACTAATTCATATATATATATATATATATATATATATATATATTTCTGAATCAAATACTATATATTTAATGATTAATTTACTAAAAATACCTAACTTAATCTGTACTAACCCAAACTCATAAAAATAAAATAAAATAAAATAAAATAAAGGGAAATGAAATTTAAAAAGGGTATCAAGCAGGGACTCGTCGACGAACGATCTTCTGGGTTTCGTCGACAAGTATACGTGTCTTGTCGACGAATGTTTACCGAGAGAGGTTTTGGGTATTTCTGAGATTCACCGACGAACTCATGGTTTCGTCAACGGACATTCTTCTTGGGCTCGTCGACTAATCCAGGTATCTCGTCGACAAAGCCCTACCTATAAATAAGGAAGCTTTCGTTTTAAGCAAGAATTTCTCTCTCCTCGCGCCACTCTCTATCTCTACCTATGGCTCCCTCGCCTTTTCTCTTTGATGTCAGACTCAATTCATCCAGGATTGACGATCGAAAACCACCATGAGGTCCCTGGGAAGATTCTATGCAACATAAGCGGAGCAGATTCTCAGTTTGGAGTACTTGGGCACCACTCCAAAATCAGGGTAAGTAGGGTATTTTTAATATTAAATTAAGTATTGGGAGTGTGTGGGCCTAGGAGATGATCAATGATAAATATCTTAAGGTTAAACTAATTAAGTTAGGATTTTTGGAATACACGTTTTCCATTCGGTTTAGGCAAAATCTCAAGGAGCAGGTAAGGGGAAAACGTTATAGCAGTTTTTCATTAATTTTAAACCGATTAAATTCGAGTATACAATACACACACACACACACACACACACACACACACACACACACACACACACATATATATATATATATATATATATATATATATATATATATATATAGGTATGGTTTATCTGAATAGTTAGCCATTTGGAAAATAATGATTTTGATTATATTTCATATTTGGGAAAAACCGTGTGGTATAAAAATAACTTTCGTAATTAAATGGTTGCGAGTACTGCGTGATTATGATTATTGTTCGCTTATGGTTACTGTTTGGGTTGTAAATTCTGCTTGGTTGAGAATACTATAATATTGTGAATACTATCTATTTGTGTATACTTGGGTGAATGCATTGATGTGCTTCGATGATTAGTTGTGTCATAGATGTGTAATGTTTTATGGTTCATGTAAATTGCGATATAGCGTTGATAGTGGTATAAGGAAGTCGTTCTATCGTACCTGATATAAATCGCCATATAACGTTGATAGTGGTATGAGGAGGTCGTTATATGGCCATTTATATTAAGGGAGTAAAACGTTGGCAATGGAATAAGGAGTTGGTTTTACCGATTTACTATGAACAAGGGTATGTGTGTGGATTTGTAACCTGTGTGGTTGGGAAGCATGTGTAGTAACCTTTGTGGTTGTGAGTCCTGTGTGGACGGTATTCTTGTGTGGATGTGAGTCTTGTGTAGACTGTATTTCTTGTGTGGATATGGACCCTGTGTGGGTGTGAATGAAGTATGTGTGTATCATGTGTGGATGGGTTGTGATATGCGTGTATACGTGGATTTATGTGAAATGAATGGCATTGGATGCGTGTAATTTTAATTACATAAGTATTTATGGTAAAGTAAAATTCTTCACCCGAGAGCTTGCTGAGAAAGGCGAGTGCCCTAGTAATTTTTTGTTGGTACCAGAGCAGAGAGAAGGTACTTGTATAGGTGGGTGATCTTCCCTATTCTCGGAGACTTTGCCTGGATGCATAACCTAAGGGCTTACTGAGAAAGGTGAGTGCCCTGGTATTGGTACCAAAGCAGAGGGAAGGCGCTTGTATGGGCAGGTAATCTTTCCTATTATCGAGAATTATCACTAAAAATAATTATGTATGTGTGTATGATTTCAGATGTCTGTGATGTTGTTAATATGCATTTTCTTAGCTGCTATTGATATTGAATAATAGATGATTATATTTTTGTATGTATTAAACTCTCTGTCACACACTGTTATAGCTTTTTCTTCCTTACTCAGAGGTGTCTCACCCCAGCGATTTATTACTCTTTTCAGGTTCTTCAAGTGATCGAGCTTAGAAAGTTTCGGGGTGGGGTTTAGTTTTGTGAGTGGTTAAAAGAACAGATATATGTTAAGTTCTATGTTTAATTTATTTTCTGGATATGTAATATGGAGAATTTGGTTATACTACTTTATGGGTTTATATATGTGTGTTTAGTACTCTGGTATTTTATTTGAGGTTGTTTAATTAGTTCTACTGCGTGAATGGTATCAGAGACGTGTAATTGGTCTCATAACACCCTAGGCCTCACTCGACGGGTTCGGGGCGTTACATAATCTATCCCTTTACTTGACTTACTAAGAGGCCTACTAACAACCCTAAATGCACGCCCCACGACATTCAAAACTCAAAAACCTGAAATTCACATTTTCCCAGTTCAAACAACATCAACCCTAGAATTATTATCGTTAAAACATCTCCAAGCCCAAACACTCCATTAAATCAATTAAACACCAACATTTAACATCCTTTCCTCGACTTTGGAGTGGTGTCTGGAATGCCCAAATTGAAAATCTGCTTCGATTAAACCGCTAAGGATCACTCCTAAGATTTCATGGTAACTTCCGATCGTCAATTCGGGCTATAATTGGAGCAAAATCGTAGAGAAAAAGGGAGAGGGTGGCGTAGGTTTCCGAGAGAGAGAGAGAGAGAGATAGATAGATAGATTTTTGTTTGTTTAAAACAAATGAAGCTTGCAGCCCCCTTCAAAATCAACACTACAGACAAAACCATCGACAGTTTTCTGCACCCCTCACAAAACCGTCGATGGTTTGGGTCTTTAACCCGCACTTTTTACCGTTTTACCTATAACCGGCCCACAGTAAATACAAAACAATCGACGATTTTTCTGGCCTCCACCAAATCATCAACAGTTTGGTCTACACCAAACCAAAAACCTTCTTTTCTTTTACTTTCTCATTAATTCAATTTTTCATGTCTCTACACACGTGGTAGACCCTCAAAGAACTAAACCCATCTAATTTAGCTCTCATATTATTATTATTGTCATTATCATTGCTATTATTATTACCATTAAAAAAGAAATTATATACAAATAGCCTAATTCCTAATTTTTGCTGCATTTAGAAAACTAAATCTAAAAAAAACGAAAACACTTTAGAATTATTTTTTGAAAATCAAGGTCTTTTGGATATGTTCTTGAAAAAAAAAAATTGAAAACACTTACCTTAAGTTTGGGAGACTTTGAATTTTTTTGAATTTTGATAAATTTAAATAAAATATATTATAAAATTATATTAAATTATATCCAAATTCACTTACTCTAAATACAAATTTTAAAATTTATATTTCAAACGCAACTTTAATCAAATACTATTCTATGTGCTCTTTATTTCTTGCATTTGCGGATTTAGAAAATTATATTACATACATTAAACAAACAAGCCCAATTTTTTTTCTTTTGATTTTCATGATAATCTTTGGTGGTTAGCATATTTTTTGTTTGGCTTTATTTTCTAGCCGATGGTTGCTAATGGTTTTATTTAAAAAAAAAAAGAAAATCAGGGTACGGCATCTCATAGTGATCGGTGGATGTTGATAAGATTTGACGGTCCAGATTCACTCTCACTAAAAGTCTCCCGCGCAAGCTGCCAAAAAAGCCTGATAAAGAAGGGTTGCATATTTTGGACGTATCCGAAGAAGAAGGTTGTTATTGGCCGTTGATGTTGGAAACTTTTGAAAAGAAAAATGCTTTTACTGTTGCCCTTGTGAAATGACCAATCTACCCCTCCCCCCTTGTGTGCATTCCCCATAATAGCCTTGTGGGAGGATAACTTACTTCAGTTCATCTCTCTTTCTACATAATATATATATATATATATATATATATATATATATTGCATATTTATTATAAATTTTTTAATGTTTATTTTGTTTTGGGGGGTTATTTTTTGAATTAAAAATAAAAAATAAAAAGCAAAGGGAAAAGAGGAGGAAGCCAAATGAGGATTGAACAAAGAGGAAAGAGCCAAAGCGAAAGAGGGAGCATGTGCGGTTCCCACTTCTACCCCGTCACATCCATTCCCCACTTTCTACACATCTCTTTCACTTTCACTTTTTTCTTTTTTTTTTTTAATCTTTGGAGTCATTCCTTCCTCGAGTCTTTGACACAAAGCATGCTCAAAGAACTTTACACACTTTTCTAATCAAAAAGTTTAAATAGTGTGTATTGGAAGTTTGAATTTTGGGTCATCATTCAACTTCAATTTGTGTAAATTTGAAAGAAGTTGAATACAGTTTAGAACAATATTTTTTTTTTACGCTTAAGTAAATTTAAATCTAAAAGTTCAAAATTTTTACTCACAAATGTAAGGTAATAGTGCAATGAAGTGTACAATAAAAGAGGTCAAAGGGAAGCTCCCTTTTCAATAATCTATACCTACGTCCCGAGATTCGAACCAACAATCCCAATCACCATATGTACCAAGCAGTTAGTGCCCAAAAGTATAATTCCCCAAAGTGTTTGCATATTAGTATACTCGAATTCTCATCTCTAAAAATAGAGAGTTCAGATCGAGGTGAAACATGTGACTCACTCGACAAAATGAACAGTTCGAAAGTTATCTCAAGTATAAGAGCTATGTTGTGTAATATTCAGCCCAAATGCTAGATCGTCTCCTCAGGGAATACGGTTTAATCTCAAATTTTACATTCTTCCAATCAAAATTAAAAAGTTACTGAACTCAGTTCAAATTCGTAATTTTCAAGATTGTTGAGATTTCTTCTGACAAATTAAACGAACTTGCAAATTTAATCATAATCCTAGCATGCACTGAATTAAATAAAAAGAATGAAAAACCTACGTCTAATCAGGCAGACATTGAAACACGAGTTAAACTTTAGAATAGAAACTAAAGATGGTAACTTTAACACGTAACTAAAACATGCAAAAATGGAAACTCAATCAAGCATATACGCGAACGATAAAAAACCGAACCCTTAACAAAATCAAGAACTTGAATCAAAATCAAAACTTAAATGCAAACAAGAACTTAGATAGAAACTAAAGCTTTAACAACCTAAACTAAACTGAATACGATAAAAATGAAAACTTTAATAAGACTTGACCCTAAACTAAATCGAGCTTTGACAAAAAATTAAATTTTGAAAAGATCAACTAATTTAATTTCTTAACAAAAACATTTTTTTTCCTTTTTGTATTTTTAAACTAATTAAATAATTCGAAACATTAATTAAATCTATGGCAGAATTTAACTGGGAGAAAATAAATAAACAATTAAACTTCAATAATAATAAAACATCCTAAATAATATTCAAAATCTAAAATTTCCAATAAACTCCAATAAAAATTTAACAATGTTCAACTAATTAATTAACAATAAATAAAGAAAGAGAAAAATGAGAGAGAGAGAGAGAGAGAGAGAGAGAGAGAGAGAGAGAGAGGAGATAAAGCTAGTCATGGCTGGTGCTTCAATAGGGAAGGATTCCTGGGTGGTGGCTGGTGGCCGTTTGGTGTTGGAGGTTTGGTTGTCCGCAGCAGGGGTGGTTGTGGCTAGTTGTGTCTTGCTGACCGCTGCAGTGGATGGTTATAGCAGAGGTGGCTCGTGCAACAACAGCAGCTAGGAGTAGAGGGTGCCTGGTCTCAGGTGGTTGTGTAGTGACCCAAAGAATGATATTATTTAAATAATAAAGAGAGAGAAAAATAGAAACAGAAACAGAAAGAGGCCATAGACTTCGTAGACGAATACAGGGGTTCATCGATGAGAAAATATCGAGCGAGATTTTTGGCTGCTCTGAACTTCGTCGACGAATACAGGGTTTCATCGATGAATTTAATAAAGGACTCGTCGATAAGGCGACGTGTCTTGTCGACGAATTTGATCTTATAAATAGCTAAAATCCATATTTTTATCCATTTCCTACACCGTTCTCTCTCTCCTCTCTCTCTCTCCCCTATGGATCCTCTCCCCTCTCTCTTCAATTTTGGCCCCGCCAGCCACCAGATCGAAGATTTGAGGCTGCCATGACGCTCCTAGCGAAGTTCTCTACAAGTCTGTCAAAGCGGATCGTTGGGGAAAGAAGTAGGATATCATCCCAAATTCAGGGTAAGACCTTTTAGTTCATTTTTGGCCTTATGGTAGTTATAAGAAATGATGTACATGTAAAAATATTGAAATTTAGTATTGTGAGTTTTCAGTTTCAAGGTATTGATCAGGAAATCCTATGGGGGTTAGACCAGAATATTTTAGGGGCTTCCCAGTAGTCAGGTAAGGGAAATATGTTATGCTAGGTATTTTTTAAATATTATACAGTTTATTAAATGATGAAAATTATGTATTAAAGTGTCGTTTGGCTTGTGAATATGAATATAGTACGAAGATATGTTTTACGATATTTCAGTATTCTGATTTTACGATGTTTCAGTACCATGATTTTATGAATCTCGGTACCATGATTATACGAATATCAGTATTATGATTATGCAGTTTCAGTGTTATGATTATATAGTTCTCAGTATTACGATATATGAATTACAATACAGTTTATGCAGCATCATGGTTATTACGATTATTTCAGAATCATGGTAAATCAAATAGTTGTATATAGAAATACATTATATAGTATCAGACTCTATTGGACTATGCAGTTACAGAGCACGGTACCATTGCTACAAATATTATGTTACATTATGAGTGCAAGCACCTATTTAGATAATATGTAGTAGTAGGTCGATCACCTAAACCCTTGACGAGGACAGGCTCCCCATCAGATATGGGTTGAGGTGGGCAAATCAGACTGATGGAGTATAGTGATTTATTCCTGGTTGGCCAGCCAGGGTAAATCCCGCCTACGGGCCGCACAACCCTGTCATAAAGGGGTAAGTCATGACACACAGATATCCACAGGGAACATTTTTTGTTATTATTACGTATGTATAGATTTGCAAAAACAGGGAACATACTTACTTACGCTAGAAGTATTTTGAACAATAATCTCCAATATTGTCATGTTAAGCAATAGGGATAAGGGTGGTGGATTTTATCACTTATACTTTATTTATATATTCAGTTATACATGTTTATTTGAAAACATATTTTCATGGTATAGTAGCTTATTTGCCACACACTAGTAATAGCATATTTCGTCTTACTGAGCATTGGCTCACCCTAGTGTTGAATCATTTTTTAGGTGATCCAGGTAAGCGAGCAGACCAGGCTCGCAGATAGAGAGGCTTCAGTAGTGCCCTGTTAGAGAGTGAGTATATTTTGGGAGTGTTTTTGTATATCCCAGCATGGTTGAGGGTATTTTTGGGAAACATGTAGCACTCTGGTATTGTATGGTATGGTATTGTATATATTTACATATGGATATATTTATTCAGTTTCTACTTCTTGCTGTTTAGGTTTATGGTTGGGTTTACCCCAGTATGGTATTAGAGCATATAGATTGTGGTCATATATATAAAATAAAATAAAAAAACTAGTTTATTAAGCAGGTCGTTACAGGTTGTGCTGGTCTTCTTGGATGTGCTGGTGTTGTAGTGGGGTGGAGGCTGACCATAGGTGGTTTGGACAACAACAACTTCTAGAGTACAGTTGTAATGACCCGAAGTATAATGGTAATTAACTAATAATTAAGAGAGTAGAAAATGGAAACAGGGAAAAGGGGGCACAGTAGGCTTCGTCAAAGAACGCTTCGTGTTTGTCAACGACGTTACATTATGAGCTCGTCGACGAAGGTGAATTTCGTCGACGAGAAGATACCGAGAGGATTTTTGGGCGACTCTAAATTTCGTCAACAAAGGGGAGAGTTCGTTGACGAATTGCCTATTGACCTCGTCGACGAGGTGATGTGGCTTGTCAACGAAGCCCCTAGTGTAAATAGTGTAAACCTCGATTTTAATGCATAAAAAAAATCAAAAATCACTCCCTCTCTCTCTCCCTACGGTTTCTCTCTCCTCTCTCTTCGATTTCGACTCCATCGTTCGTCGAATCGACGATCTGAGGCCACCACGATACTCTTAGGGTAGTTCTCTCCAAATTTGCTGGAGCAGATCGTTGGTGGAAGTAAGTTGAAGTTCATCCCTGAGTTGAGGTAAAGTTTTTTATGTCAAATTTGATCTTTTCGCAGTTATAGGAAATGATACTCACGTGAAAATACTAAAGTTTAGTTATGAGAGTTATTATTTTTAGGGAGTTGAATGGGGAACCCTATGAGTGCAAGACCGGAATTTTTAGGGGGTTTCTCTCCAGTGTCAAGTAAAGGAATAAACTAAAGCGGTTAATTTTCCATGCAAATTAGTATTATTTATCAACAAATCAATTTTCAGGAAAGCATGTGATATATTTGAATATTATTGAGAAAATGCATATTTGGAAAAATACTATTATTATATAGGAAATGTAATTTTAGAATGAAATGTATGACTTTACTCAACAATGTGTAGCATGAACATTATTTTACGTGACAAGTATTATGTGATAGCAATTTTACGAGTAAAGCATGTTTTCAAAAATTATGAAATAATATAGTACATTATGAGTTTGAAAATACATGATAATTGATTTATTTATTTAGAATCGTTTTTATGAAATGTTCGGCGCAAGGCCGTATTTACAAAATGATCGGTGTGAGGTCGTATTTATGAAATGCTCGGCCCGAGGCCGTATTTATGAAATTATAGAAAATGCTACTAATTCCTTTATGTTAAACGCTATATTATCATGTATTATATGTTATCAAAACCCGAATGTTAGTTTAGTTCAATTTCAGGAGCACGATACCGTAGTTATATAGGTCAGATATCTATGTTCAGATTGGTGCTAACCACCTCACGAGGGGGTGGGAGATGGATAGTTGATGTGGCTTTTAATGTAAAGTTGTAAACGTTCACCTGACAATCCGAACTAGGGTGTAGCGGGCCCATCGTACTTATAAACATTTTTGACTCGGCAGTGGTCAGCCAGCCATTGTCGGGTCCCGCCTTCGAACTGCACAACCCATCATGGGGGGTAATACATGACATCAACTAGCTATTCATCCTGGGAATGTTTTCAGTATTATCAGCTATAACAGACATTTTACGAACGGAATGATTTATTAGAAAATACAAAAGTATATGATTATTCAATATGTTATGATGAATGTTTACAGATATATGAAATATATTGTATATGTATAATTGCATTAAATGTTCATGTTACCACATAACTGTATTTAGTTTATTTTCCCTTACTGAGAAGTATCTCACCCCTGAACTTAAATAATTTTTAGGAAACCCAGGAGGACTGGCGGATCGAGGCCGCCGTTGAGATAGTGCAGTTCTACCCTACTATGAGGGTAAGGTTTTTTTTATCTGGGAGCCATAGATTGGTGTGGTGGGTTCCTATATATGAATATAGTTTGTATTTTTGGAGATTGTATATAACACAGATATTTGGGAATGTAGTTAACTCTAGTATTTGGATTTAATGGTTACGAAAATGTGATTTAAATTTACTACTGTTTAAGTTTCTATTGTGTATGACAGGTGTCCCTGATACCCACGGATTCAAGTTTACTTTTTTATTAATTATGTTTTATTATATGAATATTTAAGCAGGTCGTTACAATGGTACTCGGGTTTTAGAAGACAGAGGGAAGAGGAAGAATGAGAAGAACAGCAGCAGATAGGGAGGTTCTTAGCACACAACGGCAGTAGGCAGGGAATGGTTTCAGATATTCTGGCAGTGGCTGGGTTGCAGGAAAGGGTGGAGCAGAGCAAAGGAAGAAGAGGATAACAGAAAGAAAGGGAAAAGAAAATAAGAGAAAAGGAGAGAGAGCCGAGAGAGATAGAGAGAAAGAGAGTTAGGGAGAGAAGGCTAGAGACGGGAAAGAGAAGCAAGAAAGGTGGCACGGGGAAGAGGGAGAAAGGGAAGGCTTTATAGAATAAAAAAAAAAGAAAACACTTCACCCATTGAGGATACCCGACCTGGCTGCATGGTCGAGTCACATAAAAAATGTTCATTTTATTATTTTTTTTCTTTTTCTTCTTTCTTCTTCTTTTTATTTCTTAGAAAACGAGCCTCGTTTTGACCCTCCTGGAGCTCGTTTCTCTCGAAACTAAAAACACGGAAGTTGTATATAGTCTTCTCATATTTCTCCAAAATTTAGAATCGTCTTAATTGGAGCTTGGATGAAAAAGTTATGCATGAATTACAAACTGATGCCGGTTTTAACTCATAATAATTTTTTTACGAGAAAAATAATGCCAAAAATTCATAAATTGCTCAAAAAAACCCATAGATTATAAATAAGACACCTTTTTAAAATATTGAGAGTAATTAGGTATTTAATTAAAATTATAAGCTAATTATAAATTGTATTTTACCATTCATTTTATTCAAAATACCATATCATATATCTTATATTTGTAAAATCCATTTTGAATGGTCGATTTTCAAAATAACTTTGAAACTATAGGTATACATACATATAACACCTTTTAATCGGTTCAAATTCGATAAAAACCTGACTTAACTTAATCTCCTTACTTGTTCATGAAAAATAGACCGCTAACGTTCCGAAAATCCAAAACGCTAGTTTTTCGATCCACCGCCGAAAATAAACTGGCAAGCCGAGAAAGAAGAGGAAAGTGATTGGAGAGTAATCACGGGATTCAGGTGAGCCTATGGCAGAGAGAGAGAGAGAGAGAGAGAGAGAGAGAGAGAGAGAGAGAGAGAGAGAGTCCAAAAACCCTAAGCGAGAAAGAGAGAGAAAAAAAAATATTTGAGTTAATGAAATATATGTCTTCCTTAGCCCTTAAGTAAGCAGGCTCGTAGGAAAATCGTCGACGGTTTTCCCTGCCTTAACAAAACTATCGATGATTTGGCAATTGACCTCCTTCGTTGATTGAAACCATCGACGATTTGGACCCTGTCAAACCAATTTCCTTCTTTTTCCTTTCTTTTCCTTTATTTCTCTCCTCCTTATTTATATTCTTTTATTTTCCAGATTCGTATTGCTACAGCTTGCCTTCAAGGTTGCACCATGTATCTCTCTATTGGTCCTTCGCTTCACACTACTTTCCCTAGTACATGCTTCCTACTCAAAATATGAGTCACATTCCTGACACTTTTCGAAAGCCATTAGGTTTATTTTCGTGTATTTTTTCCCACTCGTACATATTTGTATTTTTTTTTCTTAATAATTCTGTAAAAAAAAAAACTCACAATAATCTGTCATGACCAAATTAAGTAAATAAATATTTTTACATACATATATAAAAACACGCACATGTATAAAGTAAACAGCTAAGCCTGGCCTACTGCCCTATGTGGTCAAAGCCTCTCCTCTCATTTCTATTTATTATCATTATTTTTTTCACTGAATATTTAATTAATAGTTTCAATTTGCGGTGATTGCGGGATTCTCTGTCCTATTATTTCTCCAATTTGCAGCTTACTTAGAATTTGACTTCATTTATTTTCCATGCACATCTCACCTACTATTTTTCATATTTTAATTATTATAATAATAATAATAATAATCCTCTATTATAATTTTACACCATGAGTTGTAACTACGTAAATTAATATGATTCGACAAATTATATGAAAATTGTTTAAACTATCTTAGGTTGAAACTATCAATTAAAATGTGTGTGTATATATATATATATATATATATATATATATAAAGCAAGGAAAGAAAATTAAAAAACGGAGTTTGGTAGTTATGCTCTGCTGTTTCTGAGATAGCAGCCTATTGAAAGAATCAAAGGAAATCAGAAGCCATGCATGATTCAGAGTCCCACGTGTTCGGTCGTGGAAATGTCCACGTGTGTCATCCATCTACGCACGCATGTGTTATATATATATATATATATATATATAATAATAATAGTAAAATTAAATAAATAAAATGTCAGTTCGAGATTTTCTTCGATTATATTTTATGGTAATAAATAAGGCAGCTCACGGTGTGGTCAGCCACGTGATGTTGCTCCTCGCATGCTCTGTTTCAGATGTGGAGATGGCATGTAGAAGAAAAGAAAACAGGGCTCCAGCCTGCAGCATTCCACATTGCATTTAATGAATCAGGGAAACGAAAAGAACCCCTGCTTTCTGTTTGGGAGAAGGGAAAATTTTTAGACAAGAGTTCCACTACGTTCCTTCACCAGAAAAAAGATTGCCTATTAAATGATCATGACTTCTGCCTGGTCCTAATAGACGGCACACAAATTAAATCACTGCTTCTCGTAAAGTAGCACACTAGCTGGTGTCCCATTCATACTGACTTTATATATCTCTCAAAAGTTATGGCATCGGAAATGATTATACTTAATTCGAACAAACTTTTCAAACATATTCCAGGTAAATATTTTTTATCTGTTGTAAGATTTTAAAAGCGTGAGTTAAATTGAAATGCCAAGCATGGCTTTGATTTAGTGAAATTGGAATGAAGGACAGCTAAGGAAAGAAAACAAAAGGGAAAGGAGGAGGAGAAACAGAGGGCGAAGGGAGAAGGGGGGAGGGAAAGGGGCACTTGCGGCCAATGGCCGTTGCTTGCATGTGGGTTTTGGAAGTTTTTAGTACACAAACCAAAACCACTGTGCCCCACCTGGATTTGGGGCCGATCTGCCACAGTGCAAACCTCCAAAACCACACGCTTTCCCACCCACAAACCACTTACCGCCACCTAATGTGACCGTAACAAAACCACTAGCGGTTCTTCATTAGGACCATTTGGTCCCAACAGGCCTAAAGCGGAAGGCAGTTGTGGCGGTGGTTTGAATAGTCCAAGCCTCCGCACAATCTCTATATATTTCCCCTTCCCCCCATTCCCATTTCCTTCACTCCTCTTCACTTCTCATTCTCTCTTCTTCTTATTCTCCATTGAAACTAAAAGTGAGCTCTCTCTCTCTCTCTCTCTCTCTCACACACACACATGAGCAATGTTGCAAAATGGGTTTTGTGAGTTCTTGAAGAAATGCTGAAAGCTGTATTCTTTTTGTGCAGGGAAGGGAAATGGCTGTGCTTGGGTATTTCTTTGTGGGTCTTCTTTCAATGGTGTCAAGTGCGCATGGGTACGGTGGTGGAGGTTGGATCAGTGCTCATGCTACCTTCTATGGAGGTGGTGATGCCTCTGGGACAATGGGTATGTAGCTACAAAACAAGCTCAAACGGAAGATCTCAAAAAAAAAATAAAAAATCTCATAATTTTAATTCGTCCGCTTTCTCTTTGAGAAGGCTAAGTTTACTGTCTCTTTCTTGATTTTGAACGTAAAATGCGTGCAAGGCTAAGTTTACTGTCTCTTTCTTGATTTTGAACGTAAAATGCGTGCAGGTGGGGCATGTGGGTATGGGAACCTTTACAGTCAGGGATATGGAACCAACACCGCAGCTCTAAGCACTGCTCTGTTCAATAATGGGCTGAGCTGTGGGTCTTGCTACGAGATTAGGTGTGTCAATGACCCAAAATGGTGTCTGCCGGGTGCCATTGTGGTCACCGCCACCAATTTCTGCCCACCAAACAGCGCCCTCCCAAACAATGCAGGGGGTTGGTGCAACCCTCCCCAGCAACACTTTGATCTCTCTCAGCCTGTCTTCCAACACATTGCCCAGTACAGAGCTGGGATTGTGCCTGTGGCCTACAGAAGGTAATGCTTAATTCATCTCTGCTTTTTAACGCTTGTGAACTAATTGAAACCCCAATTAATAAGTTTTGGCACTAGAACTCCCTGTTTTTGTTATTTGGATCTCCATCTAAGGTCATGCTTTTCAGCGCAAGTCTCGTGGATTTCGGGCTCTCGTTCGTTTTTCTTTTCTGGGTTTTAAGGGCACTCTGCCCTTAAAAATGAAATGAATTTAGAACAGCAAAAATCTTTACTTTTTAAGATCTTTTCCTTTCACCCCATTTTCATTTTCTGAGTTCCACCCAAGTGAAGAAACAATTTTTCAAGAAAAGCATTAAATGCCCATGTGAGGATTCTTGTCTTCTGCTTCTGATCTGACTTCTATGGGGGTCAGTGTCTACTAGGCTTTTACATCTCTTTTGTAGCAATTTCACCTCAAGGGGACACGGTGTATATCTCAATTACTAACAATTTTTTTTTTTACTTGTTGGGTTTTGTAGGGTACCGTGCGGAAGAAGGGGAGGTATAAGGTTCACCATCAACGGCCACTCTTACTTCAACTTGGTCCTCATCACAAACGTGGGAGGGGCAGGCGATGTGCATGCTGTTGCCATTAAAGGGTCCAGAACTCGCTGGCAGGGCATGTCAAGGAACTGGGGTCAGAACTGGCAAAGCAACAACTACCTCAATGGACAAGCCCTCTCCTTTAAGGTCACCACAAGCGACGGCCACAGTGTGGTCTCTTACAATGTTGCCCCTGCTGGCTGGTCCTTCGGGCAGACCTACACTGGAAGGCAGTTCCGGTAGAGGGCACCCCTTCCAACGGACCCATCCCTTATTCCTCTTTATTCAATTAGCATCAGCTTGCTAGCTAGAATATATATGTATCACTATAGTATGTGACCTAGAAGAGCGTCCTAGGAATATATATATATATATATATATAATTTTATGGGGTCAGTGTTAGCCTCTTGGGTCAAAATGAGAAGGGCTTATTTTAAAATGGCTCTTCTCGTTTTAATTGGATTGTAGGGGTACCCTAATCTTGGGACCCTTCTCAATATTCTTGAGGCCTTTTTTCTTCTTTTTTTTAAATCCTCTTGTGGTAAGGCTGAGATTGGCAGTGGTGGGGGTATGTGACCACCCGCCCTTAGTGTTTGAAGTTTCTTTCTGCTTTTTTGAATGTGGAAGCATTTTAATTGTAAGGTCATTGTAATCAGCTTTTGCTGAGTATGTCCTTGGTCGGTAATGGCTATGTTTGAGTGAGACTAAAGTGTAAATTTCCCATTTGCCTAGTAATGAAAGGAGAGTACTAATTCCTACGTTATATCGTTCGCTTGCTCATTCTTGTCTTCTGCTCCTTGACCTTTTGTTCACCGTTATTGCATGGAATTGGAATTGGATTCCAGGATTTTAAATTCATTGTTCGGCCATTTTATGTGCTCAAGGTTGGGTGAAATTGTATGTGCCTAATTTGAAGTGGGATTGAGGAGCCAGAGATTATAATTTTTTTATTTTATGTTTGAATTTTCATTTGAAAATAAAAATTTTGAAAAAAATAAGTACTTTGATTATAAATTTTAATATATTTTACTTAATTATTTACATTCAAATTCAAGATGTGATTTAAGTTTCTATATATATTTAATGAAGTTAAGTTGTGCCTTTCCCATACTCATCTTGGTATTCAAGCCTTAATATTTATGTTTCAAATTCATAATTTGAAAAATAAAAAATATAATATTTTGATTAATTGTTAAATATTCAATAATTTATCAAATTATAATTTTAATAATTACTTTAATTATTATGTTAAGAAATAATATGTTTATCAAATAATTAAAAAAATATTATAAACGAAAATAACCAATTATATGTCATTTGTCACCATTTATTCAATCCAAACGGTCATAAATTTATTATAAAATTAAATTAAATATGAATTATACTTTTAATATCGAGTCTCCACCGATCTCCACCAAAGATAGAACTAAACTGATTAGCCTAATCCAACAGCTAGACAAAAACAAATCACCATATAATAAATTTGGGACAGAGGGCAACTCTGTAAAGCGAATTCCAACCTCCAAAAAAGGTCCTGGAAGATTTTCACAGAGCAACAATTTCAAATCAAGAATGAACAACCTCTGGTTGAAGGCAGAGCTTACATGCTCTTATTTCAAATCAAGAATGAACAACCCTCTGGCATGAAGGCAGAGGCTGCATGCTCTTTTACTGTCACCGGCTGCACAGCCACAGAATCCTGCCCTCCTTGCTTTTTACCTTCCCAAGCCCTGTTTCTGTGACTCAAATTTGGACACATGGCAAGAACCCTTCTGAGAAATCTTGCTTCTGTGCAACAGAATTGAATTTATTGTTTGAAGTTTTTGCATTGGAATTCGACAAATACATCGATTACAGTAAAAAAAGAAAAAAGAGCTAGACTCATCGATTGTAGTGAAAAAAAAAAAAAAGAGTAAAAATGCAGGGTGCTCCGTACTATTTTTCAGTGGAATGGGTCCTCTGTTCTTTTCTTAAAAGTCACAGGGTCAAAGATTGACGCCATGGAGATTGTAAGTTCGAATCATTCATTAATATTTGGAAGTTGCTTATTATTTTCGATTATATATTTTATTTAAGCAGATTGAGTTTGTGAAGATGAATTCAAATAAAAGGTCTAAATCTCTCACCTGCTCATGTTTCCCAAGTCAGAAAAGAGGAAGAAGGAGATCTCCACCAAAACACTCAAGCGGTTTGGAGCCGAGGAGAGCAGCGACCCAAAAGTTTCTTTATAAAAAAATTCGAAGAAATAGTTCCTCACGTAGAAAAACACCTTTCCTTCAAGCCCAAAGAGCACCACTTCAATAATCTATAATTGTAAAAATTGCACTGCCCAAAGTGAAGTTCTTTGTTATGTCTATAGCTTAATTAAATTTAGATGATAATTTGTGGAGCATAATTTAAATGTTGATTTGTTGATAGGATTTGATAAGCTTCTTTCTTGTGTGAAGTTAGGCGCTTAAGACTTGAAGTTTGAGCTCTTTGTGTAATTTTGATTTTCACTAAATTTGATTCATAATGGGTATTCTTTCTTTCCTCTTTCTTTGAAATTAAGCTTCAAAATTAAACTACACAAAATTTGCATTGGTTTTTTTTTCTTTTTATCTACTTTTATAGTTTCATTTACATTATGATTTGTTATTAATGAAAAATATGCAAGACAATAAATAATATATATGAGGACTATGTTGCTCGGGCTATGAGACCCCTGAATAATTATACTGAAATTTGACAATTTTAAGTTTTAAGTTCTTTCGAGAAGGTGAAAAAAGAGTATGATTGAATGGAATAAAAGATGATTGATTTTTTTCTTTGTATAATCTAAGTTCAATAAACTTTCAACAAAACCCCAATAAAACTTGAATAATGGATTTTTTTTACTTACAGTCTTCAGAGATGAACTTTTTTCATTATATAATCTAAGCCCAATAAACCCTAATAAACCCCAAAAAGGACTAACTACCAATATCTTTTATCATGTATCCTTCATATGTTTGAACTAATGAATTGCTTAGTCAGAGAGAGAGAGAGAGAGATTTTTCAGAGTTTCAAGTTCTCTGTGGGGAGAAGATTGAGATAAGTGCCTCAAGTTTCAAGTCCTCTTGGGAGAAGGTGAAAAGGGGCTCAATAAACCTTCAATAAATCCCAAAAAACTTGGGGTTTTTTTAGAGAGAGAGAGAGAGAGAGAGAGGGTGTTAGGTGTAGGTGTAGCTCATAACTTCACCATAAAACAACTAAGAAAAACTCTCAAAGGGGACCCCCAACAAATCAAACACACATGAGAGTAGAAACTCTTAGCTTGCCGGCAACAACACATTTTCAAGAGATTTGAAAATTTGAAGCATTTGTCTGCTTCCCACAGCCACTGCCAGCCCCGTTAAATTCTTATCATGTCAGTGTTTGGAGGGATGGTGACCTGCATTCAATTCCCCAGTGCATTTGGAATCTTATCTCTTTATTTTTCCAAACTCCGCTCTCTGTTTTCCATATTATTTTCCTGCTGGTAGAATAGAACCCACCAGTCCACCAGTGCTGGTGAACTCCTGGTGACACCATCTGCATGGATACAGATTGTTGAGGAGTAATGGAACCGGAACACCCTCCTTCCTTTGCCTCTTGTCTCTTTCAACCATCACACCAATCCTCACAAAAATTAAATTCAATACTTTTCTCTTGATTTAATGCAGGGTTGAAAGTTGCAGCTCTTCTATTGGGCAATAACTGTTTGGTATACTGTTTTATGTTTGGTATTTTTATTTTCTCCCCCAGTGAAAAAACATATTATTATAATGCATTTGCTTTTACTGTCAATTTTCTATTTTTATTGCCAATTTGCATATGTTTACCAAAAAATTGAAACCCCCAAATTTTATGAAACCTATTAACAAAAATTTTAATATTAAAAAATAGTTTGTTTGGACTCAATTATTTATTTTATACACTAATTAAATGACCATATGAATTTAAATATAATTAAAATAAAAATATACATGAATTTCAAGAAAAAATAATAAAGCCAATTATAAAATACTTCTACTATTTTTCAATTCTCATGTCCAATAAAATTTTTTATCGTAAAGTAAAATTTGATGGTAGAACAATTAAGTAAAGTAATTATAATAAAATTTATGTTTGTTATAGTAATTTTTTAATGTGTATTAGTTGTAATTTTATTATTTTAATCATATTTTTATAATATTATTTAATTTAAAAATGAAATGAGCATTTTTTTTATTAAGTTTTAAATCTATATGAGTTTTATAAATGTTAACCAAACAGGTTGTTAGTTTACAATTTTTACGGCCCCTTGATTTCCATTCACTTGTAGAAAGTAGTTTTATTTTTTTATTTTTTAATTCTTAAGATACCTACAAAAATATAATCTTATTTGTAATTTTTCAAATTTATATAACAAAGTTAGGAAGCAAATTAAAATATTTATCTAGTGAATTACCAGAAATGAACAAATGACAATGTTTTCACCCCCTTAAGAATTTGTCCATAAGGAATTTGGGGTCATAAAAAAAAATTGTATAACAAAGTTGTGAAACAAACTAAAAGATAAAAAGACATTTTAAATTATTCAAAAAATAAAAATTATTTTTCACAACTGAACAAAACTCCTATGTATCAAAAAACATCAAACTTCATTTTGCTAAAAAAATAATATATATAAGTATTAATATCTCAGCGGCCGTGTTTGAAAAGCCTGAATAAGTATTAAATGGCCATGAACCTACAGCAACGACATTCATGTCATCAATATATATATGTATATATTAAAGAAAAGACCATTAATTTTTGCAAAGTACAATCACTTCTCATTTAAAGAAGAGTTTAAGGGATGGTCTTAATTTTGATAAGTTGAAAAGTTCTATTGGCCTTCAATTTTAGCTTAAATGTGAAGCCCAAACTCCAGCTCCCGCACACTGGGATGGTACGTTTACGTTTAAGTGGGCTTCTCATGCCATGGAATTTTTAATGTTTTGGTAGGAGTTCTAGTTTGAAGCGTTGCAGTTCATAAAAGTTACTTAATTCAGAATTGAATGAATTTTGTTGAACATTAATATAGCATCATTCAATATATATATTTATGTAGGTGTAGTTGGGTGAGTGCATATACTGAATTTGTACCAAGTTCACCAGCCACACCAAACCAAATTATGCAGAATTATTTCTCATTGAAGTGGAGCAATCAAGGTCTTTGCTAGTAAATGAGGCCCTATGTAAATTGCAATGCATGATTTTTCCGATGTCGGCTGGAACGAGGAAGAAATAGAAATGCATTTACAAATACAGCAAACATATGCAAGAGAAAATATGATCGAAGGATTTTTGCCGCCCCAAATCTCTTTAATCGATTCTACATAATCAATCCTGCAACGTGTATAGTAAAATTTAGCACATCAGGACTAATTGTTTTAAGATAGAACATACATGCAGTCCTGTGAAAAGTGAGGGCATATCAATAAAGCTTGAATTAAAAGAAAAAAAAAAAAAAAAGTCCTGTGACAGCATCTCACACTGGAAATATGAAGAGAGAACTTGAAGACATGTTTGTGATTAATTTACATTTCAATCATTAATATATATGTATGTATGTACTTAATTTACAGCTTTCTGAGCAGGAGCAGGCAAAGCAGTATTCCTGCGCCACAAGTGATCTCTGTTTGAAAACAAGAAAATAAAATAAAAATAAAACTCTCAGCAAAACTGGCTGCTGAATTTTTCTTGTGTGCGGAAGACTGGATGCAACAAAAGTGGCAATGCAAGGGAGAGACAAATCGATCTCGAGGTGCTCATGTAGTAAGCGGTCTATATAAGTTGCAGGTTGCCACCTATAATTGTGAGGCAAAGAAACCATTGCACAAATCAGCTGACTTAAAAATATGGTAGAGTGAGAACATATCACAACATAAAGAACAAGCTCTTCGGCTGCTTGCTGGGTAGATGTCCACTGCCATTGATGAAACTCAGTTTGGTTGCTGAAACAAAAGAAAAAAAAATGGAGATGCAACATTGTTGAAACGGTGCAGCAGGACCAGTAAAGAAAACAAGAAAATTTAAGCTTGCACATTTATCAATGTATGCCATACTAATGTATGAACAGCCATCATATTATAACACAATGCAATTACTCTTTTATTTGGCAACTCATGCATGCACCGTGCATCATCTCAAAGCACAGTAGCATGCCTAACTTCAATACTAAACAGCATCTCTCTCCTTCTCTCATCATCATTTTTTTCACTCAAATAGCCAATCAAATAGTGCCGGTCAATTCATGTTGGGACTACAAGAAAGCAAACTTCTTCTTAAGAAGACCAGAGGGTATAAGGGAAAACCATACCTGGCGATATAAATGCTCATCATACATAGCCACAGTGCAAGGCACTGATGTAGGAGCCCAACTATGGGTGGTGTCATACACGGGTTGAGGAGGTTCAAAGTTTCCATCAACATGATAATCCATAGGGCTTTCTTGCAGGCTCATCTCCCCAGCAGGGCTCCTGTCACTTGGTAAACTCAGATTGTATGACTGGTAGGGATATTGTCCACCTGGCCCTAGGCTCAGGGATGCAGTTCCATTCAACTCACTCAAGAGACCAATTTCTGGCCCAGGATTGGCAATCTCTGCCCTTTTACCCATCATGAGGTAATCAGAATAGCTCCCAAAGGAGGATCCTGCAGGGCACTCCATATCCCTGGAGGACAGAATAATCCTATGAGTCAGCAACAGTTAGAAGGGCAATTCATCTATCCATTCAGGCAAAAGTAATAAAACATATAAAAATTTTATTATTGATCATGCATTGAGATTTTTATTAGCAAAATTTTTTACAACCATATAATGAGATATCTTTGAAGACGAGCCTTTGCTTTGCGCAATAGTAGAGTTGTCCAAATGTGACCTAGAAGGTCACAAATTTGAGGTATGAAAATAGCCTCTTACAAAAATGCAAGATAACGTGGCATACTATAGACTTGTGGTCCCCCCTTCCCTGGACCCCGCTCATGTGGGAGCTCTGTGCACCAGGCTGCCCTCTATATATTGAGGTATCTTTGTTCAGTTCTTTTTAGCTTCTTATAAAACAAAATTTAAATCTAATACATAAGTCTGTAAACCAAGCTTAAATTTATAAAGAGCATGCCCCAAATTATGGGAATTAATGACAGTTCAGAAGGCCCACAAACCTTTGGGAAAGCAAGTTTGAGCTGTAGGGTAAAACCATGTGTTGACTATTGTTATTTGGGAGCCATGGCAGATGTTGGAACTGTTGTTCAATGCCTATTCCAAAAGGTAAATGCATCTCACTTTGAAACTGCAAAATAGAATAATTAGATGGTCAATTCAGCAAGAGCACAAACAAAATCTTATGAGAGAATGTAATTATATGAGCTAAGTTCTTACATCAGCTAAGCACATTTTTACCTGACTAGGGCATCCCAATGAAAAAAGTTGCTGCTTTCCATAATTTTCCTGACAAAAGAAAACAAAGTTTATTAACACAGAATTCAGCAAATACAGTTGGTGATGAAGAATAGCGTGGGAATATGAGATTCCAAATTGATAGTTTATTGTTTTCTGAATAAATGTAAGGCCCCATGGCGCATATGGTCTGTTCTATTGGATGTTAGTATCATTACACCAGTTCAAGCTGTCAGAATTTTGTCTGTTTAGAGAAGCAAATAGGGTAGCAGATGGTTGGGCTGACTTTGGTAATTCTCTTCTTGGTTACAGTTTCTGCAACACTGCTTACCCTCCAGTTAGGCATCTGATTCATGGGGATGTTTCTATGATTTCAATTCCAACATGTACTATTACCATTTAGTAATGATATGATTTTTTCCACCTAAAAAGGGGGAAAAACATCATTAAACTTTTATTATAAATTATAATAGCATTTGATAGCAGTGTTTTAAAAGGCGAAGGCATAAGGTGAGGCGTTTTATCCTCTAGGAGGCGAGGCGTAAGCCTCAAGGCGTTGAGGCGTAAGCATTTTGGGACTGTATTTTTTAAAATAATTAATAAATAAATAAATTATATATATCATAAAATTTTCTTTTAATTATAAAATATTTATCTAACAAATCCTTAAAAACATATATTTGCTATGTTTCTTATATAAATGTTGAAAAAAAATGTAAATTCAATTATTATTTTATAATTTTACAAAATTAAAATTAAAATAAGATTTATTTTCTACAACATGGCTGGAGATTTTTAGTTGTAAAAAAAAATAATTTATATTTTGATTCCAATTTTTAATACAAAATATCACATCCTTTTCAATTTCTTATATCTATATATACATTTAAGATATTTTCTTTTAAATTTGCTTTATATAAGTTGGAAAGATAAAAAGTGAAACAGTAAAAGTAGGCAGTCGACGAAGCTAGCCAAGCTCTCTCGATGAAGATTGGATGAATCGTTGAATGCAGTCGTTGAGTCGTCGGAGAGGGAGAAGAAGCTTTGCCGAGAGAGGAATCGTCGAGAAAATGCTTCATTGAGAGGAAACGTCGAGAGAGGAGAAGACTGGAGGATTCGTTGAGAGATATGAAGCTTCATCGAGAAGAATCGTCAAGAGAGGAGAAGACTGGAGGCTTCGTCGAGAGGAATTGTCAAGAGAGGAGAAGATTGGATGCTTCGTCGAGAGGGCAGAGGCTATCGTCGAGGAGAAGGCTCACTGCAGGCTTCGTCGAGGCTTCGTCAAGAGAGCAAAAGGGAAGAAGCTTCATGAGATAGAGGGAGGAAAGGGTTTTAGATGTTCTGGGTTTTCTTTTTTAATTTATGCTTTAAACCGAGAAACCCAAAATGCGTACGCCTTGAGATTTGAGGCGTAAAAGGCAAGCATTTATAGGAGAGGTGTATGCCTTCTCCCCTGAGGCGTACGCCTTTCTGGATTTACACATTTCTACCTACGCCTTAGTGCGTTTTAGGCCCAAATTGCCTCAAGGGGCAATCCTCAATAACGCCTTTTAAAACACTGTTTGATAGAGATCAAAATCTTGATAGAGTTAGGTTACATATGATTGACTGAATGCTTCCACATATTTTTTTTCCAAATTCCCTCTAAATTCACACACACACAACTTGATGTACTTATCTTCACGTCTTATAATATATGCCTCAAAATTCCTGGTTCGACAAGGAAAGAATATTCTTCTGGAAGTTTTCAACTAAAAGTGTTCCTCATGGGCAAGAGTCTCCTACATTGGAGTTTGCAGGTGCTTAAGGAGAAGGCAATCCCAGTCCAAGTGGGTTAGGCTTTTGCGGCATCATGAATATGTATGCTTGTGAGGTGATGTTACACAGGAGAAGCCAATTCTTCATGCAAGTTTTGGTTTGCTTACAATTATATGGGAGACTGAGTGATATCTCCTTCAAGGACTGCATGCATTTTATTGAAAGCAACAGCATTGGCCCCATTTAATTTTTTTTTACAAGGAGTGGCAAGTAGGTTAAGGTAGACTCGACATATGAAGAAGAACAAGAAATCAACTTTCAGTTTGTCTTAGGTTAACAGGCTGTCTGAACCAAACTGTCATAACTGATGTTATGCTATTGGAACCACTTGCATAGACCACATGGCCACTAATTAGTTCATGGATTATCAAATCGCAAAACTGAGAAACATCAAAGCTCATTTGAATAAAAACAGAAGGAAAAATAAGTATAGAAAAGTATTAGCCTAATTATTTAGAAAATTGCAATGCTTGTGTGCGTACAAATCAGGTGGATACTATATGAGTCAATATATGGTTTTTTTGTGGATCTGTACAGAAATAATGAGTAAGCAGATAGCAAATACAATATGTTAATGGTGTAAACTACAGTTACTGCAATAATAAAAGGCATGCCTTCCATGCTTGAATTTGATTAAGTGATTCCCTGAGTGAATCTTCCATTTGCCTCAGATCTTCTACGCTATCGATCTTGTCTGGGTAAGTCCAACGGCTGCAGAACTCAACATAATTTGACATTAGTAATGCATGTGATCAATCAAAGAATACTTTTTTTGATCCAATATAACTATAAAGTATACCCAAAAAAAAATTGCATTTTAAGGCCTATGGTAACCTGGTCTTAAAAAACAGGCTAAGCATGAGCTGTGCATTTTGCAATTGAATATCACTACTGTTTCAAACAGTGCAATACAAAATAATCCTCAAAGCTTCGGCCATATTTTACCAGATTGATATAGGTTGCTACATTATTTTTTTGATAGAAAAATAAGATTTATTAATAGAGAGAAGGGGAAAAAAAAAACAAATGGGAGGACAAGGCATCCTCCAAAATAACAAACGGGAGGACAAACACCTCGCAAAAGAGAGAAATAAGAGGGAAAAGGGAAAACAAGAACATAAATAACATCAAAGCAGCCTCCAATCATGTGCAAGTCACCCAACAAAGTTTCCCCAAAAGACCAAAAGAAAAAAAGCCCACAGTCAAGCAAAGAATACAACTCTATCCTAGAGCAAGCAAGGAGCGAACTTATTTTGGAAGATCCTCTCATTCCTTTCATTCCATAACACTCATAGTATAGCAAACAAAGCACATTATCACACAAAGCACTCTTCTTACCTCTCCCAAAACCACACACATGTATGTGTGCATGTATATATATGTATGTCCTGATGAAACCCACCATATTAGCTGGATAAAACCCAAATCTCTCCCACAACACCGAACGGATTACAGCATGACAGCCTGGACATATTATCCTGCAAAAACCTACACATCACACATATATGTAGGCTAGATGCCTTCTGAGCCCTCTTCATTTGAAATGGAACATTAGTATTTATTTTGTTAAAAATCGAAGCCTAGGTGAAAGACTCAACTTTCGAAGGAATTTTTTGCTTGCCAAATAATTCTCTCCAGCAAGAAATGATGGAGAGTGTTTTTTAACACATGTTTCAAAAATAGTTTTACGAGAAAAATGACCAAACTATCCACTTTTCAAATCTCACAAGTCACGTCTAACCTGGAATAATTACAAAGGAGGAAAGCTTCACAAAACGAGCAAGCTCCTCAACTTCCCTTCATTAAGATTTCTAAAGAAAAATTTTTTTCAATAAATAGAACTACCATCGAAAAAATAGAAAAAGAAGAAACAAAAGCATTATGAAGGTATAAAAGCCTGAGAAATGAACATCCAAGGGCTTGAATGCATGGCATAGATAGCTTGTCTAGAAAGGTTTGATCAGCATAGAAGGACTGACTTCATGGGCCTCGTATCCCACCCAAACTTCCAACTTCTAATAACCCTATGCCATGGATAATCAGGTTCAAAAAAGTAAATCTCACCAACTACTTACCTACATATGGAAATATCTTCAAACACCAAAATCTCCAACAACCCATGCCTTTGGAGCTATTTTTCATAGATTTGTGGAGGAAATTGGTTGCATCCTCTAAGAAGAGAATGACTTCAGGAAAAAATAGAAGCCACTCGGGACTACAGTCACTCAAATGCTTGATGTTTCCTCTTTTGAGTTCCCATCTAGGGAGGAGGCTGGGATGGTGCAGGAAAAAAGAATATAAAAAATGAGTGGAGCTGCGCTTTTGCTTGATTTTGTGGTACCCCAAATGGTATAGCAGGATGTCATATGGTTGGAGCCTCTCCAACATTCATTTGGTTTTCAAAGCAAATTGGTGATTAGTGCAGATGATGAGTTCCAATCTAAGAGCAAATGAAGATTTTTGGGGATGCGTTCCAATCTTAAAAGGGCAAGGACTCCGACTAAGAAGACAGAGTGAGGAGTTCTAACCAAGTTAAGGTGGAAAGGGGAACCTTCAAATTGTGGGATTCCCATCAGGGCCAAGTCCTTGCTCTTGATAAGGATGATGGAGATAGTGAGAAAGTAGGTGAAGCATGGTGTTCAGAAAAGGAGTGGCTAGCCATATTGCAAAGCTACAATGAATATGGTGGCATTTTCGAATTGTACCCCTTTTTTTTGTTTTTTTTTTTTTTGGGGGGGGGGGGGGGGGGGGGTTTGTGTGGAGGCACATTAAATGCTGGTGGGGATTAAATGACAAGAACCTTGGTTAGCCTTAAACCTATTAAAAGATGTCATGAACTGGGTGCAAACAGTGGACAATGAAAGACCCAAACTATCTTTCAGTCTTGGTGATTAAAAGCAACAGATAGTGATCAGGGAAGCCCAGATTACTGCAAGCAGATTATTCTAAAGAGACAATCCCACCAGGCTAATAACAAGGCGAAGACCCTTATCAATGCGGAAACCAGATCCATATCAAATTATTGACCTCGGAAGAGGAATAATTGTGAAGAAAAAAAAAAGATAATTCATTTGTGTGAAGGTTTGAGCAGCTCTGCAGGTGGGGATCAAATGACAAGAACCTTGGTTAGCCTTAAACCTATTAAAAGATGTCACAAACTGGGTGCAAACAGTGGACAATGAAAGACCCAAACTATCTTTCAGTTTTGGTGATTAAAAGCAATAGATAGTGACCAGGGAAGCCCAGATTACTGCAAGCAGATTATTCTAAAGAGACAATCCCACCAGGCTAATAACAAGGCGAAGACACTTATCAATGGGGAAACCAGATCCATATCAAATTATTGACCTCAGAAGAGGAGAAAATTGTGAAGGAAAAAAAAAAAAGATGATTCATCTATGTGAAGGTTTGAGCAGCTCCTACAGAAGATGGTGTGGGGGGCTCTCATTCTTGCCACTATCAGTAGATGAAATCACAAATGTAATCAAAAAATTGTACGAGTTTATGGGAGTTCAATCGAGGGCAAAAACTGGGGAATCATGGTAGTCAATCAGGTAGCAGCAGATTGGGGGATTTTGAAGAAGATGAATCTAAGAAAGCTGATGTAGAGTGGCTTTACAAAGGTCAATCCAATGGCATGCAACTTGCTTGATATGGAGGATCCAAGAGAAGGAAGGGTTGAGAGAGATATGGACTTCGAAGGAGAACAGCAAAGGGCAGAGGGGTCCAGGTGAGTTTAGAATAGACACAAAAGTTTTGGGAAATTTTTGGGCACATCCATCATAGATTATGAAACTGCAGCTATGGAGTTGTTGAATTTGGAAAGAAGATGAAGGGGCAACAACAGTAAAAGGCAAAAGCAGGAGAAATCCTCATAAAAGAAACGAAAGGGAAATCAAAAGGCCCAAGTAGTCAGTCAACTATGAAGGAAAAATTGGGCACAACGGAGGAACCCTGTGGCAGAAGGGGCATAAGAAGATTAAAGCCAGAAAATATTTAAGTAAAGATTCATTTCCTAGAATGTGAGGACTCTTCATGACCCAGGCAAAAGGAAAATGGTTTTGGCTTTTGAGAAGGTAGAGACGAAATGTGTCTGCTTGGAAGAAACTAAGATGGAGGAATTTCTCAAGCATTCATCCAACCCATTTTGGAATGGCAAGAGGGTGGAATGGATCTCCTTAGCTGCAGATGGTATTAAAGTGGCTATAGGGATACTTACATTGTTTTTAGAATATGGATTTCAGGGCTTGGATTTAGACTTCTGTGGATTAAGTGCAGTTCCATCCAAATCCACAGAAATCCATATGCGAGGTCCAAATTCCAAGCTCAAATGCATAGTTAAGGTATTTTTTCACTCTCTGATTGTATTTTTGTCCAAAGGAACATTTGAATTAAATGTATGCCAGGTCTAGAGAGTGCGCAATTGGATTCAATGCATACTCCTTGTTCTAATCATCTCTCCTTCCCCCTTCTTCCTTTAAACCTAACCCGACTATTCCTAGGGTAATCAACCAGTCCTTTGTACAATGGTACCAGAGCAGTAAATTTATTCAACCCTGATCGCTCTACTAGTTTCATAGCCTCTTTTTTCTCCTCCTAGATGATTCTTGAATCAGGATCCACTTCTTGGCTTGATAGTGAGTTCTTCGTCATCCTGTGTTGGTGCACAATGTGCTCATAATATTCCCTTAATATGAAGGCAGTTGTTGTAGTATGTGGCCCATATCGAGTTGAACACATGTACAGAGAAAGCAAGCTAAAGAAAATAGGAAAGCAGATCTGAAACACAACCATCGATGGCTTGCATAGTACGTCGATGGTTACATCAACGGTTTTAGGAAGAAGCCAAATTACGAAGAAAATAGTTGACCGTTTGCATAGTACATCGACGGTTTCAGACAGAAGCTAATTAGGAAGAAAACTATCGACGGTTTGATGATTTGTTCAGCATTGTTTTTGAAATTTAAATTGGGAAGATCAATAGATTGGGGATACGGAGGCAAATCCTCTGCGGATTGATACAAGGGTATTTGAGGGATTCTCAAATGCCTCTGTACGTCTAGAGGTTAGTATAAATACAATGTTGTAACCCTAGTTTTGATGGATAGTGAATTTCAGCTGCCGCTTGCTCCAGTAAACATAGGCATTCTACCCAACCACGTTAACTTCTTGTGTCTTTCATTGCTTTCATTATCTGTGTGTGTTTCCGTACTATTCATTGTAATTGTTGCACAATCGTTTTCATGTTTTATTGCACAACAATTGGTATCAGAGCTATACGTTACGATGGCTGGGAATTCTCCTGCGAAGTTTGACATGGTCGAGTTCGATGGATCCGAAAATTTTGGATTATGGTAAAGGGTCAAGGATTTGTTAGTGCAACAAAGTATGGTGAAGGTGTTATACAAAAAGCAGTCGGAAGGCATGGGCAACATTAGTTAGAAGGAACTGGAAGCGAAGGTTGTGGCAACTATCAGGTTTTATTTGGCTAATGACGTAATGCACCACGTCATGGATGAGGAATTACCGGCAACAATTTGGCTAAAACTGGAAAGTTGGTATATGTCCAAATCGTTGACGAACAAGCTTTATCTTAAGCATAAACTATATGGTCTTAAGATGTCAGGAGGTTTGGATCTGAACCAGCACATCAACGTGTTCAATTAGATCATCAGTGATTTGAAGCGAGTTAATGTGAATTTCGAACACGAAGACAAGGTGTTAATGCTACTAAATTCCCTACCTACTTCTCCTATGTACGAAAATTTGCTTACAACTCTGATGTGGGGAAAGGAAACTCTCGAATTGGAGGAGAACACAAGTGCTCTTTTAGGTTTTCATCAGAGGAAGAAAGCCAGCGATGAGAATCTACAAGGTGAAGAGCTTGTGGTGAGGGGTAAGTTGGGTAACCAAGAACGTGGGAGAAGCAAGTTCCGAAGCAGACCGAGTAACAATAAATCTTGGTCCAATTTCAAGAAGACGGTGTTTCAAGTGCGGGAAAAATGGGCCCATAAAACAAGTTTGTCTAGAGAAAAAGAAAGGGAATTGCAGAGAATAAAAAGGATTCATCAAAATCTGCTAATGTAGTGGAAGAAGGAGACTTAGAGAGCGGTGACAAGGATATGCTTTCGGTTTCATCTGGTTCAGATCATCTCATAGATTCTTGGATCCTGGATTCGGCATGCTCCTATCACATGACACCCAATAAAGATTGTTTGATGGTGTTGTTAGTACATTGTGTGATGTTAAGCATATACCAGATTTAAGGAAGAATTTGATTTCATTATACACTTTAGATTGTAATGGATTTAATAACAAGTCAGCAAGTGGAGTAATGAAGGTCAGTAAAGGTGTCTTAACAGTGATGAAGGAGCAGATTTTAGCAAGAAATATCTATACTCTGCTAGGTACCACAGTTGTAGGTGGAGTTGCAGCTACAGAATTTGAATCAGATAGCACAGTCTTCTGGCATATGCGGTTAGGTCATATGGGTAAGCATAGGATGATGGAGCTTCATAAAAGAAATCTATTGAAGGGATGCAAGCTGAATTTCTGCAGGTATTGTGTTCTTGGGAAACAGAATAGGGTGCAGTTCAAGATAGCCACACACAAGACAGAGGAAATTCTTGACTATGTTCATACAGATGTTTAGGGGCTAGTAAGGGTAGTATCACGAGAAGGACATATGCATTCCGTGAGTTTTATTGACGATTACTCACGAAATGTCTGGGTGTACTTCATGCGACACAGGTCAGAAACGTTTGCCAAGTTCAAGCTGTGGAAAGCTGAAGTGGAAAACCAGATAAGGAGGAAGATTAATGGTACTGAGTACACAAATTCAAAGTTCATGGAGTTGTGCGAGCATCATGGGATTAAGAGACACTTCACAGTACGCAAGACACCACAATAGAATGGTGTGGCAAAAAAGATGAACAGAACAATAGCTGAAAGAGCTCAGTGTCTCAGGTTGAATGCAGGGCTTGCAAAGAACTATTGGGCAAAAGCAATGAGTATGGCATTTTTCTTGATCAACAAGTCACCAAGGGCAGCACTAGATTGGAAAGTAGCAGAGGAGGTGTGGACAGGTAGCGCGGTAGACTACTCTGGTTTGAGAGTGTTTGGATGTCCAGCCCAAGGTCTTAAATTTCGATTTCGATTCAAATTTCGAAGCTCCAAAAGTACAGAAATTTCGACGGAAATTTCGATTTCGATGTCAATTTCGATTTCGATTTGAAAAAATAACAGAAATTAGTAGTAAAGCATGAAATTCTTTGTGAAACTTTAGAAATGGTTGACAAACATAATAATATACGTTTTAGGACTAATATATTACAAATTAAATACATCTATGTTTTGTATGAGGTGGAAAAGTTGTAAAATAGTATGTGTATCAAACATGTTTGTAAGATAATGTACATTAAACATATTCAGTTAATACAAATGAAATTCATAAATCATTTAAATATAATTTATTATACAAATAATGATAATTTAAACATGAATAGTTAAATAAAATGTTACTGTAAGTTTATTTTTTTATATAATTTCAAAAGCACTTGTAATAATATTTCGTTTCGATAAAATAAATAAAATAGATTAAAAGAGAAATTTTAGTTCACTCCTAAATCTCTCACTTGAATTCTGATGAAATTTCATTGTATAGATAAAATTTTGATAAGTTTCGTTAAAATTTCAAGATTTCTTTAAATTTCGGATGATTCGCTGAGATTTCGACGGAAATTATGCAAGACGGAAATCGACTGCCATTTCGATTTCGAGGGTGACGGAAATCGGAAATTTCGACCGAAATTTCAATAATTTCATGGAAATTTAAGAATATGGTCCAACCTACATACATGTTTCTAGTGAGGAGAGATCGAAACTTGATGCGAAGTCTAGACAGTGTATCTTTTTGGGATATTAGAAAAAAATGAAAGGTTTCAAGCTCTGGGATCCAAAGGAAAACAAGGTGGTGATTAGTAGGGATATAATTTTTTATCAAAAAGTCATGTTGCAGCATACTCAGGAATAAGAGAAATAGGTGCCAAAAAATTGCAGCAGCAATGAGCATATGGTGCAGGTGATGCTAGAGACTCATGGTAGAGATGACAATGTTCAAAATGCAGGAAGCCAAAGCTTAGGAGACCAGCAACATCACAGTATAGCTATAGACAAGCCCAGACGCACTATCAGGCCACCCCCCAAGTATGGTTTTGATGATTTGGTTCCTTATGCACTCATTAGTAGTAGCGGAGATCCTACTACTTTTCAAGAGGCGGTGCACAGTGTCACAAGCTAAGCTTGTTCAGGGCATTATGCTTGCCTGTGACCGCTTATCTCGTGTGCTTGGGATGGGTTTCCATCATGTAAATACTAGTGTAGGATTATTTTCTGCTAGTAGTGTTTGTGTATGCCAAATAAGGCAATATGACTCCTCGGTCACTTTGATGTTTCCTAGTGTTAGGATGATAATTACATAAAAACCTCTTTAGGGGAGGGTAAGTGTTCATCAGTCATTGTAAAACTCACTAGCAATTGTCAACGTGCTTAGCCTACTTGCCTCCCTCGCTAAGTACACCATGTCAACGGAGGATTTGTTAATGAATTACGTTTGCTTCAATGTTTACTGCTTGCTTGCCACGGCTTTCATGAATTGATTATTGTTTTCGTTGCTATTTGAATGAATGCTAATGAAAGTGCTTCGTGGATGAATGTTGGTAAACGATAGGCTAGCTAGTTAAACAAGAGTGTTTTAACTAGCGCCGCATGGCCCTTCACAAGGGTGTGGAAATAGTCGAACCGTGACATTTGGTATCAGAGCTAAGTCAGCGACACTTGGCTTCAAAGCCCAAGGTTGAGTTGTGACGTGAATTCGATTGCCTTCGTTGTTGGATTTGGAAAGCTTTGGTAAGTGACCATGGCACCAAACACTGCTAAGAGGATCAGCGTGCTGGAAGCACAAGTTGAGACAACAACCAACACTATGGCCGTGGAGGTGGCCCAGATGAGAGAACTTGTTGATGAGATGATGGGATCACAAAAACATCAAGCAGGTTTGATAGGCGACATGTCCTTGCTATGGGGAACTCCAACACTTTGGAAGTTTGCAAGACCAAGGTGCCAGAACCCAGGACGTATGGGGTTGCCCGAGATGCCAAGGAGTTAGATAACTTCTTATTTGATGTGGAGCAGTACTTTCCCATTGTGAGGATGGCCTCAGAACAGACAAAGGTGGATACTGCGACCATGTACTTGATTGGTGATGCCACACTGCGGTGGCGTACCAAGTACGGAGAAATTGAAAATGGAAGCTGTGTAATTGATAGTTGGGCAGACTTGAAGAGAGAGCTCAAGGCCCAATTCTTTCCTGAGAATGTTGAGGATAATGCAAGGAGAAAACTGAGAGATCTCAAGCATACGAGGTCGATCAGGGAATATGCGAAACAATTTTCTACTTTGATGTTGGATATTCGGGATATGTCGAAGGACAAGTTGTTCTATTTTCTAGAGGGGATGAAACCATGGGCAAGAACTGAACTTCATAGGCAAAGCGTTCAAGACTAGTCAACTGCACAAGCTGCTGCAGAACGCTTGACTGACTACGCTGGTGATGATACCGCTTCGTCCAAACGGTTTGGCGGAGAAGGAAACAGTGGAAAGTCTTTCAAGAATGGCAAACCCAAGAGTGGGGGAGCCGACTCCAAATCATCAACCTCAAAGGAAGCTTCGTCGTCTCAAGGGTTCAACACACCCAATGAAAAGGGAAAGAGTAAAATTTCGTACTACTTGTGTGGTTGATCTCACAAAATGAGTGAGTGTCAACACAAGAGATTACTCAATGCCTTACAAGCTTCTACTTTGGGAAAAGGGGTGGAAAGCGAGGAGGAAGAGGATGATAGGGTGGGTTCAGTGCGGCTGGTGAGCGCATTGGAAAAGCAGGAAAAAACACCAAAAGTTACACGAGCAAAAGGGTTAATGTTTGTGGACTTGAGGATAAATGGGAAGAGTACGCGTGCTATGGTGGATACGGGGGCTACTCACAATTTTGTTTCGCAATTGGAAGCATGGAGACTCAACTTATCCTTAGAGAAGGATACAGGACGCATGAAAGCAGTTAACTCTATAGCCCAGCCTACTCTGGGAGTAGCCAAGCAAGTGGCTGTAAAGCTTGGACAGTGGGAAGGTCATGCGAGTTTCACAGCGGTGCCATTGGATGACTTTCCAGTCATTCTAGGAATGGAGTTCCTAAGGGGGACGAGGGCAGTGCTGATGCCTTCGGCTGGTTCCCTGTGTCTGATGGGAGATCACTCGTGCATGGTGCAAGTCGTTGCAATGAAAGGAGACGACGGGAAGTCCCTTTCAGCCATACAACTTAATGAGGGATTAGGTCAGGGTGAGCAGACATGTCTAGCCACGGTGGTGGTAGACAAAGAAGTAGGCCAAGAGCTAGAGCCTACGACCATCCAAACGGTGTTGGATGAGTACAAGAAGGTGTTGCCGGATAAGCTGCCTCACAATTTGCCTTCACGACGAACTGTGGAGCATAAGATCGAGTTGCTATCAAGAGTGAAACCACCTACTAAAGGGCCATGTCGGATTACGCCTCTTGAGATAGTAAAGTTGGGGAAATAGCTTAATGAATTGGAAGCGGGATGTGTTCGCCCTTCCAAAACACCGTTGGGAGCATCGGTGTTGTTTCAGAGGAAACATGAAGAGCATCTACGGAAGGTGTTCGACAGGCTGAGGGAAAACAGTCTGGTTGTTTCAGAGGAAACATGAAGAGCATCTACGGAAGGTGTTCGACAGGCTGAGGGAAAACAGTCTGGATGTGAAGAAGGAGAATTTCTCTTTCGCTCGGCGGAGCAACAAATTCCTTGGTCAAGTGGTTGAACAAGGTCGTATCCAGAGGGGTATGGAGAAGGTAAGGATGATTCAAGAACGAAAGATCCCCACGACAGTGAAGGAGTTGCGTTCCTTTCTTGGCTTTACTAAATACTACAGGAAGTTCGTTGAGGGGTATTCGCGGAGAATGACTCCAATGACAGGACTACTGGGGAGGTATTATTGGTCACACATGCGGGATGATGTGGTTGATTATACCAAAACTTGTCTCACTTGCCAACAAGACAAGGGGGAGCGGAAGAAGTATGGTACTTTCATGGCCACACCAAAGTACTGTTTGGCAGAGGAGACGACACAATTGTTCCTTGCGACTATTGTGAAACATTGGGGTGTTCCCCAAGTTATTATTTGTGACCAAGATTTAATGTTCACTAACAACTTCTTGACAAAGTTTTTCAGGATATTCAAGTCACATCTTGACATCTCTTCGAGTTATCACCGACAGATAGATGGACAGATGAAGAGATTCAGAGAGCTACTAGATGAGTACTTGTGCCATTGTGTAAACGACAACCAGAAGAATGGCGTGCAACTACTTGATGTGGCTCCGTTTTGTGGCAACGCCCAAAGGCGCTCAACAACCAACAAGAGCCCTTTTGAGCTTGTTACAGGCCAGCTGCCGTTGTTACCTCACACAGTGGACGAGCCGTACAGACGAAAAAGTCCTAGGGCGTACATCTTCACCAGTGAAGGGAGACAGAATGCAGAGTTTGCACAAGCCTATCTGGAGAAAGATTCTGAGCAGATGAAGATATGGGCAGACAAGGGGAGAAGACCGCAGTTTCACGTCAGCTGCCTCAAGCCGTTCAACGCCAAAACCAATAACCTGAGCAGAAGTCAGTTCAACAGAGCAGAGTTGAAGATAGTGCAACCTGACAGACATGACATTGAAGAGATCCTTACAGACAAAAAGTTCATATCCTCAAGGAAGAAGCGGCAGAAGTTCCTAGTGAAGTGGAAATGCCTTGATGACAAAGAAATCAGCTGGATTTCTGCGGAAGATATTCAACCGTTCGTGGACAACTTTGAAGTGTACCTACTGCCAAAAATCTACGAGGACGTCGACCGCATAAATGGGGGAGAATGTCATGAGCTAAGCTTGTTCAGGGCATTATGCTTGCCTGTAACCGCTTATCTCGTGTGCTTGGGATGGGTTTCCATCATGTAAATACTAGTATAGGGTTATTTTTTGCTAATAGTGTCTGTGTATGCCAAATAAGGCAGTATGATTCTTCGGTCACTTTGATGTTTCCTAGTGCCAGGATGATAATTACATAAAAACCTCTTTAGGGGAGGGTGAGTGTTCATCAGTCATTGTAAAACTCACTAGCAATTGTCAATGTGCTTAGCCTTCTTGCCTCCCTCGCTAAGTACACCATGTCAACAGAGGATTTGTTAATGAATTACGTTTGCTTCAATGTTTACTGCTTGCTTGCCACGGCTTTCATGAATTGATTACTGTTTCCGCTACTATTTGAATAAATGCTAATGAAAGTGTTTCGTGGATGAATGTTGGTGAACAATAGGCTGGCTAGTTAAACAAAAGTGTTTTAGCTAGCGCCGCATGGCCCTTCACAAGGGTGTGGAAATAGTCGGACCGTGACACACAGCCAAGAGAATAGTAGATGGATGGGTGCTATGGTGGAGGAGATGAAGTCTTCACATAAGAACCAGACATGAGAGTTGGTGGAGCTTCCAGAGGGGAAGAGAGTGATAGGATGCAAATGGGTGTATAGGAAGAAAGAAGCAATCTCATAAATAAATAAATAAATAAAGGAGAAAAATTCAAGACTCGTCTAGTAGCAAAGGGTTACTCACAAAGGAAAGGGATTGACTAGGATGCAAATGGGTGTATAGGAAGAAAGAAGCAATCTCATAAATAAATAAAGGAGAAAAATTCAAGACTCGTCTAGTAGTAAAGGTTTACTCACAGAGGAAAGGGATTATCTATGATGAGATCTTCTCCTCGTGGTCAGACACACTTCCATCAGAGCAGTGTTGGGATTGGTAGCGCATTTTGATATGCATTTGGAGCAGATGGATGTAAAGACAACGTTTCTTTATGGTGATTTGGAAGAGCTTATTTACATGGTACAGCCAAAAGAGTTCAGTTAGCCTAGATGGAAACACTTGGTCTGTAAATTGAGGAAATCACTTTATGGGCTGAAGCAGTCTCCGAAGCAGTGGTACAAGCGATTTGACTCCTACATGATCCGGATTGGCTAAAAGAGATGTGAGTATGATTACTGTGTTTATGTGAAAAACCTTGATGATGGTTCATTCATTTTTTAGTTGCTTTATGTAGATGATATGTTGATTGCTACGAAGAGTATGAGTGAGGTCAACAAGTTGAAAACTTTGTTGAGCAAAGAATTTGACATAAAGGATTTGGGTGCGGCCAAGAAGATTCTTGGGATGGAGATTTGCAGGGACAGAATTTCCAGGAGATTATGATTATCTCAGCGTAGCTATGTTGAGAGGGTGTTGGAGAGATTCAAAATGGATAATGTAAAACCAGTGAGTATACCTTTGGCGAATCATTTTAGATTGTCTACCGCCTAGGGCCCAAAGACAGATGATGAAGTTCACGACATGTCAAAGGTTCCATATGTTAGTGCAATGGGGTGCTTGATGTATGCTATGGTTTGTAGAAGACTAGACTTGGCACAAGCTATTAGTGTGGTGAGCAAGTTTCTATCAAATCCGGGACGATAGCATTGGGATGCAGTCAAGTGGATTTTTAGATACTTAAGGGGTACTACAGACTATAGCATCATGTTTGGCAGACAATAGGGTGATCCTTCGGTTGTGGGATATTAGATGCAGACTATGCAGGGGACTTAGATGACAAGAGGTCTACCATATGGTATGTATTCACCCTTGTTTTTTTTTTGGGGGGGGGGGCTACTATTTGTTGGAGGTCCATGATTCAGTCTCTAGTTGCATTATCTACTACTGATTCAGAGTATATGGCAGTGGCTGAGGCTGCCAAGGAAGCGTTGTGGCTTACAGGATTGGTCAAGGAGCTACGTATTCAATAAGGTGGAGTTCAGCTGCATTGTAATAGTCAAAGTGTCATTTATTTGGCAAAGAACTAGGTGTATCATGCGAGAACCAAGCACATAAAGGTGAGGTTTCACAAGATTAGGGAATTGGTTTCTTCTGGTGAACTATTGCTTAAGAAAGTTCACAATTCTGAGAATGCAGCAAATACGTTGACAAAGCCTATTACCACAGACAAGTTCAAGCACTGCTTGGACTTGATTAACGTCACTAGATGCTAGATGGGAGGCGTCCCAACCTATTGTCCCAAGTGGAGCTCCGAGTAATGTTTTCTTTTCTCCTAAGGGGCAAATATTTGCCAAGGTGGAGATTGTTGTAGTATGTGGCTCATATCGAGCGGTACACATGTACAAAGAAAGCAAGCTGATGAAAACAAGGAAGTTGGTCCGAAGCACAATCATCGACGGTTTGCATAGTACGTCGACAATTTCAGGCAGAAGCAAAATTAGGACAAAAACAGTCGACGATTTGCATTGTGCATTGACAGTTTCAAGCAAAAGCTAATTAGGAAGAAAACTATCGACGGTTTTGTTCGGCATTGTTTTTGAAATTTAAATTGGGAAGATCAATAGGTTGGGGATACAGAGGCAAATCCTCCACAGATTGATACAGGGGTATATGAGGGATTTTCTAATACCTCTGTACGTCTAGGGGTTAGTATAAAGACAATGTTGTAACCCTGATTTTGATGGATAGTGAATTTCAGCCACCGCTTGCTCCCGTGGACACAGGCATTCTGCCGAACAACGTTAAATCCTTGCTTTGTTTATTGCTTTCATTATCTATGTGTGTTTCCATATTATTCATCGTGATTGTTGCACAGCACGATTGTTTTTGCGTTTTATTGCACAACAAGAGTTCTTTCCTATCCTTAAAAAGGCATTAGTGTTGTTGTGTTGTACCCTATTGGTGTGTTGTGGCTTCTACTTTTGGAATTCCAACATAGGCTATTTCATGCTTGGAAGTCCTCTCAGGCTACTTAGTTACCAAATTGTCATCATTGCCATTCTGTTGGATTCCTGCTGACTATTGTGATCTCCCTCCCAAATTTGCTTCCTCCCAGTCCCAGATTGTTGTAGCTACTGATTTGCTGAAGTGGTTGTGTTGTTGTGATCATGAACGATGTTGAAGCCTGAAACTACCTCTTTCCAATCTTGCAAGTCCTTCAATGTGTTGGTTTGTGCTATCCTGAGCTGGTTTGCCCTGTAGCTAGTATATTCTCTGTTTTTATGGTCTAGCCTGGGTTGTTCTCACTAGGCTGATATTGATTTTTTTTCTTCTAAGTTCACCTTTGGGAGTAGTAGTTTCTTTTTCTTCAGAAACCTCAATGTGGTTTGTGTTATTTCTGAGGGCAGTCTCTACGGCATCTATGGAAAAAAACTCTGCTAATAATGTAAGAGTGCAAAGCACCACCTTTAAGTCTAGCTCTTCCAATTATTTGTTATCATCTTCAATGTAGAAGGTGCAAATCAATGCAAAAGGCTATTTTCTTTCCTCCCCCATCTTCCAACTCAAAATTATGAAGAATGGAAGAAGTAGACTCATAGACTACTTGTGTGGTTTGGGATTGTCAGAGGTTATATATGTCTTTTAGTATTATTATTATTGAGTGTGTTAGTATTTTAATTAGTGAGAGTTAGTAAGGGTATTATTGTCATTAGAATGTTTTTAAATTTGTATAATAAATAGAGGGAGAGGCCTATCTTCAAGTTAGGTCATTCATTTTTAATCAAATCTTAACATGGTATCAAAGCATAATCCTATCTAAACCCTATTTCCCTCAGCCGTCGCCGGAAAACAACATTCCCATGGTTGTTCTTCCCTAATCCACCTCCATCCCATACTAACCAAAACCAACCATATACCCACCCCAAAAAACCCCCCTCGCAGGACGGCACTCCACGCGCAATCCAAATGTCAGCAGGGCCAACCCCATACACCGGCGCGTGAGTAAAGTTCTAGCCCCTTTCTTCTTCTTTTTTTTCTTCTACCATGCTCTAATTCCTTCTTTAGACTTCATTATCAGGCTGCTAGGCCAATTTTTTGCTCAAAAATTCAACCGACCATGCACTTGCAGTATTCCGTTAAGTTCTGTTCAGAGTTTGTGAAGGCTTCCTTGTGAGTTTTCTTGGAGCCATGGCAGCGGTCGTATGTTCTGTTGTTGTGAGGCCGTGGTAGTGCTATATCCGTTTGTTTGCCTAGTCCGTCATTGTGTCGGTGCTTCACATAGTTTGTGATTGGCCCAATTTGTTTTAATTGTTCTTCTTGTTTTTGGTGTAATTGCTGATTTGTGAGTATTGGGATGGAATCTATGAATCCCAAAATTTTGTTTCCAACATTGCTGCCACAAACGACAACTCAAAAGTTGGATGGAAAAAACTATGTTCAATGGTCTAAAGCTATTTGGATTTATTTAGCAGGATTAGGGAAATCTGATCACCTGCTCCAATCTGATTGGCGGAGGGCGTGAAGCTGGGGGACTGTTATCCCTTTAGGCCGCTATCTCCTTTAACCACTTGCGCAACTACTGCCAAACCTTTCCAAATTCATTGTCGCCTGGGTCATCCCTCAATAGAAAATTTAAAATGTCTTGTTCCTAGTTTGAGTTATGTGTCAAGTCTCGATTGTGAGTCTTGTTAGTTGGGAAAACACCATCGTGTGTATTTTGCTTCCCAGGTCAATAACAAGCTGCAAGCCCTTTTATGTTAGTTCATTCATATGTCTGGGGTTCTAGTAGGGTCGTCTCCAAGTTGGATTTCCGGTAATTTGTAACCTTTGTGGATGATTATTTGAGAATGACTTGGTCATATTTAATAAAAGATCGTTCAGAGTTATTTCATGTATTTTGTGTCTTTTGTTCTTAAATAAAGACTCAAATTGGTTTTCCAGTTCGAATACTTCGAAGTGATAATGCGAAAAAGTGTTTCACTGCACCATTCACTATTTATATGACTCGGTTTGGTATTGTTCATCAATCATCATGTGCCCACATTCCTTAACAAAATGGGGTTGCAGAGCATAAAAATAGACATCTTCTTGAAATCACTCACACTTTACTTTATCAAATGCATGTTTTAAAGTGTTTTGGAGTGATGTTGTACTTACTACTTGTTATCTTATCAACAGAATGCCATCCTCCGTTCTTATTGGTAAAATTCCCTACTCCATTCTCTTTCCTAATTCACCTTTATTTTCTCTTCCTCCTCGTATATTTGGGTGTGTGTCATTTGTTCATCAACCAACTCTTGGGGTGGATAAGTTGCATCCTTGTGCTATATAATATGTCTTTCCGAGCTACTTGTATACTCAAAAGGGATATCATTGTTATAGTCCTGTGCTGCATTGCTTCTTTGTTTCTCCCGATGTTACCTTCTTTGAGTGCACACCTTACTACACCTAGTCACCAAGCACTTCTAAGCTCAATGAATCTCATCCTTTGCCTAATCTTCCAGATTCTACATTGTTGTCCTTGCCCAACCAACCATCAGAGTCTTCATGTAGTTCAAGTCCTTCTCATCGCCTTGATCATCCTAATTTGTAGGTGTATTCACGATGGCGGCTCCAAGGAAGAAGAACCCCCTCTAGCTTCTACTACCACACCTTTGGTTTACTCGTTTGATGATCATACTTCCCATGATGTTGCTCCTCCTATTGTTGTTCAGAAAGGTAAATGCATGTGTACTCAATAACCCATTTCCAACTATGTTTCTTATGACTCCTTATCACCCTCCTATTATTGTTTTGTCACTGCTCTATCATCTATTACCCTTCGTAAATATGTTTCGAAAGCCTTAGCCCATTCAAGGTGGAGGGATGCTATGGTTGAAGAGATGAATGCTTTACATGACAATGGTACTTGGGACTTGCTACATCTTCCTCCTAACAAGCCTGTGGTTGGTTGTCGATGAGTTTACATTGTGAAACTCAACCCTGATGGTTATGTGGCTCGTCTAAATGTCCGTTTTGTTGCTAAAGGATAGACTCAGGTGTATGGTTTGGATTATTCTGATATTTTTTTCACTGATTGCCAAACTTACATCAATACGTCTGTTCATCTCCTTGGCTACTACTTGTCATTGGCCTTTGAGTCTGTTATATGTGAAAAATGCCTTCTTGCATGGTGACCTTAAGGAGGAGGTTTATATGGAGCAACCACCTGGGTTTGTTGCTTAAGGGGAGTCAGGCTTAGTGTGTCGGCTCAAGAAGGCTTTATATGGTTTAAAACGAGTCTCCCAAAGCATGATTTGGTCGTTTCAGTGTTGTAGTACTTGAGTTTGGTCTTCAACGATGTGTTGTGGATCATTCCGTGTTTTATCATCATACTTCATCGGGTAGGATCCTTCTTGTTGTTCATGTGGATGATATTGTTATTACAGGTGATGATGATAAAGGTATTTAGAGTCTCAAACTTTTTCTACATACTAAATTTCATACCAAAGATTTGGGACCCTTGAAATACTTCTTGGGTATAAAAGTATCGAAATTTCATATCTGAACTCTTGTGTCACAAAGGAAGTATGTTCTTGATCTGTTAAATGAAACTAGCTTGTTAGGGTCTAAATCGGCTGATATACCCATGGATCCTAACAGCAAGTTAATGCCGGATATGGATGATTTGCTACCTAATCCTAGACAGTACCTGAGACTTGTTGGAAAGTTGAATTATCACACAATTACTCGGTCGGATATATCTTTTGCAACCAATGTTGTGAGTCAATTTCTAGATTCTCCAAAAACAAGTCATTGGGATGCAGTAATTCACATCTTAAGATATCTCAAAGGTGCACCTAGGAGAGGTCTTTGATATCGTGATCAGAGTCACACTTATATCCATGAATATGCAAATGCAAATTGAGTTGGATCGCCTTCCGATCAAAAATTCCACCACTCGGTACTGTATCTTGGCTGGTGGTAATTTGGTTTCTTAGAAAAATAAGAAACAAACTATGGTGGCAAGGTCAAGTGCTAAATCAGAATATAGAGCAATGGCTCACATGTGAACTTGTCTAGTTGAAAAACCTTTTGGAAGAATTGGGTTTTCCGCATTCTCAGCCTATGAAGTTGATGTGTGATAATCAAGATGCTCTTCATATTGCCTCCAACCCGATCTTTCATGGGCGAACAAAGCACATTGAAGTTGATTGCCACTTTGTTTGGGAGAAACTTGTGCAGAAGCTTATTACAACCGTTTATGTGAAGTCAGACATGCAGCTTGCTAATTTGTTTACAAAGCATTGGGGGGTACTCGTGTTAAATTCATTTGTAACAAGCTAGGAGCTTATGACATTTATGCTCCAGCTTGAGGGGGAGTGTTAGAGGTTATATATGTCTTCAGTCTTATTATTGAGCGTGTTAGTATGTTAATTAGTGAGAGTTAGTAAGGGAATTATTGTCATTAGAATGTATTTAAATCTGTATTATAAATAAAGGGAGAGACCTATCTTCAAGTTACGTCATTCATTTTAATCAAAACTTAACAAGGATAGCCTGGAACCAACCAACGAATGACAGTTCATAGGACTTCTAGGGCTGTTTGGGACCATCTTCATGACAGTTTCTCACAAGAAAAGCATATAACTCAGATAAAAGGGGCAGCGAGTGCACAAAGCTCCGGCATATGCGGGGTCCGAAGAAGGGTGGACCACAATGGATCTATAGTACACAGCCTTACCTTTCATTTTTGACTTATATGATACATTCAATAAGTTACCATAAGAATAGGTTTATTAGTGAGCACTACAATACTCTACAAAAGGGTATGTGAAAGGAATTAAACGTCCACCAACCCATAAGCTATTGATTAAGAAGCAATGAGCATAATTCTTAGCTGCCAAATTCCTATCTGAGTTGAGTCTTGAGCTTCAAAAGATGTGTGATTCTTGTTCGGGAATGCATAATCGCAAGAGAGTTCATCGGCGGCATCTAACCATGGGAGAGGTGGTATTGGGGGGAGAGGCTATAGTTTAGAGGGAGATTGTGGAAGAGGTCATGGTTCAAGGAGATGTGTTTGCAGAGGCAATGCCCATGTTTCCAATTTGCACTATCTGTTGGAAGGAAGACAATAATACAGTTGATTGTTGTTGGGATCTACATGGGAAACCAATTTGGGCCAACAAGTCATCAATTGATGGTGATTATGAGGTGGATACTTCTAGCACACATGCCCATGCTACCAAGGCGATGAATACATCATTTAATATGTCACAAAAGTACAAATTTTGTCTATGTTGTTTGGCAACGCCAAGACTAGTGTTCTACATGTCATGCTACCATGGCCCATTTAGGTACAACACAACTTCTTGCATCTTTTTCCTCCCCTCCTTGTATTATTGATTTTGGTTCCTCATCCCACATGCATGTAAACCTAATTTATTTTAGTCGTTGGAAACTAGTACAAAGTAAAGTTACACGTGATGTTTCTAATTGTGGCAACATACTCATTTTTCCTTCTATCCCACTTTCATCTATATTATGTGCTTGAGTTTCCCATGAATTTGTTATTGGTGATTCAATTGACAAAGTCTCTCAATTGTTTCGTAACATTCTCTCCTTCTCATTGTATAATTCAAGGTTTCCCCACGAAGAAGGCGACAAATGGAAGGCTTAAGAAGGATGGCCTATATTAGTTTTCTGGAGGCTGTAGTGGTGGCTCCGACTCCTCTCATAGTCTCGCATGGCATCTTCATATTTCCCTCAAGGTGTTTCTTTATATTAGAGGCATAACTAGGACATCCATCTCTTCAAGAACTACAACAAGTCTTTCCAATTTTCAAGTCTATTCATTTAAGTGCCTAGCATGTCAATTAAGGAAGCATAGTGGACATTTCTTTCCCTCTAGATTGCAGCTCGTAGTCATTGTTTTTGCTAGTTTGAATCCATGTAGGGTCAAGAACAATAATTGGTATTTTGTGTAATATCTTTCTCATATGACCCGGTTCTATCTCTTAAAAGATAGGTATGAATTTCTAAATATATTCATCCAATTTCATTATGAAATAAAAAATCAAAAAAAAAAAATTGATAATGCTTTGGAATTTGTGCAAAATTAGATTCAATCTTTTTACTCTGATAAAGGAATTATTCATCTTATGTGCATAATACTCAGCAGAATAAGGTGGTTGAAAGGAAGAATAGACATTTAATTGACATAGTGCACCCTGATGCCCCTTCTTTCCCATTCCACGTGTTTTTGGGTGTTACCTATTTGGTTCATGTTTAGGACAAGCCATCTCCTCGTGCAAATAGTGTGTCTTTGTTGGGGTATTCAAGAATCCAGAAAAGGATATAGGTGCTATGATCCTTCAACTCATAAAACTATCTCAATTCCAATGTAAGCTTTTTTAGGGAACAACTAATTTTCCTAGGGCTACATCTTCTTTGGATGAGGTTATTCTTTGTCAATTGGCTAACAGTGGCTCTCTCTCTCGCCCATGTGTCAATCATCTTCCTCAAAAGTCCTTGGACTTACCATATACCATCAACTACCTTCATAATGGTTCTATTAAAGGATTAAAGCTTGGTTGGTGGCCAAGAGGTAGACACAAATGTATGGTATTGATTATTTTGAGAACTCTCAGATCATTCACTTGAATTCTTTTCATGTTTTAATTTCCTTAGTTGTTAATTTTGATTCATCTTATATAGACTTTACCAGTCAGATGTAAGATGTTTAAGGATATTTTGATAATATTTTCATATATGGGTCGGAAGGAAGAGGGATACACAGAGCAACCTCCAAAATGTGTTGCTTAGGGAGAGAGTGACAAGGTCTATAAGTTGCATAAAGGCCATTATGGCCTCTTAAGCCATCCCCAAGTTCAGAAAATCCACTATGATGGTTTCAGATTTTGGCTTTTAAACTGATCATTCTTTTTTCATCTAGAAGAAGGAGACAAGTATGGTGCTTATGGCTGTTCAAATTGATGATATCATCATCATGGGCAACAATCCTGGTGGGATTGGAAAGTTAAGTGTTTGTTTAGAGAAAATTTTCAAATGCAAGGTGGGAATACTTCATTATTATCTCGGTATTGAGATTGTGAGGTATAACAAAGGCCTTAAGTTTTCTTAGCAAAAATATAATTTAGACTTACTAAATAGGAGAGGTATGGAGAGGTGTCCTGGAAGCTAATCCAACTAATACTCTTATGGATCCAAATGTGAAGTCTAAGGATGGAAAACCTGATTTTGAAGAGAAATCCTAGATAGAAAGTTGGTTGGCAAGCTGATTTATTTGACTATCACTATAACAAAAACAAATCCTCTACTTCGAGGGTTGCTAGTCAATTTATGGAGAATCGTAAGAAGGAACAAAAGGATGTTGTTTGTTAGATATTTGAGTGTTTTAAGAGCTCTCTTGGCAAAGGATTCGTATATAGGTGTAATAGAAACTTTGATATTAATATTGTGGGTAACTCTACTGCAGATTAAGCTTGTTCCATTGCACTCCATTTAGATCAAGGATTTTGTCCAAGGAAAGGAAATGAAAAATACAAATAAGAAGGAAGTCTATTTTCCATTGTATTCTCTCTCCATATCAAATACTACTAAAAATAAAAATTAGTCCAAATATGAATAAATATTAAGAAAATTAATATGTTACTTAGCGTAAAATTAAATTTTGCTCATTAATTTGCTATATATATATATATATATATATATTATTTTCTTTCTCCCCTTCCTTGATTACCAGATATGAATAAGTTGATTCCTTCATATTTTTTCTTTCTTTCACTAATGTTTTCCAAGTTCCACATAGGACCTTAAAAATCAGAGATCTATTACTGAATATAGTACATTTGTGGGCGGCAATTTTGTTACCTAGTGAGCAAGAAACAAAATACAATAGCGAAACCTAGCATTGAAGCACAGTACCAAGATATGACACATGCAGCTCCTTTAGATATGTTTTGAGATAATCAGGCTGCTATCTCCGTCACTAGCAATCCTGTGTCTTAAGGAAAAATTCCATTAAAGTAGACTGTCACTTTGTGATAAATGTTGTCATGAAAAAGGTTGCAACTTGTGAGCACTCCATTTGTGAAGTCCTCTAATGAGCTAGGAGATGTACAAAAGATTTATTTAAAACTACCTCGTCTAGTTGTTGTGACAAGTTGAGATTAGTCTATATCATAGTTACCAGAAAAACACTACACCCTAGTGAACCACGTATTGGTTCAAAAATTCCAAAACATGGTACATTTACATTCTGGAACACTAAATCTAACGATCCAAAGTTGTAACTCAATATTTTTCACATAACATATTTTTTGTTATTTAAGTGGATAATTATCGCATTATAATTCCATTCTCAGCCATTATTAATATATTTAACAAAAGAAAATACCTTCAAGATTTTGAAACACTTGTACACCCTACCCAAAATATACTAGTGCCACAGCATGTCTCTCACCAATATATCTATATGTAAGTATATCATTAGCGTTCAAGGTTTTACAGCATGTGCCATACCACAATCCCAATCCCATTCCCATTCCATGAACCAGAACGTTCCATGTTCTAGGTAACACTGGTTTGTATTAATAAACCACCATCTTGAGGGGGAGTATTAAGGCAGCAGGTATTAATGTTTTTATTGTATGCGGGGGTTTTATCATACGGAAATATTTTAATTAAATCAAATCCAGAGAGTGTGCAGTTGGAATCTGGCTGACTGCTTGCTTCCATCTCTTCTCCTCTTCTTCCTTTAAATGCAATCTGATTATTCCTAGGCAAACTGACCAGTTTTGTCATAATTGTAACAGCTGTTATGACAGGGAGTATTTCTCATTATTTGGAATACAGGTATTTTGACAAGAGTTGGACGTTTTGTTGCAGACCTCTTTTATTTCCTGCATTTTTGAAAGGAAACCAACACCAAGCTGATCTTTTCTGCCAGTCAATGACAGAGTCAGGAGAGAGCTTGGGCTAGAGCTGAATCTGGTGAGAAAGAAGCAGAATGTACCTTGGTGCATTGGAGGAGATTTCAACACAACCAGATTTGAACTGGACTGGTTGTAGCCAATCTATTGCAGTAACAAGAGAGTTTCCTTATTGTTCATGGATAAGTTGACTTACTTTTGCAGAGAGGAAATTTCACCCAGTCGAACAACAGGTGGCTGCTAGGTTGGGAATTGACAAATATTTGGTCTCTTTTGATTAGGAAATGTTCGCTTACCTTAATTAGGAATGCCTTCCAAATATTACTTTGGATCACTCTCCAATCAGGATTCATTGTCGAGGGATGGCAAGTCCTTTCTGATTCAAAAGCATGCGAATCTAAGGGGAGGGTCTTAACAAGTTGGTTAGAGATTGGCGGCGCTCTTCACTTGAGGGAAACACCAGTTATTGTCTAGCAGACTGCTGGGTCTCATCTTTTCTCCTCTTCTTCTCCTTCTTCATCTATACTCAATCTGATTATTCTTAGGCAAATTGACCAGTTTTGTCATATTTGTAACAGATGGTATGTCAGGGAGTAATGTCATTATTTGGGACAACAGGTATTTTGGCGAATTTGGAAGTGTGCGAACTTTTTATTTTGACAAGGAAACCAATATCAAGCTGATCTTCTCTGCAGGTCAAAGGCAGAGTCAGAAGAGAGGTTGGGCTTGAGTTGGATAAGGCGGGACGACGCCAAATGTCCCTCGGTGCACTGGAGGGGATCTCAACATGATCAGATTTCAAGCTGAAAGAACTGGTTGTAGCCAAGCTCTGCAGTAACCATAGAGTTTCCTTATCATTTATGGATTAATTGACTTACTTTTGCAGAGGGGAATTTTCACCCAGAAAACATAGGTGGCCACTTGTTGAGGAATGATAAATTTTTGGTCTCTTTTAATTGGGAGGAAATGTTTGCTGACCTTAATAGAAAATGCCTTCCAGAAATTACTTTGGATCACTCTCCAATCATGTTGGATTGAGGAGGGATGACAAGTCCTTTCTGATTTGAAAGCATGTGACTCTAATAGGAGGGTCGTAACAAGTTGGTTAGAGATTGGCAGGACTCTAATTCACTTGAGGGAACCACCAGTGTTTGTCTAGAAAAAAGTTTAAACCACTCAACTTGAAGAGATGGAATAAGGGTTGCTTTGGCAAGATTAAAAAAAAAAAACCAAGCTGGCAAGTCTGCGGGCCAAAATCAAAGAGTTGGAGTTGGACAACCTTAAGGGGAAGGTGGGGAGAGGGGAATAATTATTGAAAAGGAAATCTCCTGGAGACATAAAAATAGAGCACTTTGGCAGGCTGAAGGGGGTAATAACACAAGATATTTTTATAGGATAGTCAGTTCTCACAGGAGATCTAACTACACCAATAGAGTTTCTATCAAAGGGAAAATTTGATTAGAAGAGGGGAAAATCTCCAGGAGAATAGTAAGTTTTGTGAAAAGTTCTATAAAGAGACTGTTGGTAGGTCACCCTTGCCAGCTGGAGTTCTCAAGCACTAGAAAGGACTGAGGAGGATAGAGTCTGGTTGGAGAGATTATGCAACAAGGACGAGGCTTTGGCAGCCCTTGATCCTTGCCAAGCAGACAGCCCCAGGCCCTCATGGAATGGCGTGGTTTTCTTCAAGTATTATCAAGATATTGTAAGGAAGGATGTCACGCCTGCTCGCCTCCGGTGCCCAACTTCAAATACAAAGTTTCTCGGGTAGTGTTGTGGAGTCATTTCAAATAAGGCTTGCTGGGTGAAAAAAGCAACTTTTATCTTAGGGTGGAAGGCTCACACTTATTAAGAGCACTCTTTTAAGTATCCCAACCTATTTTTTGTTGCTACTTATGGTCACAGTCTCCATGGCTTATATATTATAAGAAACATCAAAGGGATTTCCTAAGAAGCAGTGCAGATGGTGAGAGATTTTCATCTGGTGAGATAGTATAGAGTATGTTCTCCTCGCATCTCAGAGGGGCTGGGGTTTAGAAATCTGCAGGTGTTCAATCAAGCCCTATTGGGTAAATGACTATGGAGGTTAGCTGCAGAGGAAGAAGGCTTGTGGAGAGAGTTTCTAGGGGGGTACTTTGGGAGGAAGGCTAGAGGCTCGTTAATCACTGGTGTGAAAAACACTCACAAAGTGGGGTTGCCCAGCAGTATTGTGGCTGGCAAAGGCTTCTCTAAGTTTAATGGCTTCTCAATTGGAAATGGTAGCAGCATCAGATTCTGGTTGGACTTTGATGTGGACATATGACCGTCAAAGATGCCTTTCCTGCTCTTTTCAAGTTGGCTAGAAGCAGAAAAGAAAAAGTGGCAGGTATGCTTTATTTTAGAAAAAATAAGCAGAGAGGAACCTGGCATTCAGGAGGCAAGTGCAAGACTGGGAAGTGCAGGATATTAAAAAACTGTTACATGGGCTTTTACGGCATGAGAGTGTAAATTGAGATGACTCTTCTAAGTAGTTTGGGTGGTAGGAATAGCCGAATAGCAGATTTACTGTGAAAAAGTTCCACAAAAACTCTGTAAGGGATTTTAAAATCTTTTCCTTGAAGAGCCATTTGAAGAGTTACTCCCAAACAGATTGCTTTCTTTGCTTAGGAAGCCTCTTGGCAAGCCATCCTTAGAAAGATAACTTAGAAAACGAGGTAACATTGTTATGAATTACTGCTTTATAGCAAGGGCAATGGAGAGAGCACAAATCACCATTTTCATGACTGCCCAGTGGCTGGAGATTTTTGGAACTTGATTTAACAATTTTAAAAAATAGACAGAAAACACAACAGGATTCTAGAAAGACTAGGCTGAATGAGGGTAACTGTCTCCGAGAGAGAGAGAGAGAGAGAGAGAGAGAGAGAGAAAAACCTTTCCACCCATCTAAATGACACCCTCTCCACAACCGGATCCCAAAACCTAGCAGATCTAGGGTTATCCCTGAAAGGAACCCCTTTATGGGACAACAGTCAATCCAGCACAGCACACCCCACCTTCGAGGATAACTCCCTAATGCACTGCCACAATACCCCCTTGTCTAATCCCCCTCATAGCCCTAAACCAAGATTTAGGCTCACCATTCACTAAAACCGAAAAATTCACATTAGACAAGAAGCCTTTCATCCATCTATGTCATCTCTCTCCAAATCCCTTCCTCATGAATATCTTACCAAGAAGTTCCAACTCACTCTATCATAGGCTTTTTCAAAGCCCATCTTAAAAATGAGTCCCCACTTCATTCTTCTCCAAATGTTCTCAACATTTGCAATCAAAATGGCATTCAAAACCCGTCCCCTCTCCCACCCACCCCCCAGCACAAATGCACTTTGAGCCTTGGTAATAATCTTATCAAGTACCACACTCAACCTATTAGCTAGTGCTTTAGTGATTATTTTATAAATGCTAGATACTAGACTAATAGGTCTATAGTCAGATATCTTGATAGACCTACTCTTCTTTAGCACTAAAGTTATAACAGTGGATTAACTCTTGCTTAAAATCCCATTCCAATAAAATTCATTAAAAACCTTCAAGTGATATTTTACCACCGCCCAACAATCTTGAAAGAGAGCCAAGTTGAAACCATCTGGCTCTAGAGCTTCTCCATTCCAAAGACGGTAGGCCTCACTTCCTCTTACTCAAAAGGTCTCTCTAACCAAGCTATCTTATCACCAGAGAAAGTGTAGTAACCCGACCCCGAAAAAAAATAACAATAATAATAAATAAATAATAATAACAATAAATAAATAAATAAAAAGATATTTTGGAGAAGATATTTTGAAAAGAGATATTTTGAGATATTTATATATAAATATCTTGGAGGAGATATTTATTTAGATTACTTAAGGGCTAAGTTAGGATTTATTCTATAAATTCTCTTATTCTCTCTCATTCTCTCATTCTCTCTCTCTCTCTCTCTCTCTCTCTCGCTAAGATCCTTCGCCATTCATCGTCCATTTCCAAAAACAGAGGGTACTGTGTGTATCAAAAGAGGAAACTCTACACTTTTAGTGGATAGGATCGTCGTTTCGGAGAGTTTCGGGTTTTCCCAAGAATCGAGGTAGGAATCTGATCCTAATTTTGATTGGATATTTGGATAGCAGTAGAAAACATAGTAAGGTTATGTTCTGTGGTTTTAGGTTTTCAGGACCTCGAGTTGTCGATTTGGACCGTTTTCATACGAACTTTCATTTCGAGTATAAGGTAAGGGGAATTTGATTACAACAGCTATATTGGAAAACTAAACCGCTAAAAAGCTAGTTTATGTTATTATCTATGATTTAATTGCTTATTTGTGAAATTCTACCGAGCAGAGATGCCGATTTGATGATTTTACGGTTTTTGGTAAAAACGAGGTTTTCGACGTGTAATCTCCAAAATTTTACAAACATCATTTATTTGTGTTTATACTATAGTAGGAGAGGCTCGAATCCTTTATTTATTCAGTTAAACTATGTATATTGAATTTCTATCATTTAGTGGGTTTTTGTATTAAACTTGTGTGATATATGTTGATATGGGAATGAATGGATTTTCTATACTATTGATATAGAATATGGGAACGAAGTTCCAAATTTGTTATACTGATAATGTGAATAAACAGAGGCTAGTGATGCACCGAACCGCATCAGTAACCAAAGAAGGGTAAACTGAGTGGAAAGACACCGGTTTGAACCCAATGCTATTATGTGAATTTGTAAAAAATACTAGAAATGCGCAGGTTATCATATTTGTATAAATTGAATTTATGATACACGGAACCACAGCTTGAGAGTCCCGGGAGGGTTGAAAAATACTTTCTTTGCAGGGTGAAATAAAACCACTGTTATATGATACGGCACGATATCGTAGCTAGATGTACACGTGCAACCACACGTATTAAACGATGTGGGTACCAAGATGGTCGGCTAGCGGGGTGAAACCATTGGCTGATATTGGGCCAATGGGGGCAGTCAGATGTAGGTACTCGGCAGTGTCTGCACAAACAGGGCATTGGACGAGTACCAGTGCACAACCCGAGCCACGGGGTAAAACTGGTTATAGGGATATTTTGCTGTTGGTCATTTGATAAATCATTAAATGGTCGAAAGACAGATGTGGGAATTTTGTAATATGAATAATGATATTCCTGATGCATTACTGTATTGAAAATATTTGATTTATATTCCAGATGTTGAATGAAAATATGCATGTATGCAGTCACACACTGTTGTAACTCCTTCTTCCTTACTGAGAGGTGTCTCACCCTATCTTACAACCTTTGTTTTCAGGTCCGTCCGTGCGTTGGTCCTAATAGATAAAGGGACTGGGGAGGTTATTTTGGTTAACTTACGTAAGCATCTAAATTTTGTACTAAACTTGATGAAAGTCCTTTTTGGGGGGTTGAAATATGACGATTACTCTAAATCCGAATGTATGTAAATTATGGATGTATTAGTAAACTCTGGTATAAGGCTAGCAGTAATCCCAATGGATGTTTATGTTTTTCCGCGACATTTACATCATAATTATATATGATTTACACCCGTATGTCCCTGTTTAGGGCGGGTTGTTTCCATATCTTGAACAGGTATAGGTATTTGATGTATGTGAGTGACACCTGAGTCCGTGTAAAGGGCTGGGTCATTACAGAAAGGGTCCCACTCTAAGCCTTCCACCATCGGTCTACTATCATCATCCTCAGAAAACAAATTATAATAAAAATCAATGATCGCATAAGCAATCCTGTTTGTATCCAAGATTATTTCCTCCCTACCCACCTCCAACTCCCTGATCAAATCTTTTCTCATTTTCCCACCTGCTATCCTATGAAAAAATCTAGAATTACGAATAAAGCATTCAGTTTCTAAATAAATCACAAATTTTGTGAACATATATGAGTAAATTAAGTTTAGGTGAGGATAATAATTAAATTAGGCAATAAATCACATGCATGTGAATTTTATTTTCACTAAAAGGATGAAAATAAAATAAAATAAAAATTTTATTTTTATTAAGATTTAAGAACACTTAACATTTTGATTGATTAACCATAACTGAGACAAGTTTAAGTAGAAACCTTTGTCTTTCTGTCTAATAAGTAATAACCAAGAAACTGATTTGGTATAATTCATACCTCCATGGCTCCATCAAGTATTGACCACAGTTATTCCATACCTGTTCTGTAATCAATTTAAACTTTTTTAACTCCTTCCACATATCCAAGCTTTAAAAATTTTTTATGGACATCCATGAAGAATTTCAACTAATAATTTTATATATATATATATATCCAAAGGCCTTTTTCAAAATCAGTATACTGCATTAGCATTAAATATGAGAACAGAACAGAACATAAATTACATGCCTAGAATTAGCATATATAAATGTGCAGAACACTAAATATTATGAATGCAAAGAAAGCTGTAGGCATCATTAACAACAAGCCATCAAAAAGACCAAATTATTTTTAAACAAAAACTAAAAAATAAAAAAAGAGAGAGACTGGATGAATGTAATTCTAATCATTTGGTGCTCTCAAGTTCTTCAATATGCAAGTAAATCAAATATGGTATCTCAGAAACAGAACATCAAAGACTCCAGGAAAAATAAGGTGAGGGTGGGGACAGGGCGTCTAACCATGATTGACAACTCTCTAAATAATGGTCAAGTCATAATAAGAATGTTGTGCACAAGAGGCTATGTTTGTATGGAACAAACAAACTATCACAACCAAGTTTTCAAATGATCACCTTAGTCTCCTATGAACTTCTGAAAGTCGACTTTGTAGTAGTCTTGATTGGTTAGTCAAATCCTGCATAAAATGATTTCAGAAGTATACAACATGTCATTAGCGCATGACACATAGATAGACAAACATAAATTATTTAGAAGTCTCAAATCATAGGAAAAATTAGTTGGCATGCATACCTCAATTGATTGGGGACTGAAAAACACAAAAGTAAAAATATATCAACTTCGTATTAAACAAATGTAGTAATGCTGGCAAGTTTTACTTAAAATTAAATGCATCAATAAGAGCATAATTGTCGCATACCTTGAACCTAAAAAGTCTTGTATATTTACATCATGGTCCAACTTCTTAAAGGTTTTCCTCAGCGACTGAACTCTCAAAGAGAAAAAGAATATTTACATAATGAATGAGAATGAAAACCATGCATGTGATAAAGAATGCCAAAAAAGCCAAAAAATTCTAATAGCAAAAGAATGGGTTGTGGAAGAAAATGCTTACCTCGAGACTTTCCAACTTCCTGTTTCAAACCATTTTAAAAAATCAATTTTATTAAACTCACGTGCTAAACACAAATATAACAAGATCTTCCAAAAGAAAAACTTTGATGGCACCTTTTTGCCCTTTCTTGTGGAGTTAACTCGGCAAACTTTGCAATAACCTCTTCAATACTACTGGACAAAAACAAGATGAAGGGTTCAGTTCCACTGGAAGAAAACTGAGTAGGAGTACTTAATGAAGCAGCAGAGAACCATTATGCCCCCCTTTATTTTGTTATTATTAGAAATCTAAAAAAATGGGGATAAGTGGAAGACACAAAAAAATAAGAAAAAGGGCCTGGGCACATAAAAATCATGTCCTCATTCTTATTATCAGTACTTCTGTAGTAGTGCCTGCATAACTACCAGGCTTGCAGGTTGTTTTTTTTCTAACCTAGCAGAGGTCATAACACTCAAGCTGCTGCGCATTTTTCTAAGTCACTATGGAAGAGCTCAAGATTTCCATCACCCCATGTGCCTATTCTTCTTCTTCTTTACTGGGTCATTCCTTTAACAAATTAAGGTCAAGGCTGTTGGCCTGGCATTCATGGAAGCTTAGAAGGAGGCAAGGACCACTTTCATTTATGTCTGCAAATTGTAGTTGGCCCACATCCACGCTACAACCTTCCTTACCAATTTTAGTGCAGCCATATAATAATTATTTGCTCATATGTGATCCAGCCAATACAATTTCTCTATTTTCCTACTTTGCCACCACTTTCAAACACAAATGACCATGTTTCTATCAGATCTCTTGCCTTGACCTAGTCAATTCTCTATCTTATTGTTATTATTTATTTAAAAAGGAAATAAACAACTCAAATTCTTCGAGATTTAAAGAAAGCTTTGAGTTAGGTGCCAAGCAAGAAATGAGAATGCTTTAAACCTACATAATTTTTACTAATTTTACCTTTTAAATTTCAAATACACTTTTCTTCCAACCCTTCAAAACCCAATTTGGATATATTTAGCAGACTGTAAAGGAATCCCACAAGACAAGGCCTTCAGTCTACCCATTGCATCAACAGCAACCCTTTGCGATGCCTGATAGGATGGGTCAGATATCGCCTTGGTTTTAGAACCTACACTTTTCAAATTAGTTCTTTCTTTCCAATGTCCCAAAGTTGACTTTGATTATTTGACTGTGGAAATTAAAATTCAAAAATAATAATCCCTGCAAAGAGCAAAAGAAACCCTGGCACAACACCTCAATTTTGAGGGTGAGCTAGGCCCAATAGTAATGGTGCTATGACCATGCCTAGAGGTGAAATTTTCAAATCATGGAAATAGACTATGTGGAGTTAACAATGTGGACATCATCCACTTTCCAAACCCCTGACGCAGCCTGAGAGCCTTGTGTAAGTTCTTGCCTTTTTTATAAGTTATAATATTTGAGTTCTAAGCACACGCTTCGTCTCTATCATGCAAACTCAATTTGATGCTTTGTTTCCTTTATGAGGCTGATCAGCAGTTGTTTAAGCTCTGCAACAGTAATTCTGACAATGAATATGAATCAAATGGTATAATAAAAATTACCTTCGTCCATTGCATAAACAGGGCTTGCCAGTTGGTGAGAACATGAGAAGGACAATGTCTATATCACAAAGTATTGCCAACTCATTAGCCTTTTTCACTATCCCATTCTTCCGTTTTGCATAAGTTGCTTGGCGGCCATTTGTATTCTCCAACTTCTTCATCTTTAGCCTTACCCTTCCCATCCTGCTGATTTTAACAGCAAACCTTAGTCCTCAATTCCCTCTCTGATGGCCTGGAGACTCCGAAGCCCATCTGCAAAATGTATCATATCATTTGTCATTTTCCCATCAATCAATTTACTGCCTACATTTTCACACAATTCTGTAAACAGAGAGAAAGCAATTGGTCTCAAAAATCCATTGCGCTAGTCTGCTACAATCCTTTGCAATCCCCCCTCCCAATTGTATTTCGCCAAAAGCTTCAAAAAGGCAAGTATGAATAGGTGAAAAAAATCGACGAAAAGACTCCTTTCATTTAAGAGACGGGGAATGGATCATGACAAACCAAGCAGAAATTTGGCAAAACCCAGAAATCATTACCTAAATTATAATCAATCTAAATACAAGAAGTATACACAATCTAGTGAGATTGAGCCCCTCTTGGAAACCCTTAACCAGTTGAAACCGTGTAAGCTTGTTGAAAGCGTATGAATAAAAGAATGTAATAAAAATTACCCAGATGAGGAAATCAGAGAACAACACAAAATTGCATAATTCAAATGTAATAGAAATTACCCAGATGAGGAAATCAGGGAACAACCCAGGATTGCATAATCCAAATCTCTGAAATGCAGGGACGCATATACTACTCGGCCGATTCGAGGATGTGATCGCAGACAAATAAAATGAAACGTAAGATGGAGAAGGAGATGGGGAAAGGAGGGAGGCGGGGGGAGGTGGGTTGCACAGTGCATGACGGGATGAGCTGCAAAATCGGCCACGAGAGGGAGCGGGAAAATCGGGAGCGCCTGAAAGTTGCAAACCAACCAACCAACAGCGAGAATTTGAGCCCCTCGTGGCCTTGAGCCACTTTGTCCCGAAACTCCCTCCGCCAGGATTCACCTCTCTCCCTCCCGGCTGCGCTCCTCAGATTCTCTTTCCAACACATGTGAGTCAGCTTCAGCTTCATTGCTCTAAAATTGGTTTCTACCTCTTCGTTATGGTTTCTCTCTGGAGTCCTCTTCAGTTTCATTCTATGGAGTATTTTTTTTTTTATAAATATTAAAGTTTTGAATATTTAAAGTTATATTTATAAAAATTAATTTTTTATTTAAAATTTATAAATACCAAAATTATAATTTTTAATAAATTTTAAATATATCTATAAAATAAATTAGTAACATATTGTCATAATTTAGCTTAATATTAAATTGTGAATATTTAAAGTTATTTGTAAAAATTAATATTTTAAACAAAATTATAAAATACAAAAATCGACATATAAATATAGAGACACGAAAAACCTTAAAAAATATACAATACCATATGACATGCATACTCTAATAATTATGAGAAATATTAAATTTTAATATTTTCATAAAATTATGAGAAAATAATAAATATATTTTTATTATTTTTATTTTATAAAAATGTTAGTATATGACTTCTTACCATTAAAATATTAACAACTTTATTGTAATTTCTAAATTTCGATTTGCTATTCAAAAATATTAGTCATTATTATTTTTGTTTATGTAATATCAATTGGTGAGCTTTTTAAAATTTAAAATAAATTTAAAATTTTTTATTTAGAGGATACTTTAGGGTATACAATTTAATTTTTAAAATTATCTTTTATTAATTATTTTATTATTTATTTAAATGATGTTACACACTTCAAAATAATTTCACATGACATCAAAGTAATTTACTAATTTAATTTTGGAATGTACATTTTATTTAATTTTTATAATGCCATTCATTTTTTTTAACAAAATAGATTTTTATATCTAAATCTTGACAAACTCAAAATAAAAATTTTAAATGTAGATTTTTCTAATGTTATTGAATTTATTTTTTCTATGAATACTTTAATTTTTCATAAAATATAATAATAATTTTATCTACAAAATTATTTACACTATTTGTACCTATATATGATTTGTATATATATTGTCATTTTTTGGCTAATTTAGAGTTTTCTTTTCAGGTTCAAACTTTAATATACCTAAAATACATTTTGTAAATGTAATTTTATTTAATTGTGTTTAATTTTTTATTTTAAAAATATTTTGTATTGCTTTTAAAATATAGAAATATTTTTACTAAAAAATGATTTACTTAATTTATATAATGTTAGTTTTTTTAATCAAAATGAAGTATTATAAGTTCAAACATTAACTTGTAGACATTCAAAATGTAATTTTATCTAAATTTGGTTGAATTTACTTTCTAAATATATTATAGATTCTTTTTTATGAATATATGATCTTATATTCAAAAATAAATAAATAAAATGATTTATACCATCCATATTACTATATATAGTATAGAAATTAATTTTTTTAAGATTGTTGGCCTTATAGAAATACTTTAAAAAATAAGGATACCTTTTTCACAAATTAATTTTAAATTCTATTTTTTTGGCTTTTAAATTTTATTAAAGATACAAAATATTTTTATACACAAAATGACTTATATTTTTTGCATTTTTATATATAATATTGATTATCATAGGCTCGAGAGACCTACAATGTCAAACTTTTAACCCATTTTCCATTTCATACAAATTTTTTTTTTTTCAAGCTTAAAGCATTTCTAAAGGATATTTTACTTTTTTCTTACTAGAAGCCCCTCAAATATTTTGACACAAAGTCTATAAAGGTCCCTCAAAGAAGACTGCAAACACTAAAATATCCTCTAACAAATGTGCTTAATTGATCGGGAGGAATAAAGACATGATAGACTCTTTTTTCACACTCTCAATGTGAGGAGTCTATTGGAATTAGTGTATTCCCAAGAGGGGGGTAAATTGAACATTTAAAAATTTATGCCTAGGTTAATTTAGATGACAACAGTATTACGCAACCTAAGGTCTGTCTAAACAGATTTCAATACACACTATATTCAAAGCATGTATGACGAACGATCAAGACAATAAATAATTAAATATACATGTGCATATATCAAAGTACGAAAATATAAAGAGTATAAGGAAAAAAGAGAATGACACACAATATGATATCGGGGTTCGACCAACACTGCTTATGTCCCCGCCTCAAGCTCACAGGCAAGAGGATTCACTACCTTTACTCACTTATAGGTGGAGTGACACCTAATACAACACCCCTTTCCTTACTTGGCAAGGAAAATCTCATGTTAAATTCACAGGGTTGACCCCAACCTTTACAGCCTGATCCTTACGGGTTAGATCAACACCCTCTCAAGTCACGCTTGGAATACAACAGATAAGCAATACAATTTTTTTTTTGTACAATATCAATGCTTCTTCAATGCGCAAATATGTACTAATACAATAAATGCACTTCAATATGATAAGAATTATAAGTTAAATGAAAATTATATGACTACTCTCAAGATAATGCAAATATAACAATCAGTATGTGAGAGAGTTTGTGTAGGGATCTTTGAATCGAGATAACTATATCAATCACAAAATACAATATCAAAGATCTGAAATACACAAGCAAAAATCTCGAAAATGATTTTCAAAAGTCAAGCACACAAGATATTTTGAAAACTAGCTTGTCAAAAATATTTTCTTAAAAACACAAGATAAGCTTTTGAATCTTACAACGAAAATGCAAAGACTCACAAGTTTAAGAAAGTTTCCCCAAAAATAAATTTATAGATTAAATCACAGGGGAAAACTTTTGGGCTTACTCTCACTAAAATAAAAAATCAATCAACGTATATAAGAGTGTAAGCTTGTAGTAATAGTATGTGTTATTTCAAAGACACTCTCACCAAAGGTATTTTTGCAAAGGAATGAGTAAGGGTGGAATATGTAAGCTTGTGTGGGAATGAATAACCCAAGGAATTTCAGAGAGTATTTTTGTTAATCAATACCTTAATCAATCTTAAATTTTTCCAAATGAAAGTATATATATAGCCTTTGAAAAAAATATAACCATTGGGACTCAAAGGAAATTTTTAGAAAAGTTTAAGTATCATTTTTACCCTAATTACCGCGGTTAATTTATGGCAATTTGAAAGTTTCGGTTGCCTGGTCCTTAGGGTCGGTCACCCAAACAGACACAAGGAGAAAAGTAAATTTCTCGGGTTCGGTTGACCGTGGGCAACAATCGGTTGGTGAGCTAGGTTATTTTCCAATCGTTTGTGGTTTTGGTCGCCTGGTGAATGGTTCGATCTGTTGAACCTCACAATTCGGTCTCCCGGTGTGATTTTGAACTAAAAGTTTGGGCGGTCGGGAAAGGTAAAAAGTGTCAGCATTCAATGTTCGGTTGACCGTGAACAGTACGTTCACTTTGGACCAGTCGCTCGAGCCAAGTCAACTTTTTTACTTTGTACCAGTTCGACCGATTGAGGCATTTTTAATGCCCTAGGTTCGGTTGGCCGAAACCCTTTTAAAATTAGAGATAGGTCATGTTTTTTATTAAAATTTACCTCTATTTGCATAGATATAACTTGTGAGTTAAAACGAATTTTCCATGAAGTGTTTGTGGGGACCTAAAGTCAATCTATGACATAGGCTTCTTAATTGGGCCCAAAAATTTGGCTTTGGTTGACCAAAGTTTTTGTTAAATTTATTTTAACCCTTTAACCTTTTCAACCCTGTGTAAATAGGTTGTGACATTTTATCTTAAGGGTATTGGTTCCTATGGGTCAGGGGCGGCCCTGCCTTTAGGCAATTGAGGCACCCGCCTAGGGCCTCCAAATTTTTTGGGCCCCTTAATTTTTTCTTAATATAATAATATAATTTTTGGGTTCCAAAAATTTATTATTTATTATGCTCTATTCCCATAATTGACTTCCCAACTAACAAATAAGTGAAATTATATTTTAAAATATAAAATAAATACAATTTATTTTTTTTTTTCAAGTCTTATACTTCCCAACTAACAACTTTATTGTATTTCAAATTATCTATTACTCCCATCTCTCTCTCTTAGTCTCTCTAAATTTTTTTTTTTCATCTCTCACACTCTCTCACTCTCATCTCTTGGTCTCTCTATGATTTTTGCTCAAACTATTGTGTTCATCATCTTTGAGCCTCCGATTCTCTATAATTTTCATCAACTATAATTTTGATTTCAATGTTTGTATATTATTTTTCTATTATTTTCACTCTGAATTTTTTTTTTTTTTTTCTTAGATTTTGGAAGCTTTTAAGTTAGAGCGTTCTATCCGGTAGGAATCCGATATCTCTAAAGTCTCGCTCGCCGATCGATTTGCGATAATAACAATAATCAGGTTATATTGTTTCAATCTACTATTTCTATAGATTTATTAAATTTATTTTTATTTGTTTACATAATTTGTCAATTTATAGTTAGTGTTAATTTTGAAATTTAATTATGTCAACGAGAAAATATGAATCCGGATATGAAATTATTCGCCTAGGGCCCTTGATTAAATCATTCGCCTAGGGCCCCATATTATGAAGAGCCGACCCTGCTATGGGTCAATCTATGGTCATCAAGCATTCATCCCTATCATGCATGCAGAACATTATTACAAACCATTAATTATTTCAAACCCAAATATTAAATGCATTACAATACAACACAAAAATGTTTTCATTGTTTTTGTCTCCTGTTAAGCCCTCATGAAGTATGATCTTTGTGATTCTTATGGCTTCCTCGTATCCTTACCGTTCGTGCGTACAAATAATTAACCATATTCATAAATTCAGTGCATAGGTAAGATATTTATGCTTTGTCAGTATCAAAATAGGGATCAGACTCAAAAAGTCAACAGAATCTCAGGGCTCAAGAACTTCCTTTTTATCAAGATTAAAGAAAAAATAAAATTAAAATTATGGACACATAGTTTTGTTCCATAATCAAATAACAAAGACCTTCAATCACCACAAATTTGATGATACTTCCTACTATATCATAATTAAATAAATCAATCATGTGAAACAACTTCAATGTATGAATCAATTAAAACTTATTAGAATAAAGACATATGGAAAATAATAGTATATTTTGATAAGTTTATAATTACGTAATAATTATTTTACTTGATAACTATATATTTATATATGCTCTTTTATACTCTAATAATGATTTTTTTTTTTGTATATGAATATCGAGAGCACTAGGAATATATTTTTGGATAGTTTTATTTTTTAAAATATTTTCTATATATATATATTTTATTGTTTTCTTATTTTAAAATATTACAAAACCTAAGAATATTTATAGCTCAATTTTATCCAATATTTTTCTTAAAAAAATCATGCACACAATTACTTGTTTAATCTACTATGTAATTTTTGAACCCTTGAGATGCTTTCCAGTTGACAACTGGAAAATGTATTTTCCAAGAAAGAGAGGGGTATTTTAAAAAAAATTTGAACCTTTAAAGTACTTCCCATTTTAGAGTTGATGCAATGGTTGTTGGACACACGTCCATAAATAATAATACACAGAATAATATAATAATAATAATAATAAATAACAACAAGAAACAAATAGAATAATGACTAAATAAAATGGGCTTTAACTTAGTGACTTCAAATTCAAACTATGACACAATATTGATTTCTTGGTCCAGTCTAGATAATGTAGGAGGGTTTTGCCTTATATGATATAGTTTAGGAAGCATTGTCTTCACTTAAGTAGGTAATATTTATTAAGTATTGAAACATTTTTTCTCTAGTTTTTGCCGAGGCAAGTCTTACCTACATTTGAGTATTTGCCATTAAGAGTTTTGTCTAGTTATGATACTTATTCAATTATGAGTTTTGCTCAAATCATTTGAGTATACCCAATTTTATCAAATTGCTTAAATTAATGTTGTTCAACCAACTAATTTTATTTTATCTACCAATATATAGAACGTTGCGTTACTTTATGATTTTGTCATGAATCGCTTTCTCCATAATAATAATCCATGTCAAGTCAAAAATCTCGTAAAATATAAATGATATTAGATATTTCAGGTAGTGGTCTAAAAGATTAATATTGTTGTTTCATAATTTTGTAACTCTCCTTGAGTTGAGGGGGAAAGAAATTTTTAGATGGGCCACCACTCATGGAATTAATGGGAGACTTAAATATATAAAATATATAAATCAACAAAAGGAATATCCCTTATTTTGTCATACTTAGAAATTAAGTGAAATTCTTGGTCTTAATAGAGGAAATTGTTGTATCTACGTTTGAGGATTGTGAGTTTTTGTCTTTGTAGGTGTCACTATAAAGATGTTTGGACAAAAATTTTGTGTGGACAAAATAAGTGATATTCCTTTCCCTTGACAAAATAATAAAGTAGAGAGATGCTCATTAGAAAAAGAATGACTTTCCTTCGAATAAGAAAATAATGGTCGCGGAGTATTTAGGAAGTAGAAGCCTTGTCTATAAATGGGAAAAGGAATCACAAATGAAGACAAATCTGATTCGGAAGGTCTCAACATATTCTCTTCATCTTCTCCATCCCATTGCATTCCGTATCCACTTCCTATATTTCTTTTCATAAACTTATCTTGTATGAGAGAAAAAAAACATCTATATTCTCCCAACAAAATTATTTTGTTTTTGGAGCAAACCAAGAAAACAATATTATATTATCTTCTGAATAATCTTTTGTCCCATTTTGGATTTAAAATCTAAAATTTTTCCCTTTTTGTATATAGTGTTTTCGTCAAAAATTGGTAATTCATAATTTAAAAGTTTTTTTTCCTCTCAACATGATTCGCGAGTGAATATTGTTTGTCTCGTTTGATCCTTTGGTCAAAACTATTATGAGAGTATATTTTTTGTATATGAATATCAAGAGTGCAAAAAATATATCCGTTTTTATTTTTAAATATTGACTAGAAATATATTTGTTTTCAATATTTTTCTTATTTTTAAATATTAAAAACCTAAGAATATTTATAGTAATATTTTACTTTAAAAAACCATGCACGTAGTCACTTGTCTAATCTACTAGGTAAATTTTGAACCCTTGAAAATTGAAAAAAATGTAATTTTTAAGAAAGAAAAGGGTATTTTTAAAACTTTTAACGTTGAAGGTATTTCTTAGTGCACAATTGACAAACAAAATAAAAAAATAAATGCTTTATCCCAAACATGGAAGATGACCATGGACAGTGGGCCTTTGGGAGATGACGACAGCATTTTAGATCCTGGCCGTCCTGCCAAATCAGCATTTGGGCCACGTGGCAAAATCTACGTGGCTTCTGTATCTCCAACAAATTTAGGATCGATCAGCAACCTAAAACAGTTAGCAGGGAGCCACCGATCTTCCTCTTCAAACGCACCCGATATGATTATCCGACTGCAGCTCCTGCCTCCCCAAGCCCCAGTCCCTCACGTCCCCCCAAAACCCCTCAAAAACCCTAATCCCAACCCCACAAGGCATTCCAATCCCCTGGAGAGATTCCCCCCCGTGAAGCCTCTCGCCCCACTTTCCCACCTCCCAAACACCCCCTTTTCCGGCGCTGGCCTCCTTTTCCGGGAAAAGCTCCTCTACATCGAGGACCTCAATGTCGACACCGTCCAAGCCCTGGACAAGAACCCTAATTTCCGATCATCTCCCATTGAATCCGTCAAGCTGGTCGTAGAATTCCTCTTCTCCATGGGCATCAAACGTTCCGCTCTCGGCCGCATCCTCAACATGCACCCGCAGCTCCTCACGTGCGATCCCCACGTTGATCTCCACCCCATTTTCGATTTCCTTTTAAACGAAGTCAATATCCCCTTCCGTGATATTCGGAAGTCGATAAGACGGTGCCCCAGGTTGTTGGTTTCCAGCGTCGGCAACCAATTGAGACCCGCATTTTGTTTCTTGAAAGATTTTGGATTCGTGGGATCTCATGCAATTACTTGCCAGACAACAGTGCTATTGGTTTCGAGCGTTCAAGGCACTCTTCTCCCGAAGATCGAGTATTTGGAGAGTTTGGGATTTTCTCACGATGAGGTGGCTAGGATGGTTTTGAGGTCACCGGGTTTATTAACATTTAGCATTCCAAATAATTTTCAGCCGAAGCTGGAGTACTTCTTAGAGGAGATGAAGGGGGACTTGGCAGAGCTGAAAAGGTTTCCGCAGTATTTTTCGTTTAGTTTGGAGGGGAGGATAAAGCCCCGGCACCAGCTTTTGGTTGAGCATGGGTTCTCAATTTCTCTGTCAGATATGTTGACGGTTAGTGAAGGGGAGTTCAATGTGAGGTTAATTGATTTGCGGTTGCAGTCAGTAGATGGGAAACAGTGGTAGTAAGTTGCATGCTGACTCTATCTTGTATGTTATGTTGATTTGTAAAATATTCAAGCTCATGGCTTACATGTACTCCATGCACAAATGTAAAAAAATTGCAAGATATTATGGTATCTGTCTCAACATTGGGTTGTGTGAGACTGGACGGGCTTTGATTATGACTTGTTTTCTACTCAAACATAACGTATGGGCTAAAATGACTAAGAGGTTCGAAATTAGCTCAGCATACATAATCTGGCAATAGCTAACACCATCAATCCAAGAAACCCAACTCCGCACTAAATTTGGTTAGGATGGATAAATTATTTTCTGGATATAGTGATATTCAGAAATACAGGTGAGTTAGGGCTGGTTTTGGCTCTGTGGCTGAAACAAAACAGTTGAAAAGTAGCTAGTGAAATTTTATTATGAGACAGTTTGACAATTCAGTTAAATTTTCTATGAGTCAGCTTAACAATTTAATTAAAAACTAACTAATAATGTTTAGAAGCAGCCATTCAATGCCTAGTAAATTAAGTTATAAGAAGTGTTGAAAATGTCATTGTTGACCACAGTGCTGAGCGAAAATTTGTTGGCTATTAAAATGGGGCTTTTCCTATGCTTTTAATACATAAAAAGCCAGAGTTTTCCTTTTTAAAAGCAGCTACAGCTTGTTCATAGATCATTCATGTATAGCTTTTACTATCATTCATGTATAGCTTTTAATTTCAAAAAGAGAAGCCTTAAGAGCCAGTTTCAATGAGAAATTTTGTAAATGATGGAATTTAAAATTCGGTATTTATAAATCTCAAATTGCTAAAATCCTTTGTTTGGCTAACTTCTATTATAGTGCAGATTTGACAAGAATTGTCACCACTGTTCATTTGCCTTCTCATAGCTACTTGAGATTTCTTAAGCTACACCTAAAGAGGTGGAATTTGAAGAACAAGGTTTTAGGTGGTTAAAACCCTAAAAGCAAGAATTTTGGAGTATAGAATTTTAAAAATCCAAACTTTTACTGAAAATCTCATCTTAAAATTCCTCAGTCAAAAAGACTCCAAAAGAGAGATTTTTTTTTTTGTGGTTTGTGGGGTTAGGGGTTGATTGTGCGGATGCTATGTTTGAAGCTCACTAACTGGTCCAAATGTCTCAATGAGTCCCACCTGTTCTACAAAAGCACAAATTAAGAACTTTGTGCAAGCTGTGTAAAATGCAAAAAAATTTTTATTTGTAATTATAAGCTTGGAAACTCAATCACGTGGGATTGTGTGTGCGCAACGATTTCCTTTTGCAAATTTGGAAACTCAAATCATGTGGTTTTATATGTTCATTTTTTTGCCTGTTCTTGATTTGGAAAGGGGGCTGGGATAAAACCCTAGCTTGTGGTCTATTTAGGGAGGGCTTGGGAGGTTTTTAATGGGGGATTTTGGAGGCTAGAAGAAAGGATTCACACTGAGGCCAGGCAGCAAGGATACAAATTTTTAAGGAGGGAGATTAAGAAGGCATTGTAGAGGAGAATACAAAAGACCAGGGGGGCTTCGGGGAGCTGCAAGGAGAGGATTCACATTGGTTTTCTTGAAGGTAAGGATCTTTCTCTCTCCTCATTATTCTATGTGGCTGTTGGATTCTATGTGCATGTCAATTCCCCACAAATACAACCACAATGTTAGATGATTCGTTCAACCATTCTTCTTCTCCTCCATCTTTTTTGGTGGGATTGCTGGATTTCATGGATGTTTCTGGTAGCATAATGGTTGGTGTTGAATGCGTACGCAGGAGGGGATCTTGGGTACCCCCTCTCATATTGTTCCTTATGGTGATTAAAAAAATGAAACTGTGAAGGTTAAGTCTTCTTTTGGGCATAAAAATTTAGGGTTTTTTCCCCTTAGGCATATTATTCGCTCCTCTATTGTTGTCCTTATTATCGTTATTTACATTTCATTCTTCAAAGTTCAAAATCAAAGAAAAAAAAAAAGGGAAAAAAAATAAAAAGTGGAGAAGATATCTAAAACTTCTAGGCGTTCTTTCATTGGATTTCTAGGATTTCCTTTGGTTGTTTCCTTATATTTGGGTTCCAATTGGCTAAAAAGCACAAAAAAATTGAAAATTAAAACCTAAAAAGAAAAAACTTTTCCCTCATAGGTAAGTTTTGTTCTTGCTTTCTTTTCTTCCATATTTTGGGAAAAGTTAGAATATTTGAAGTAAGAATAGAATTGTGTTTGTTTGGTGTCTAGTAACCTCTTTTAGTTTAGGGTATCTCATAGTTTTTTTATTTCCTTGTTCTCGTAGGCTATGCACTTTCTTTTTCATGTATGATCTTTTAAGTGCTTGATTTAAGTGACTATTCTTGCTTCGCTTGGTGGATTTTTGTTCCTTATTGTGGCATGTTGAATTGCTTTTCTTGTCCATCCATAGGTCTCTCTTCATCATTTTCAATTCATATGATTGCAACCTATTTCGTGTTGAAAACTCTAAACTAATCAATTCAACACTAGAACTTGAAAGTGAGGTGACAACGCCCTTTTTGGATATTGAGGTGAGAGAAGCCCCTATTTGACTAGGATATTAGATGGTCATGGGGTGGATCAATATTAAAAGGGTAGGTAACCTAAACTTCATAATGAAAAATCAAAGTCCATGTTTGGTTTATGTTTGAAAAATTATGAAGTTATTAAGGTACCATTTGTGGAGCGAGTGTGTTGGCGGCGCCAATACCCATTTGCATAACCGTACTCTCGAATGTAGTGTAGACCATGATTATTGATTCCTTGGACTTAGGTTAGCTTAGGCCTTAGAGACCAATTAGTTGGTAGTAATTAGGTTACCTAACCACATCTAGGAAAATAACTAGTGGCGACTTCGTTGATTCATAATTGACCCATATCTCACCGCATTCTCATATTTCTCATCTTGAGTTCACCATTTATTCGAGGTTGTTTTGAGATCACCATTGGCAGGTGGTAGCCCTTTGGCACGTTATGATACACGTGCCAAAGGGGAGAAGGGCTGCTCATGTCATGCCAAAAGAAAGCATTATCCCATTTCCCACTTTCAATTAATGAGGGAGGAAAAATATTTGCAACCGATCCTGATGAATCTCCAAATTCTAACTTCTTTGAGACCAACCATTGTGATTAAGACCATATTTTGAAGCGACTATTTTTCTCCAAAAAAGATCCTTTTCCTTCATGAATTCCCAAAGCCATCCTCCAAGGAGGGCTTTGTTAAAGGTAGAGAGAGACTTTAGCCCTAAGCCTTTATTTTGAATGGGTAGCTTAACAACCCCTCCCCCATGCTTCCTCAAAAGAGTCTTTTGAATGCTCTCTAAATTTTTCGGCAACTGAGCAAGGGATGGGGAAAAGGAACATATAATAGACTGGGAGGTTTGATAGGGTAATCTTGATGAGGGTAAGTCTCTCTCTTTTCAAAAGATAATCCCTTTCGTAACAGATAACTCCCTTTCCCAACCAGCAAGATTCTTCCCCAACTTTTAAAGGTAGAGTCCCAAGCTCCTTTGTCTTTAAATTTAGCTCTAAGAGGGAGCCCAAGGTAGGTTCTAGGAAAGGCCCCAAGTTTGCAACTCAAAATTCCCATAAATAGAGGCCCCTTGATGCTGGTCTCTCTTTGGAATAATTTGGCTTCCTCCCAAGTTAATTGTCTACTTTAGAGCCGAGAAAATGCTCCTCATGTGATTTATTGAGTATCCATTTCACAGAAAATGATGGTGTCATAGGCAAATAGAAGATTTCCATTTCTTTCATTCCTTTTGGTACTATTGTGCTAAGGCCTTTGAAAAGACTGCATTCAGTAGCTTTTTTGAGTAGGAGAGTCTGAGCTTCCATTACCTTGATAAGCAGTATGTCTGGGAGGGGATTGCATTCCTCAACCTTTAAGAGGAGCAGAGAAAATCTAACAGGCTGCCATTGATGAGCATGGAAAAAGTTGTAACACATTTTTGGATCCATTTACACCAAATTTACACGAGCACTCCCCAAAGCTTTGGTAAACAAATCAGCAAGTTGCATATCAGACTTCACATAAACGGTAGTAATAAGCTTCTGCACAAGTTTCTCCTGAGCAAAATGGCAATCAACTCCAATGTGTTTCGTTTGCTCATGAAGGACTTGGTTGGAGGCAATATGAAGAGTAGCTTGATTATCACTCATCAACTTTTTAGGTTGATAATGCAAAAAATCCAATTCTTCCAACATGTTCTTCAACCAAACAAGTTCACAAGTAGTGTGACCTATAACTCTATATTTTGATTCAACACTTAACTTAGCCACCATAGTTTGTTTCTTACTCTTCCAAGAAACCAAATTACCATGAACCAAGATGTGGTACTCGGTTGTGGATCTCCAATTAGAAGGCGACCCACCCCAGTTTGCATATGTATATCCATGAATATAAGTGTAACCTTGATCATGATATAAAGGACCTCTCGCAGGTGCACCTTTGAGATATCTCAAGATATGAATTACTGTGTCCCAATGACTTGTCCTTAAAGAATCTAGAAATTAACTCACAACAGTTATTGCAAAAGATATATCTGGCCGAGTGACTGTGAGCCAACAAGTCTTTGGTATTGTCTAGGTCTTAGGATTAGGCAGCAAGTCAGTCATATATGATTTTAACTTGCTATTAGGATTTATGGGTGTGTCAACCAGTTTGGATCCCAACAATCTAGTTTTATCTAACAAATCAAGAACATACTTCCTCTCTGATGAAACAGTCCCTATACGAGATCAAGATACTTCTATACTAAGAAGTATTTTAATGGTCCCAAATATTTGGTTTGAAACGTAGTTTGTAGAAAAAGTTTGAGACTTTGAATGCCTTTATCATCATCACCTGTAATAACAATATCATCGACATAAACAACAAGAAGGATCCTACATTCCTACCTGATGAAGTATGATGATAAAACACAAAATGATCCACTGTACACCATTGAAGACCAAACTATGTACTACAACACTGAAACAACCAAACCATGCTTTAGGAGACTGTTTAATCCATATAGTGCCTTCTTGAGCCGACACACTAAGCTTGACTCTCTGTGAGCAACAAACCTGGGTGGTTGCTCCATATAGACCTCCTCCTCAAGATCACCATGCGAGGAGTCATTCTTTACATCTAACTGATGCAAAGGCTAATGACAAGTAGTAGCCAAGGAGATGAACAAACGTACTGATGTAAGTTTGGAAATCAGAGAAAAGGTGTCAGAATAATGCAAACCATACACTTGAGTGTTGGATTTCTAGGGAATTAATTAGGAAATTCTATTTTTTAAAATCCGAAATTACTATTTTAGTTTCTAGTAGTTTCAGTTTCCTGTTTTCTAACCTAGAGATCTGCTGATTTGATTTGCTGATTTTGTGGTAATTTGATTTGCTGATTTTGTGGCCTTCCTAATTTGGTGGCCTTCCTCCACTATTTATCTTGTAATCGTGTCTCTTGAAATTCAATAAGAATGGTTATTCTTCTTCTAAAAAATCCTTCATGGTATCAGAGCCTCGTGCACTTTTCTTTTGATGATGTTGTATAAGTTAGTGATGATTGGCGCCCAAAGAAATCCTACCGGCTCTTTCAGTACGTCCGAGACCATTCCACCCAATCCTCCCAAGTATGTATTTGCTGATTACTTTTCTCAGAATTCAGCCCTTTATGTCACGGTTGCAAAACTCAATGGGCGTAAGAAACCATGGTGCGAGCATTGCAAAAAACCGTGGCATACGAAGGAGATGTGTTGGAAACTTCATGGTAAACCAGCAAGTTGGAATCCAAAATCCAAACGTGACAGTCACGCCTACCAAGCTACTGTTGAAGAGACTCAAGAGCCTTTTACCAACTCGGATGCAATCCCTACCAAGGAGCAGTTAGAGCACCTGTACAAATTGCTTCAATTTCCAAAACTGTCCTTAACTCTGTCTTGTTCTTCGGTACAAAAGGGTAACTCTCTTGCTACCATTGTCTTAAATTTTCATGAAATTGTCGAAATTCCCGTCAAAATGTCCAATTTCCATCACCCTCAAAATTGAAATGGTAGTCGATTTTTGTCTTACATAATTTCCGTCAAAATCTCAACGAATCA